>NC_140586.1:203309916-203953847 GCF_964204655.1 Triturus cristatus
ACGCTGTGATTTTTTTTTGTTGCTATTTTATTATCCTTTGCTGAGAGAGAACTCGTGATTTCCTTAAGCACGAAATGCTAGGTCCCACGATTTTTCCACGCCCCTAATTGTGTTGGTCACACCCCTTTAACAGGCTTGTCACGCCCCTTTTAGAGACACCCCAGTTTTTTCATCCCATTTAAAGCCCTGCTCATACTCAACAACATTCTAAAGCCAATAGAACGCTGGTATTAAAACATGATAATGTGAGTAATGATGACGTCACAGGCAGATTACATGGCCTGATCTTTAATCTGACTGTGACATCATAGATAAGGCCTTACACAAGTGACCTAGATCAGTCTGGAGGAAAATACTGTGGCCTTTTGATACAGAGGATATCGCCGGGGGTTTGGCTTTCTGTACTAAACTGGTAGCGATGTCCCACTGCATTACAGAAATATGGCATACGAGGAGGACTGCCATCCTGTGTGCCTTCTTAGAGCCCCCTCGTTGCTTTGGAACCCTGCATGGCCCCAGGCGTCCCCCTTCCACACACAAGGACAGTATCTCGTGCTGTAATTTATGGTTATTTTACGAGTTGAGAGGAGAAGGAGGAGAAAGACTACTATGAAAAAGACAGCAAAAGAAGGAAGAAGAAAAGAAAGGCGTAGGGAGAGACTGGGTAGGAAGAGGAGACAAGAGGAGGAAGAGAAAGGGAGGTAGTGAGCGCAGCGGAGACAAAAGAGGAGTTAGAATGAGGTAGAGGGAAGAGGAGATGGTGGGAGAATAAGGAGAAAAAGCGAGTAAAGCTGGAAAAAGGAGAGAAATAGCAAAAGTAAATCAAATATATTGATAGAGAATGGCGGAGAGGGATTGAGAAAACAATGAGAGCAGAAGAGATGGGCAAAGGAGTTGTAGAAAGAATGATTTCCCATCGTATACTTACAAGAATGTGAACAAGGTTGTCGGGAGGAGGAGATAGAGAAAAGATAAGGACGAGAGTCATCAGTAACGGAGAACCGAAGAAGGAGGAAGAAGACGAGAATGGGAGAGAAAGGAGGCAAGGGTGTGAAGGGAGTGGAGGAAAGGGAAATTGGATGATTTGTAGATATCAAGTTAGATAAAAGATGGGGGGAGTGAGGAAGAAAGAATTAGGGAAGTGGCTAGAGGAAAGACGTTAGGAGGACGAGGCAAGCACAACTTAGGAGGGAGAAGGGAACAAGGAAAAAAGGAAAGAGGGTTCACACACAGGCAACAAAGGAGGAGGGAAAGGAAAGAAGCGTGTGGTCGGACAATGAAAGAAGTAAGTCAGAAAGAAACCCCTGCGACATCTAGGAACAAAGTGTGAGCTGGGAATCAACAGTCACTGAATCAGCATGACTTTCTCCTCTTGTATCCTGTACAACACCTTTACTGTCACATTACCCTCTAGAGTGTGGGTGCTTGCAACAGTGTTGCATCACCGAAGTTGTAGGGACTAGAAAAACACAAGCGTCCTACAAAGAACAAGTCTAGCAAATGAGCCACGCAAGCAAAGCAGGAGAGTGGAAAGGGGTGGTAGGTAGCCAGTGATGCTTTCTGGAGAACGCTGTTGCAAATGTTTTACTAAAGCATGGTGTGGTAGCACCTTATCATTTACAGAAAGCACTTTTTCCAATGAAATGGTATAGTTAGAACACATTTTTTTCCTTTAATCCATGTGACACACCAGATAAAGCTGCTGTGAACCATGTAAAAAAGACATTGACAAAGCCAATAGATCTCGCAAACGTAAAACATGTTGGCTTTGCCAGTGCTTATTTGGCCTAGCTTGAGACATCTGTTGAGATTTGGCAGAGACCTTGTTACCGATACACCTTCAGACACTCACATGTATATAAATAATACATTTGTCACAGAAGAGTGAGCATTTGGACAGCGTCCTTCAGTCACTGGCTGTTGGCACTTCTTATTCATCATCAAAGACTTTAGGGGTTATTACGATGGTGGGCGTACTTGAGTCCCCCCGCCATCGTAGCAGGGATTGGGACTGCCCGCCTGTAAGGCGGTGGTCCCGCACCACATATCACAATGCGACCACCACCATGACGGGCGCATCCAGCAGTTTAACATTGTGGCGTGTGCTGCTGGCTGCAGCACCCGCCACTCTGCTAAATAGCCATGTTGTGCATTTCCCTGCACAACGTGGCAGGCACCACGCGGTGCCTGCCACCTTGTGCATGGAAATGACATGGTACCCCCCCAGTGCACAATGACCTCCCCACAACACAAGGGGGTCCCGCTATGGACCTCCGAATCTGTTTCCGGCTGTCTTTTTGTGGTGGAATGACTGCCGCGAAAAGACCTGCGGTAAGGGAAATCGTTATCCCTACTGCCGCAATTTTGCCCTATGTTTTGGTTCCGCAAGGTTCGTGGAAAAGGACCGCTTTGCGGAACCGTGGCGGGAATTCTTTGCAATCGCCACGCTTCCCTAAAGATTCCCCACCATCATAATATGGCGGGGGTAAAATTGCTGTCACATGGCGGGGGGGCCACCACCGCACGGCTTGCGGTGGTGGGCCCTCTGCCATTGTAATGACCTCCTTTATTCGGTATTTTTTCGACGCTAAAAGTACAAAAACACCTCAAGGAATACAGATCCAATGAATAAAAAACAGAAATACAATAAAAAATATAAAAAGCACTCTTAACATTTGGGTGCCGATCACGATCCGTTAAAAAAAATCCTCGTACGACTCATATCCGGTCTTTTTACCGTACGAATCGTACAAGTGCCGTACAAACTGCCAATCACGATTCGCATGGTAAAAAGTCCATACGAATCGCATTGGGAATTATTCCCCACACGTCCTCGGGTCGGAAAATGTGTCCGACACGTCCCCGGACGATTTACCGTACAAATGTGAAAAGTGAAGTCCGACCGCGGAATCACGATCCATCCCGTGCGTCCGATGTTACAACCGTATGGAAAAAACACCGTCCGCACCGAACTCCCATAGCAACCATGGAGACATGTGCCCGCATACGCGCCCAACACCCCCCCAGCCCTCCTATGTACGAGTCGAATCCCCACCCGTGTATGTACACCCGTGTATGTACGAGACGTACCCCCACCTGTGAATGTATGGAGCATACCCCCACCCCAACAGTGTAAGTACGACCCGTACCCTCACCCGCACACGTATGGAGCGTACCCCCCACCCCAACAGTGTAAGTATGACCCGTACCCTCACCCGCATACGTATGGAGCGTACCCCCCACCCCAACAGTGTAAGTACGACCCGTACCCTCACCCGCGTACGTATGGAGCGTACCCCCCACCCCAACAGTGTATGTACGACCCGTACCCTCACCTGCGTATGCATGGAGCGTACCCCCACCCCAACCGTGTATGTACGGACCGTACCCCCACCCCAACCGTGTATGTACGATCCGTACCCTCACCCGCGTACGTATGGAGCGTACCCCCCACCCCAACAGTGTAAGTACGACCCGTACCCTCACCCGCGTACGTATGGAGCGTACCCCCCACCCCAACCGTGTATGTACGGACCCTACCCCCACCCCAACCTTGTATGTATGACCCGTACCCTCAGCCGCGTATGTATGGAGCGTACCCCCACCCCAACAGTGTGAGTACGACCCGTACCCTCACCCGCGGACGTATGGAGCGTACCCCCCACCCCGACAGTGTATGTACGACCCGTACCCTCACCCGCATATGCATGGAGCGTACCCCCACCCCAACCGTGTATGTACGGACCCTACCTCCACCCCAACTGTGTATGTACGGACCGTACCCCCACCCCAACCTTGTATGTATGACGCGTACCCCCACCCGCGTATGCATGGAGCGTACCCCCACCCCAACAGTGTAAGTACGACCCGTACCCTCACCCGCGTACGTATGGAGCGTACCCCCCACCCCAACCGTGTATGTACGGACCCTACCCCCACCCCAACCTTGTATGTACGACCCATACCCTCAGCCGCGTATGTATGGAGCGTACCCCCACCCCAACAGTGTAAGTATGACCCGTACCCTCACCGCGGACGTATGGAGCGTACCCCCCACCCCGACAGTGTATGTACGACCCGTACCCTCACCCGCGTATGCATGGAGCGTACCCCCACCCCAACCGTGTATGTACGGACCCTACCTCCACCCCAACTGTGTATGTACGACCCGTACCCTCACCCGCATATGTATGGAGCGTACCCCCACCCCAACAGTGTAAGTACGACCCGTACCCTCACCCGCGTACGTATGGAGCGTACCCCCCACCCCGACAGTGTATGTACGACCCGTACCCTCACCCGCGTATGCATGGAGCGTACCCCCACCCCAACCGTGTATGTACGGACACTACCCCCACCCGTGTATGTATGACCCGTACCCTCACCCGCGTACGTATGGAGCGTACCCCCACCCCAACCGTGTATGTACGGACCCTACCCCCACCCCAACCTTGTATGTACGACCCGTACCCTCACCCGCGTATGTATGGAGCGTACCCCCACCCCAACCGTGTATGTACGGACCGTACCCCCACCCCAACCTTGTATGTACGACGCGTACCCCCACCCGCGTATGCATGGAGCGTACCCCCACCCCAACATTCTAAGTACGGAGCGCACCCCAGGCCCCAACATCACCACCTTCACACAACATCGCGCATGTACGAGTCGTACCAAGCCAGACACAAGGACAGCACTGTACAACAAAATGGCCCATGTACACACCGTACACACGCTAAAAACGCACGTACACAACCAGGACAAAGCAAAACAACACAAGAATACACCATTCGAATGGCACAAAGCCACAAAACATGCCCAACAAGCACAAAAACAACACATTCACTGACCTGCAACTGCCAAAATCCCAAACAGAGGCCCAAAACACAACCACCCCTTATAACACACCCACCCAAACTTCAAACACAGCCACACCCACCAATGGACCAATAAAAAGGGCCCACACACACAAACCATGAGCCTTTGCAACAGACTCACTGCTGCCAGACCCCACAGACAACCTACAGCACCATACTAGAACCTTTACTACACCTTACACTTGCACACCTTCACACACACACCTTCACAAACACCCCCTCATCACATTCACACACACACCTGCACAACCACACCCACACACCCACAACCATCCACACACCCCCCCCACCATCCACACCCACACCCCTCACCATGCCCACTAACAAGAATCCAAAGTTCACTAGCCGAGAGTTGGAGGTCCTTGTCGATGAAATCCTCAGAGTTGAGCCACACCTCTTTGGAACATTGGTCAGACAGACCAGCATTTCAGAAAAAACAGCCATGTGGCAGACGATCGTCGATGCTGTGAATGCTGTTGCGGACACCAGAAGGACCAGGCATGAATGCCAAGCCAGGTGATACGATCTGCGGAGGAGGGTCCGAGCCAAAATGACCGACGAACACAACCAGGCCAACGTCACTGGAGGAGGGCCGCCCCGCAGACGCGTAGAATACCATCCCTGGGAGGAGAGGGTGATGGCCATACTGCCGGTGGTGGCAGTGGACGGATTAGAAGGACTCCGAGACCCGGGTGAGTACACAAACAACTCACCTCACATGGGGGGAACGTCATCCACAACCAAACTCACAAACAGGCACGCAACCACCCCAAGCTATCGCATGACTCAACCACACTCCATGAACACGCACATGCCACTGGCACCACCATGCCCCATGCACCCAGCTGGACAATGCCAAGTCACAGGCCACAGAAAACACCAACACAAGACACGGTAAGCCGGATGGCGGGAGTGTGGGCCCCAAAAATCACATAGTGCAAATCAGAAGCAGACAACAATGCCCCCTGCCCATATGGCCTAGGTCACAGCCAGACAAACAGTGTGTCCCCACACAGGAAAGACTTGCCAGCAAATGGCGGACGCCTTGCATCAACACATGGGGGTGACTGCACGTTCTTGCACATGACAGCAGCTAATGAACAGCCAACACTGTGAAAGAGTGGCAGCACACACCACCACAGCAGCAGTGCAGACACAGACACTACACCCAATGGGTGCCTGGAGATCAGAAACAAACTCACATCAACAATCCAAGGGCCATTCAAAGATCTGCTAACAGTGTGTGCCCAGGAAGCTGGGCTGAGGTGACAGAGGGTGACACACAGAGGGAGGGAGAGGGGGACAGAGAGGGAGGGAGACACAGGGAGACGGACAGAGGGAGGAGGCTGACACACAGAGGGAGGGAGAGGGGGACAGAGAGGGAGGGAGACACAGGGAGACGGACAGAGGGAGGAGGCTGACACACAGGGAGGGAGAGGGGGACATAGAGGGAGGGAGATACAGGGAGACGGACAGAGGGAGGAGGCTGACACACAGAGGGAGGGAGAGGGGGACAGAGAGGGAGGGAGACACAGGGAGACGGACAGAGGGAGGAGGCTGACACACAGGGAGGGAGAGGGGGACAGAGAGGGAGGGAGACACAGGGAGACGGACAGAGGGAGGAGGCTGACACACAGAGGGAGGGAGAGGGGGACAGAGAGGGAGCGAGAAAGGGACACACAGGGAGACCAATTCAGCCTTGGGGGGTGTGGGAATGTCTGCTCGTCAGCAGGTGGACTGCGTGCATGTAGACAAGGGTGGCCAGTGCCAGAACGCCCCCTCTTCTCCATGGCAAAACACAGGGCCATGTCACAACCTGTGCACGAGCACAACGCCAGCTACCTGCATCATATAAGTGTGTGGAACAACTCCATGTGCCCGCGTACAGTGCTACACGGAAGGCGCCAATGCATGGCTCGCCACACCTGCCCACTCCACTGCTGACTGCAGTCACAATTGATGCAGCAAGTAAGACTGTGCCACACATATGTAAAGTCGCAAAAGCTGTGGCCAAGGGACATACCCATGCACAAGTGCACTGTGAGTGGAATGCAAGACATATCCAAATTCCCAGAGGAAATGTGCCAACTTAGAAACCAATGAAACATGGATGTTGCATGGAACAAAATTAACATTGTCTCTCTCACACACAGGTCAACGTCGTGGATCACCCCCCAACACTGGGGGGGAAGACTCACAGGACCCGGCTCGGCGGGACGACGGACCCACCGGCAGCGTCGACTCTCACCACTCTGTGGACGAACCCGACCAGACCAACCTGGCCCCTCTGGTGTCCAACCACCTGCAGCACCTGCGTCAGGTACAACTGGGCCAACCACCACCCCCACTCCTGCCACATCCCAGGAGACACCCAGGATCCCTGCCCCACCACCACAATGCAGCCAGACTGGCCAGGAGGGGCACGGTGTACAGGGCACCCAGGAGGAGGCAGGCGACAACGCCAATGCCACCCCTCAGGGGTCCCGGAGACCCGATGTGTCCACAAGGGCAGGCCAGGTGCAAGTGGGCAGGGGTGGTGGGAGTGGAGGACGGCGGAGGCGCGAGCCTGACCTGTTGGCTGGGGAACCGGTATATTCCCATGTCCGAAACATCCTGGACACATACCGGCAGGACACCACGGGCATGGCCCAGGTTGTGTCCACCCTCAACGAGATGAAGGGGACCCTCGATGAGATCAAGACCCAGCAGGCCCAGCAACATGCGGAGCAACATGCCTGTCTACTGCGACACCAACGGCGGATGGAGGACAGACAGGCTGAGCTCGTGACGGTGTTCACGGGAATTCACAGTACACTCCGTCGGATAGCCGACAACATGGGCAACCCTCCCTGTGCCATCAGGCGTAGAACATCACCACCCACAGGGAGGGATCAGGAGGAGGAGGAGGAGACATCCGACGGAGCATCCCAAACATCGTCACGGCCTGCTTCTGAGGGTCCCCGCAGGAGGGCGGGTCGTCCACGGAAAAGACCGTGAGGGTCGGCGCAACAGCACCATCTCCCAGGACACCTGGCCTGACACCTGGCCCACTGGAGCAACAGCAGCACAGCAGCAAAAGACATTCTCTGCCACATGGACTTGCTGGTCACTGTCTGACCAATGTTGACAAAGACTGTGGCATGGACTCTGAGGATTTCAAATGGCAAGGACACCAACTCCCCTAGTGAACTTTGGATTCCACACACCCGGAAAGCCCCTCATGTCATACCCCCCCCCCCCCCCCCCGGTACCCCAACCAAAATAAAAAGTTACACCATAAAGAGAAGATGCCTACCTTTTGCATTATTACCTTACATGTGTCTTGTGAAGTCTAACCATGCCTGAGTTCTCATTTGACTTCAACCATCCACACCCTGGGGCCTGAGTCTGGCACAGGACACACATGGGTCACATTGTATTAGGCAAGACAGACATGGAGCACCATACACACCCGTGATGGGCCCAACCAGCTGAGGGGGTGGCCGCACAACTGTGCCGACAGACATATTGAGTACAGCGACAGCCATGCGCAGAGGTCAGGGATCATGTGGAGTGTCCTGTGGGGCACCCAGGTATGTGTGGACAGGTGGCAGAACCATGTCCTGCAAGCTTGAGTCAGGTGGATGCAGAGAATGGTGGCCTGGCCAACGTTTGATGCATGGGGATGGCACATGTCACAATACACACACAGTCATGGACATCATGCACAATACACAGTCTAATCCCACACAAACAGCTTGCATCTTGCTACTCTACACATAGACACATAGCCACTATCACGGAAAACCATGCCAGACATGCCGGATGCACCGTGGCAACACACCAGCATTGACTGAGAAGAGGCACCTTGGAGGCATAGGGACACCTTTATTAGTCATGTATTCGGGATTGCAGAGGCAACTCGGAGTATACATGAACGGGTCATGTGGAGTAACATGTGGGTCCAACACTGGAACCCCCCTCCTGCAGCACAAATGCGTGATAGCCATGGAACTGGCACACAAGTGTCGGCTAACAGCTAATCACCCCCTGCTGCTCACGTATAGACTGCCATACACCATTGATCCGCTGATGTGGAAGTCCCACACCATGTCAAGCCAATGCAAACCTTATGTGTCCGAGGGCAGTGTAACACACATTGATGCCATC
This sequence comes from Triturus cristatus, assembly GCF_964204655.1. Taxonomy (NCBI): domain Eukaryota; kingdom Metazoa; phylum Chordata; class Amphibia; order Caudata; family Salamandridae; genus Triturus; species Triturus cristatus. The sequence goes on from NC_140586.1 coordinate 203,318,943, forward strand.
ATCACAATCCACAATCCCATCACTGATGACTGTCAACAAGTCTGACCATCTATTCAGGTGTACACAGCTGCATGTCCTGTGTCCCATGGTGATGCGACATGTCTGCAGAGGAACCAAACATCGACAGGGGCAGTGTGCATACATCGTAAACAACTGCCACACCCAATACACCCCTGGTGCATCCCTTACCCTAAGGAGACTTCCAAACGTGTCCGTGCGTGTAACGCTGAGTCAGCACACGATGACGTGTCCATGAGGAATAGCAGTGCCACAACAATGCAACCAGCAGACGGCATGCGCAAGTACCTGGGGATGAGAGACACACAAGAAGTCAGCCACAAAAAGCACAGCCACTTGCATGTGCATGAACTCGACACATGTAAGGATGACAACATGCTAGGTCACAATTATGACTGGGGAAATACACTCATCACTGGCACCATCACTCCAGTGACACATCCACACACACCTCTGACTCACGTGCCATACATGCAGATGGACACACACATCGCAACACATGGCACACTGGTACTCACCACTAAGCAAAGAAGTCGCGTATGAGCCGACTCCGGATGTCCTCTTGCAGAACCACATCATCCACATCACTAGCCCCATTGCCAAGACCTTCGTCCTCCACGGGTGGATGGTCCTGATCATCTTGATCCAGGATGAGTGGCACAGCTTTCTCAACTGCCATGTTGTGCAGCATGCAGCAGACCATGAAGATTTTGCAGACCTTCGCCGGGGCATATGGGAGGGCGCCGCCGGTCTTGTGGAGGCATCTGAATCGGAGGCCAAATGTCCTCTCTATCACTCGCCTTGTCCGGCCATGGGCGGTGTTGTAGCGGAGCTGGGCCGGCGTGATGGGGTTGCGGAGAGGTGTGATCAGCCATGGCATGTTGGGATAGCCAGCGTCCCCTACATGGAAAACACATGGACATAAGTAGGACAGGAGAAGCGGTCGTGCTGGAAGTCTACGCAAAATACAGGACAGACAGAGTGTACCCACCAACAACACATGCTCGTTCGTTGCGCAGCTGCGTCATCATTTCAGGCACCCTGCTACGCCTCATGATGTAGGCATCGTGTGCTGATCCTGGAAAACGAGCACAGACATGTGAAATCACCATGTTGGACAGACACACCACAAGGGCATTGATGGAGTGGTAGTGCTTGCGATTCCTGTACGCTACCTCCTGTGCCTGTGGTGGTACCAAAGCCACATGTGTCCCATCTATGGACCCAATGACATGGGGCATCCCTCCCAGGGCATAGAATCCACGCTTGACACCAGTCAACATTTCAGGGGTTGGGAAATGGATGAACTCATCCAGGTGAAGCAACATGGCCTCTAAGAAATCATGCAGCACACGGCAGAACATGCTCTGGGACATGCCACCAACATGAGCTATGGTATTTTGAAAGGTACCCGTGGCAAGAAAATGTAGGGCTGCTATTACCTTCAGCTTGGGTGTCAGTGCCGTAGGATACCTGTGCAGCGGTTGCAGGTGTGGTGCCAGCCTCGCCGTCAACTCCAGAATCAACGGTTGGGGGAAGCGGTAGCACCGGATACAGTAATTCTCCCGTATGTCAGCCAAGTCCGGAATTGCTCGGGGAAGAGGCGGCGCTCTGCAGTAATTTGGAAGTGACAAGGAAGAGTGAGTGCACTACAACAACAATTTTTTTGGTGCTGAGCACATGTTAATCTGTCAATGCACATATGCGACATACGGAGTCAGGTATGTGCCACATGCCCTGGACACGTATGGCTGCCAGGTGACACTCCTACCAAGACCCACCTACACACGGAGATTGTGAACCTCCACATGCCATGGCATGGGATTAGCTGTGTCCCAGTGTAAGTGAACAGCCAGACGCAAAACAGGAGTGACATACATCCACACATCAGCAGAAGTAGGATGTCGATTGCAGAGACTGGTAGCGGAACACTAGAGCCACAGGTCACATGACATTACACTAGGACAGCCCACACACCTTGCCATGAAGGTGTACATGTAATGACTCAACACACATTCATAGAGAGGATGCAGACATGTCCTTGTTACGCTACTCCGTGTCCCATGCATACATACGCACCTCACATCCGATACCACATGTGGCCTGGTGTGCGGAACAGTGTGCCATGTCCATCTACACACAGACACATGTTGGTTGCTGCAACAGCTGATGCTTTTGAGGGAGCTCCAACATCAAACAAATGGGAACCCCCCACACATACATGACATAGTCACATCGTGCACCGTGGGTAGTGACATGTCTGGTGTGGTAACCCCTGTAGCGGGCATCAGGGGACACTTGCGTGTGTTGTTGACCGTGCCATGCAAGTGACGCTCATCCCAAGTGTGCAGTACGACATGCACACATGTCAAAGAAGTTAAGGGCATGCCTGGCACACATTGCACCATCACACATAACATCTGTACACGTCTCATCATACATCTGGTGCCTTCTCGACTCAAGAGTGTGGTGCCACATCACAGCCTTTCACACCTGTGCCCCACACATGTAGTACTGCCCAGACAATGCCTTGATGTCCATCCATGGACAAGTATGTCGGCCTATTCCTTCCTGTGTGCTGCCTGTCACCACTGTGATGTGTGAAAGGCAGCGTACTTTCGCTAAGAGGGCCTGTGTACGTTCCCTATCACTATGGGAGTGCTGCCGTATGTGTACCCATAGTGATAGTGAGTGTACGCACGCGTGTACGGTCCGTATCACTATGGGAACGTATACGCGAGAACACCCATAGTGAAAGTGAGCGTACAGGCGTGTACGGTCCGTACCACTATGAGTACGCATACGCGAGAACACCCATAGTGAAAGTGAGCATACAGGCGTGTGTACGGTCCGTATCACTATGGGTGTTCTCGCGTATGCGTACTCATAGTGATAGTGAGCGTACAGGCGTGTGTACGGTCCGTATCACTATGGGTGTTCTCGCGTATGCGTACTCATAGTGATAGTGAGCGTACAGGCGTGTGTACGGTCCGTATCACTATGGGTGTTCTTGCGTAGGCGTACTCATAGTGATAGTAAGCGTACAGGCGTGTGTACGGTCCGTATCACTATGGGTGTTCTCGCGTAGGCGTACTCATAGTGGTACGGACCGTACACACGCCTGTACGCTCACTATCACTATGAGTACGCATACGCGAGAACACCCATAGTGATACGGACCGTACACACGCCTGTACGCTCACTATCACTATGGGTGTTCTCGCGTATGCGTACTCATAGTGGTACGGACCGTACACACGCCTGTACGCTCACTATCACTGAGTACGCATACGCGAGAACACCCATAGTGATACGGACCGTACACACGCCTGTACGCTCACTATCACTATGGGTGTTCTCGCGTATGCGTACTCATAGTGGTACGGACCGTACACACGCCTGTACGGGCTGTTGATATGCATTTGGGGTGCCCTAGGGCCCCGGGACGCACCGTACCTGTGTGTGAAGCTCCAAATTACATAGGGGACACATGAGGGACAAGTATAAAGGCCTACATGCATGCTGGTTGTCATGGAGACCAAGTTTAAAGTTTGAATTTTTTTAAGCAGGTGCACAGCAGTAGTCAGTTTGAATGAATCTACTTTGTTGCAATGTGGTTCTGGAGTTGACATCATGCTCAAGAAAAAAACACAATAAGAACCCACTGACTGTGCTAAGTTTGAAGGGATTGGAGGAAACATAGGATGCAAATGTGAGTGAGCAATCACTCTGTACTCCTGTGCATGAAACAGGCCAGCAAGGCAGATATAAGGCATCCAGGTCCCATGAGGGAGCACTTGCCTGCACATCTTTGTATTCGACGACCCAGCTGCTGCTACTGATTCCCTGGAACCATGTCAAGGTCTGTTGAGAGGTCACAGCCTTTCACCCTGGAGGAGAACCTGGCTTTGCTGGATGTGATCCTCCCACAGTACCTCCTGCTGTATGGGCGACCAGGGTATCAGGTGAGTGCAGAGTCCACTAGCACAGACTGTGTCCCTTTTTTGTGAGTGTGACTTCTGCCATTGTGTCCAGGTGTGACACACATGCTATGTACTGTAGGGGGGGTCCCAGGGGGGGAATGCCTGATGTCTCTCCAGCCAGAGCATGCTGTGGTGCATGTCTGCCGTCCTCACTTGCATTGTGTTTACTGTGACAATCACTGCATGGTGCATGCCACATTCTGCCTGTCTTGTCCTCCTGGGAATGTAGCCTCTACAGTCCTCATGTGGTTATGTGGTCAGCCCAGTGTGACAGGTGACTGTACCCACAGATGTGTGTTAGTTCTGTGTACCTGTGCTGAGAGTGTCCACATGATGTGTTCATACCCTGGACATCGGTGTGTGTGTAAGTCCCCTGTCATGTGGGTGGGTGCATATGTGGAGTGTAGCACCCGGGCTGCATGAGGGATGGATATACCCTGCCCATCTGATGTGAGCAGGGAGCAGTGCTGTGTGTCTGACGTGCAGAGCCAGCCCCACACCTGTGAGCCCCCCCCGTCTAGTGGCACATGTGCAGAGTGAGGTTTGTCGCTGCATTTGGCAATGGCAGGTGAATGTCCTGTGCCTGTGTGTGTCTGTGTACTCTGCTGCGGTAGCGTCAGTGGCCTGTGGCATGTGACTGCTTAGAGGTGCTGCACATTATCCTGGTGTAGCTTGTGATGCACAGTGTGAGCCTGGATCATTGATTGTGTAGTTGCCCTCATTCCACCTGTGTACTTTCAATGGCACGTACTGCTTTTGCCCTTCCCCAGAGGATCATGTCCCTATGACAAAGGTGCAATGCGTTGGATGCATACTATGCCTTGTTGTAAACAGCAAATTTGTTCTAATATGTCTCTCTGTGACATGTGCCTGGTGTATTGATGTAGTGTCACTTGTTCATCCTCACAGGTAGGCGCCACTGCCAAGAAGCAGATATGGCTGACCGCCGTCAGTGCCGTGAGGAGTGCGGATGGTCGCAAGCGGCGCCTGGCCCAGTTGAGGAAACGCTGGCAGGATATCCGGTGCTGGACGTGGAGGATCGCACGGGTCCTGCTGGGGGGACTCACCTGAGACCCATAAGAACCGCGGGTGCCGCCGTCTGACCCACATCCACAAGCGTGTGCTGGCGGTGGTATTTACAGACTTGGAGAGGCGCTTACAGGAGAAGCAGCAGCAGGAAGGGGGTAGGTACATGTGTGTTTGTTGTGTGTCACCAGCATTTGTAAGTGCACAGTTGCATGGATACACAGCCAGGGTTTAAAGGTGCTGTGCAGATCCTGTTACCCACAGTATAGCGGTGCTCTCCTGTCTCCCTTCCCCTCCTTGCAATGTGTTCCCTGGTCTGTGTGTAGTCACTCCTTCACAAGGTAATGTAGGCTGGCGCTTTCTCCACGTGAACTATGCCTGTAGCATCATGTGTGGGGGTGGTGTGTAACAGGTTTTGGGACCTTGCCTGTGCCCTGTCCAGTTCAGTACATGTGGGTTCCATGTCAGTTGGCACTGATGCTGAGTCCAGACATGGGAGTTAGTCTCTCAAGTGTCATGCCTTACAGCGCGCATGTCCTATGTTGTGGCCTGTGACATGATGTGCATGAGTGTGCGATACGCATAGTGCAGGGATGGTGGCGTGTGTTGCAGTCATTCCCATTCAGGACCATGGAGTTGTGTGGCCACTACTGTCCCCTGGGGCATATTTTCATAGGTGTCATGTGTGTCATCACAAAACGTGGACACTCTCAGTGTCTACAGCATAGGTTGTGCTCTGTGCCATTGTCCCCTGGCACCATGTATATTGACGTGAAATGTAGTACAAGTGTCCACTGTACAGCCTGACCTGATTTTCCTTGTTCATACTCACAGTGGCCAGTGCCTGTGTGTCTTGTTACAATCATCTGATGATGGCCATTTGTACATGATTATTTGGACAGGCGCACCTTGGGTATTTGGCGTCCAATCTTGCATTTATGCAGCCCCTGTGTATTTCACCCAGACTAAGAGATGTAAGTGCCACCTGTGTCTCAACAAATTGTCTCATGTAGGGGGTGGTTGGTGCGGGCCAAGCCTACATGTCAAAACCAGAATTCTCCTTGCTAGGTCTGGCCAGTGTGTGATGTTTGTCTGGACATACACTCAAGGTGCAGTGAGCCAGTCATGGTGGGCATGTTTTCAGTATTACCTATGCAGCATGTGCCTCAAGTTCATGGATATGGTCCCTGCTCATCCCTCTTTTCGGCACCGCTGTGTGGTGCAGATGCAGTGCTGGATTGTCCCCAGGGCCTGGCTCCTTTGTCAAACTCCATTTCATGTCATTTGCTATTGTGTCATGCTCTCCATGGATTTTCAGTGGCATGGTGGGTCAACCAACTGTGTGTTGCATGCCCTACATCTGTACCTTGTTTTGTAGATGTTACTGATCTTTCTTTGCAGGCTATGCACTGTAACCTATGTAGATTGGACTCATGTGACATATGTATACAGGTGTGTGATTAATTGCTGTCTCTTCACCTTGCCCACTGCATCGTCGGGGGACACGGAGGGAGACATGAGCACAGACGGAGCGGAGGGACCGAGCACCAGTGCCAGCGTTGACATCGTGGCTGGCACATTGAGTGGTACTGAGGCGGAGGAGAGTGAGGCCGAGGACCTGTCCACTGGCACGACAGAATATGAAGCTGACGGGTCCGAGGATGATCTCTCCGAGTGGGCGGAGGCTGCACCAGCAGCTGACAGCGGCACAACATCTCACCCCGCCCCCTCCATTGCCATCAGCCGCCTCCCACTTGCTCGTGTCCCTTCCCAGCGTGCCCGGTCACCACATGTCTCCTTCCTGCCAGGCACCGCACCCCCTGCCCCTGTCTCCACTGCTGCCGCCAATGCCGAGTCTGTGGACATCCAGCGGCAGTTGCAGGTTGGTCAGGCTGCGATCCTTAATGTCCTCCATGGCCACAGCCAAGTGCTGAACAACATGGAGGCATACTTGGAGGGCATTTTTTCATCGCAGGCTGACCAACGCAACTTGCTGAGGTCCATTGACTCCACACTGACTGCAGCAGTGGGTCTCCTGCAGCGCTACGTCCAACCCCCTACCCCTGACCCATCCACACTTCCCACTCCCATGCCTGTCCCACGTACTGCCAGACGTCAGCATGCACCCACCACTACAGACACAGGCACCACACCAGCAGGGAAGGTCATACGCACACCTCCTGGCACGCACACACAGGGTGAAGTAGGCACACCCACTGGGTCGGGGGGAAAACGTAAGTCACGCAGCCAGAGTGGGAGTCCGCATTCCACCAAATCCACTCCCTCCAAATCCCCTCCCCCCAGCTCTCCTGGCCACATATCCGGCAAGGACTCCTTCATGGCCGCTCTGTCCCTGAGCCCCACTGTGACACCACCCCGCAAGCGGTCAAGGGAGTCCCCGGTCAGGGTGGTTGAGTCCCCCCCCTGTCCACACCCTCCCCCAGTGGCGCTGCGACCCATCCCTCCGCCCCCGCCCCACCCCTCCTTGGGGCCTGTGGTTCCTTCGGGTGCAGGGGAGTCTCTGGAGGACCTTGCTAAGGTGTGCAGCGACATCCTGGCCTCCGCCTTTGGCCCTGCCCCACCCCCTGTGGTGGAGTCCTCCATCCCTGCACCCACGACGCCTACCCTTCGCCCTCATGTCCCTGTGGTGCCTGGTCCTTCCTCCCCCACATGATGCCCTCCCCGCTGTGGAAGACGAAGGAGTCTGACTGTGCAGGCAAGCTCGGGGACACGCGTCCCACTGTGTCCCCCATCCAGCTGTGACTCAAGGACTGCCCTATGGGCTTTGTAAATATTGAACTTTATCCACACACACTTTATTTGGAAATGCTGAATAAAGCCTTTTTTCCCCTTAGAACACTACTGCTTTTGTGGTGTTGCTGTTGGTGGGGCTGCTACATGATTTTGGGTGGTGATCATGTGTTGGGTGTGTGGGAAATGTAGTAGTGTGCTGGTCATAGGGGGTACCCTGGTATCTGTGTGCCATCACAAGGTGTTAGCTAGGTTTCTCTGTTCATGTAAGCAGTTACTGCATGGTGACATTGTCCCAAGGTGTATTCCTTCCTCTGTGTACCCTGACATCTTCCCTGCAGGGTGTTCCCAATATTTTGCGCTGAGCTGTGTCTACATTAGCTGGGTGTGTGACGGACCCCTTCAACTTTGGCCATGCATGCAGAGCGATGTCTCCACCTGCATCATTCGTGGCATCCTTGGTGATCACTGTACTTGTGTATGTAGTCTGTTGACATGACTTCATGTGGACATGTTCCCTTTTAGGCTGTATGCATGTGTGTACTCCCAGCCTCGCACACATGTGTTACATGTACTGCAGGGTCTTTGTGCACCTGACTGACAATTGTGGCAATTGGATCTGTGGGTACTCCACCCTTTTATTTTCCATGGGCACTGCTGGGGGCCTCTGCACCCACCCCTCCTGTCTCTGGGCACTGCTGGGAGGACTCTGCACCCACCCCTCCTGTGTCTGGGCACTGCTGGGAGGACTCTGCACCCACTCTCCTGTCTATGGGCACTGCTGGGAGGACTCTGCACCCACCCCTCCTGTGTCTGGGCACTGCTGGGAGTGATAGGCACCCACCCCTCCTGTCTCTGGGCACTGCTGGGAGTGATAGGCACCCACCCCTCCTGTCTCTGGGCACTGCTGGGAGGACTCTGCACCCACCCCTCCTGTGTCTGGGCACTGCTGGGAGTGATAGGCACCCACCCCTCCTGTCTCTGGGCACTGCTGGGAGTGATAGGCACTCACCCCTCCTGTCTCTGGGCACTGCTGGGAGGACTCTGCACCCACCCCTCCTGTGTCTGGGCACTGCTGGGAGTGATAGGCACCCACCCCTCCTGTCTCTGGGCACTGCTGGGAGGAGTCTGCACCCACCCCTCCTGTGTCTGGTCACTGCTGGGAGTGATAGGCACCCACCCCTCCTGTCTCTGGGCACTGCTGGGAGGACTCTGCACCCACCCCTCCTGTGTCTGGGCACTGCTGGGAGGACTCTGCACCCACCCCTCCTGTGTCTGGGCACTGCTGGGAGGACTCTGCACCCACCCCTCCTGTGTCTGGGCACTGCTGGGAGTGATAGGCACCCACCCCTCCTGTCTCTGGGCACTGCTGGGAGGACTCTGCACACACCCCTCCTGTGTCTGGGCACAGCTGGGAGGACTCTGCACACACCCCTCCTGTGTCTGGGCACTGCTGGGAGGACTCTGCACCCACCCCTCCTGTGTCTGGGCACTGCTGGGAGGACTCTGCATCCACCCCTCCTGTGTCTGGGCACTGCTGGGAGGAGTCTGCACCCACCCCTCCTGTGTCTGGGCACTGCTGGGAGTGATAGGCACCCACCCCTCCTGTCTCTGGGCACTGCTGGGAGTGATAGGCACCCACCCCTCCTGTCTCTGGGCACTGCTGGGAGGACTCTGCACCCACCCCTCCTGTGTCTGGGCACTGCTGGGAGTGATAGGCACCCACCCCTCCTGTCTCTGGGCACTGCTGGGAGGACTCTGCACCCACCCCTCCTGTCTCTGGGCACTGCTGGGAGTGATAGGCACCCACCCCTCCTGTCTCTGGGCACTCCTGGGAGGACTCTGCACCCACCCCTCCTGTGTCTGGGCACTGCTGGGAGTGATAGGCACCCACCCCTCCTGTCTCTGGGCACTGCTGGGAGGACTCTGCACCCACCCCTCCTGTGTCTGGGCACTGCTGGGAGTGATAGGCACCCACCCCTCCTATGTCTGGGCACGGCTGGGAGGACTCTGCACCCACCCCTCCTGTCTCTGGGCACTGCTGGGAGGACTCTGCACCCACCCCTCCTATTTCAGGATATGTACGCTTAGAACATACACGGGTGTGGGTTCGCTCCATGCATACGAGGTGGGGGTAGTGTCCGTACATACACGGTTGGGGTGGGGGTACAGTCCGTACATACACGGTTGGGGTGGGGGTACGCTCCATGCATACGCGGGTGAGGGTACGGGTCGTACTTACACTGTTGGGGTGGGGGTACGCTCCATACGTCCGCGGGTGAGGGTACGGGTCGTACTTACACTGTTGGGGTGGGGGTACGCTCCATACGTCTGCGGGTGAGGGTACGTGTCGTACTTACACTGTTGGGGTGGGGGTACGCTCCATACATACGCGGGTGAGGGTACGGGTCGTACATACAAGGTTGGGGTGGGGGTAGGGTCCGTACATACACGGTTGGGGTGGGGGTACGCTCCATACATCCGCGGGTGAGGGTACGGGTCGTACTTACACTATTGGGGTGGGGGTACGCTCCATACGTCCGCGGGTGAGGGTACGGGTCGTACTTACACTGTTGGGGTGGGGGTACGCTCCATGCATACGCGGGTGGGGGTACGTGTCGTACTTACACTGTTGGGGTGGGGGTACGGTCCGTACATACACTGTTGGGGTGGGGGTACGGGTCGTACTTACACTGTTGCGGTTGGGGGTACGCTCCATGCATACGGGGGTGGGGGTACGGTCCGTACATATGCGTCCACACGCTATGTGATGCTTGTGCGGGCCGTACCCAGGCCTTTGCCACGTGGGTACAGCCGTCCCGCCATTGTTGGGATGACGTAGGTGTGGGCGGGGTACGACTCGTACCCACGCTCTTAAGGCGTGGGTACGGGACGTACCTGTATTGTTGTGTTGCCGGTTCGCGTCGTCAAGCACTTCCGTTGTGGCGGACGCTGGCTTTGCTGGACACGCCCCCACCCCCTCGTAGTGACCAGGGCCTGGGGGTCAGGTATGTCCAGGGCATGTGTGCTGTGTGACTTTGGTGGGGGTTTTGTGGCCTGCCCCTGGTCCTGCCCTTTCCCCCCTCCCTTTGTTGTTCTGACCTTCTGCGGCGTCTGCGTCCGAACCTGTAGAGGAGGTCGACTGCTATGAGGGCCGGGATGACACGTAGGTTCGGGTCCATGTCTGTCCGTCGCGTACAGGTACTCCTTGTTCGCGTCGTCCTGATTTCCCGGCAGTTTTTGGCTGCCGGAAAATATTCACCGTGCAGGATGACGTCGGTGCGAATCGTGATTCCTGGTTCGTGAATGGCAGGCTGCGTGCGTCCCGACGTCACGTCGGCGCTTTTCCGGATCACATTTGTATGTTTATTTTCGTCGGTCGGGGTTTTGTACGATTCGTACGGAAATGGTGTTTCCGTGCGAATCGTAATTCCATGTTTGTATATTTTTACAACCGGGTACGCGTCGGACGGAGAATATGCTCCGTCCGACGGTTCGTACCCGGTTTTTACCGGATCGTGATCGGCACCCAAGTCTCACGCAAATTACAGTTTCGTCCCTTTAAGAAAGTGCTTAAAATCATGAAATAAAATGCTTGTGCTGGATCTCGGGAGTAAGCTAACTAGGACCCAAACCTACAAATGTAACTAGAGTCATTATATATCATGAAGTAAACTAACAATAGGTTCTAGAGAGAGACCATTACTCGTAAAAATAAAAACTACATAGAAAAAATACAATATAACAGTGTCAAAATAGAAAAAAAACATTAACATACATTGCCAAAAATTAGTTAAAAAACAAAGTTTCAGGCAATATCAATTTTAAGAAGGGGTTCAGGCCTTCACTTTACATCATATACACCAACTTCAGTAGAGATATTTGGACACTGCACAGACGATTCTCGTTGGACTCTGTACAGGAGCAGTAGGGCATCCTTATGGTGTCTGCAGCCCAGTTGTTTACATAAAGGGATAATCCAGGTTTTTCTGGGCCGCGCATAGAAGGAACAAAAGAAAATGTAATTTGTCAATGGTTCCTTAGCCTGCTGACATGTTGGACATATAGCACCCATGCAGGAGCAGGGGTTCCATTTTGCTGGAAGTGGCAATAGTGGGAGGGTGCCATATCGAAATTTGAGGTACATTTGCCTAGAGGCTGTCAAGTTTATGTAATCTAAAATGGACTCAAAAGCTGTATCAATCTTAAAATCTAAAAAATTGCCAATAAGAGACCCCTCTGGGACGTTCCTTATTTCAGCAACATGCATATACTCCCTTAAAGCCTTCTTGAGGGAGGTGGTAGAGGGCGAGGACCACAATTCTCCTAGCCTGAGTTGGAATAAAAGATTTTTAACATAGGTAGGCCATTTGATTTTGCCAAATGCAACAGAGGAGACTGCATCCTCGAAGGAACTGTAATAGTCCTCCAGGTCTGGCAAGTACTTAAGCCTTTGGCAGAACAATAATGGCCTAAGTTGGGCCTTATGCATCCTAGGATTTAAGCCCAGGTCGCGTCTTAGTGGAATCAAGGGGGTATTAGTTGGGAGATTGGTTAAGGCTCTTATAAACATCTCCTCAGCCACCCCCAGCTGGGCCAGGTTTACGCTGCCCTAAACTTCAGCCCCACTCAGTGCACTACCCTCAACCTTTGCTTGGCACATCTTTACAGCAGGAGCTATGCGCCTGGCTTGCGAGGCCCTAAACAATCGTAAGATAGCAGCAGAATGCTGAGTAATGTTCAGGCTACTTCTCTCAACCTGGGGCGATTAAGACTTTGATCTGGTTAGCTTGATCCCCAAGTAGACAAACTCAGTGACCCTCTCTAGCGGACTGCCTTCCAAAGTTATCAAGCACCTAAAAGACTTATGCAGGCTGATGACCATAAACTTAGTTTTGGAATGATTAATCACCAAACCATGCTAGCTGCAAAAAGCAACAAACTTGTCCATTACAAGCTGAAGGCCACCCGGGATATTTGACATCAGAAGGGTATCATCAGCGAATATTAAGAGTGGAATCTTGCGACCCTCCAGTCGGGGGGCATCATTTTGGATGTCCTCGAAGTGAAGGGCCACATCATTCAAATATAGAAAGAATAATGTCGGGCAAGGACACACATCCCTGTTGGACTCCTTTTTGAATAGGTATTCGTTCGTTGAGATCCCCTCCCCCTCCAACTTGAGCAAACGTGTCTTCATGTAGACAAATTAGAACATCCAGGAAGTCATGTGGTACCCCATTATTCTTAGACCTCCCAGAGCTTTCCATGCGGGACAAGGTCAAAAGCAGATGTTGGGTCTACAAAAAACAGGTATAGGTGTGCTCTTTGAAGGAGGACTGTCTTCCAGTAAATTAATAGGAACCTAAAACCTGGTCATTTGTACTGACCGCTTTTCAAAACCCCACCTACAAGGGGGAGACGGCCTGAGGGTCCTCCATCCAGCCTTCCAGATTCCCTAAAATTTGCCTCACAAAGGCCTTTTGGGTCACATCAGTGAGGCTGATTGGCCTAAAATAAGGGCTCCCGGTTTTATGGTATTTATTTTTTTGATATTTCCGTCTGTATTTATCCATATTTATTATGGGTGTTGTGAAAAAAATAAAGCTGAAACTGGCATATTTCCACATTTATTCAACCAATATATATGCAGTCATGCTTGAATGCTTGCCAGGTTTCAGTGATATGAAGACCCGCAGAAGATAAATCAATGCATTTATATAAAAAAATGCACTTTTCCATTTTGGCCTTGTGCATATCTACTGCTTTGTAAGCCTCTTTACTAAAATTCCTTTTTTACCTTACCCCCTTACCTATAAACCCACACATTTATTGGCCTGGCAGTCATTGCAAGGTGTGTTTAGAATTACTCTAAAAGCACCCACATTCAGTTTTTATCCTCATTTAAAAATAAATACAGAGAAGATAATAAATGGTTTTCTGTCTGTATTTATCTGAAAAAATCAGTAAGAATGGAAAACAGGGAAACTTACCTATAATTTAAAAGAGAGTCCCTCAGGCCCTATTTATGAATGGGGACAATCTCGGCTGCCTTACAGCTACTGAGGATACTGGCCCGTTGGAGGATGCAGTTAGAGAGCATATTGTAATTTGAAGCCCAGCTAACAGCATCTGTGAGAAATAAGTCACCTGGGATGCCATCGGGCCCTGCCGCTTTGCTCTTTGCTGTGGCTTTTAATGCACTAACATTCTCGCTCCGCTCTAACGTAAGAAGCCCAGGTGGAGATAAATTATCCACCCTTTGCTTGGAAGTTCTATCAACATCTGCCCCCTGTTTGTAGAGGTACTGGAAGTGGGAGTACCAAACCTTGGGACAAATGGAGTCAGCCAAGAGTTTAGCTGGTTGTTGATCACCATTGGCTACTACCTTCCATAATTTCAAGTTGTCATTATGCGCGGCAGCTGCATATAAATGTCCCCAAATATTTATCTCACAATCTTCATGGGCTCTTATTTGAGTCAGCTTGTATTCCCTCCTTTTAGCCCAAATCAAGTTGGAGTCTCCACGGGCAAGAGCTACACGGAGCTCATCTTTCTTATTGTTACAAGCTTTATTATACCCGGTGTGCTCTGACATATAGGGCGAGGGCGGGCAGGGCCAAAATGGCACACAAAGCACTCCCCAAGCAACTTAAAAGGGTCCTCGATAAACTTTACAATGTTTGAGTACCACAGTTCATGGCTACTCTGAGCTGAGATTGACTTTTCTAGTTCCAGAGCAGTATCCCCTAAGGCTTGGGTCATGTGGTCTCTGATGTCTAAGTTTGCTGCTACTTTGTTTCGTTTGATTCTACACTTATCATTTGAGGGCAGCATATTTGTTCTCAAAGATACTGGCACATTCACCCTGAGGTTAAATAAGTCTTTTAGGGAACAATGGAGGGCATTATGATCGCTACCATCCCTGCCCAGTATCTTCAAATCTGCCAGGTTGCCCCACAGCTGCAAAAACATTAAGAAATAGTAAATTCTACATGTATGACCTAGACGATTGAAGGTATAGGCCACATGAGGATCAGAGCCTTCAAGCCACATGATAGGGTAAATGACATGAGCTGATAAGCAGCCCTTGTCCAGCGTTTCACTGGATTAGTATTAAGTGTAGGGATTTCCCATGCATCATCTTCCTCACTAACAGGGAACCACACCCCATGTCCATCAGTTCGTATTTTGTGTTGAAGTCGCCGGCAATGCTAAGAATATCTTGTGGGTCAAGGGCGGCCCGTGCATGCTAAGATCACCTATGACCTGAGTCTCCCCCCCTCCTCCCGCAACCTGATTGTACACATTATGGATGTAATAGGAACGCGTGTCGGCCCGGGTGATAGATATGCCCAGGATGTCTTGTAAAATCAAAGGCAACATAGAAATGTTGTCATCAAGGGCCAATTTAACCCAAATAAGGAGGCGGCCTGAACGGCAGCCCCTCCCTATAGAAAAGGCAGGTATGTGGTATATTATATAACCAGCTCTATGCAGAGTGTCTCGAGACCAGGTTTACTGCAGGAGGCACAGGTCAAATGCAGCAATAACAATCCCCCAATTCGGATCCCTTAATTTGGACTTGATCCATGCTATTTTGAGGTCTCGGCCTGGCGTCTGAGCGCGCTCCTTGCCTGCGAGAGGTATGGTAAACACTAGAAAGAAGGGGACTTAAATCCACGCCCTGTGTCCGAATCGGTTATGATTCACTCGCGTCCTGATTTATGTTTTAATTGTCGCTTTCAATTGGTTGGACGTCATTGTGTTACCGCCCTTGCAGTTTTTTAAGCCCGCCCTTCGTGACAAGCGCATCTGTTTTCACTCAGCCCAGATGCAAATACAAGTGGCTGAATGAAAACAGATATCCGATTGGCCGCACTCTGCTAGTCCTACCAGCGTGTTACCCCAAAGAATTGTGGTCCATGAAGTAGCGTCGGCGGGTACGCCTATGCCAAAGTTTAAAATGAAAATAAGTGTCGCGTTAGCCATCCCTGGACACGTGTTTCGAGGTAGTTGCCTCTCGTCAGCAGGGAGTAGGTATGTGTGTAGGGTTGCTGCGTAGGCTGCCCAAAAATATTCTCAGGTAAAGTACCGCTCAAGGCGCGCAGGTGCGTAGCCATAGGCTCGTCAGCCCCACCGGCTCAAGGGAGCCTGAATGTAAACAAAAATCCGATTGGCCTGACTATTTTCTCTACTGAGGAGGAAAGTTATCCCGAAACCCGAGCCATGTCTCGGGCGATATTTTAAAACCCGGGACATGTATCGGGTCTAGAGATCATCAACAAGTACTCACTTGCACCCACTGGGGTGAACCACTCAAGAAACTTCATGTACCAGCTTCCCTTGGGGCGACCCGGATGAGAAGCTAGCGGAGTGCGGTCCACTGCGTTTGTTTATAAAATGGCTCCTTCGAGCTTTGAGCTGACGAGCTCCTGGACGATGCACCTGCGTGCCTGTGCGGGCACTGAGGCCCTTGACGGTTGCTTGGCGGCTCTCTCTTCTACCCCTGACTATTTTCTCTACTGAGGAGGGAAGTTATCCCGAAACCCGAGCCATGTCTCGGGCGATATTTTAAAACCCGGGACATGTATCGGGTCTAGAGATCATCAACAAGTACTCACTTGCACCCACTGGGGTGAACCACTCAAGAAACTTCATGTACAAGCTTCCCTTGGGGCGACCCGGAGGAGGAGCTAGCGGAGTGCGGTCCATTGCGTTTGTTTATAAAATGGCTCCTTCGAGCTTTGAGCTGACGAGCTCCTGGACGACGCACCTGCGTGCCTGTGCGGGCACTGAGGCCCTTGACGGTTGCTTGGCGGCTCTCTCTTCTACCCCTGACTATTTTCTCTACTGAGGAGGGAAGTTATCCTGAAACCCGAGCCATGTCTCGGCCGATATTTTAAAACCCGGGACATGTATCGGGTCTAGAGATCATCAACAAGTACTCACTTGCACCCACTGGGGTGAACCACTCAAGAAACTTCATGTACCAGCTTCCCTTGGGGCGACCCGGAGGAGGAGCTAGCGGAGTGCGGTCCATTGCGTTTGTTTATAAAATGGCTCCTTCGAGCTTTGAGCTGACGAGCTCCTGAACGACGCACCTGCGTGCCTGTGCGGGCACTGAGGCCCTTGACGGTTGCTTGGCGGCTCTCTCTTCTACCCCTGACTATTTTCTCTACTGAGGAGGGAAGTTATCCCGAAACCCGAGCCATGTCTCGGGCGATATTTTAAAACCCGGGACATGTATCGGGTCTAGAGATCATCAACAAGTACTCACTTGCACCCACTGGGGTGAACCACTCAAGAAACTTCATGTACCAGCTTCCCTGGGGGCGACCCGGAGGAGGAGCTAGCGGAGTGCGGTCCATTGCGTTTGTTTATAAAATTGCTCCTTCGAGCTTTGAGCTGACGAGCTCCTGGACGACGCACCTGCGTGCCTGTGCGGGCACTGAGGCCCTTGACGGTTGCTTGGCGCCTCTCTCTTCTACCCCTGACTATTTTCTCTACTGAGGAGGGAAGTTATCCCAAAACCCGAGCCATGTCTCGGGCGATATTTTAAAACCCGGGACATGTATCGGGTCTAGAGATCATCAACAAGTACTCACTTGCACCCACTGGGGTGAACCACTCAAGAAACTTCATGTACCAGCTTCCCTTGGGGCGACCCGGAGGAGGAGCTAGCGGAGTGCGGTCCAGTGCGTTTGTTTATAAAATGGCTCCTTCGAGCTTTGAGCTGATGAGCTCCTGGACGACGCACCTGCGTGCCTGTGCGGGCACTGAGGCCCTTGACGGTTGCTTGGCGGCTCTCTCTTCTACCCCTGACTATTTTCTCTACTGAGGAGGGAAGTTATCCCGAAACCCGAGCCATGTCTCGGGCGATATTTTAAAACCCGGGACATGTATCGGGTCTAGAGATCATCAACAAGTACTCACTTGCACCCACTGGGGTGAACCACTCAAGAAACTTCATGTACCAGCTTCCCTTGGGGCGACCCGGATGAGAAGCTAGCGGAGTGCGGTCCACTGCGTTTGTTTATAAAATGGCTCCTTCGAGCTTTGAGCTGACGAGCTCCTGGATGATGCACCTGCGTGCCTGTGCGGGCACTGAGGCCCTTGACGGTTGCTTGGCGGCTCTCTCTTCTACCCCTGACTATTTTCTCTACTGAGGAGGGAAGTTATCCCGAAACCCGAGCCATGTCTCGGGTGATATTTTAAAACCCGGGACATGTATCGGGTCTAGAGATCATCAACAAGTACTCACTTGCACCCACTGGGGTGAACCACTCAAGAAACTTCATGTACCAGCTTCCCTTGGGGCGACCCGGAGGAGGAGCTAGCGGAGTGCGGTCCATTGCGTTTGTTTATAAAATGGCTCCTTCGAGCTTTGAGCTGACGAGCTCCTGGACGACGCACCTGCGTGCCTGTGCGGGCACTGAGGCCCTTGACGGTTGCTTGGCGGCTCTCTCTTCTACCCCTGACTATTTTCTCTACTGAGGAGGGAAGTTATCCTGAAACCCGAGCCATGTCTCGGCCGATATTTTAAAACCCGGGACATGTATCGGGTCTAGAGATCATCAACAAGTACTCACTTGCACCCACTGGGGTGAACCACTCAAGAAACTTCATGTACCAGCTTCCCTTGGGGCGACCCGGAGGAGGAGCTAGCGGAGTGCGGTCCATTGCGTTTGTTTATAAAATGGCTCCTTCGAGCTTTGAGCTGACGAGCTCCTGAACGACGCACCTGCGTGCCTGTGCGGGCACTGAGGCCCTTGACGGTTGCTTGGCGGCTCTCTCTTCTACCCCTGACTATTTTCTCTACTGAGGAGGGAAGTTATCCCGAAACCCGAGCCATGTCTCGGGCGATATTTTAAAACCCGGGACATGTATCGGGTCTAGAGATCATCAACAAGTACTCACTTGCACCCACTGGGGTGAACCACTCAAGAAACTTCATGTACCAGCTTCCCTGGGGGCGACCCGGAGGAGGAGCTAGCGGAGTGCGGTCCATTGCGTTTGTTTATAAAATTGCTCCTTCGAGCTTTGAGCTGACGAGCTCCTGGACGACGCACCTGCGTGCCTGTGCGGGTACTGAGGCCCTTGACGGTTGCTTGGCGCCTCTCTCTTCTACCCCTGACTATTTTCTCTACTGAGGAGGGAAGTTATCCCAAAACCCGAGCCATGTCTCGGGCGATATTTTAAAACCCGGGACATGTATCGGGTCTAGAGATCATCAACAAGTACTCACTTGCACCCACTGGGGTGAACCACTCAAGAAACTTCATGTACCAGCTTCCCTTGGGGCGACCCGGAGGAGGAGCTAGCGGAGTGCGGTCCAGTGCGTTTGTTTATAAAATGGCTCCTTCGAGCTTTGAGCTGATGAGCTCCTGGACGACGCACCTGCGTGCCTGTGCGGGCACTGAGGCCCTTGACGGTTGCTTGGCGGCTCTCTCTTCTACCCCTGACTATTTTCTCTACTGAGGAGGGAAGTTATCCCGAAACCCGAGCCATGTCTCGGGCGATATTTTAAAACCCGGGACATGTATCGGGTCTAGAGATCATCAACAAGTACTCACTTGCACCAACTGGGGTGAACCACTCAAGAAACTTCATGTACCAGCTTCCCTTGGGGCGACCCGGAGGAGGAGCTAGCGGAGTGCGGTCCATTGCGTTTGTTTATAAAATGGCTCCTTCGAGCTTTGAGCTGACGAGCTCCTGGACGACGCACCTGCGTGCCTGTGCGGGCACTGAGGCCCTTGACGGTTGCTTGGTGGCTCTCTCTTCTGCCCCTGACTATTTTCTTTACTGAGGAGGGAAGTTATCCCGAAACCCGAGCCATGTCTCGGGCGATATTTTAAAACCCGGGACATGTATCGGGTCTAGAGATCATCAACAAGTACTCACTTGCACCCACTGGGGTGAACCACTCAAGAAACTTCATGTACCAGCTTCCCTTGGGGCGACCCGGAGGAGGAGCTAGCGGAGTGCGGTACATTGAGTTTGTTTATAGAATGAAAACAGATGGCGACCTTGTGCAAACACAGCACGCAGTCTCGCTTCCCTCCGAGCCTCTGTGGTGAGATCACCTCCTGCCCATCCTCCTCCCCAGCCCACCCAAGCTCTGCTGCCTCCCGGGCTCATTTGGAAAGTAAACAATGAGTACGTTGCTGCAGCTAGTTATTGCGACGTGTAATTGATACACAGCATTAAAGTGCCATTGAAAGAATGCATTCACGTACTGTATCAGTTATACAGATTGTTTTCTACTTTTTTCAACATTCGAACGCTTTATTTCACAGAAATGCAGAACGAGTAAAATTAGATTTGTGGAATTAAATATATTTTAGGCGAGAATGTGACCGTACAATTGAGTTACTTCCTGGACTCAAGCAGTGACATCTAGATTAGAGTGATGCAAAGCTGTTCACTGTAACATCTGAAGCAAGCAAGAAACTGCTTATGGTTGCAGTAACAGTCACACTCTACCCAATTTCCTTTACCTGTGTGTGTTCTTTCATTGAATGAATATTATTAAAGACTGAATAAAAGCTGTGCATCAGCATTAACTCTGAGCAGTCAAAATGGCCGTTTGGATTGTTAACTGATGGACTTTGAAAAGATAGGAAATTGTTTACTGTATTCAACATGGAAGACATGATGGATAAGGTACCAAGGTAAGTAAGGAGAGAAAAACGAGGGCCCTAGGATTGCTTACCTGCATACCTGCAAAAATTAGCTTATCACTCGTAATTAGAGATTAATACTGCATCAAAAAAAATTGCAGAACAGACATCTAAATACAAGTAGTTTCCTGCATGAGAATACAAGGAGTTTTATCCGGCTTGCCACCCTCTCAAAAAGTACCAAGTTTTTACACTGTCCAGGCCCAGATGTATCTATATACTGGTCACAAAAAGCATTCTCTTTTACAACCAGTGGTGAATTTTGCGAACTATTCATAAGGTAGGTCACAAATGACACCTCACTCTAGTTGGTGGCAATCTCAAGCACGGTGGCCTACAAGGGTCAGCAGCCCACTATGTATGTGATTGCTTTGAAATAGAGGTTTTTTTATACAACAGCCTAATTTCCTTACAGGATAAAACGGCTATTAAAAAAAAAAAAAGCATATTCTTTGAGAGTTAACACTGGTCCTCCGGAATCATTTTCAACAATTCACAAAGGAGAACAGGTCCAAAGGGACCTCCTTCCCTTTTACTAATATGTTACCATCCAGACTTGGGAGTTAATAAACTTTCAATGTTTTGCACCTGGAATTCTGGTGGAAAACCATTGAGACAGCTGGCACAAATTTGGTATTTGGAAGGGACACCCACAACACACCGCTTCTAAATACTGAATCAATATCCAGCGGCAGTCTCAATTTAGGGATCAGTAAAGCTTTATCAACTTCTTAAATGGGATTGGTACAAGTATCTTCAACCACAAAAAAAATTCTGTACATCAGGCCCCATGTTCAGTAACCTCCACATGTACAGATGCAGGAATTAGCAGCATCTTTGGAACTTTGGCTGAAGAGCAGCAGTTGTATGTTCCAGAAATGGCTGAAGAAATGGATTCAGTGGCCTGTTTTTAGGTCGAGCCTAGCGGCTCCGCACATTCGCTGCTCGCTCTGTGAGGCATGCTGGAGTAAAGTATGCTGTGGAAGCCTCACCTACTCTCCTCCCATATTTTTCATTGGCTAGTGTCATTGTCCTTGGTAAAAGCTGGCTTCCGATAGATTATGAGGCTTGTTAGTCCCTCCTTGTTACCGCCTTGTTGCTGTTTGTTACCTCCCATGAGGACTGGATCTTTTACTTGTGGTGTTGCACAGTCTCTTTCATAAGTCTGTAAGTACTTTTTTCTTTAATCATCTTCCTTATTCCACCCATGACATTTCAGCAGGCCCTCTGGTTTTACTAATGTATATATTTAAATTAAAGCGCATCCGCTTTAACTATAGCGGCTGTGTTTAATTATTTATTTACTTAACGCTGGCCGCTTACATAATGTAGTTATTAAAATTGTAGGCGTTTGCTTTAACTATAGCAGACACGCTAATTATTTATTTACCTAACGCTGGCCACTTTCGTAATGTATTTATTACAATTATAGCGCGTCTGCTTTAACTATAGCGGACACGCTTATTTTTTTTAAATTAAGAGTGCAGTCCACTTTCGTTAGGGCAGAGCAGGGGGGGCACAACGTTATAACATTTGCAATGTAATAGGACTCGCATTTACAAGCGTTCAAGCTATTGTCATTTTAAATGACAATGCCGTTTATGTTTTTAAAACCAAAACATAAATAAAAGGCATTGTCATTTACAATGCCAATAGCTCAAATTCGCGTAAATGCGAGACCTATTGCATTGCGAATGCTTGTTATTAGTTGCCTTTGGCTGGGAGGGCTGCTTTAAAGCAGTGGCATTTCGTAGAAGGTTACATGGGGCTTTAAGAATTCCCCTGTGGGAACCTATCCCCTGCATGTCTGCGCCATCCCTCACAGCATGCATGGGACCATCTTTGGGAGCAAAAAAGGAAATTGGCAAAGCCAGTAAGCGCTCGGTACCAAAAGAAAGACATATTGGGTTTGCCAGTGCTTGTTGGTTATTTGAGTGGGTGAAATGTGACAGCCAGAAATGTAAAGGATGTGATAGTAGGCGATTTCAGTTAACTGGCATTTTCTCATGTAGGTCCATCGTCAGTGTTTGCCAGTTTCCTTTGGTGTAGCACACCTCACTACTCACCCTTATTTGAAAACTGTCACCAGCATTGGAATTGTCTCACCTCTCTCAAAAGGCCCAATGCTTTCCTTAGACTTTAGTAAGTGTTGGAAATGGCCCTTTTGCAGGGTTATCCCTATACTTTTTGCTTGTTCCTCCTATTTTGTCCTGACCTGTTTGTTTTGGTTTTAGGACTCTGGGCACTTTCCCACTGCCAATCAGTGCTAAAGTGCATATGCTCTCTGTGTAAACTGTGTTATGGATTGGTGTGTCCACGATTGGCCTATTTGATTTCTGTGTCAGAACCTAGTAAAGTGCACTGTGGGTGCCAGGGCCTATAAATCAAATGCCCGTGGTGGGCTGCAGCACTGGATTGTGCCACCCACGCAAACGGCCTGTAAAGTGTAACTCTGGCCTGCCATTGCAGAGCCTGTGTGCAGCCTGGAGCTGCCATGTCGACTTGGCAAGTGCACACAAATTCCAAGTCCCTAAACCTTCCCTTTTCTACATGTTAGTCACCCCTAAGGTAGGCCCAAGGTACCCCTGTGGGCAGGGTGCATTGTATGTGAAAGGTAGGACATGCCCTGGTGTGTGTGGCATGACCTGGTAGTGAATTACAGCCTACTTCGTCTTTCACTATTGCAAGACTACCTGTTCCTCATAGGCCAGAATGGGCAGTTTGATTATAACATCCTATAATCCTAAGTGACCCAGGGAACATGGTAGAAAGTCGACTTTAGTATGCCTGAACTCAGAATGATAAAATACATCTTTTAGTGAAGTTGGTTTTAACATTCTGTGTTTGAAAATACTGTGAGAAGTTGGCCGGGTATATGCTGTCCGCTAGTTATAGTGGGCACCCTGTACCAGTCCAAAGAACCCTTATTGATAGGTTAAAGACAACCTTTATTGAAAGCTATCCTAGTGGTAGCTATGGAGAGCAGCCTTCAGGCTAAGTCTTGAAGGAATGTAAAGCAGCTTGTTTTACCAGTCTATAATCTCTTGAATGACCAAATGAAATGAGAACCACACCGGTATATATATACAAAATAGGTACATATATAAAATATATGTATTTATTATTAAATACACCCTACTAGTCTCTTTATGAGGCTAGAGGTCAAAGCACATATGTTACAATAAAAATATCACAGTAAATTAGCACAATATATACGATAGGTCCCGGGGGGGGGGGGGACTGAACCATATACTATCAAAGTGGTATGAGAACCACGATTTGACTAGACACAGTGAATTGCTGGGACTCTACGGAACCACCCAAGGTAGTGACACAGACGACCTACGGGGGACGCGTGCAGTTTGAACACAGGCATGAGCCCGTATTATGCTATGGGAAAGTCGCGGTTGGAAAATTAGAAGTTAAAGACACTTAGAGCTGGCCTAGGAACAAACCTTTTGGACTTGGATGGTTCTAGGGCCAACACCCACGGGAGCACCGGAGTACTCGTGTTACCTAACCCAGGGAAGCCGGGTGCATAGGTGTCAAATGGTGTCGGGCGTCTTCATCGATTACAATGGCGAAATGCTGCAAAGTGCTGCTGCCGTGAAAAGAAGTGTCCGAAGAGATCCAAGCCTGGATCAAAGATGTGAAGAACCTGAAAGCAGAGGGGACAGAGTCTGGGTCACTAGCCAGTGACCAGATGCACGGTAGACAAATTCCCACCGATGTTGGGTGCTTCAGGTGCAAAGAGGTGAAGCTTGACTCTTCAGCCACGAGGACAAGGAGGGGTCGACGATGACTAGGAGCTGGATTCGAGCTGTCCCACTAAGGATGTCGAGTGCTGTAGTGTCGGTGCCCGGATTGGACACAACAAGCCTTGGCAACAGCAAACCACGCAGGAAGAGGAAAGATGCTTCGGTGCGGACCAGCAAGGACATGGAGACTCTCCAAGCGATGGAGAGTCAGGGTACGTCTGGAGCAACTGGTAAGCCCAATTAAAGTTAAGGGACCCACCAGTCGACACACTAGGGATCGCGAAGGGACCTTGAGAGAAAACACAGAGGGCCAGCTCACGTAACACTTGTGGAGTGGAAGCGGGCAATCTTCAGTGCAAATGCTGCTCGGGGTCAGGGCTACAAGTAACCCAAAGCTCAGCTGCAGGAGTCGCTGGTAAGCTGATGCTTCTGCAAATGGTCGCGGTGCCCTCGGGTTGCACGGTCTTCCACGAGGGATACAGGCCTCAGACTTGCTGAGTGGACAGATCGACCTCAGAGACCACGGGAACCCACCTCCTGTGTTGCAAAATTCTTTGGAGTTCGGCGGGAGCTTCGGAGATGCAAAATGGACAGATGCGTTTTTGGTGCCTGCCAAGCAGGGGAGTAACTCCTTTACTCCAAGGGAGATTCTTCTGTCATCTGGCGTTGTGCAGATCATCGAAGTTCCCGGATTCAGTTTCAGAGTTTTGTCCAGGGATATCTAAAGTCTTGTTGCCAGGGGTTCCTATCTTATACCCAACGAAGGGGTTGGACTAACTCTGGGGACCCACCTATGGGAGGGTTTGGAAAGAGGGGTTGCTACACCCATTTCCTTTGTCCAGTTTTGGACCAGAGCAGGGGCTGGTAGCCCCTGCAACCCATTTGAGCTGGACTATGCACAGGCACACCAAATGTGCCCCCAGTGCAGACTTCAGAGCACTTCTGGAGTGCACCCACCCAGCCCTAATACACTTAACGCCTGTCTGGGAGGTGGTGACACCTCCCTGTGACAGGAAACCTATTGTCCAGGCCTCCCCTGCTGAAGTTTCCTCCAGCAGCAGGAGGGCAGACTCATGTCTGTGGCTGGCAGCATCCATTTTGTGATGCCAGGGCTCTGTTAGCTGGTACCGGGTATACCGGTGTTGTCCTGTCTCTCCCTCTAGAAGGGTGGGATCATACTCCCACACCAGTTACTGTTACATGTTTCCGTGCAGCCATCCCAAAGTTAGCATTTACTGTTTAGTTTTAATGCACTTAAGAGTATATGGTTTGGCTGCATCACAAACAACCCCGGAATAAAGGTTCCGAAGGCTGCAAAGGGGCTATGCTCATGCATGGGCACCCTCTCACATAAAAACCAGCACCCTGCCTTCAGGATTAGTAAGGCCTGCCATCGGGGTGACTGATAGGTTTATATGTGCAGTGATATTGAGAGATATAGTGAACCTATATCTCAGTAAGGGGTGCATGCAATACCTTACCCAGGCTGCAGTAGCAGTCCTGTGGTGTCATTTTGGAAGGCTTCCCAGGGGTGGCATAATACATGCTGCAGCCCCTGGTAGGCCTCTGGGGTACCTATGCCCTGGGTACATAGTATACCATATGCAAGGGACTTATAAGGGTACCCCAGAATCCAATCTGGAGTGTACCTAAAGTACTGGTAATCAATTTGGAGAGGAAGCAGCTAGGCTGGGGTCCTGGTTAGCAGGGCCCCAGCCAGACTAAAGTCGAAAAACAGTGAAACATCAGCAAAAAGTGGGGTAACTATAAGAAGCAGATCCTACTCTCCTACAAATACCACTTTTAGAAAGTAGGTATTTTCTTACCTAATGATCCAGCCTGCCTCTGCTAGCTTGTGTATTGTCTGTCTGGTTTGTGAGTGACAGGGGTTGGGGGAGACTCCAGGTGAGTCAGCACAGGGCTGAATAGACCTATCTGCACATAGATGGGTGGGAGTAGTAGCACCTGGGTCTGTGCCTGCCTTCCACAATGCTGGCTCCACCTCCTGTGGTGCGTCTGATGACCCTGGCCAACACTGACAAGGAAAGAAGGTGCACACTGGCAGAATGCACTCATAACTGGTTTGAACTAGGTACAGGACCCTCTGCCTTCAGAGGACAAAGGATTTGCTAATATAAATATTGGGGCCCAGACCCCAGAACTTTAGATTACTTTTGAACTAAGGAACCTGCCAGGAAGAAGAACCGGAAAAGCTGGAGAAGTAGTACTGCCCCTATGCTGCATGTTGTGGGGTTGGCCTGCAGTGGCTGCTTCTGTATTGGGTAGGGAAAGGACTGGACTGTGCTCTCATCATTCTGCATTAGAGTTTTCTCCAAGGGCTTGAAGTAGAGCTTGCCTCCTGTTGGAAGTCTTAGGGATAGAAAAGACTTCAAAGAACTCTCTTGGGATCAAGAAGACTGCCAAGAAGAAG
Organism: Triturus cristatus; assembly: GCF_964204655.1. Taxonomy (NCBI): domain Eukaryota; kingdom Metazoa; phylum Chordata; class Amphibia; order Caudata; family Salamandridae; genus Triturus; species Triturus cristatus. The sequence continues at coordinate 203,345,593 of NC_140586.1, forward strand.
AGCTGGAGAAGCTGTGAGGAGGAACTACTACTTTGCTGTGTGCTTTGCTGTGTTGGCCTGCAGTGGCTGCTTCTGTCTTGGGCAGTGAAAGGACTGGACTGAACTTTCTGCAATCTACTTGTGTGAGTTTCTCCAAGGGCTTGAGGGTAGAGCTTGCCCCCTGTTCAAGAAGTCTCCGGAACAGCAAAGACTTCAAGCCCGACGCCGACTTATGACGCCGCTGCCGACTCTGTGTTCTGAAGGCACCGCAGAGGGCACCGCCGCAATGCCGCACCACGACCCTGGTTTCACTAACGACGCCTGCTGATGCCGCCACCGAGCCACTGCTCGCACCGTGACCAATGGGCACCGCACCGCCTCGCGACGATGCCTTGGTATCATCGACGAAGTCGCTCCACGCCGCTGCTTGCACCATGGTTCGAGGGCACCGCTCGTAAAGTTACACGACGCACCACCCTCATCCTGCACTGCAGCCTTGGCCTACCGACGCCGGTGCCATCGACTCCAGTTCTTCAGCCGACTACAGCGCTTCAGCAATGCCAACGCCGCTGCTGCACCGTGACCTGCCAGCACCGTGACGAGCACCACCTTCATCTCACACCGTGACCCTGGTCTCACCGACGCCATCTGATGCCGCCACCGAGCCGCTGCTCTCACTGCGACCTGAGGGCACTGCACGCCGCACCGCTGCACTTTGCACCGAAGCACCCGATGCCTGCCGACGCCAGCGCTCCTGACTCCATCAGAAAGGAGATCGACCTGCAACGCCCTCTTACCATGTTCCTGCATTCTTCACAGGCTCTCTGTCTCTCATAACCCTGCCTCTGTATCTATCCTTCACAGTGCACTTCTCACGTGTTCTCTGTTGTTGCTCTCTCCCTCTGTCCCCGTATTCTTTACAGGGCCTCTGTCTCTGCATTCTTCGAGGTTTCTCTCCCTCTGTTCTATATCGCCCTGTGCCTCCTTTTATCATAGGTTGATTATCTCTTTTCCAGAGTGGGTTTTTCAATCCTTAAATCGTGCCTCCCATAGACTAGTATGGTCTAACCAGTAAGAGAATCATCTTCTCCTTTCTATGTGCCCTGAGCAGATTAAAGTTACAATAATACCATAGATCTGAAGTCAACGTTTACTCCAAGAAGGAGTTTTTTGTGACTGTGTCCCTTGGGCACTAATTCCAAGTATTTATTTCCTCTGATAGTCGGACGTGGCAATGGAAGGGGTGGCATTAACACCTCCTTTGAGTTCCTTGACTGGGAACATTCCAAAATCCCACCACAGAATCAGAAGCCCAGACCTTTTACCCTATTTCCTTTCTTGCCCTCTGATGCCGGACATCAGTATGGAAGATGCACCGGAGCTTCACGAGCGAGATAGACCTTTACTGAGTCCAGCTAACTGCACCCTTACCACCCACCCACCCCCAGAATCCGTGTATATGTTTCAATGGTTAGTAAGAGACTGTGGTCTTTGGGAGGTCCCTCTCGTTGTTAGTGTATAAGTATCTGCTCACGTCTCTTGCTGTCAGTGTATATGTCTTTAACGTTGGTGGAGGCCAATCTGGAAGCTATGCAGATACAACTTGTCTAATGGGCTTACTTTTGCTTAGTACTTGTTTTATAGGGAGTTCATACCTAGAACCATCTTAACAGTGCTTGATCTATGAGGGGCAATGTATTGCGCTGAAGCATTTAGATCTGGGGGCATGGTAATTAATCTTGTGATTTAGGGATATCAATAAAGTTAATTTACCTATACAAGATTTTAATTGTGATCTTGGTGTGAACTGAGAACATTGGCCATGACAGAATTCATGTTATTATTAAGGTGGCATCACCAATGTGAATGTGGATTTTAAAATGGTGGGAAGATGGTTTAAAGAACCACACAATTAAAGAGTCTGTGTGGTACCCTTTCAACATTTTTAGGTCGAGCTTGGGAAGCGCATACGCTGCTCTGCGAGCCATGCTGTATTAGAGTATGGAGTTGAAGCTCCGCCCACTCCGCACACAATTTTCATTGGCTTGTGTTATCGTCGTTCGTAAATACTGGCTTCTGATTAGTTAATAGGCTTGTTGGTCCCTCCTCAGTACCACCCTGTCTTCATTTGTAACCTCCCATGAGGACTGGCCCTTTTACTTAGGTTGCTACACGGTATGTCTTATTTGGTCTGTAACTACTATTTTCTTTAATGAGTTTCTGGTATGCAGGCACGACGTGCTTTCCTGCACTGTGCTTTCCTGCAACAATCATTGCGCCATGCGCGCTTTCACTTTTATTTAGTACACATGATTTGTTTATGCCTACATGGGTCACCTTAGCGAGATCTGCGATTTGTTCACACTTTATCTATAAAATAGGCGGTCGCACGCCTTTATTTTCTTCTGCATGGCACAGCATATTTTATCCAGCTGTAATCCTGTAAGGTGAGTGCGATTTTGTGCTGTCGTGGTTAGCATGGTGCTCTCATAGCCAAAAGTAGAAAAACGCTAAGGTAGCCATCTAAATTATGAAATTCAGATTTAAAAAAGCTTGTGAGGTCAGTTACATGGCACATTCCGAGTTCTGATGTCGTTTGATTTCCTCCCTCCTGCCTCTTAACTCTGATTGCAATCATTAGCTCAGCGGAACCCGCCCCCCTCCTCAGCTGCACGCTCCCCATCCCGAAGAGTTTCCCCGACTGGACCTCCTTCAAGCACCTATGTTAGAATACATTCCCTCACTCGCACAGCCTCCTTGCCTAACTGGAAAGCGCTCTGCCAGCAGCACGGGTCCACCATTTGTTCTGACTTTGTTTCCCTTTTGCCCGGTCAAAGTATCATGATAAAAAACAGTCTGCGTCCCTATAAATGACTGTCGATGCACATCACTTTCAATCAGTCATCGGCAGATGAACTGGTACAATAATTGTAACCAGTATTTTTTTAATTTGTTCAACTCATCAATAAAATACAAAATAAAGAATGAAGGGAACCTGAAACAAGCATTTGGAATGCAATAGGTCTTGCATTTCTGAGAGTTTAAGCTATTAGTATTGTAAATGACAATGCCTTTTATTTATGTTTTAATAACCAACACATAAATAGAAGCCCTTGTCATTTACAATGCCAATAGCTCAAACTCGCGTAAATGCGAGACCTATTGCATTGCAGATGCTTGTTCCTTTTTTTTCTGGCTCCTCTTCACAGCACACATCTGATCATAAAACTGTTACATGGGCATGTTGCTTTTTAGTACACTGGAACAAGTAATTGAGAGTTCCTATGAGTAAAATTCACCCCCGCTAGACCTACAGAGAGTAAATTCATGGATAGGGAACAATTAAAATCACTGAAGCTGGGAGTTATCTAAACTGTGTGGGGTTCTCAGTGCTAGAATGTTGAGAGAAGACAATGTTGACTGTTCTCAAAAGCGCCCTGTGTGGTGATTTGGAGGCAAAGCCACCTGTTGTGTGGAATAGTTGATCTAAGAAGGATATAGCAATTTCCTTGGTAACATTCCTTCTCTTAGTCATCTGTGGATTTGGTTATGTTTTAGGAATGAGTAAGAGACCACACTTTCACTGTCACACTTTTTCTACAGTATAAAAAGGTTCTTCTTTGGCTGTCGGTGTATATGTTTGAGTGGTGAGTAATTCTCTCCTCTCTTCTGTCAGTGCATATGTTTGAGTGGTGAGTAATTCTCTCCTCTCTTCTGTCAGTGTATATGTTTGAGTGGTGCGTAATAGTCTCCTCTCTTCTGGCAGTGTATATGTTTGAGTGGTGCGTAATAGTCTCCTCTCTTGCTGTCAGCGTATTTGTTTGACTGGTGTGTAATTGTCTCCTCTTGAGTGGTGAGTAACTCTCTCCTCTCGACTGTTAGTGTATATTTTGAGTGGTGAGAAATAGTCTCCTCCCTTGCTGTCATTGTATATGTTTGAGTGGTGAGTAATAGTCTCCTCTCTTGCTGGCAGTGTATATGTTTGAGTGGTGAGTAATAGTCTCCTCTCTTGCTGGCGGTGTACATGTTTGAGTGGTGAGTAATAGTCTCCTCTCTTCTGGCAGTGTATATGTTTGAGTGGTGAGTAATAGTCTCCTCTCTTGCTGGCAGTGTATATGTTTGAGTGGTTCGTAATAGTCTCCTCTCATGCTGGCAGTGTACATGTTTGAGTGGTGAGTAATAGTCTCCTCTCTTCTGGCAGTGTATATGTTTGAGTGGTGAGTAATAGTCTCCTCTCTTGCTGGCAGTGTATATGTTTGAGTGGTTCGTAATAGTCTCCTCTCATGCTGTCAGTGTACATGTTTGAGTGGTGAGTAATAGTCTCCTCTCTTCTGGCAGTGTATATGTTTGAGTCGTGAGTAATAGTCTCCTCTCTTGCTGTCAGTGTACATGTTTGAGTGGTGAGTAATATACTCTCTTCTGGCAGTGTATGTTTGAGTGGTGAGTAATAGTCTCCTCTCTTGTTGTCAGTGTACATGTTTGAGTGGTGAGTAATAGTCTCCTCTCTTCTGGCAGTGTATATGTTTGAGTCGTGAGTAATAGTCTCCTCTCTTGCTGTCAGTGTACATGTTTGAGTGGTGAGTAATAGTCTACTCTCTTCTGGCAGTGTATGTTTGAGTGGTGAGTAATAGTCTCCTCTCTTGCTGTCAGTGTATATGTTTGAGTGGTGGGTAATAGTCTCCTCTCTTGTTGTCAGTGTATATGTTTGAGTGGTGCGTAATAGTCTCCTCTCATGCTCTCAATGTACATGTTTGAGTGGTCCATAATAGTCTCCTCTCTTGCTGTCAGTGTATATGTTTGAGTGGTTCGTAATAGTCTCCTCTCTTGCTGTCGGTGTACATGTTTGAGTGGTGAGTAATAGTCTCCTCTCTTGCTGTCGGTGTACATGTTTGAGTGGTGAGTAATAGTCTCCTCTCATGCTGTCAGTGTATATGTTTGAGTCGTGAGTAATAGTCTCCTCTCTTGCTGTCAGTGTAAATATTTGAGTGGTGCGTAATAGTCTCCACTCTTGCTGGCAGTGTATATTTAATGGTTATTGAGAAGCGACTTTAAACTCCACCCCTCCTACCATTATTAACTCATTTCGGCATCCTGCTCACCTCATGATATTGCCTGTTTTCTTCACAATCCTGTCTGCATTCTGCTAGTAGCTCCTCTAGTGCTGCCATCACCTGGTTGTGTTAATGAAGGGCACATACTGTGCTGGCTCCTGAGCTGGGGTCATGACTGTGGAGATCTAATTTCTATTTCTGCTTTCAGGATTAACCAGTGCCCGACTACTGACAATTCTGTCCCAGCTGAGGGGTCCAGCATCCTTCCTAACGTCCACCCAGGAAGCTTGGTGCAAACTGCAAGGTAACTTGTGGAAATTCCCAAAGGAAAATTGTAGGCATACAATCTAACAACAAAATCCCAGGAGAGTAAATGTAAACGTAGTGCTTGCAGTGAGTGTCCATGCCTGAAACACAAATGAGGTCTGCAGTGGCGCCTTAAAACTCTTCCAGATATATGTGTAGGTGAAGAATGTGCATTACTAACAAGCTACTTTCAAGGACGCTTTCTGGAACAGACTTGCAGTATCAGAGACAACTGTAGAGGAGCAAAAGCAAAAACAATATTAATAATGCTGTAGTTGTTGGTCCCACCCGGCTACTTCCTGGTACACAAACCTCTGAGGCAGAGACCTTTATAAAGCTGATGTGGAAAGGGAGCAGATAGTACTGCATTTACTGCTATTTGGAAGATAGGCTGTCTGGGCAGAAACCTTTATAGAGGAGATGATGAAAAGTAAAACAGATTAGTGCAGATACAGCCTATGGCAAACACAAGTGCAAATTCCTAACTACAAACCCTTGAGGATCCTCTGTCAGGCAGATCATTTTGCAGGGATGAAGAAAGGAATGCTGAGCTTAGAAGCAACCTGTGCTCTACCTGCAGACAAGCCCCAGAGCAAAGGTTTTTGAAGAGAAGACAAAAGGGAGACACGTTAAGTGCAGCTTACCCCTCTGCTCTGTTTGGCAGGCTCCCTTGGCAAGATCTGTGCAGAGGCAAAAAAGGGAGAACATCCTGTGCACAGATATCCATATGTACATGTCCTAGTAGACACACCAAATGGCTGAGATTGTTTTGCAGAGATGAGGCCAGGAAGAATGCCCCGGGTGCGGATCCTACCTGTGTGCTTAGTAGTAGACAGGTGCCAAGGTAGACAGGCTCTTTAGAGGAGATGTAAAGAGGGAAAACACTCTGGGTAGAGATTCTACTTTTTAGGTCTCGCCTGGCGTAGGCTGCGCGCATGCTCAGTCTCCCTGGCGAGATTTAAAGAGATGTAGGTATTTTCTGTAAGGGGCATTAAGCCCCGCCCCTCTTTTCCATTGGCTGGCGTCACCGTTTATGCTAAACGGTGGCCAGCCATTGGAAAAGAGGTGTCGGTGACGTATTTGCTTGGCTTTCTGAGCCGTCCCATTTGGACGGCCTGGCCTGCTTTGCGTTAGTCGCAAAAGGTTTCTTATCTTTATGGGGCCAAACACATGGCCCCATAAAGACAAACCTTTTCCCAGGCGAGGCCGTCCAAGTAGAACGGCAGAAAAAGCCCAGCGAATACGTCATGGCGTGCGCTTGTTACAATAGCGATCCCGAAAGCGATGTTTACAAACAGCTACTGGAGGGCAGCACAAGGCAGAAGACGCGAACCAGCGCTGCTCCTGGAGTTGTAAAAGATTATCTCCGCAGCTAGAAGGGATTATGTTACGTTCAAAAACCATGCGCAAAAAAATTCCATCACGGCTGAATGAAAAATATCATTTGATGGCCAGAGTTTGGAATGCAAGGAAGGGACAATTACAGGGATGTGGACGAGGATTTATAAAAGATCAAAGCAAAATGAGAGAAGAAGCGTGAAGCATCTTGAAGCAGCCTGCGTAGCGGGTGCTAGAGAACCTCTCCGGGATGCGCTTAGAGTGAACCCCTGATGGTGCTAAACAACAGCGACCCCCCCCCCAGCCTCCACTGCAGCGGGCTGTTCTAGGAAATGTCCTCTGATAAGAGCAGGCAGGAGTGCATTATTGCCTTGCGTCTATCATCTTCCCTCTCTCCCGTCGCTGCTCGTGACCCCGCACCCCCTTCTATCTGGTAAATAATCCGTGAACTCTTTTCACTTTCAGAACTGGCAGCAGATGTCTTTCATTAGTCTGTCCAAACCTGCCATTGTGTGCCATCAATGCTGCGGCAGTCCTGGAGAAATGTGTCATGAGTGCTTTTGTGTGTGCGTCTGTGCGTGTATGAGGGGGTGTGTGCGGACCCACGTGTGTGTGTGCGCCTGTGCGTGTATCAAAGACTGTGTTCACATTTGTGTGTGCTTGTGCATGTCTGTGCGTGTGATGGTGTGTGCATGTACTTGGGTGTTTTTGTACTAGAGCATGTGATTCTATGTGTGCTTGTGCGTGCAGATGTTTCTGGATGTGTGCTTATGTCTGCGTGTAATGGTGTGTGCATGTACTTGAGTGTTTTTGTACTAGAGCATGGGATTGTATGTGTGCTTGTGCGTGTGGATGTTTCTGTATGCGTACTTTTATGCGCCCTTCTGTTCGCGTATGAGAGTGTGTGCGCACATTTGTGTGTGCTTGTGCATGTCTGTGCGTGTGATGGTGTGTGTGTGTGTGTACTTGTGTTTATGTCCTTGGGTGTTTTTGTTCTGGAGCATGTGATTGTAAGTGTGCTTGTGATTTTGGTAGTTTCTGTATGTGTGCTTGTGTGTGTGTGCGTCCGTGCGTTTATGAGAGTGTGAGCACATTTGTGTGTCCTGCATCCCTCCCACCCCATCTAGCTCCTTGGGTCTGCCTTATAGCTTGCAACCCGGTAGCCGCCTGCTGAAGCCCGATTCCTGAGATCCAGTGAACATCTGTTTTGGTTTGTGCCCTTATTCCCAGAGTGCATCTGTGCACTGTTCAGCCCGTAATTGTCAACTTTTCTTTGCAATTCCCTGATGGTGCTAAACAACAGCGACCACCCAGCCTCCACTGCAGCGGGGATGTTCTAGGAAATGTCCTCTGATAAGAGCAGGCAGGAGTGCATTATTGCCTTGCGTCTATCAGCTTCCCTCTCTCCCGTCGCTGCTCTTGACTCCGCGCCCCCTTCTATCTGGTAAATAATCCGAGAACTCTTTTCACTTTCGGAACCGGCAGCAGATGTCTTTCATTAGTCTGTCCAAACCTGCCATTGTGTGCCATCAATGCTGCGGCAGTCCTGGAGAAATGTGTCATGAGTGCTTTTGTGTGTGCGTCTGCGTGTATGAGGGGGTGTGTGCGGTATCACGTGTGTGTGTGCGCGCCTGTGCGTGTATCAAAGACTGTGTTCACATTTGTGTGTGCTTGTGCATGTCTGCGTGTGCATATACTTGGGTGTTTTTTTACTAGAGCATGTGATTCTATGTGTGCTTGTGCGTGCAGATGTTTCTGTATGTGTGCTTATGTCTGTGCGTGTAATGGTGTGTGCATGTACTTGAGTGTTTTTGTACTAGAGCATGGGATTGTATGTGTGCTTGTGGATATTTCTGTATGCGTACTTGTGTGCGCGCTTCTGTTCGCGTATGAGTGTGTGCGCACATTTGTGTGTGCTTGTGCATGTCTGTGCGTGTGATAGTGTGTGTGTGTGTGTGTGCATGTACTTGTGTTTATGTCCTTGGGTGTTTTTGTTCTGGAGCATGTGATTGTAAGTGTGCTTGTGTTTTTGGTAGTTTCTGTATGTGTGCTTGTGTGTGTGTGCGTCTGTGCGTGTATGAGAGTGTGAGCGCATTTGTGTGTCCTGCATCCCTCGTTTGCGAGAGTTTGAGCTATTGGCATGGTAAATGACAATGCTTTTTATTTATGTGTTTTGAAAATATGCAAGCAGTGTTTATAGTCCTTGCTTACAAGAAGCAAGGCTGGCAGTAACTGCACTTCTTTTACTGCCAGCCTTGCTTCTATAAGTACAAAGTGCGTATTTACACACCGTTTGCAAGTTTTCAAAACACATAAATAAATGGCGTTGTCAATTACAATGCCAATAGCTCAAACTCTCGCAAATGCGAGACCTATTGCATTGTAAATGCTTGTTCTTTAACTGATACCTGATAAACATGGCATAACGGCAAGACATTAACAGAGATGAGGAAAGGGAGAATGACAGGGGTACAGTCCCCATCTGTGACCTCCTGATAGGCCCAACAGCAGAAACAATGAGGAAAGGAAGAAAGTTCCAGGTGGAGATCCCACCTTTGCACATCCTCACTGGTCCCAAGGTAGAGACAGTTGCAGAACTGAAAAAAGGGAAAACACACCTGGTGCAGATCCAGTTTGGCGCCTCCTGATAGACCCATAGGGCAGTTGTGTAAGATAATATTGAGCACAAAATGTCAGGATACACAATTATCGCAGAAAATATATTGAGGGCAAAAATAACGACTTTACCTACTGGTAATGTAAACCACTAGAATATTGACTACAAAAAAAATTGTGGACCAAAATATCTACATAACATAGGTAAGCATATGTATTAACAATATTGTAACTTTAAACAAAATGAAATGAATAGTTACATTTTAAACTATTTAAATAAAATTGTAATATGAAAGCATGAAAGCATAATTGAATAACTTTTATAGAATTTGAATGCATTCAAATACATGTAACTTTAATATAACTTTAAAATAAGTGAATAAAACAAAAATGACACTGTGAATTCATAAAACATTTAGTAAATGTAAAAAGGTACATAATAATAAAAAAATACAATATTAATTATTTACAATATATAATAAAATGCAATATGACCATATATAAGTAATTTAAAAAAAGATACATTATAAAATATACTGTGTAGTTAGGAAAGCATTCTAAATACATGAAAAAAATTAGTTACTAAAACTAATCAACATTTTCCAAGCACACAAACACATAAAAACTAAACAATAAAAAAAAATAAAACAACACGAAGCAACTATAAACCAATCAAACACCCCTATGTATATACAATCATACAAGTATTGGAAAAAATGTTATGTACATTTTGTAGGCGAGTAATTAAATGTGGTAATCTAAATCCAATCTAATAAACGTTGGGGAAAATTAATTGATGGGGGTGCGAAGCAAAACATGGGGGCCGATTATGATGCGACCCGGAAAGGCTCTGACCGTCGGTTGGAGCCTTTCCGGGCCGCATATCGGTTTAATTTCCAACTGCCACATTACAATGCTGGCGGTTGAAAATTTAACCAGTCGGTCATTCCGGCTGTCTTCCGACAGGCTCAAGGAGCCTGTTGGCCAGTCAGATGCCGGCCCATAATCTCAAAGGGCGGCCTTTCTTATGATACTCGGTCTCAGGCAGGCTTTCCATGTCAGGCTTTCCGACACGGAAAGCCTGTCAGAGAGCGAGTATGGGGGCCCCTACGGGGCCCTCTTGACTCTGAGGCCTCCGGTTGGGGGCAGAAGGGGGCACCTTTGTACCCCCTGTTAATATCTGCACCCCGTGGCAAGCACCTTGCGGTACCTGCCACAGGGTGCAGGGATTAACACCACCTCCCATTTCCCTATGGGAGCATGTATTGCAGCCGGTTTACAGCCATAATACATGCTCCCATAGGGAAATGTCACAATGCGACCGAACACTGTTCGTTGCTTCCTAATCAGGAAGTCGGGACTGCCGACCGGGGTCGGCCGGTCCCAGTTCTGGCACCCGACATCGTAATAGGCCCCTCTATTCTTCAAATACCAGTCCAACAAACACTGGGAAAAGTACATAAACAAAAGGGGGCGGGGGTCCAGAGCTGCTATTCTAACTCCAATTTAACAAATTCTGGGGAAACGCATACATTGAGGGGTTCAGATTTACTATTTTATCTTCAGTCTAAAAAACACTGAGGAAAGTGCGTATGTGGGGGTTTGAGGAGAGACTGTTAGATTTCCCATTCAAACCTTAGTCTAAAAAATTTGGCGAAGGTGCATACATTGGAGTGGTGGCCAGATTTACTATTCTAACTATATTCACATAAACATAGGTTAAAGTAAAAACATCGAAGGGGGCAAATTTACTGTTTTAACTCAGTCTAATAAACATTGGGTAAAGCGCATACAGGGGATGATTCAGCTCTTATATTCTAGCTCGAGTTTAACAAACATTGGGAAAGTGCATATATTTGAAATATCCCTTAGAAAATTGAAAATTAAAATAATATTCATAAAAATTTTATGAAAGATTTCCTTAAGTTGTTTTAAATCAAAAGTAAAAAATAATTAAAACATAAGAAATATTTTTTTCAATTCTAAAAATAGTCAAGATTAAAAACATGTCTTATTTTGCCTTTGAAATGTAACAAAGTCCCCCGAAAAAACAACTACCAGAAAAAAATATACATTACAATTACACTTTTGCAAATTATAAATTTACAATAATATACATAATAAACTAAAAACATAAAACAATACATTAGTACATATATACAATAATAATATACAGTACAACACACATTAAAAAAACGAAATTGAACTGAGCAATTGTTACTCTTCAATTTTATAACAGAAAAACAGTTAAAAAAAAACAGTATACTTTCAATAGTTTGGTCTACAATTCTTTTGTAGTCACAATAATTTGCCCACAATATTATGGTCAAATTATATTTTTGAGTCTATATTAAGGTGAAATGCTCTTGTAGCTAAAACATTTCCCAGGTTGAGGAAAAGAGAACTATGTTGGTGCAGATCCTATATGTGTGCTTCCAGTTAGTTATTCTCCATGGCAGATACTGTTACAGAAATGAGAAAACGAAGAACACCCCGAGTACAGATTTTGCATGTGCACTTATTAAGATAACATTAGGGAGAGCATGTTCTGTGCTGATCATTCATGTGCGCTTTTTAGTAGATATATCCCAAGGCAGAGACTTTTGCGCAGAGAACAGGGAGAGCACCCTAGGTGTAGTGATATACAGGCTCCATGAAAGACACTTTTGCAGAGATGAAGAAAATTAGACCGCCCTGGGTGCAATTTCCACCTGCATAGGCTCCGATGGCAGAGATGAGGCTGTGTCTATGAGTTAATTTTGGCTATTATATTTTAATTGTATGCGAAACTGGGTTATTAACTAGGGGGAGACCAAAGCTTGAGCTCTCCATGTTTCATGTGGCCTTGGGGAACAATGTTTCTTTTTCTCACTTTGGGACCGCCACGCTTTTCCTGGCGGTCCAGAATCGAAAAAAAAACATCTGACCATCTGCTACAAATAGGGCAGATGGTCTGATGTACTTACACTGACATCCCAAATTCTTTCAGGGTATCAGTATAAAGCATTTGGCTGCATAGTCGGTGGGGACACTACTGGTGGAAGCATGAATATGTGCCTAAGTCTAAATAGAGTTAGCAGACTTTCAGATTGGCAAACAAGGCACTCCACCGCATTTCTGGAGGACTTCATTGTCTGACAAACTCTGAACGATGCACTAACTTCAAAACTCTGCTTGCTTCCTGATACCAACTCCTATAAGAATGCCATCATGTTATAGAAAGGAATCTACTCTGCTGTTTCCTGAGGTTGGGTCCACCATGGTGTGGTGTAGGTCTAATATGTATTTCTGGTTTCAGGATTAACCAGTGAAAAACAGCTGGCAGTTCTCCTTCACCTTCAGGACAGGGGTCCAGGATCCTTCCCATCGTCCACACCGAAAGCTTGGAGAAAACTGCAAGGTAACCTGGGGAACTCCCAAATTAACATTGTGGACAGAACATTTTCTAACAAAATTCCAGTATATTCACTGTAATCCTAGTGCATGCAGTGGGTGCCTATGACTGAAGTGAAAGTGAGCCATGTAATTGCACTTTTTACATTTCTTTTATCCAAGTGTTAGTGAAGAAACCCATTAGCAACAACACTACTTCCAATCATGCTTTCTACTAGGCAGACTTCCAGTAGCAGAGACAACTATAAAGAATGAAAAGCAAATTAAAAGCACTGTGGGTGGAGGGCGCACCTAGTAAACACATCATCAGAGAAACTTGTAATGAAGAGGAGGAAACAAGCACATACTGCTGCAGATCTCACTTGCTTACTTCCTGTTAGATAGATTGATTGCAAGTTGTATTTCTTCAAAGAAGTCACATGGTCTCAGTGGCTCCTACTCTGCTCATTAATGTGCATAACTCCATTGTCAGATTGCTTTTCTCACCCATCAGGTTCAGACCTCAGAGACTGTTGCTATCCGTCCAGTTCTTAGAAGACTCTTCAACACTGCTTACTTTTTACGGCACCTAATAATAAATATGCACTTGAAATCATGGAATGGACACCCTTCAGAAGATGCTGGCAGTGCCATTCTAAATACCCCAGGGCTGATATCCACCCTGTCTTCAATCTTTGTCTATCACCAGAACACGACGAAATCCAGTGCGGCGACTCCTCGGGCTCCGCAAGAAAACTCTGTACCAGCGACAAGACGTATGGTGGGCTCGCAGCAAAATGTCTAAGTCCTCCTCAGAAATGCCAGACATCTTCTGTGAGGCTGACACACTCCCCTCCGAAGAAGAGGAATCAGGTGAGTCACCCGACCTCCCAGCATGCCAACCCTGTCCCGAGATCATTGTCTCTGACGTCTTGGAACCAGAGGAGGAAGAACTTCCAGAAGAAGACGAGGAGCCCAAGGACGTTTCATCCACCTTGGTCAGCTCCGGTCCTCCTTAGAAAACCAACCCTCGTATAAGTACTCTCCATAGCCAAGCGTCTCACTGAGCCCAGAAATGGCCTAACATCGTAGCCGAGCTCAGCCTCTACGGAGGATGGGCAACAGGCCCTGTGACTAAGTCTCTTCCACCTTCAGGTGCACCACCGCCCTTGAATGCTGGTCGACACCGAACTAATGGCCGGGGAAAGATCCTTCCAGGAGTCTTGACCCTCAGCAAGCCTTAAGTCCGAGGATGTCTGTCGGCGCCAACACTTCAAAGCTGGCTCCACCATCAAGGCTAAAACCATCATTGGTGCCGAAGCCGCTGCCATCGACTCTGAAAACACAGTCAACTCCAAAACCATCCACTCACAAGACCGGGGAAAGCCCAATCCTCAAGAGGTTCTTGCAGGACCTGGACGAGAGACCAAGGTGGGACGTCATCCACCCAGAAGTGTAGGCTTCCTTTTAAAGAATGTCTTCCACCGAACACTTCTGTGTCCTTAAAGAGGCCTAAGGACAAAGCACCCACTTCTCTCTTCCATCACCCCCGCCTTCAACTTCACCTCCACCTCCTCCACCACCACCAGCTCCTCGCCGAAAACCCGCTATCGCGAGCGGGATCCGCCATGAAGAGAAACTAACAGAAAGGCAGGTCACAGGATTCCAAGGAAGCTGGAACGACTAGCACCGAGCAGCAGACTAGACAGGTTATATCCTATTTCCCCGCATCAGCTGACCTCCGTTGCTGCTTCCTGAGAATACCCCAGCGGATGCTGGGTAATGTTGTTTGCTGACGACATGCTTCCCAGTCACACAGTGATAGTTGAAGAAGGAAAGAGTGTGCCTGTATGTCCCTTGATGCTTACCCCCAGCCACGGCCATGATAGGTAGTCACACCTTGTATAGAGAAAAAGTATAAGCCTGCACCCTCAGACCCACTTTACATCTGAGGTCATGTCCCAACAGGCTCTCTGGTTGTCACCTCTGCTAGAAAAAGGGCAGCAACCCAGGCCTTGGGTGACAAAGAGAGGAAGCAAAGTGATGGTGCAAGGAAAAAAGTTGAGGTGAGTGCAGCAACGCATAGACGCATCCCCAATTCTATAGCCCTCCTCTCCTGGTGTGATAGAGCTCACTGGGGAGAAATGGAAGGTCTCCTACAGCACTTCCCTGATAAATAACGTAAAAGGGGGGAGGAACTTTTGAAGAAAGAAATGACCTCTACAATACTACAATCAGGTGTGACTTGGATTCTGTGGATACAGCATCCAAGGCAATGAACACCTCAATCATTCTTCAGCGACACTCCTGGCTTCGTGCCTTTGGCTCCAAGCCAAAGATGCAACTTGTCAACTTGTCATTCAGTGGGGAATACCTGGTCAGACGACGGGTTGACGACATGCTTGAGAAAATTAAGATGGACACTGAGATGATGGGTGCCCTCCAGGTCCCTTCCGGCAGGGGTTCTCTTAAGAAGCAGCAGGCTAGAAGTGGGTCCAAGGGCACTTCCCCAGAAGCAACCCTGTCCACCATTGTTTTCAGCAAGAGGGAGGCAGAAGTTTTTCACTGGGCTCCTTTAGGGAGAATAGCTCCAAAGACCAAGGCAGAGGCCCTCCCAGTAAGTGAGCCTCTACCTCTAAGAATTGACATTCCCTGCATCCCCCCTTCACACTATTCCTGTCAGGGGAGACTTCAAGAATGTCTTCCCTACTAGAAGGAAATCACCACAGACCAATGGGTCCTGTCCATTATAGAGCATGGCTACTGCCATGAGTTCTTTTCAACCTCACCAAACATCCCACCTCGCATCCACCTTAGCTACAAACATCCCATGTTACTGCAAGAGGAGGTTTAGGTGCATATACTCAAAGGAGTCATCTGCTGCATCAAGGTGACTTCATAGCCACACTGGACCTGAAGGACGCCTAATTTCACATCCCTATTCATCCAGATCATTGATGCCACCTCTGCTTCATGGTAAGTGGTCAACACTACCAGTCCAAGTGGCTGCACTTCGCAGTCACCACAGCTCCAAGGGTCTTCACAAGGTGTTTAGCAGCGATAGCTGCTCACCTCAAGAGGTGAGAAACTCATGCCTTCCCCAATTTAGATGACTGGCCTGATTAGGGCACAAGTAGACAGGAATGTCTAGCCCGTACCCTGGCCACACTCTCCCTCCTCCTTTCCAGGAGCTCCATAAAATCTCATTTGGCACCACTTCAAGTCCAGCACTTCCTAGGGTCAGTCCTAAACGCAGTTGTGTGCAAAGCTGAACCCAGCCCCAGAGGGTGCACACATTACAATAGATTCTACCTTTGTTTTAGCCACTCTGTGTGCATAGTAATGCACTTTCTAGGAATGATGGCCTCATCCATTGCTTTAGTGTCCCAAGCCAGCCTGCATATGCACCCGCTTAAAGAGTGCCTATCAAGATGGTCACAAGTGCAGGGTCAGTTAGAGGATCTAAAGTTGATACAAGCCAGCACCCATCTCTTTCTGCAGGTGTGCAATAGCTGCAATCTGTTGTGGGGTGGACCCTTAGCAGTCACAGTTAAGCAAGTGACCATCACCACAGACTCCTCTCTAGTCCACTGGGGGGTACACCTCAAAAACATGACAGCCTATGATCTGTGACCACCTCACTAGCGTGACCTCTACATAAATTACCTGGAGCTGTTAGCCATTCACCTATTCCTCAAAGCCTTTCTCTATAAGATCAAGGCCTTATAGTCCTTGTACGCTCAAACAATATGACCATCATGTTCTATCTTCAAGAACAAGGAGGCAAACACTCTCCTCAACTGCCTTTCCTAGCTTAGGGAATTTGGCGCTGGGCCACCCATCACCAAGGTCATCTCCTAGCAGAGCGTGTTCTGGGAGTGGACAATGACTCTGCAGACCTTCTCACGAGGATGCTGCAAAACGTCCGCGAATGGAAACTCCACCCAGACATCGTAATCTCTTACTGTAAGAGATGTCACACCTCATGTATAGACCTTTCTCCACTTATGAAAACACAAAATGCTCAAACTTTGCTGGCAGGTTTCCCCAACTCCAGACATTGGGCAATGCTCTGTGGATAAACTGATCAGGGGTCTTTGCCTATGCTTTTCCACCTCTCCCACTGATATACTATGTGTTCAAGAAGCTCAGGCAAACATCTCCCACCCTCATCTTGGGGGCTCCAGCCTGGGCCAGACAACCATTGTTCTCAACCCTTCTAGAAATTTATATTGCTCCTCATGAGAAGCTCCCTAACAGACCGGACCTACTCACAAAACACCTCAGCAAAGTAAGACACCTAAACGCTTGTACGACGGTACAACGCAGGCAATTACTTTGCATGCCTTTTGACATGCATTTTTTTAGCACATATGTTTTTGCCACGAATATGCATTTAAAACACTTTCCAATACCACACATTGTTTTTAGATTTAAAAACAATGTATTTGTGGGGGGAGACCCCCACCCCCCAACTTACCTTAAATGCGTGGTATTGGCATGCGTTGTAAATGCATATTCGTGGTAAACATATGCGTGCTAAAAAATGCGTTGTAAAGGCACAACAAGGTAAAAACCTTGTGTAAAGGCTGTTTCCCCACCTAGACTGCAGACAGCTCACCTTGGTGATTTGGCTCCTGAGGTCCTAGAGCTTGATTTCCTTGGTCTTCCTCAAAAGTGCATGAACATACTCCGAGAAGCCCGTAGGCCCACTGGATGCACCTGCCATGCTACTGAGTGGAAGCGTTTTGTTCACTATTGTATTCCAAACCACATAAATCCTCTTACAACTAATGCAAGACATTATTTGTTACCTCCTACACTTACAAAAGACAGCGTTAGCCTGCACCTCAGTTTCGCTACACTTAGCCGCCATTGATGCATACATCCAGCAAAGGGATCACTCTTCCTTCTTCAAAATCCCAGTAATCCAAGCCTTTTTGAAGGGCATTAAACTTATCATTCCCCCAAGGGTACCCCTAATACCAGTCTGGAATCTCAATATTGCCCTTATCAGACTAATGGGGCCTCCTTTTGAGCCATTGCATTCATGCCCTTTGCAGTTCCTCTCTTATGAAGTGGCCTTCCTAGTAGCCATTACGTCTCTTAGCCATATCAGTGAACTAAAGGCCTTCGCACTTCAGTTACCTTTTTCCCAGGTACATACCAACAGGGTTGTTCTTAGAATCAAACCCAAATTCTTACCTAAGGCCTTCTCCCGCTTCCACCTTGATCAAACTATAGAGCTCCTAGTATTTTCCAATGGCCCAACTCACACTGGATGTCAAGTGTGCTCTTCTTATGTATCATTTAGATAGGACCAAATCCTTCCATAAAACGCAGCAACTCTTTGTAAGCTTCTCACAGTTTCATAAAGGTCATGCTATTTCTAACACAAGAATTACCAGGTGGATTGTTAAATGCATCCAAAACGTTTACACAAAAGCTAAAAGAAACCTACCTTTCCACCTCAAGCCACCCGCAAATAGGACGCTACTATGGCTTTTCTGAGGGAACATACCCACAGTGGAAATTTGTAAGACTGCCACATGGACCGCTCCACACAGTTTCAAAACATTATTGTGTGGACATTCTTGCAAGGAAGCAAGCCAGGGATGTCAAACTTCTAGGACCCTGTTTCAGAACTTTGCACCATCCACTGGCTAGTCACCACTTAAGAGGAGTACTGCTTTACAGTCAATGTATAACATGTGCATCTACGGCCACACATGCTATCAACAGATTATGCTACTTATCTTGTAAGCATGTGTTTGTTGCATGTGGTGCTGTAGATTCCCATACGCCCACCCTCCTTCCCGAAAGTCAATGTTTGTTACAGATATTTTTCTCTTTAATATTATATACGAGGCATATGAGCTGCAGATTACACACTTTTGCATAGCTCGCCATCTGGTGTTGGGCCCGGATGTTTGCAGTTTGTTTTTCCTCTTGGAAAGTCTTTGGAAGTCACGAGGTCGGTGACTCCTCCCTTGGTTCGTATTGCGCATGGGCTTCGGCTCCATCCTCAGATTGTTTTTTTCCGCCATCGGGCTCGGATGTAATACTTTGCGCTCCGGTTCCAAACATTCCAGTTCGATGATCGAAGCGGAATCCTCGCTCTTCGCGGTATTGTTTAGATCCTAATCTCCTCAATCACCTTCTCTTCGACACACCTTCGATTCCAGTCATCGACGGCGGCCTTCGGACCTATCCAGGCTCCGGTCCCGGCTGATGGAAAGAACTCCATTCAAGAAGTGCCCTCGATGTGGGTCCAAATTCCCCCACACCGATCTTCATGAGGTGTGCAACCTCTGCCTCTCCCCTGAACACGAGGCTCGAGACTGTCCCGCCTGCAAGTCTTTTAGATCCAAAAAGACTATTAGAGATCGAAGGGCCAGACGAAAAATGGCGCACTCCTCGACTTCCGTTCCAGTCGACATCTTCGGGGACGACGTCGATGCTCCGGGACAGCAGCACACCGAAGAGGATCTAGTCAGTGCTTCCGAAGCAGACAACTCTGATGTGGAGGACATCACCCCGACGCAGAGGGTCGTGAGTAAAATACCCCCTCCCACACCCGCGCCGACACCCAAAAAGGCTTCGGTCACGCCTTCGCCTCCGGGCCTAGGCAAGACCAAAGACACTGCTTCGAACACCCCACCTTCGGGCCCGGTGAAGAAGCCTAATAAGCCTTCCGGCGGCTCGGGCTCGAGCCAGCCTGCCACCGGTGCCGATAGACACACTTCGGCACCGAAGAAGAGATCGGCCTCTACCTCGACACCGAGCTCCGCACCAAAGCCCTCGGTGTCGAAACCCAGCCTCTCAGTGCCGACCAAACATCATAAGGCCCTCGGCACCGACACTCCCGCGCCGAAGCCTGTCTCGGCGCCGACCAAAAAGTCGGAGGTTCCAAAAAAGCACGGCACAGACAAGCCTAAAAAGCCATCGGCCCCGAAAACTTCGGCGCCGACGGAACAGCCAGTGTCGCAAGAACTATTTACACCGGATCCTCTGCAGAAGACACTTACCAAGGATCCAAAAACTGGACATTTGGCACTCTCTTCTAAAAAGAGACATTTGGACAAACCAGCTCCACCTCCAAAGAGGAAAGACTGTGCTACCTCCCCTTTCAGAGTGCCTTCCCCACCTCCTCCACCCTCTCCACCTCTGCCCCCTCCGCCTTCTCCACCCCTGCCTCTTCGCTCTCCGACCCCGTCTCCAGACCATGATGATCAGGGGGACCCTTACTACGACCCAGCAGATGTGCCACAAGACCCCACCCCTACAGGGTCCCCAGACCCATGGGATGATTATAATAATCCAGACATTCCAGATGTCCCACAAGATGACCTTTATCCATCCAGGCCATCTCCGCCATCGGGGTAGAGCTACACACTGACCCAGTAGAGGAAGATTTCCTCCTAGACACCTTTGATACTGCACATAGGTCTACTTCCATACTACCTATGCTCAAAGGGGTAATAAAACATGCGCCAGAGGTTTTTAAAGACCCAGTCAGGGCTAGGGTCCTCAACCCACGCATAGAGAAGAAGTACAAAGCTGCCCCCACAGATCCTGCCTACATCAAAGGGCCAGCGCCACTGGATTCCCTAGTGGTATCCACTGCAAGGAAAAGATCAAATTCCCAGGCGTCAGGCGAAGCACCACCGCCTGACAAAGAGTCAAAGCTCCTGGACGCGTCAGGAAAACGCACTGCGTCACAGGCAGCCAATATATGGCGTATCGCCAACACTCAAGCGCTATTGGCCAGATACGACAGAGCGCATTATGATGAACTAGAAACCATCATGCACCATCTCCCAGAAAAATGCAATAATAGGGCCAATGAATTAATTCAAGAGGGTAAGACCATAACTAACACCTCTATACGCTGTGCCTTAGATGCAGCAGACACAGCCTCCAGGACCATTAACACTAGTGTCCTCCGCCGTCGCCACGCTTGGCTGAGAGTTTCAGGCTTTAAACCTGAGGTACAAGCCTCCATATTAAACCATCCCTTTGATCAACAACATCTATTCGGTCCAAAGGTAGATGAGGCCCTCGAGAAGATGAAAAAAGGCACAGATACGGCGAAATCTATGGGAGCCCTGCAGTCACACCCTCCTAGGCGCTCCTTTCGCCGCTCTTCCTTTCGGGGCACGGGCAGAGGCTACTCCTCAGATAGCGCGTCCACGTCCTACAAATCCCCTGCTCAATCCACCTTCACAAGGGGTTATCAAAGAGGCGGATATAGAGGCAATAACAATAAAGGCAAAACAAATACCGCCCGCTCTGCCACACCGCCTACCCAATGACTTCCCCCTGCTCCCTCCAGACCATCCCACTCCGGTCGGGGGCAGGCTACAAAATTTCCTTCACGTCCTGGGAGACCATCACCTCAGACAACTGGGTGACCCAAATTATTCGTTCAGGGTACTGCCTAGAATTGACATCTACCCCCCCAAACATTCCACCCAGGCAACGCCCAATGTCACAAGAACATTCCACGTTACTAAAACAGGAGATAATCTCCCTCCTACAAAAACAGGCTATAGAACAAGTCCCCGCCAGTCAACAAAATTTAGGAGTATACTCCCTATATTTTCTGATACCAAAAAGAGACGAGACTCTACGACCTATCTTAGATCTCCGGCCTCTAAACACATACATACATTCGGACCATTTTCACATGGTAACACTTCAGCAGGTACTTCCGCTTCTCTCCCAGAACGACTTTCTCACCACACTGGACTTGAAAGACGCATACTTTCACATTCCGGTACATCATGCTCACAGAAAGTATCTCAGATTTGTAGTGGACGGGCAACACTACCAGTTCAAGGTTCTCCCATTCGGGGTCACAACAGCACCAAGGGTATTCACCAAGTGCTTAGCAGTAGTGGCGGCACACCTCAGAAGACAGCACATCCACGTCTTCCCATATTTGGACGACTGGCTAATAAAAGCCGCGTCCTACAACCAATGTGTACATCACACCGCCACTACAATCCAACTACTTCACCAGCTAGGCTTCACGGTGAACCACCAAAAGTCCTACCTAATACCATCCCACACAAAGCAATACCTCGGTGCCACCATAGACACCTCAAAAGCCATAGCCTACCCCAATCCTGCCAGGATTGCAAGCATTCAGGCTTTGCGTCAAAGATTCTTACCTCAACACTCTCTCCCAGCAAGAGTGTTTATGCAGCTAATAGGGATGATGGCCTCTTGCATTTTCATAGTGCCTCATGCAAGACTCCAGATGCGTCCACTCCAAGAGTGCTTAGCACGCCAATGGAACCAGGCCCAGGGCCAACTGACAGATCTGGTGTTGGTTGACGGTCGCACCCATCGCTCTCTGCAGTGGTGGAACACCATTAATCTTTCCAGAGGTCGACCGTTCCTGGACCCGGTTCCACAAGTAATCCTAACAACGGACGCATCACTCTCCGGCTGGGGAGCTCATCTACTACACCTCACAGTGCAGGGCACATGGACGCCGCAACAAAAGTTCTGTAGTAGGGGATCTCTGTGTATAGTCATAATCTAGTGAATAGTCCCGCCCATGTGCGGGGACCCCGGAGCAATAAAAAATAATCTCTTAAGGTGTCAAATCATGCAGACCTGCATCCACCTGTAAGAGAGAATTTAATTTAAAGACAGATAATGCAGCCTATATCCACAGGCTACACTGTCCAGTACTTCAACTAGAAAATTCCACCAACATCCACAAACAGCACTGCCTGTCCAGCTTTTCTCCACAAGGGAAAAAACCCTGCCTCTACCAGCAAAAGCCTCTGGAATGATAGAGAGGAAGGAATAGACAGACAAGCCCCATAGGCTGCCATTATGTGGCTCAGAACAGGATACTGTGCCTTTAAGAAAACTTTCCAGAACCTTCCCAGAATGCACAGCAGGTCCTTTTTACTTTCAGTTCTTTTTTCCGGCCCCTGCTAGCAGGACCCTGGAGCATTGAGATCTCCCTTTTCAAGGGTTATTTGTTACTTTTCAAGTGATTTAGAAGTGTTAGTAAAGTCCTTTCCTTCTGGTGTTGTCAGCATGCCTGGCTTGTTTGACAAGTGTCCTGATTGTGAAAGGAAAAAGGCTAAGTCAGACCCACACAGGGTGTGCATCGTCTGCCTTCCCCAGTCCCACGTGCCTGAGGAGTGTGAGATCTGCCGCTCTTTTTCAGCCAGGACCCTGAGAGAGAGGATGAAGATCAGGCTCCAGGTCCTGGAGGACAGAAGGCTGAAGGCACGAGGTGGGTCTGGAGGGGCTGATTCTGCCCATGCTGAGGCCTCTGGGGGGCTCCCCAGGGGCAGGAAGACCAGCAAGCGTCCCCACTCCCCGTCGACGTCGAAGGAGTCGACGGCGGTGTCGAGAGGAATGACTACGGTCTGTTCGCCATCTCCCCAGGGCTCTGGGGAGAAGCGGCATCAACGATCGGCGTCGAAGGAGCTGAACAGGCCGGCGTCGACGACATCGGCATCTTCTGCGACGATGCCGTCGACGTCAAGCCATCGGCATCGAGATCAGGCCCGGCGTCGGCGCTCGCCGTCGAGGGGAGAGCGCCGATCGCCGTCTGCGAAGAGAAGAAGGTCGCCGTCGAGGCGATCGACGTCACGTAGATCGACGTCACGTAGATCGACGTCACGTAGATCGACGTCACGTAGATCGACGTCATGTAGATCGACGTCACGGAGATCGACGTCAAGACGATCGACGTCAAGACGATTGCTGTCGAGGAGATCGACGTCAAGACGATTGCCGTCAAGACGATTGCCGTCGAGACGATCGACGTCGAGACGATCGACGTCGAGAAGAAGATCGACGTCGAGGAGATCGACGTCGAGGATCGACGTCACGAAGGTCGACGTCGAGGAGGCGGTTGACGTCGAGGAGGCGGTCGACGTCGAGACGGCGCAGGGGGAGCCCTGATGCCAGGAGAAAGAGGGGAATGGAGTCGCCGGGATCGGGGTACTCCGTGGTGTATACACCTCCTCGGAACCCTACGCCATCGCCACCTCCGCCACCACCACCACGACCACCGACTCCTCCTCCACCACCACCGCCACCACCACCGCCACCACCGCCTGTGTCACCACCTCCGCCTCCCCCTCCTCGCTCTATACCACCTCGCACCCCGTTGGGGCCGCCTGCAGTTCCGCCGAGGTCGGTCTCCCTGCCCAGGTATCCGACTCCGCCGCAGGGGACGCCGAGGCCGCGACATCCACGGTCGCCGGGCCCGGCTAGACTGGCGGACAGGCCAAAGCCGAGGAGGTCGCGCTCCCGCTCCGTCAGGAGGAGAAGGTCGCGGAGCCATAGGAGGTCGTCGTCGTCGACATCAGGACGGCGCCATAGGAGGCACAGGTCCAGGTCATGCACACGGTCCTCGGCCAGGGATTTCTCACCGACGCTGTCGGACTCACCGGGGACTAGGGTGTATCCTGTGGACGATCTAGTCTCCTTCCAGGAGGTGCTGCTGAGGGGGGCAGCCAAGTTGGGAATCACGGTGACGGTGCCGACACCCACGACGTCCGTGATATTCGAGACTCTACACAAAAAAAACACCTGTCTCGCCCCCTGCTGCCTCTAGTGCCGGGACTGGTGGAGCCCGCGTTGGAGTTGTTCCTCACTCCCGCGGTGACGAAATCCGCCCCCTCGCGGCTCCTGAAAAAGTATCGGGCCCCGGACTCGGACCCTGCTTTTTTAAGGATGGACCCGAAGCCGGACTCTGTCATCGTGACGGCGGCGAGGAAACAGCATGCGACCGCACCTTCATCGACGGTTCCACCCGACAAGGAAAGCCGCTGGCTGGACTCGGCGGGCAGGAAGGTGTGTGGGACCGCGTCTACCACCATGAAGACGGCGAGTGCGGGGGCGCTGTTGGGGCGTTACGACCGGGCCCTGTGGGAGTCCCTCCAACAGTATGCGGACTTGCTGCCCCGGGACAGGAAGGAGGACTTCCTGGAGACGGTGCGAGAGGGTATGCTGGTTTCGAACCAGGTCATC
Organism: Triturus cristatus; assembly: GCF_964204655.1. Lineage (NCBI taxonomy): Eukaryota > Metazoa > Chordata > Amphibia > Caudata > Salamandridae > Triturus > Triturus cristatus. The sequence goes on from NC_140586.1 coordinate 203,370,270, forward strand.
AGTGCGGCAGCGGATGTCTCCTTGTTGGCGGTGCACTCCTACTGTCATGGCGTCCACCAGAGGCGTCACTCTTGGTTGCGCCTGACGTCGCTCAAGCCAGAGGCTCAGCACAGAGTAGCCAATCTGCCCTTCTCGGGGGAGACCCTGTTTGGTAAACATGCGGATGATGAAATGGCCCGCATGAAGGTGGAGGCGGAGAACCTGACGGCTGTCGGGTTGGAGAAGGCCGAGAATAAGAAGCGCCCGTTCCAGAGACGGTTCGGGTCTATGGGCAGAGGGCGTGGGCAGGGTTCGGGACAGCAGCAGGACCAACAGCAGCAGTTCCGGAAACCCTTCCAGAAATGCCAGAGGGGTAGAGGAGGCCAGCAGGCCGCTACTACTACCAAGGGCCCGGCCGGGTCTCGGCCCTGAGCGACTACTTCCCCTGAAACCGTTACCCACTCAAGTGGGGGGAAGCATTCAATTTTTTCCGGCAGAGTGGAGAAAAATTACTCAAGACAAGTGGGTGCTGAATATTGTTTGCAATGGATACAGTCTTTGGTTTATCAGCCCGCCTCCAGCGATTCCGCCGGTAAGCTCTCAGTTTCAGCTGCCAGAGCTCCAGGCGGAGGCAGACATATTGTTCAGAAAAAAGGCGGTAGAAGAGGTACCTCTGTCTCAAAGGGGAAGAGGTCTGTACTCTCGGTTCTTCCTCGTTCGCAAGAAGGACAAGAACGAGTTCAGGCCCATTCTGGATTTGCGACAGGCAAACAAATGGATTCGCAGAGAGAAGTTTTGCATGCTATCGTTGCATCAGATTTACCCTCAGTTGCAACGGGGAGACTGGCTCTGTGCCATAGATCTACAGGATGCGTACTTCCATGTGCCCATTGCACGGAAGCACAGGAAGTTCCTGCGATTCCAAGTCGGCGCCAATCACTACCAATACACAGTGCTGCCGTTCGGGCTAAAGTCTGCGCCCAGGACCTTCTCGAAGTGCATGGCGGTGGTGGCGGCACACCTGCGGAAGAACAAGGTGTTTGTCTACCCGTACCTGGACGATTGGTTGATCAAGGCCTCATCCTTCTCGGAAGCGCAAGCACACTTCCGGTGGACGTGCGTCCTCTTGCACAAGTTGGGGTTACACGTCAACATGTCCAAATCGGTCCCGACTCCGGTCCAGTGCATTCAGTACTTGGGAGCCTCCATCGATATGAGGTCAGCAAGCGTGTCTCCTTCGGAGGAGAGACGGTTATCACTCCTTCGGAAGGCTCAGGACCTCAGGACTGCTCCATCGACGACGGTGAGGAAGGTGTCTTCACTGCTGGGATCGATGGCCTCCTGTATCTTCCTCACGCCTCACGCACGGCTGCACATGAGACCACTGCAGGAGTGCTTGGAGGATCAATGGGATCAGAAGACAGGTTCTTGGGACGACAAGATACGGCTGTATCTACATGCTCTTCAGTCTCTGAAGTGGTGGTGTTCGGCGGAGAACCTCCTCAAGGGGGTTCCCTTCCACAAGGACATTCCCGCGAAGAGTGTCGTGACGGATGCGTCTCTCCAAGGCTGGGGAGCGCATTCTGGGGAATTGCAGATTCAAGGAAAGTGGTCCCAGTTGGAGTCGACGTACCACATCAATTTCCTGGAACTCAGAGCTGTCTTCCTGGCGTTGAAGGCCTTCCTTCCGTCCTTCCAGACCAACTCGCTGCTGATACAGACGGACAATACAACCACTATGTATTACCTCAACAAGCAGGGGGGGTCGAGATCACGCACTCTGTCGCAGGAGGCGCAGGCGATCTGGCACTGGCTTCTGGCCCGAGGACTGACGATTACGGGCACACGCATCTGCCAGGGGTGCAGAATGTTCAGGCGGACGCACTGAGCAGACTGATTCAGGAAAACCACGAATGGGTCATAAACGACGAAGTACTAGGAGAAGTCTTCGCAAGGTGGGGGACTCCAGACGTAGATCTGTTTGCCACCGCCGAAAACAGCAAATGCCTAGACTTCGCATCCAGGTACTACCAGCGGGGGACGCTGGGGAATGCGCTATGGATCGACTGGTCGAACAGCTTTCTGTACGCTTTTCCACCCATTCCCCTGATTCCGGCGGTGCTCATCAAACTGTCCCAGTCAGGGGCTCGGATGATCCTGATTGCTCCGGAATGGCCCAGACAGTGGTGGTTCACGGACCTACTTCATCGGTCTCTCCTTCCTCACATACGGCTGCCGTGCAGGCCGGACCTTCTCACGAAGTTCGGGGGGCAGATGGTGCACCCCAACCTCTCGTCTTTGAGTTTGGCGGCATGGCTCCTGAGATAGTGCAATATGGCCATTTGCATCTACCAGAAGATTGTATGGACATACTGAAGGAGTCTAAACGGCCTTCCACTAGGACGTCCTATGCCTACAAGTGGAAGAGGTTCTGTATCTGGTGCAAGTCCAAGAGCTTTGACCCTACGACATGTAAGGAAGATGTAATCCTTCCATATCTTTTACATTTGGCGCAGTCCGGCCTTAATTTCCATTCCATTAAGGTTCATCTGGCTGCTTTGACTGCTTACAGGAAATGCCCTTCACAGACTTCCTTCTTTCAGATCCCTGTGGTCAAGGATTTTTTGGAAGGCTTGAAGAAAGTGTTTCCTCCTGTCAGACTTCCCTCGCCTTCCTGGGACTTGAATGTGGTGCTGTCCAGACTGATGAAGGAGCCTTTTGAACCCATTCACAAGGCTTCGTTGCAGCACCTATCCTGGAAGGCGGCGTTCCTAGTGGCCATTACATCGGCCCGCAGGGTGAGTGAACTTCAGGCATTATGTTGTCAAGAACCTTATACTGTATTTCACGCTGCTAAGGTTGTTATGCGTACTCGCCCTAAATTTCTTCCTAAGGTTATCTCTGATTTTCATGTCAACCAGACCATAACTTTACCTACGTTCTTTCAGAATCCCTCTTCGCCAGCGGAAAGGTCTCTCCATTCCCTGGATGTTCGGAGGGTGTTGAAATTTTATCTTGATAAGACCAAGGATATTCGAAGGTCAGACCAATTGTTTATTAATTATGGATCAGTCAGGACCGGTCTCGCGACCTCTAAGCAGTCCATCTCTCGGTGGATTGTGTCCTGCATACAATTGTGTTATCAAAAGGCTAATAAGACCTTAGGGGGTAAACCTAAGGCTCATTCCACCAGGGGCAAAGCGGCCACGACTGCTTTGCTGCGTAATGTTCCGATTGCAGAAATATGCAAGGCGGCCACTTGGAAGTCGGTCCATACCTTTGCTGCGCATTACTGTCTGGACGTGGATGCCAGGGCAGATGCTCAGGTTGGGCAGGCTTCGCTGCGAAATCTGTTCGCACAGTAGTGGTATTGTCTTGTATCTTCTCCACCGCAGTTTTTGTGTGGGGATGGGCTTGCCATTCTATTCACTAGATTATGACTATACACAGCGATCCCCTACTACAGAAGGAGTAGTTTCTTTTCTGTAACTCCAGTTCTGTAGTAGGGGTATCTCTGTGATAGTCATAAGCGCCCGCCCTCCTCCCCGGTGGAGAGATGATTATTCATATAAGGAATGCTACAGGTCTGGCGTGCTACGCCTTCAAAAAGAACTGAAAGTAAAAGGGACCTGCTGTGCATTCTGGGATACTGGGAAAGTTCTGGAAAGTTTTCTTAAAGGCACAGTATCCTGTTCTGAGCCACATAATGGCAGCCTATGGGGCTTGTCTGTCCATTCCTTCCTCTCTATCATTCCAGAGGCTTTTGCTGGTAGAGGCAGGGTTTTTTCCCTTGTGGAGAAAAGCTGGACAGGCAGTGCTGTTTGTGGATGTTGGTGGAATTTTCTATTTGAAGTACTGGACAGTGTAGCCTGTGGATATAGGCTGCATTATCTGTCTTTAAATTAAATTCTCTCTTAAAGGTGGATGCAGGTCTGCATGATTTGACACCTTAAGAGATTATTTTTTATTGCTCCGGGGTCCCCGCACATGGGCGGGACTATTCACTAGATTATGACTATCACAGAGATACCCCTACTACAGAACTGGAGTTACAGAAAAGAAACTACTCCTTACTCCACATCAACCATCTTAAGTTATTGGCAATCTTTCTACCCCTAAAATCCTTTCAGACACAGGTTCTAAGGCAAAGCACAGACAACATGACAACATGACGGCCATGTGCTACATTAAAAAACAAGGCGGCACACACTCTCCACAGCTCTCTCAACTAGCACAGAGCATATGGAGATGGGCAATTCCACACAAAATCTTTCTCCTAGCCCAACATGTCCCAGGAGTCCAAAACATCATGGCAGATCTGCTCAGCAGACAGACGCAGCAGATCCACGAGTGGGAACTTCACCCGCAGGTTCTTCACCCGTTCTTTCAGATGTGGGGGCATCCACACATAGACCTCTTCGCCACCCACGAAACCAAAAAATGCCCAAGCTTCGCCGCCAGATACCCACACCCATTGTCCAAAGGCAATGCGATATGGATGAACTGGTCAGGCAAATTTGCGTACGCCTTTCCACCTCTCCCACTAATTCCATTAGTGGTGCGAAAGCTACAGCAGCACTCCCTCACACTGATCCTAGTAGCTCCAACATGGGCCAGACAACCGTGGTACACCAAGCTGCTGGAACTCTCGGTAGTGCCACACCAAAAGTTACACCTCTCACCATGCCTCCTCACCCAAAACCATGGAGAGATCAGACACCCGGACCCAGCTCAGCTCAACCTTGCGATATGGCTCCTGAGATCCTAGAATTCGGATACCTTAACCTTCCCCCTGACTGTATGAACGTCATCAGAGAAGCTAGACGCCCTACCACTAGAGCCTGCTGCGCTGCAAAGTGGAAAAGATTTGTTGTTTATTGCCATAACAACACAATCAACCCTCTAGACGTATCTATACAGCACATCATATGCTACCTTCTCCATCTACAAAGGTGTAACCTTGCATACACATCCATTCGGCTACACCTCGCAGCAATTGCCGCTTACCTACAAAACAGACAGCACCTATCACTTTTCAGAGTGCCTGCCATTAAAGCCTTTATGGAAGGCCTCAAACGAATAATTCCCCCCAGAGTACCACCCTCACCTGTGTGGAACTTAAATATAGTTCTCACAAGGCTAATGGGACCGCCTTTCGAACCCTTGCATAAATGTGAACTGCAATTTCTCACATGGAAAACAGCTTTCCTTGTAGCCATCACTTCCCTTAGAAGGGTCAGTGAGATACAAGCACTTACTATACTAGAAACTTTTCTACAAATGCACCCCAACAAGGTTGTCCTCCGTACCAACCCAAAATTCCTACCCAAAGTCATTTCACCCTTTCATCTAAACCAATCGGTAGAATTACCGTTTTTTTTCTCGCAACCGCAAACTGTTGCAGAAAGGGCTCTACACACACTGGATGTTAAAAGGGCCTTACTTTACTATATCCAGAGGACACAACCTTTCAGAAAGACAAAACAACTGTTTGTCTCTTTCTCTCCACCACATAAAGGCAACCCCATCTCTAAATCAGGGATAGCTAGGTGGATTGTAAAATGCATACAAATTTGCTACCATAAAGCAAAACGCACGCTATCTGTTCCCCCTAAAGCCCACTCTACAAGAAAGATAGGGGCTTCTATGGCTTTTCTAGGGAACATCCCATTAGATGATATCTGCAAAGCAGCTACATGGTCAACACCGCACACTTTCACTAAACATTATTGTGCAGATGTGCAAACCAAGCAACAAGCTAGTGTGGGCCAGGCTGTACTAAAAACACTATTTCAAACCACTGCAACAGATACCGGTGGTCCCCGCTAGGGTTGGGAACTGCTATATAGTCTATGCAAAAGTGTGTAATCTGCAGCTCATATGCCTCGAACGGAATATGCTACTTACCAGTATGCATCTGTTCTTGGCATGTAGAGCTGCAGATCTACACACGCCCACCGCCTCCCCGGCTACTTGTATCTGTTCCAGTCTATCTTATTTAGATACAACACACATGGGTTTCTTCACTGTTATTACTACGCTCCATCTTTCCCTGTTGGCGAAAAACAATCTGAGGATGGAGCCGAAGCCCATGCGCAATACGAACCAAGGGAGGAGTCACCGACCTCGTGACTTCCAAAGACTTTCCAAGAGGAAAAACAAACTGCAAACATCCGGGCCCAACACCAGATGGCGATCTATGCAAAAGTGTGTAGATCTGCAGCTCTACATGCCAAGAACAGATGCATACTGGTAAGTAGCATATTCCTTTCCCCCAACACGCATGGTCATTAGTTTTTTTTATACTTACAGCTCCATTCCTATTCACAAATTGGGCAAAAAACAATCTAACAATGGAGTCAGTGCCCATGTGCATCCATGACTAAAGGAGGAATCACCAAAACCACGTGACTCAAAAGATTTCTGCGAAGATAAGAATTTGCAATCATCCTAGTCCAACACTAGATGGCAGGAGTGTACAGAGAGTGTGAATCTACAGCACTACATGCAAAACAAACAGATGCTTACAGGGTAAGTAACATATTTCATATATGTATATATATATATATATATATATATATGTCATGTCATGTGAACAAGGCTCGATGAGCTGAAACGCGTCATGGCGACAAGAGGAGTAAACTATATCTTCTAAAGCACTTACGTTGGGTCTGTGTCCAAGTTTGTTCGGTGAAGACATTTACTGGATCTGGAAAGCAAGTAATATATATATTTATATTTATACACTCCACTGTTATAGTAAACACATAAGATTTCCCTCCCACAGTATTTTTCTGTGTGCCATGACATGTTTTGGCTGTAGACCTCAGTCTTGTTCAATAAATATGTATATTTATATTACCTACTGTTGGTCGCCAGTAGGTAGTTATAGTTGGGACCTAGTTTCCATTGGAAGAGAGGTTATATTTGTTGCTAAGAACTTTAGGGCCGATGGATGAATCTTCACGTAATATTCTAAACTAGTTTGACAGTCATTTCAGCTGCTGTCTGGAAAGTTTTGTTGTGAATCGTCAAGCGGGGCCCGAGAAAAAGGGGGCAGTCCCAAAATATGTTTTTCCCATGCAATTTCCCACAGGGATTTTAGACACAATTACAGCCGGAACTGCTGAACAGGCTTATACCACATTTAGCAGAAAGCTAGCTCTTGGTCCAGAAAGAGTGCCTTTTAGCAATTTGGTGTAAATCTGTTCAGTAGTTTTGGAGTTATTAAAGCAAAAAGACTAATGTATATCTAGAGTCGTGGATGTGGATCCACGGATCCATGCACCAACAGCAATGCTGTGATGTCTGGCCGCAATCTGAGAGGAAAGTTGAGGCTGCCATTTTGTACATTTGGACTCGGTCCCAGGAGGGAAAATAAAAATTAAAAGTGATAGAAGTGGTAAGGGTAGAGGTACTCTGATCCCATGGGGCTGATGGAGAGGTCTGTTAGGGACCCCTCATGGGCAAACAAATTGTCCAAAACCAGTTTTTGGAGCATACAAAGATCTGTGATCCACTGTGGCACTCAACGTGACCCCTGTGTGCTCCACAGCAGATCCAGACCCCAATTTAAAAAATACATACACCCACTCACAGACCCACATACCTATTCACACAATCACACTCTAACTTACACAGCAACACACCCACTGACACAGCCATACAGGCACTCACACACTAACTCACAGATCCACAAAACTGCTCACAGACGCAAACAGCCACTCACATGCCTCCTCTGCCACCCACACAGCCACTAACACCCACACACCCACTCTCACACTCATACAGCTACTCACACACCCACACAGTCTCTCACACAACCACACATAGGCAGTGATACACTTCTAGAAATTTCAATAGCATATGTTTGCATTAAATGTCTTGTTGTTTTAGTATTAAGTGTGTGAAATATAGCTGGTAGACCCTTCATTTGTCCGAGTATTCGCGATGAATCCACTGAGCCATAAAATGAATTTAAAAAACAGAAAGACTTGGTACATTGCCTTTATGGAAAGACTACATAAGTTGTCTAATTTAAATTTGTATTTTTATTTTTCAAATATATAACAAGAATGAATATGTGAATAAAATCTATTTATAAACTTGGGAAAATGTATATTAGTAAATTGAACTTATGGGTCAAATTTCAGTACAATTTATATTTTTAAAAATGGTGCACTTCACTAAAAACCAAAGGTTACAGGGATGTTATAGTTAGGGAATAGCAAAATAAAAAGACAGAAATTCACTGAAAAAAACAAAGGTTACAAGGATGTTATAGTTAGGAATTTTCTTTAAAAAAACCTTTGACATTCTCTGAAAAAACACAAAGATTATGGGGACGTTATAATTTGGTTCAGATTTTACACATACAAAACCATAGAAATTCAGCAGTTATAGTTACCTGAGCTAACTCTATCTTACGCACCCACACAGCCACTCACACACCCACTCACAGAATCACTTACACACCCACACAACCACTCACATAACCATACAGCCACTCACTCACCCACTCACACCCCCACTTACGCACCTATACAAGCACTCACACACCAACTCATGCAGCCATTCACACACCCACTCACAGGCCCACAAAACCACTCATACACCCACACATACACCCACACAGCACTTGCATATCCACTCACATACCCGCTCAAACAGCCAATGACTCACCCATACAGCCACTTACACACCCAGTCAATCACTCACCCATACAGTCAAGCACACACCGACTCACCCACCCATGCAGCCAGACAAAGCCATTCACTCACCCATACAACCACTGACACACACTCACTAATACAGCCATTTACATGGCCACTCACTCACCCACACAGCTACTCCCACACACACTTATACACTTGTACAGTCACTCACACACCCATGCAGCCACTCAAACACCCACTTACACACAGGTATATATATGTTCGAGGCATGTGGGCTGCTGAATTCATATCTGTGCATAGATCGCCGCCTAGTGTTGGGTCCGGATGTTTGCACGTTGTTGTCCTGGAAGAGTCTTCGAAGTATCCTGGGATAGGTGACTCCTCCCCTGGACTACAGTGCGCATGGGCATCCTCTCCATCCTCAGATTGTTTTTTTCCGCCATTGGGTTCGGATGTGCTTATCTTGACTCAAGTTAGGAAAAACTTTTTACAAGCCAAAAGGCCTTTAGTTCGCGTCGGTATCCCGATCGGTATCAATAGTTATTTGTTAGTTTACTAACTTCAAGAACAACTTTTTCGCATCATACCCGACCATCGACCCGACATCGACGATGTAATCGAGGACACCATTCAAGCGGTGTCCTGTATGCAACGCGAAATATCCCCATGTCGACGTCCACCCGGTGTGCAACAAATGCCTTTCACCGGATCACGACGAGTCCACATGTATGGCCTGTGCCCGATTCCGATCCAAGAAGACTCTCCGGAATCGACGAGCAGCGAGACTTGAAGCGCAGCAAGCGGCACCGGCCCCGGCCAACATCTTCAGCGCCGAGGACGAAGAGGTCGAAGACGTGGAAAACCTACCCTCCAGCCCCGCTTCCGAACACGACTCCGGATCGGAAGACATCGAAGACCGACTCTTTCACAGAGACGAAGCCGACACCGAGGTAGGAGACTACAATGAGGCCTTAGGGGCCGAAGAGAGTAGCTCCGGTGACAAGCAAGGCCTACCCGTACAGACTGAGGATATCCCGATGCATCAGTCTATGGCATCAAAGACAAAGCCGCCCTCCAGGACACGTCAGGCTCCGAGCCGAAAAAAGCTCAAAAAGCTTCTCCGGCACCGGCCAACATCACTTTTGGCCTGCCGCCGTCCACGGCCCCAAAACTATTCGAAATCAGAACACGTGTCACCCACACCAGGATCACACCTGCCGAACGCTCTCCTGTGGAGACGTCACCATCGCACATCATCGATGCCGACACCGGCAGAATGATGCTCCACAAGAGGAGAATAAATTCCTAGCCAGCTTTGGACTCCTACCGGATCCCGCTAAAGAAAAAGCTGCCAGTGGATTCGGAACCAGTTCTTTACGAACCTCTCCATACCTCTTACCAACATCCACTGTCCTTCTCTCCAACACACTCCGAAACCGACGTTTTGGAGGACTGCATGGGTGACCACGTCCCCTACCCCGGAGAGATGGACCCTCCAGGCCAACAGGACCCTGACCAGGCTTGGGATGACCCTGTAGACCCGGGTGCACCTATGGATACACAGGACACGCAGCTATATGGCGCAAAAACGTCTCCCACAGAGGACACTGCCGCATTCAACGCCCTCATTGAACGCGCTGCGGCCAATCATGGTGTGCAACTCCACTCTGACACCATCGAGGACGATTTTCTCATGGATACTTTCGCATCCTCAGAAAGGAATATCAAAACTCTACCCATGTTGAAAGGTGTCCTCAAACCAGCAAAGGACATTTTCAAAGAACCCACCAGGGCAAGAGTAATAAACCCCAGGATCGACAAGAAATACAGGTCGGCGCCTGGGGACCCTACCTACATTAGAGGCCAGTTGCCTCTGGATTCCATAGTAGTCGCGAACGCTCGCAAACGGGCGCACTCGCAGACAACAGGGGATGCTCCTCCCCCGGACAAAGAGTCCAAGGTGCTAGAGACCTCCGGCAAATGGGTTGCAGCCCAAGCAGCTAACATATGGCGTATTGCCAATACTCGGGCGCTCCTAGCTTGCTACGATCGCGCACATTATGACACATTAGAAACATTACTCCAACATCTCCCTGACCAGTACAAAGAGGGAGCAGAGATCCTCATCAGGGAGGGACAACTCCTCACGAACGCATCCATTAAGTGTGCACTGGATGCCGCAGATACAGCTGCCAGAGCCATAAACACTAGCGTCATGTTACGACGACACGCCTGGTTACGAATCTCCGGATTCAAACCTGAGGTACAAAATAATATCCTCAACCAGCCGGTCAACCCCGACTACTTATTCGGGCCAGAGGTTGACACCACCCTAGAAAAAATAAAAAAGGACACAGACACTGCAAAGTCCATGGGGGCTCTCCAAACGCAGACCTTTCGGAGCGGCTCCTTTCGTCGCCCCGGAAATAGAGGAGCAGGTAGAAGACAGGGGTCACAGCAAACCTACAACAAAGGAAACACACAAAGTTCCTACGATAAAAACACCCGGGGTGGATATCGTGGCTCAAGCACAAAAGGCAGAGGACGCGGATATGGCAACACCAGGTCCTCCCCCAAGAACAAACAGTGACGCCCTCTCCCTTCCTCCCGACCACATTACACCTGTCGGGGGAAGGCTACAAAAGTTCCTGTCCACGTGGAACTCCATCACCACGGACAGGTGGGTCAAAGATATTATCAAACACGGTTACTGCCTAGAATTAACCTCCACTCCACCCACAATACCGCCAAAACACCGTCCTATGTCCTCAGAGCACTTCACGCTATTACAGCAGGAAGTGCTAAGTATGCTACAAAAAGGCGCAATAGAGGTCGTACCCGTCCACGAGCAAGGTATGGGGGTGTACTCCCTGTACTTTTTAATACCAAAAAAGGACGGGTCGCTCAGACCTATACTAGACCTGAGACCCCTTAACCGCTACATTCTCTCTGAGCATTTCCACATGCTCACCCTGCAACAAGTCCTACCACTGCTCAAACAGGGAGACTTCCTAGCCACGCTAGACCTCAAAGATGCGTATTTCCACACACCCATTCACCCATCACACAGGAAATATCTCAGGTTCACTATTCAAGGGCAGCACTACCAATTCAAGGTTCTTCCCTTCGGCGTGACAACAGCGCCCAGAGTTTTCACAAAGTGCCTGGCTACTGTGGCCGCACATTTACGGAGGCAACACATTCATGTCTACCCCTACCTGGACGACTGGCTTGTTCAAGCAAAGTCAGCCCAGCAATGTGCCAGCCACATGTCCCGCACCATTCACCTTCTTCACAGTCTGGGGATCTCACCAAATTACCCAAAATCCCATCTCCAACCCGCACACGTACAACAGTACCTAGGTGCGACCATAGACACTCTGGCGGCCACAGCTCAGCCGAATTTAGTGAGAATCAACAGCATGCAAATGCTGATTTCCAAGTTCAAACCCCAACACTCCCTTCCCGCGCGAGTGTTCATGCAGTTGATAGGCATGATGGCCTCCTGCATTTTCATAGTCCCACACGCGAGACTACATATGCGCCCGCTTCAGGAGTGCTTAGCACGTCAATGGAATCAGGCTCAAGGGCAACTAAAAGACCTAGTGTTGGTGAGCGGTCGGGCATACAACTCTCTGCATTGGTGGAATCCACAAAACCTTTGCAAGGGCTGACCGTTCCAAGAGCCTGTTCCACAAATAATACTGACAGCGGACGCGTCTCTCCAGGGATGGGGAGCTCATGTACTCAATTACACAGTGCAGGGACTATGGACAACACAACAAAAGAAGATGCACATCAACCTTCTAGAACTGATGGCAATCTTCCTGGCTATGAAAGCATTCAAAGTACACTTGTGCAACAAAGTCGTGTTGACCCGGACGGACAACATGACCGCCATGTACTACATACAGAAGCAGGGAGGAACACACTCTCCACAGTTGTCTCATCTGGCTCAGAGCATGTGGAAGTGGGCCATTCAGAGGAACATGTTCCTCATGGCGGAACACCTCCCCGGCAAGGACAACCAGATGGCGGATCTGCTCAGCAGACACAGCCACCAGATGCACGAGTGAGAGTTACACCCATCAGTACTCCAGCCGTACTTCCAGCAGTGGGGTCACCCAGACATAGACCTATTCGCCACAAGCGAAAACGCAAAATGCCAAAGCTGTGCCGCCAGGTTCCCACATCCGCAGTCGCAGGGCAATGCGATATGGATGAACTGGTCCGGCAGATTTGCGTACGCTTTTCCCCCAGCACCACTGATACCGCTGGTGGCACGCAAACTCAGACAACACTCACTGACACTCGTCCTGGTTGCTCCAACGTGGGCACGCCAGCCATGGTACACCACCTTTCTCGAACTTTCCATGGTGCCGCATCAAAGGCTGCGGATCAAACCCGCGCATTTGACGCAGAACCATGGAGAGATTCAGCACCCAGATCCGCAACAGCTGAACCTGGCAATCTGGCTCCTGAAGTCCTAGAGTTTGGCTACTTAAACCTGCCACCTGACTGTATGGACATCATTAAGGAGGCCAGGAGACCCACTACCAGAGCTTGCTATGCAGCCAAATGGACAAGATTCGTCATTTATTGCAATAATAATGACATTAACCCGCTAGACGCATCCATCCAAAACATAATTTGTTACCTCTTACACCTATACCGATGCAATCTGGCATACACCTCAATACGTGTCCATTTGACCGCAATATCAGCCTATCTCCAGAACAGGCAGCACCTCTCTTTATTCAGAGTGCCGGCCATCAAAGCATTCTTGGAAGGACTCAAACGAGTAATTCCTCCAAGCCACCCACCAGCTCCAATGTGGAAGCTCAACTTGGTCCTCACACGACTGATCGGTCCACCCTTCGAACCTCTACACTCATGCGAGATTCAATTCCTCACCTGGAAAGTAGCTTTCCTAGTAGCAATCACTTCTTTGAGGAGAGTTAGTGAACTCCAGGCACTAACCGTTCAAGAGCCATTTATACAGGTTCACGCCAACAGGGTCGTACTACGTACCAACCCCAAATTCATGCCCAAGGTGATATCGCAGTTCCACATGAATCAAACTATTGAACTGCCCGTTTTCTTTCAAAACCCACAAACTGTCGCAGAAAGAGCACTCCATACACTAGATGTAAAGAGAGCCCTCATGTACTATATCGACAGGACTAAGGTCTTTAGGAAGACTAAACAACTTTTCGTTGCCTTTGCCCCACACCACAAAGGTAACGCTATCTCCAAAGCAGGTATAGCCAGATGGATCGTTAAATGTATTCAAATTTGCTACCAAAAAGCTAAACGCACATTAACGATTCCCCCACGAGCCCACTCAACACGTAAGTTAGGGGCCTCCATGGCTTTCCTGGGAAACATTCCTTTACATGATATATGTAGAGCAGCCACCTGGTCCACTACACACATTTACCAAACACTATTGTGTAGATGTGCAATCAAAACAGCAGGCAGCTGTAGGACAGGCTGTTCTCAAAACTCTTTTTCAGACCGCTGCAGCTGGCACTGGTAGCCGCCGCTAATAGGAGGTACTGCTATGTATTCTATGCACAGATATGAATTCAGCAGCCCACATGCCTCGAACTGAATATGCTATTTACCAGTATGCATCTGTTCTTGGCATGTAGGGCTGCTGACATTCATATCGCCCTCCCTCCTCCCCGGCGCCTGTAGCAGCTGCAGCTCTCAGAATTACTGTAAGCATGGTCGTCACTTTCTGTATCTACTCCATCACTGCCACAATGGCGAAAAACAATCTGAGGATGGAGAGGATGCCCATGCGCACTGTAGTCCAGGGGAGGAGTCACCTATCCCAGGATACTTCGAAGACTCTTCCAGGACCACAACGTGCAAACATCCGGACCCAACACTAGGCGGCGATCTATGCACAGATATGAATGTCAGCAGCCCTACATGCCAAGAACAGATGCATACTGGTAAGTAACATATTCAATATGTGAAAATTTCATTGTCAATGTAACATTTTGAACCAAAAAAAACACAGAAATTCACCAGTTATAGTTAGCAGAGCTAACTTTAACTTGCGCCCCTGCTATGCACTGCTTATGTCCTCACATATTACATCACTTATGGCATGTTCTATAACATAATGTTCCAGGCATGTGAGCTTTAGATCACTTGCTTTGCATACTCCTGCCATCTAGTGTTTGGTCCGGATGTTTGCAAGTTGTTTTTCTTTGAAGACGTCTTTCCAGTCACGAGGTTGGTGACTCCTCTTTTTGGTGATAATGCGCATGGGCATCGGCTCGATTGTTAGATTGCTTTTTTCCGCCATCGGGTTCGGACGTGAATTGCTGTGCTCCGGTTCGACACCGTTTCTCGGGTTTCCCTCGGTGCGCAATACACTCGCCCTCGACGGTATTGTTTTCGATCGCGCATTACATTCTCCGTGTATCGTGTTTACTGAAAATCCCTCTTTCAATTGGGTAGCTTGTGGAAGGCCGTTAGGCCTACCCGCGCCCGTCGGCCTCACAGTAGGTGGAACGGACTCCACTTAAATTCTGCCCTCAGTGCCATGTAAAATTCCTGCGCACCGACTCACACGAAGTGCTTATCTCCGGAGCACAAAGAAGAGGACTGTGACGCGTGTAAGGCTTTCCAATCGAAGAAGACGCTTTGCGACCGTCGGGCTCGATGTCGCGACATGCAGAGCCAACACACTGGTTCCATTCCGAACTTCTTCGGAGAAGATTCGAAACAGAAGACTGAAAATGCCATGAGAAAAGAGGAAGAACAAGAGCCTAGCTTTGTCTCCGAATATGGCTCCCATGTGGACGAAGACATCCCGCAAGGGCGCTGCGTACTGTGAGTACTGATCCTCCCTTGCCCCAAAGGTCATCTCAGCCCAAAAAGAAGGCTCCGGTCCAACCCCTGCCCGCGGGCCACGGTCGGTACCGAAAAGATGTTTCCGATGCCCCGCCTTCTGGCTCGGCACCGAAACACACCCCAAAGCCTTCCGGCGTCGAACTGAGGCGTTCGAAATCAGACACCGAGCCGAAACTTTCAGAATCGAAGTCGGGCTCAGCTCCACCCCTTCAACGCCGAAAAAGTCTTCGGATCCGAAATCCTCAGCATCCAAAACACCGGCACCGAAACCTTCAGCTCCAAAACAAACAGATGTGCCGATTCCATCAAAAGACCATTGTTTCGATGTTCCGCCATCAAAACCGGTTCCGAAACAGAGAGAAATCTGCATTCATCCCACAACTGGACATTTTACCACCAAAGTGACACTCAAACGTAAACCTGAGACTGACTGAAGAAGCTTACCACATTCCTTTAAAAAGGAAACATGTGGGTACTAACCCTTCTCCTCCTCCATCACCTTTTCCTCCTGAGTCTTGACCATTGCTAATTTCACCTGCTGACTCACCACCATCATATACACCTGATGATGGGGCTGGGGAGAATGATCCAAAACATCCAGACCCCTGGACAGATTATAACACTAATTCGCCCACATGTAACAATCCTGATCTGTACCCTACTAAGCCTTCTCCAACAGATGACAGTGTAGGATATATAGAAGTAGAGCTGCTAATTACCATGGGGTCCAGTTACATAATGATCCCTAGAAGAAGTTTTCCTTTTCAAAACACTTAGTAGTTCCCAAAAATCCTCGCACACACTACCCATGCTCAAGGGTATGCTTAGACATGTGGATGACATTTTGAATGATCCTGTGCGGGCATGTATCCTCACCTCTAAGGTAGGCAAAAAATATAAATCTGCTTTATCAGATCCAGATTACATCAGGGGGCAGTTACCATTAGATTCTTTAGTCATTTCTAATGCACGAAAAAGGGCTAATTCCCAAACATCAGGAGATGCTCCACCCCCAGACAAGGTGTCTAAGTTACTAGACGCCTTGGGAAAAAGATTAGCCTCCCAAGCTGCAAACATTTGGCCCATTTCCAGTACCCAAGCACTTTTAGCCAGGTACAATAGGGCGCATTGGGATGAAATGGAGCAATTGCTCCAATTTCTGCCTGATGAGCACAAGTCCAAAGCGCAGGACCTAGTGCGGGAGGGACAGCTCATCTCGAACAATTCCATCAGATGCACTTTAGATGCGGCTGACACTGCGGCTAGAGCCATCAACACCAACGTTCTATTAAGAAGGCATGCCTGGTTACGCATTTCAGGTTTTAAACCAGAGGTTCAAGCTTCTATCCTTAACACACCCTTTGACAAGAAGCACCCCTTTGGCCCGGTAGTAGACTCATCATTAAAAAAGATGTAAAAGGAAACAGAGGTGGCGAAATCTATGGGAGCCCTTCAGTCATCTTCAGGATGTGGTTCCTTTTGGTGCTCCTTCTATTGTGGAGGGTCCAAGAACACGTCCTCAGACACTGCCTCCATACGCAACAATCAGCCCTCAGCTTCTAAGGGTTTCTTCAGAGGGGGGTACAGAGGCAACAATGGCAAGGGTAGAGATAGAGGTTCCAACACACATGCCTCCCCCTCCAACACCAAACAGTGACTTGCCTACACTCTCCCCCGACCATTTAACACCTGTCGGGGGTCGTCTTTCACAATTCCTGGCCGTCTGGCAGTCATTAACTACAGACAAATGGGTACTGGGAATTATCCGTTCTGGTTATTGCCTGGAGTTTTTTGATAAAGTAACTGGGCCCCTGCTAACCTGATACAAAGCCCATGCAGGGAATGAACTAATGGGAAAAGAGAAAACACCGGGCACAGTGTAGGTGACAAGCTTGTTACCTGTCAACTCCAAAATCAACAAAATTGCTTCTAGCTATACATCATACATACATACATATATCAAGGAAAGATTAAAGAAACATAATAGAACAAACGCTTTGTGTGTTTTTGTGCTTTTTTTGAATTATTATGATATATAAATATTTTTGTTTTGCTTTCTTGTTTTTCAATAAATTAATTTCTCTGTGTGAACATATACATTTACAATAATCAATGAGTAATTATAATACCAAAATACATACAAATTCTATCCCTGATAAGTCTTGATATGTTTTAATATATATTGTAAACTTCTGCAGCTGCTATTATTTTCTCATTTTCTGAATTTGATCTAAATAATGAGGACTAAACATTACAAGAAAGCGATTGAATATTTAAAAAAAGAGAACAGTTCATACCTATCAAAACATAATTATTTCTCTGCAAGCAGTTGATAGGCATTAGACATTTCAAGAAAACAATGTATACATATCATAACATGATTATTTCTCTACAGGCGGTTGGTAGACACAACGCGTTTCGGCTAAGCCTTCGTCAGGGACCCGCTCAAGGTTGTATACTATATGCAAGAAATAATTACAAAAAATTAAAAACCACTGTTATAAATAGGAGTCAACATGGCAATCAATACTTATTTACAAATTTGAATATCAATATACAAATAATCATTACAATAAGATCTAGTTTAAGGCCTCCAAACCGAACTAAGGCAACCACTCGTATGTTGGGAGCACTACATATCCAGGGGGTAATAAAATGCTTAAAGTGTTGCCTGGCCAATTTAAGCTTATACTCTCTTCCATATAGAGTTTATTCCAAAAATTGTTTAAACATGAATGGAATTACAATCTGTATGCCTACCTCTTATATCTTTGGAAGTTAACGCTATCCGTTCGAACCAAGTGCATCAATATCTATCGTGTTTCAAGGTCATCTATATTTGATAGAAACAGGAATATAATTAAATAATCCAAAAAGGCCCTGTGCGTGTTGGAAGATCTACACAAGCAGTCTTGTTGATGAGCATATTTTATATACCTGTTAAGATTCTAATCTCTGATCAGCAATATGGGTCAAGTGAATAATGATCACTAGTTCTCTCCGTATGTTTTCCAGGTTACCATTCAGTAATACCACCGACTAATAGAAACAAAAGTAAAAATATGGTAAAAAAGAAAAAGTATGCCTTTAAACCATACATTTTGGATTGTAGCTGATCCCGGTAACAACATATGCTAGCAGCAAACATATTTTACAGATTAGACTAAGGTTGATTCAGAGTTATCTGTTTCATGTATTCTGACTATGGCTCGATTTATATGGAGCCTATCGTTAGACTTGGGTATTATGACCAATTTTTGTATTGATTGAGGTTACAATATAATTAAAATTAGATCTTTAGACTAACCTCGAATTTACTAATATTGAGTGGACATCAGTTTATCAGCGTGTTTTATTTATAATTGGGGAATTCTAAGATGGCGCGAATTTAGTTGGCATATAGTAATCTCTTAATAGTCCTATATCCATGTCAATGATCAAGTTAGCTTGCGTCTAGTCGACGTACTTATAAGGACTAAGATGGCCGCTACATGGTTAGTTGCGGATTCAAATAAGAACGCGGAATTAACGCAAGTGTAGGTATGTAACCTCTGGTTGTCTGACGATATTATCAGAGAATAACGGGTTTAAGTAAGGGTTAAGGCTAGATACTGTTAGAGAATAAAATATACTTGCAGTTGAACATAATGTCAACATTCATTATGGATGAGTATCTGGCACTCGCTATTTGTTTGAATCTTAGACACGACTTACAAATAGTGGTAACAAATTTAAGACCTTAAGTAGTCTAAATCTTTGTGTGGTATTAGTTTGGATAAACCTCTACTAATAACGAGTAAAGATGAGATATGGATTGTATTCAGTGTTCATACACATAAAACTCGGGTGGTTTACAAATTTTGGTGTGCAAGTTGTTTACTTTCTACAAATTAGCAAGGAGTATAGATTGATATATTAGTGCGTTTATCATAATTGAGCATGGCTAAAATGGCGCCCACATGGAAAACATATACGGGTTAATAAATAGTAATATGTTTATGTTATTGACCAGGTTGTGTTGTGTCAAGTCGACATATATAAAAGGCCCTAGATGGCCGAAAATAAGAAAGTACCCAATCTCGGTCAGAACGTATAATCAACGTGAATACAGGTATGCACACTCTAATGTATTGGTGTATAAATATCAGCCAATGGTGTGAACACCAGTTAAAACCAGAAACCAAGAATAAATAGCATGAACCTGACGATTCAGATTAGGGTAATTTTTAGGATGGAACAGTAGTGATTTATGTGATACTTGCTATCCCCAGAATTGACATTAAAAATATATACACGTTCAAGTTCGCTCAATCCTGGCGAACTTTTAGCGTGATGCTCGATGGTTTAAATAATATTTAATCGAGTATATACACCCTTCAGGAGTATATAAGAATGGGTGCTCATTTGATGAGTGTAACAAAGCGACATTACAGTAAATAAATAGATTTATCCTTGAGACCGAGGGTACACAAATTTGCAACGTACCATCTCGAAACAACTTAAGGGACATGACCTTGTAGACAATCTACCAAACAAGACAAATCCATATATCTTTGCAAATTACCCTCAATACCTGTATGTTATTGATTTATTCATATTCCCTATGTTTAGGGTTATTGATACCACACCTCATTTGAAGAAGGGGGAGAAAGTGTGACCTTCCACCATTTTAATAACCATATACCATGCTGAAATCCAATCATTTTAGAAAGTGAGTATTTATGGTATCCAGTTATAAGAAATCCCATTGATGAAATAGTATCCTTAATAATATATGCGTATTGACGCAGTATTATGTATGGTTTAAAGACATACTTTTTCTTTTTTACCATATTTTTACTTTTGTTTCTATTAGTCGGTGCTATTACTGAATGGTAACCTGGAAAAAATACGGAGAGAACTAGTGATCATTATTCACTATATTGCCGATCAGAGATTAGAATCTTAACAGGTATATGAAATATGCTCATCAACAAGACTGCTTGTGTAGATCTTCCAACACGCACAGGGCCTTTTTGGATTATTTAATTATATTCCTGTTTCTATCAAATATAGATGACATTGAAACACGATTGATATTGATGCACTTGGTTCGAACGGATAGCTTTAACTTCCAAAGATATAAGAGGTAGGCATACAGATTGTAATTCCATTCATGTTTAAACAATTTTTGGAATAAACTCTATATGGAAGAGAGTATAATCTTAAATTGGCCAGGCAACACTTTAAGCATTTTATTACCCCCTGGATATGTAGTGCTCCCAACATACGAGTGGTTGCCTTAGTTTGGTTTGGAGGCCTTAAACTAGATCTTATTGTAATGATTATTTGTATATTGATATTCAAATTTGTAAATAAGTATTGATTGCCATGTTGACTCCTAATTCTAACAGTGGTTTTTAATTTTTTGTAATTATTTCTTGCATATAGTATACAACCTTGAGCGAGTCCCTGGCGAAGGCTTAGCCGAAACGCGTTGTGTCTACCAACTGCCTGTAGAGAAATAATCATGTTATGATATGTATACATTGTTTTCTTGAAATGTCTAATGTTTATCAACTGCTTGCAGAGAAATAATTATGTTTTGATAGGTATGAACTGTTCTCTTTTTTTAAATATTCAATCGCTTTCTTGTAATGTTTAGTCCTCATTATTTAGATCAAATTCAGAAAATGAGAAAATAATAGCAGCTACAGAAGTTTACTATATATATTAAAACATATCGACTTATCAAGGATACAATTTGTATGTATATTGGTATTATAATTACTCATTGATTATTGTAAAAGTATATGTTCACACATAGAAATTAATTTATTGAAAAATAAGAAAGCAAAACAAAAATATTTATATATCATAATAATTTTAAAAAAGCACAAAAACACACAAAAGCGTTTGTTCTATTATGTTTCTTTAATCTTTCCTTGATATATTTATGTATGTATGATGTATAGCTAGAAGCAATTTTGTTGAATTTGGAGTTGACAGGTAACAAGCTTGTCACCTACACTGTGTCCGGTGTTTTCTCTTATCCAATTAGTGCCTGGAGTTTACCAACAAACCTCCAAATATTCCTCCAAGTTCACAGAAACTGTCACCAAACCACTTAAATACCCTCAAACAAGAGGTTCATTCTCTCCTTCTAAAAGGAGCTATAGAGCCTGTACCACCACAATACCACGGGTCGGGCGTACTCCTTTTACTTTCTCATACCCAAGAAGGACGGTTCTCTCAGGCCTATCTTGGACCTCAGATAATTAAATCATTACATACAATCAGACCATTTTCACATGGTAACACTTCAACAAGTGCTCCCACTCCTACAACAGGGCAACTTTGTCTACTCCAGACTTAAAGGACGCCTACTTCCATATTCCAATACATCCCGCTCATCGCAAATTTCTCAGATTTGTGGTAGCGGGGCATCATCACCAGTTCAAAGTACTCCTGTTCGGAGTTACAACAGCTCCAAGAGTCTTTACAAAGTGTCTGGCAGTGGTCGCTGCTCACCTAAGAAGACAACACATTCATGTCTTCCCCTACTTGGGCGACTGGCTCATCAATGCCAGTACGTATCCAAAGTGTCTCCAACACACTCACAGGACAATGCAGTTACTACACCAACTGAGATTCACAGTCATGTGTTGAAATCGTATCTTCAACCTTCCAACACTCAAAACTATCTAGGAGCCACTTTAGATACTCGAAGGGCTCTAGCCTTCCCCAATGCAGCCAGAATTTGCAATATTCAGGCTCTAGTTCTCCTCTTTCAGCCCACTCACTCACTACCAGCTTCAGAGTATATGCAACTGCTGGGAATGATGGCCTCTTGCATCATGATTGTTCCCCATGCCAGGCTTCACATGCGTCCCCTCAGGAATGCTTAGCAAGTCAGTGGAACCAATCACAGGGTCTTTTAATTGATCTAATATTGATAAGCGGCCGTACTTATCGCTCTCTGCAGTGGTGGAACCCACAGAGTGTATCAAAAGGACGGCCCTTCATAGACCCAGTTCCACAGACAATGCTAACAGCAGACGCGTCCCTCACTGGTTGGGGGGCTCATCTTCAACATCACACAGTGCAAGGACTGTGGAGTCAACAGCAAAAAACTCTCCACATAAATCATTTAGAGTTTCTAGCACTCAAATCATTTCAGACTTACCTGGTCGGCAAAGCTGTTCTAGTCCGTACCAACAACATGACAGCTATGGATTATATACAAAAACAGGGGGGACACACTCTCTCCAACTGTCACGCTTGGCTCAAGACATTTGGAAGTGGGCCATTCACCATAAAATCTATCTCCTAGCAGAACACCTCCCTGGAGTGAACAATAGATTGCTGATCTTCTCAGCAGATAAGAGACAGCAAATTCACGAATGGGGACTTCACCCTCAAGTTCTCCTCCCATACTTTCAAAGTTGGGGAGTCCCTCAAATAGATCTTTTTGCCACACACCAAAACGCAAATTGCCCAAACTTCGCCTCCACGTACCCACACCCGCTCTCCAAAGGCAATGCACTATGGATGAACTGGTCCAGGATTTTTGTTTACGCTTTTCCGCCTCTCCCACTCATTCCATAAGTAGTTTGAAAGCTCAGGCAAACATCCCTCACACTGATCCTAGTAGCTCCCACATGGGCCCGTCAACCTTTGTTCACAACCCTGTTGGAGCTGTCCCTAGTTCTACATCAAAAACAGCACCTCACATCCAGTCTCTTCACACAGAGCCATGGAGAAATCAGACACCCAGATCCCAAACAACTGAACCTCGCGATCTGGCTCCTGAAGTCCTAGAGTTTGGCTATCTAAATCTCCCACCAGACTGTATGAACATCATTAGAGAAGCCAGAAGGCCTACCACAAGAGCATGTTATGCAGCTAGATGGAAACGTTTTGTTATCTATTGCCATAATAACAACATCAATCCTCTTGATGCTTCAGTACAAAATATCATTTGTTATTTGTTACACTTGCAGCAGTCGGGCTAGCCTACACATCTATCCGACTACATCTCACTGCAATAGCTGCATAATTACAAAATAGGCAACACTTATCTCTTTTTAGAGTGCCAGTAATCAAAGCTTTCATGGAAGGACTTAAAAGAGTTATCCCACCAAGACTTCTACCTGCCCCAGTGTGTAATCTTAACATAGTCCTTACACAATTAACGGGGCCACCTTTTGAACCCAAGCATAAATGTGAACTGCGGTTTCTCTCCTGGAAAATCGCTTTCCTCATTGCAATCACTTCACTGAGGAGAGTGGGTGAACTACAGGCACTAACTATAGAAGAACCTTTTTTCCAACTTCACAGAGACAAAGTGGTCCTTCGTACTAACCCCACGTTTCTACCTAAAGTAGTTTCTGCCTTTCACATCAATCAGTCGGTTGAGTTACCTGTATTCTTTCCTCAACCTGATTCAGTGGCAGAACAAGCTCTACACGCCTTAGATGTTCGAAGAGCCCTTTTATATTACATTGAAGGAACAAGATCATTTTGTAAAACTAAACAACTTTTCGTTGCTTTTGCTCCACCACACAAGGGCAATCCCGTATCCAAGTCAGGTATTGCCAGATGGATTGTTAAATGCATTCAAATTTGTTATGCAACAGCAAACACAACTTTAACAATACCCCCTAGAACGCATTCCACTCTCAAAATAGGGGCTACTATGGTTTTCTTAGGAAACATCCCCATAGTTAACATTTGTAAAGCTGCAACATGGTCTACACCGCACACATTCACCAACCACTATTGTGTAGATGTGTTAGCGAGACAACACGCTAATGTGGGAAAGGCAGTGCTTAGAACACTCTTTCAGACAACTCAAACAGCTACAGGTTAGCTACCACTTTAGAAGAATACTGTTGTATATAATCTATGCAAAGCATGTGATCTTCAGCTCACATGCCTTGAGCGGATTATGTTACCTACTTAGTAAGCATCTGTTCTCGGCATGTAGAGCTGTAGATTCACATGCACCCACCCGCCTCCCTGGGTACCTGTATCTGTTGCATTTCTCTGTCTCTTACTCAAGTCAAAGTCAAAATTAACTTTATTTGGCTGATTATAGCCATAAAAGTACAAATAACAAAACAGGACAGATCAATCTACAAACATATAATACATAGATGTAAAATCAGTTAAGATCCCCCGTTTTGTGATCCATAGACAAACATAAAAAGAAAAAAAAATCATAGGACAATTAATGTTCTTTATAAAGTTCTGCTCAACACGAAATTCATTATCTGACGCTCCCATAAGAAACAATAAAATAAAATACACGCCATTGAGTAATGTGACAATTCATCCAAAAATGAGCACACCTCAGGGATCCATAACAGGGAAAATGGTGACATAAATGAGAATACAGCCCACCTTCACATAATTAGGCCTGGGAGTAAATAAATAAATAAGATAAAATTAGCCCAACCTACACTTGTTCATATTTACATTTAAAAACAAGAAATTCATATCAAATAAAACTAACACATACCAAAAAAAGGTTTTTACATAACATGATTCAAAGCCATGTCCACAGAACACCTCATAGGTGACCTATTCCTATACCTAATTGCTCCAGTTAGGAAACTTGCAACCCCAAAGCAGACCATAGGTGATGCTAGCATTTGTAAGTATACCAGCGCCGGCCTAACTTGTTCAAAATTACAACCTTTAAGCAAAGGGAAGATACATTTTCTGCGCAGTGAATTGTAATATGCACAGAAAAAAATTGTATGAAGAGTGTCCTGGTCCGAGAAGTTGTCACAAGGGCAGGGATTTAATGGTACTTCTTTAAAATACCCTTTAGGAAAAGCAAGAAGCCAGGGAACCATATTCAACCTAAATCTCGTCAAAACGAAGAGATGATACGGTTTATTTATGTAAAGTAAATAAGGTTGCATCTGTTGACCCAGGCTCTCATACATATGCATGGACATCTCTATTCTTTACTTACTAACTCCATTCTTACGATCTGTGGGAAAACAATCTAACAATGGAGTCGATGCCCATGCGCACTATCACCGAAAGGAGGAGACACCTACCTCGTGACTGGAAAGATGTCTTCAAAGAAAAACAACTTGCAAACATCTGGACCCAACACTAGACGGCAGGAGAATGCAAAGCATGTGAATCTACAGCTCTACATGCCAAGAACAGATGCTTACTGGGTAAGTAACATTATCCTTAGTACATCATTGGTGACATCACTGGTGACATCATCCAATGGGTGTATTTGTTTGTTTCATACTTTACATAGTGGCGGGTACGTATACTACTTCTGTGCCTAATTTTGTATAGTTTCTTTTGTGCTAATGAGTGTGATATCAAAATTGGAATTGTATTTAAATAGCACTTACTAACCCTGGCGGGCCGTTGATGCGCTTTACAGCGAGTAGCACGCTACTCTGGAACCCAAAGGATTAGTGGTGGATTGGTATAGGAAAATATAAGTTGTGAATTTGAGCAGTGGACATGTGAATCTGTTGGTTTGATTGAATTGGCAAAAAGGAGGGATAGAAGAGGGAAGAGTATAGAATGTGGTATTTGGGAGATCATAGTAGTAAAATGAAGTTTGGGGTGAGTCAAGGAGGGATTGAGGCGGGAAGAGTCCAGAAAGGCTTTTTAGGGAGATCATAGTGGTAGAATGAGAAATGGGATGAGTCATAGAGTGGAGGTAGAGGGTATATTGAGAGAGGTATAGAGCTAGACAGAGTAGTGCATTAGAGGTAGTTGAAGGCTTTTTTTTTTACAGTAGGAGTAAATTTATAAACATATAGATACATAACTACCTAGAAAGGGTATGCATGTATAAGGAAAATCATAAAGACATATAAAGTTGTATAAGTTCCATATGTGCATGTAAGAATAGATAGTTAGAAACTACGATTTTCTGTAGGTAAAACTAATTTATTTGTGTACTTTTATACATATATTTTTATATTTATTTTATTTTTATAGTTTCCTCAATATTTCAATAGCGAAGAACATATAGATACAATTGTTATGATCATTTTACATATTGTGATTGGTAAGTTAAAAAAAATTCAAATCAAATAACTTATATGAAACCTATGCAGTGACCTGTATGCATTTTTTCTTTTAATATAAACGCATTCGTTTACAGGTACAGACAATCACATGGTGTATGCAATATTTCCAATGATATATGTATTGTGCCAATTACATCTTCACAAAGTTCAGTTATTTTTCTATATCTAAAAGCCAGTGAGTCACGTACACCTGGAGTCTGTGTCTTAGGTTATATGTACTCAAGAGAGTTACTCGTACCCATCTGCAAAGATATATATTTATTTACAATGAACTAATCACATCTAACAAACTTAAATAACCATTTTGGTGGTGTGTCTCCCAGTGTCTCTCGATCTTGCGGCCGTCCTATGTGCATTTGTCAGGGGATATGGGGTTAAGCTTGAAAGTCCTACCTAATATATGTGGTATTGGTGTGCCCGGGGTGTGGTGGGGAGAGGCCATTCCAATGAGGGGGGTTTCAACTCAGATATGGTTCCCTCGCTACATCCCGTTCAATCATGCTCGTCAGTTGATCATGCTAACCCAGAGTTATCTTCCTGTTGGTCCAATACCTCTTCCTCTCTTTCTTCATCAGGTTCATGCCTTGTCTCCCACTCTCTCAGGACCTCCGTCCTAAGCTCTGCCAATGGGCGTCCTCGGATTACCCTTGCATCCTCCTTCAGCAATGCTCTCTGTTCTGTTTTAGCCCAAATGTCAACACTATTCTCCCATATCTCAATCAGTGGATTTGTGTGTGTTTTCCAGTGTTGGGCTATTTGTCTTCTCACCAGGACCAATGCCACGTCAATGAATCTGTTGACTATATTTTGGGCCTTCGGTCTGGGAAATAAGAGAAGCAATCCAACCTCAATTGTGTTCGGGAGAGTGCGGGACCTGTCAGCATGTTAAACATAAAATAATGTGCATATATATTTTTTAGCCCTCAGTAATATATACATTTGTTAAGCAGACCTAAAGAATATCTACATATGTTTAAACCATAGTAGTATAAATATTTGTACAAGAATTGTACTTTTCTAAATACATACAAATCACTTTATATGTTTACATGCACAGTCATATGCTGTGTTTCATTCAGTATGTTAGTCATGTAAAAAAGAGGCAACTCTTGAGTAGTCTTCTGAAGATAGGATGGTTCTCCATGGAGCTTTTGTTTGGGGGTAATGAATTCCATAGTTTGACTGCTTGAACTGAGAAAGATAGACCACCCTTGTTTATTTTCTTGTATGCTGGGATTTTGAGGCGAAGTTCCAATCTGAAGCGGCGGTTCCTTTGTTGTATGTATTTGATGATTTTGTTCCTGATTGAAAGTGGTCCTGTTCCTTGTCTTGCTTTGTGGGTGATTCAAAGCAGCTTGAAGGTGGATCTTCTGGCAGCCGGTAACCAATGTATGGTCCTCAAGGCAGGGAAGATGTGGCATTGTGGCTTTACATGTAGGAGTAGTCTGGCAGTTTTCAATTTTTTGTAGTCTTTTCATAGTTGATAACGATGAGCTGTGTTATAGGCAATTGACTTAATAAGGTTTAGACAGTGCCAGAGAGATATTAGCTTTGAACTAGTGTGGGAATCATAAGTGGGGAAAGATGCCTTTCAGAGTTTACATTGCAATGTAGCTTTATCTTGGTAACTTGTCCACCTAGGTATTCACTGATACTTTAGAGTCCATGGTAATGCCAAGGTTTCTTACTTACTTAAATACTTTAGGAGGTGATTCCAGATCATCAGGCCAGGCACAGAGTGGGTCATAATTTTTCCAGTTGCCATATGAGTATTTCAGTTTTGGAAGCATTCAATTTGAGATGGATCCATGTCACCCACTGATCAACTAAAGATTTCTGATTTTCTAATGTCTTTGGGGCTTTCCATTTTAAGAAGTATTTGTGTGGCATCTGCATAGTTATAACATGTGACCTGAAATTCATTGATAATTCCTGGTAATGACTTCATGTAGACGTTAAAACGCATGGGTGAGATGATAGAGCCTTGAGGGACCGCTGCTTTTGTGAAGCACGGTTTGGATGAGAAAGTCGGAGTATGGATGACATTTGTTCTGCTTTGAAGGTAGGATGTAATCCAGTCGAGAGCAGTCCCCTCTATGCCAACTTCGTAGAGTGTTTGGATTAGAGTGTCATGTTCAACTGGGTCCAAAGCAGCTGAAATTTCAAGAAAACTAGTGCAGCAACCCTTTTCTGGTCTATTGTGTTCTTAAGGTCATCCCAGATGGCGATGAGGATAGATTCTGTGCATCTTCATGGACTGAATCCTGTTTGGAAGTTGGAAAGTATAGAGTTATGTTCAATTAATTGTGACAGCTGGGTGAATGCTGCTCTTTCTATCACTTTGCCCAGGAAAAGTCCATTTATAATCAGTCTGTAGATGTAGATGTTTGAGTCATGCAGGTACAGGTTTGTTTTCTTTGTATGCCTTTTTTTACGTCTTGTGGAAAGCTTCCTTTAGTTTAAGAATTATTGATGATTCTTCTTACTGGTGTGGCAGCAGAGGTAGTTTATAAAATGTTCTTGAAATTTGTGGTGGACAAGGGTTAGAAGAGCAGCCATGGGGACTGTTTGCATTGACAAGATCCATAGATTGACTTGGTGATAGTTGTTTGAAGGAATGTAGACGTTGGCTTAGCCTACACTGGGAGGGGATTGTTGGAAATTGGTTGGTGCTAGTGGTTTTCTTTTGTTTTAAATAGTAGTCCAGCATATCTACTTCGGTTGTGTAATGATTTGCCAGTTTGTCAGTAAATTCTTGGGTAATGAGTTGAGTTACCTGTGTGCATTTAGGTTTACAAGATTTTGTGAGAATTTGATCAATTTCTTTATTTGCACTTTAAGCATTTTGAATTCTGTGCGAATAGTACCATTTTTAGATTGTTGACTTGTATTCTGTTAAGTTTGTGTAGGTGAAGTTTGTCTTGGTTACAATTTATTTTGAGCCAGTGTGATGAAGCTTTGAAATTTATTGTTTTAGCTTTTTTAGTTTTGCATTTCTCCAGGATGCTAATTTTCTTTTGTCCTGTTTTGTTTTTCTTAGTGGTATTGAGATATCAAAAGCTTCCTTAAGCCATTCAAAGTTTTTGAATGGAATTTATTGTGTCTAGATCTGCGTTGGATGGTAGATGGCATAGATCAGAGTGGTGCATACTAGAGTGGCATAAAGTGTAGTGGTGCATAGAGCAGTGGAGAAGAGTAGAGTGACAGATAGTGCAGTGGCATAGAGTGGTGCAGAGTGGAGTGGGGTAGAGTGCAGTGATGCAGAGTAGAGTGGTGTAGAGTGCATTGGCATAGAGTGCAGTAGTGCAGAGTAGAGCGGTGTAGAGTTTAGTGGCTGTGAGCCGAGAGTCGTAGAGTGCAGTGATGTAGAGTGCATTGGTGTAGAGTACAGTGGTGCAGAGTAGAGGGCAGTGGCGTAGAGGGCAGTGGCGTAGATGGCAGTGGCGTAGAGTAGATTATTTCAGAGTAGAGTGAAGTGGCATAGAGTGAAGTGGTCCAGGGTAGAGTGTAGTGGCATTGAGTCTAATAGCGTAGAGTAAACTGGTGTAGAGTGCAGTGGTGCAGAATAGATTAGAGTGGTGTACAGTGGATTGGCAATGAATACAGGCACGTAGATTTGAGTGTTACAGAGTAAAGTGCATCGGCAAATAGTGTGCATAGAGTGTATTGGCATAGAGTGCAGTGTTGCAGAGTTGTGTAGAGTGAAGTTGTGCTGAGTAGATTGGAGTGGCTTAGACTGAAGTGGTGTAGAGTGTAGTGGTGCAGATTGCAGTGACGTGGAGTGCTGTTAAGTGGAGAAGTGCATAGTAGAGTGCAGTGGCGTAGAGTGGAGTATGCATGGTGTGGTAGCTCACTGCCATTGCAGATAATACATTTTCAAATGAAATGACCATTACGTTTGCACTGACATACAGCTTTACTAATAGAACTATACAGCGCACAACCGATAATGCATGGAAATGGCATCATCTAGTGTATTGACATATTAAAGTATTTTTTTCCAACACAGTTCAGAAATAACAAAAATGTGCTTCATTTGTGCATTCAAAATTCTGAGGTATTCTGAAATACCTGCACAGTTAATTTATATGTTGTTGTGGGCTAGAAAGAAAAACCCTTTCCTAAACCCAGTATCCAGCAAAATTGTCATATAAAGCCTCTCACTTTGAAGTCTGAGAAAGAAAAGTGAACACCAGCTCCCTCAGAAGACAGCCTGACATTTGACCTCTGCCTATTAGGGCACAGCAAATGTGTAAGGATAAGAACAAGATTTACAGGCCTGTTTACAGAAAGGAGCACTCCTGTAAGTGTACAAAGGGATTGATGTGAAAAGGCTTTGCTCCTTGGGAGGGATGAACTCCCCCTGGACAGCCTAAAACAAATAAAGACAGCAAACAGAAATCCAGCAATTGTGAGACATAAACCACAAGTCCAATGGTAAGCAACTGGTGGAATGCATTCCAAGGGTGGCTTTCAGAATGTCCCCAAGATGTCATTAGGCTTCGACCTATAAAAGAGCAATTGACAATCAACCATTTCATTTGCTTTACTTTACTGTCATCAAAACATGCTGTTGGATTTACTGCCTTTTTATTCACATAGTAAAGACATGCTTGCTTTCTTAAACAGGCAATAAAAATATTGGCCATCCGTCAAAAGCATCTATTATTCAATACTTCACTGTGCATCCTTTTTAGGTTCACCATATACAATGCAAACTTCGTCGTCTAACACATTTTGATAACTCTTCTTTAAGGGTACAGTTTATCTATACTATTCAGTCTTTTCAGCCAACCGCCCTACTCCGGTATTCATATTGTGGTAGCCCAAGATGTTGCATCATCATGAGATTTTTTTTTACAATGGGAGGGGCAAAACACACAAGTTCGCCCAACAATTACCAAACACTTCCCCTAAAGAAAAAGCCAGAGATATTCGCCTTGCCGATGATGGTTTAAAGATCAACCTATTTATGGCCATGTATCGGACAGATTAGGCATTCCCTTGACGTGGTCCACACTACACCAGTGGAACCAGCTGTTATCCAGGTCTACTGCCAAGAGACCATAATTCTGCTTAAAACATTTCATTGGTTTGTTATCTCTGGCCTTCTATCCTACTGTAGTCCACATGCTTGAACTCCGGGCAACCGAACGTATGTGCCTCCAAATGCACCCCTAGTTATGCATTCACACACTCATTACAGCAGAACTTCATTATCCTCGTTCATTAACGCTGTCCAAACACAATTTATTTCATGGCCAACAGGCTCCTAGGCAGGATCCAGAAGACCTGCCTCCCTGAAGTATATAATGGAAGAGAACAAATTGGATACATTGTAAAGGTTGAGCTACAAGCTAGGAATAAATCCATTTCAACTGAAGACAAATAAGGACCTGCCGGTTGATGTGGCACCTCCTCATAATGGACAACTCCAGCTAGATGAGGAATTGCAAACTAGTGTTGGCCGTAACAATTCAAATCGGTATATTGTGCACGAGTCATACATGTGCAACCATCTTCAGTAAAATCAACAGTACAAATATCTGTTAATAGGCAGACAGACACGCCTAGATTAATAAAGGCTAGTAGCTCCCATCTTCCTTAGACTACCACCAAACAATCTTAAAAAGAAGGATACTCAACTACATTAATATCTGCCTACATCCGTAAGGCATCACAAAATATATTAAAAATCCTAGAAATACGTTACGAAAAACGATAATTTCTGAAATGATCGCACTTTACATTCTTCGAAGTGTTGCATATTTTTTAATTCAATTATTTTTTTCCAAAGACAAGTTATCATGGGGCATCTCAACATCTCTTGGGCATTTCAAACTAGGGTTGGCAGTAACAATTCAAATCGGTATATTGCGCACGAGTCATACATGTGCAACCATCTTCAGTAAAAACAACAGTACAAATATATGTTAATAGGCAAACAGACACACCTAGATTAATACAGGCTAGTAGCTCCCATCTTCCTTAGACTTCCACCAAACAATATTAAAAAGTAGCATACACAACTACATTAATATCTGCCAGCAACTTCTAAATCCCTTAGGCATCACAAAATATATTAAAAATCCTAGAATTACATTACACAATTTGACAATTCATGAAATGATCTCACTCAAAGTTCTTCAAGGTATTGCATATTTTTGATTTCAATTTTTTTTTTTCAAAAACAAGTTATCGTGGCACATCAAAACATTTGCCAACGAGTATAACATGTTCCCAAGCAACATCTTACATTTTTGTATACTATTTGTAGGACGCTGGCTTTTAATGTAGTGAGCAAACGTAAGGGCACACAATGCAAAAGGTCCAGATGAGCCTCATTGGTTTACAGGGCTACTTTAATAATCCCAACTGCTCTATTTGCGGTAGTGTGGTCGAGCAGCTTAGGTTTATCAGAGGGGAGTGTTAAGCATTTGTTGTACACACACCGTCAATAATAAATGGTTCACACACTGATAAAAAAGTCTGAGACCAATTTATAAAAATAAAGTATATGTTTATATAAATTTAGACACCAGGATCTTTTGAATACCTTTTGTAAATTCTGAGATATCAATTTTAAAAGGAATGCAAAAATAATTCAAATAATGGTTTTGAGGCGTGAGCCTCGAACTCTACAGTGTTAACCTATGGGAGGAAAAACACATGTAGCAAAGCAATACTTGCAGTTGAAGTTCAGAGGCCAAGGTCCAAAGTACCAACAGCAGCTTAGGTTTATCAGTCCTGGGGTGTCCTGGTGCAGAAGTGCTGGTCAAGTTGGCAGTCTTGAGTGATACAGAGTTGAAGTATAAAGGGACCAGAGTAAAAGAGGCTGCAATGGGGGACTTGCGGACAAGTCCAGCAGAACCCAATAGGGGGTGCAGGTTGTGGGGACCACTAGGCCAGGGGGATGCAGTCAAAGGTTGGGGACAT
This sequence comes from Triturus cristatus, assembly GCF_964204655.1. NCBI lineage: Eukaryota > Metazoa > Chordata > Amphibia > Caudata > Salamandridae > Triturus > Triturus cristatus. The sequence continues at coordinate 203,403,793 of NC_140586.1, forward strand.
GGACTGGGTGCTCGGGTGCAGGGGAGCTTGGCTGGCTGACCACTAGCGTTTGATGCCCTCACGGATGTCTGGAGATCTGCAGTGGGAGGAAAAACATAAAACAGCAGGGACACTGGTCGTGGATCGCATCTCTTCTGAAGTCCCTGGATGTGCAGGTGCATTCCCAAGGTGGTGGTGTCTGGACTGGACAAATAGCAAACCTTGGCTGGTGCAAGTGCACCGGTTCTCAGGGTATGGGTGCAGGGGGGCTCCTGGAAGGTCTAGCATCTCAAAACATGGCAGAGAGATGGGGCTGACCCCCTAGAACCACAAAAACATACTCCTGAAGTGTTGCTCCCTCCGTGGGCCCAATGGCCAATAGCATGGTGAACCGGGAAGATGTGGTCGGAGCCTGCAGATGCAAGGGGATGGCTCCTCTACCCCAAGGGAGATGCTAGATGGTTTTCAAAGTGTTGGGCAGTCCTCCAAGCATTAATGAGGAGGGCCAGCCACAGGACGAGTCCAGTCTTTGCAATTGTGAAGGAGCAAGCAGCATGGCAGGGTTTGGTGCAAGTTTCTTTGCAGGGCATTGGTTCTTTTTCCTTCTTCTGTTCCCAGGTAGTCAAATCTGTCGGTATGGTGTCAAGGGGTGCCCTAAAGACTCAATTTAGGCGTGTTTATTTGAGTACGAAGTAGTAGCCAATGGACTACCTACCACTGGGGTGACTAAACTCTCTATATGACCACTTCCTGTGAGGAGTGGGCATAGCCTTGACCCAGAAGTCTCTATTTCACCAAAAACCAAGATGGTGAAGCCCTTCTCTGGCTGTTCACTTCAGGTAGCCCACCGTAGGGGTGTGGCTAGCCTGTAAGTGGAACACGCCTCCTGCCAAATGGGCCCCAGGGCAGAAGTGTGGCGTTCCCTAGTTCTGGATGGAAGCCAGGGTTGCATGTCAAAGGCGGCAGAAGCTTTGAAGCCTCTGGCCTTGATATGCTAAATTGCTAGCCATTCTGCTGGAGGAGGTGAGAACACATTCTGCCGATCAGGTGTTGTTCCTGGCTTCTGAGAGCGCAGGCTCTCCCTTTCAGGTGGCCAGAAACCCGTCTGTAGTGGGAGGCTGAAAGGCCACACTAAAAGACTGTTAGGACCACAGGGGACACCTCTGAGGTGCCCCCTGGGTACAAGTCATAATAAATCTCATACTGGCATCAGAACATATTTATTAAGACGAGGTGTTTGATAACAAGCACACTTATTTTCAGTGAAGTCACCATGTAGCTGGGTAACTTGTAATGACCAGTGCCCAATAGATGTTCTCAAGATGGCTTCCTGAACACTTGTAATGTCTATTAGTGGAACTAGGCATCACAGGAGCATATCTGCTCAGGTAGATGTGCCCTCACATGTAATATAATGCACCGTACCCTAGGGCGCCAAGGCCTGCTGTAGGAGTGACTTACATATAGTACATGCAATGTTTGTGGGCATTGCACTGTTGTTTTTTCGGAATGGTTTGCACAATTTCACGCATCTTGCAATGGCAGAATGGGTCCCTTTATGTGGCATAATACATGCTGCAGACATTACGGAGCCTCTTAGTACTCATGCCCTGGGTACCAAGGGAACCATTTTCAAGGGACTTACAAGGGTGTTAAAGTCCTTGCCAATTTGGTTACAATTAAGCATTTTTGTAGTATTTAGGGAATGAGAACTGGCGCTGTGGCCTGGTTAGCAGTGACTCAGTGCACTTCCAATGAAGAACATCTGTATCAGTGGGCAAAAAGTGGGGGTGACCATGTCAAAAGACGTTAACTCAAAGTATTGTTCAAAAGAAGAGAATAAATCATTGAACATAGATGTGATTCAGTCAACCAAACAAAAAGTTTGCTCCTAATGGGTTACAGATTTGTAGAGCAATTGCGCTCCTTATGAATGTTTGTGTACAGGACTATCACTTTGTCCACTTGATAATTGATGAGCTGTGTCCAGTACGTTGGACACCAGTAGTTTAGTTTTGCTAAAATGATTGCTACAGGGCCTTAATAGGCCTCTGGTCCCCTTTCCCTAGGGCCTCTGTTTATTATAGGTGAGTACCCCTTTTGGTGGGAGATTTTTTAAATGCTCTTGTCGGGCAGGAGCAGACTCATGTTTCTCTGCACGGGCTAACGCAGGCAGGGAAGCTACTGCATCCTGGGGTTCGGCTTCCTGGCACACAGTAAATGAGTCGCCCCGGGGATGGGGTCCCTGAGTATTTTAAAGGCTCAGAGAGGGGGCCCTACACTGTTTTTACTGTTTTCAGCCACTGGGATTGGGTCCCTGGGTCCTATTCAGACTCAGGGAGGGGTGCTGCATGCCCCCCTTTTTTATGTTTTCGGCCTCAATAATTGTGTTTCCAGAGCCTAACAAGGATCAGGGAGAGAGGCCGTGCGCCCCCTCCCCTTAATTGATATACCTGGCCCAGGAGCATGTGGTCCCCTGGGCCCAAAGTGGGCTCGGGGAGGGGGGGCATGCTTAGGCTTCCCCATACATTTTTTTTTTTAAATGGCTGCCATGTTTTTTCTTTGCCCCAATCCCGCCGGAGCCCTGCATGATCGCGGAAAACAGTGCAGATTTATTTTTTTGTGCCCCATGTGGGTATCCCTGCCCTCCCATAATATATATATTTTTAAACTACAGGACAGGGGACTAAGTCCCCGAGTCCTGTAATGGCTGTGCAGTCAACATATTCTCATGTTGCTGACAGCCAATCAAAGCACTCCTTCCGTGGGAGTCTAACTCCTGCAGGAGATAATTGGCCCAAGGTTAAAAAAAAAAGCTCCCTGGACCAATCAGAACGCTCTATTTTTGACCCAACCACCAAGAGAAACAAATATTTTTTACCATTAAATTCCTTAACATTATTGAAATGATTTATAACAAATCGCAAAAAGCACAATGTTTGGACTATCTAGCTTCCAGACAGATTTGGTGTAATTCTGATCATCAGTTTTTTTGCAGTTGTGCTTCTTAAAGAAGTTTATGGCAAATGCATGGGAATTTTTGTGTTTTGGGGGCCCCCTTTTTTCTTGCCCCCCCCCCCACTTGATGAATCACCCCAAACTTTTCCATGCACAAACTAGGTGTTAGACCTGGCACCATTGGCGTGGGTCTCCCTTCCATTTTTTGCTGTTGCCTCGTGTGTTTTGCTGGTGTTAGCTGCTCAGAGCACTGTGCCACGGCCAACCATTGCCACAGTGCAAGTGCTCCCTGTGTAAATTGCTATATTGATTGGATTCCATGATTGGCTTATTTGGTTTACTGTCAGACCCTAGTACAGTGCACCAGGAGTGCCCAGGGCTTGTAAATCCAAATGCTGCTTGTGGGCTTGCAGCACTGGTTGTGCCATCCACAGAAGCAGCCTTGTAAAGTGTGTCTAAGGTCTGCCATTGCAGAGCCTGCATGCAGTCTGGTACTGTCATGCTGAGTGCACCCACGTGCCAGTCCCTAAACCTTCCCTTAACTTCATATTAGTCACCCCTATGGTAGGCCCAAGGGCAGGGTGCATTGTAAGTATAAGGTAGGACAAGCCCTGGTGGGTGTGGCATGTCCTAATAGTGAATTACAGCCATTTTCGTTTTTCACTATTGCAAGGCTACCTATTCTCCATAGGCCAGAATGGGCTGTTAGAATTATTACATTCTATAATCCTAGCAGACTCAGAGAACATGGTAGAAATTCGAGTTTAGTATGCCTGAACTCAGAATAATAAAATACATCTTTCAGTAAAGGTTATTTTAATATTCTGTGTTTGCGAATGCCACTTTTAGAAAGTTGGTATCTGCTTGCCTAACCATTTCAGCCCGCCTCTGCTAGGATGTGTATCTGAAAGGTGGAGTACGCTTCGCCCATCCGCGTCGTATTGGCCGCCTCGCACCGCGCTTAAAGACTGAAAGGCGCCAGCTCCCAAGGTACGCTCGTACACCGCAACGTAAAGAGATCGCACCGCACCAGGCACCGTCCCCTCAAACAACGCGGCTCTGAGTTCCAAACGACCCGCACTGAGGACGTCTACGAGCCATAGCTCGCATCGTGACAGGAGGACATCGCCGCGTACAACGCTTTCTTTTGCATCGGCCCGTTCGTGCCGGACACATCAAACTAAGGTACTGTGAACGACTCGCACTGCATTTGCGTGCGCATCGGACCGGAGCGTCCGCTGCGCCGGTTAGACTCTTTTGGGCATTTTCATCACCGTGAGAGCCAGACAAAGGGTTAAAGCGCACAGAACTCTAAGATAAGCATTTTTAAACCAGAACTCTTTATGGCTGACAGTATTGTGGATTATTTTTGTCATTATGTGGTCTTGTGCTAAGTCTTACATAAAAGCTAAACTATTTTTGATATAATATGAGTGTGGTGTCCATTTGTGGTGTTGTCACTAAGTTACTGTATGTGGTCACAAATGCTTAACCTACAACGCCTCTGAAATAAGCCTTGACTGCTCGCGCCAAGCTACCTAGAGGGTGAGCAGGGGTTATTTTGAGAGGGTAATCCCCTTGTCCTGACTAAAGGAGAGGGTCCCTGCTTGTCACAAGTACCTACCTGTGCCAACCAGAGACCCCCCAAATCTAACACTAGGCAAAAAAAGCACTTTTAAAAAAAAGTTTTCCGAAGATTTTTCAAATGGTGCCAAGGTCATAAGCAAAACAAAAAAGGCGTTTCCTGTAGAAACGTTGACCTAACTATAACTACTGAGTGGTGACTGCTATTGGGTAAAAAGTGTTAATTTACTTGCCTATAACTTTCGTGTCAAATCTTCACAAAATTTTCCAAAACAAGTGTGCCACTAGATCTTATTGCGTTTAAAGAAGAACAAGGGGACCCAATTAAGTAGGCAAGGACCTTGGGTAACAATTTTTAAAGAGGACAATGGTCCTTGTTGCAAGGAAGTTCGAGCAAAGCAATGAATATATCACAGAATCAGCTCTATATGGTTTCTATCCAGCCAGATAGTATGATTTAATAAAGCTTAATAATAGGTGTCAAAACAAAACAAACAATGTACAGTGGGATACAGTCCTGTATCCAATGAGGATACAGTCCTGTATCCAATGACATAAAAGCAAAGCAAAAGACAAATTCAGGTAAAACAAAGGAGTGTTTGTTGTATGATAAGAGCAATGAAACAAGCGTGATAACTAACAAAACCGTTACACATTGTATATAAATAGTTAGTGTAAGCGGTATTTGAGCGGTCGACGACGTTTCGATCCCATTTACATAAATACCGGGATCATCATCAGGACAAAAAATGCTGTTTGCCTTAGCATCATGAAAATATTAACAACTATATACATAGTAGAGAGCATAATGAAGGTGATGCACTGAGACCTACGCAAGGTGAAAAGAACGAATTGTCTAAGCGACTGAGGTGGTGAAGATTAAAAGCGAGGGGATGTGAGAGTAGCGCATCCATGGGGGTTTATGAACCATAATTAATATTAGTTGTGCTGCCCATTGTCAATGCGGGGTGGCGCCGCGCTGGAGAGAGTGGTTGAGAATGCTTAAGGCTGATCGTGATAACTGAATTGCTACATTCGTAATGCTAAATGAGAGTGAAGATAACCGGTCTCAGCGGGAGTGATGGGATCGCAGGGTATTCGGTATCGACAAGCCGGTGAAAAGAGCCGTTCCTAGGGAAGAGGTATTAAGTGAGCAGGGATAAAACTGGGTACACAGAGGAGCCGGTAACACGTGGTTCTGGACCTGAAAAAGGAAGGTGATTTTAGCAAGAGCCTATGTAGGAGTTGGAGTGAACGGGACAAAAAGGGCTTACTCCAGACCTTACCTTGAAAGGATGGTTACTAGAAGGTGCCAGTGGCGTGGGGGTTGTGGTGGTGAAACTATGCAGTTGAGCACAGTGGTTCACGAGGTGGCCGATAAAGGCAATGAATATTACCTGTAAGGAAAAGGGACCTTGTTGGTAATCTAATTGTGGACGTGGGCCGTAGGATTAGTACGAAGTACGTGCAGCCCTTACCTAGTTATCCGTTGTGGTTGCGGTGCCGGGTGGCAAGGGGTCCTGAGGCGGTGAAATACCGTCTTGAATAAGCTCAGTGGCTCAATGATTAACCTAGGGGGGAACGTAAGCTAAGCCCGTTTAAATATCGCGGGAGGTCATAAATTGGAGCGAACGCTAGAATGCGCGTCATGACCGAGGCGGCCATATTGGATGTAGGGCGCCCGAAGGATTAAGAGTGATTAACCTGCGACGAGGAGTGAGAGCATGCGGGCTGTGAGGAAACCCTGGGTACATGTGCGCATTTGTGATTAACCAATATGAGGTTTACCGGTGCAGATAAAGTCGAAGTTGGTATAAGGTTAAGTGTAAAAAGGGAGTTTGAAAATAAAGGGGAGAGTAAGCATGGAAATAAGCGAGTTATTGCATGAATAGGAATTTTGAGAGATATGATATTAACAAAAAATTACATGCAATTAGAGCGACAAAATGACCATAGAATTAAAAAGAGTTACTACATGAATTGGAATTTGAAACAAGATGTTCGAGGCATATGAGCAGCAGATCACACACTGAGGATAAGATCGCCATCTGGTGTTGGGCTCGGATGATTGCAGGTTGTTGTTGTCTTCGGAAGAAGCCTTTGGTCACGAGGTTGGTGACTCCTCCCCTGGACAACAGTGCGCATGGGCATCCACTCCATCGGCAGATTGTTTTTTTCCGCCATTGGGTTCGGATGAACTTTTTTCCGCTCCAGCAGAAAACTTCCAGCAATCGATTTAACTCTTTAATCTACATTCCATCGACGTCGACATCAACTCGGACCGGTTCCGGAAGCGGCTGATGGACAGGACACCCTTCAAAAAATGCCCCCAGTGTGGAGCGAAGTTCCCCCACAGTGACCACCACGAGGTTTGCAACCTCTGCCTGTCGCCGGAACACAACGAGTCCACCTGTCCAGCTTGTTCCGCTTTCCGTTCGAAGAAGACCCTCCGGGACCGAAGAGCTCGACGCCATATTATGGCCAAACCAGCTCCAGAACCGGAGGACATCTTTGCTCAAGATGTTCCCGAAGACGACACCGAAGATCTCGAGATCGTGTCCGAGGCCGACGATTCCGATGACCTCATCACTCCAGGGCAGCGTGTGAGTACCACCCCCCCTGCCCCTGCCCCATCCAAAAAAGCATTGGTCAAGACTCCGCCAGCTGGGCCCAGTCGCGACCGGAAATCCTCTTCAGAAGCCCCGCCCTCGGGCCCGGCTCCGAAGACATCTAAGCCTGTGGGTGGCTCGGGCTCGAGCAAACCTCACCTGATTGTGCCTTTAACACCCTCGGCACCCAAACACCCACTGTCGGCACCGAAACAGGCTCCAAGACCGAAATCTCCTTCGGCACAGAAACGTTCCTCGGCACCGAAGTCTCCACCGGCACCGAGACGTTCTTCAACATCGATGCCTGAAAGTCCATCGGCACCGAAACCTCAGTCGGCACCGAAAACTCAGTCGGCACCGAAAACTCAGTCGGCACCGAAAACTCAGTCGACACCGAAAACTCAGTCGACACCGAAAACTCAGTCGGCTCCGAAAAATCCATCGGACCCGAAAAAATCATCGGCGCCGAAAACTGCGTCCCCGCCGAAAAAAGCTCATAAAGACCCGAAGCGGACATCACAGACACCACCTTCGGAGCCAGATGAACTTTTTCGACCAGATCCTACTCAGAAGCGGATCTACATCAATCCTAACACGGGACATGTGACTGCCATCCCATATAAAAAGCGGAAGCTGGACACTACACCTCCCCCAGCTCCCATACGGAAAAAGGACTGTGCTACTTCACCACTTCGTCCTTCCTCTCCTGTTTTACCTCCTAACCCGTCCCCCCCTCCTCCTCCTGATTCTCCTTTACCTTTACCTTTACCATCTCCCTATCATTCACCTCCTCCACAGGATGATAATGATGACTTAGGGGGAGGGGCGGACCCTGATTTATTTAATGATCCTGTTGATCCAAACGACCCTTTTACGTTCCCAGACCCAGCACCCATGGATGACTGGTCTTATCCTATACCTGACATGCCTGACCCCACTACCTACCCCTCCAAGCCCTCCCCTCCTGATGACCACCTAGGGTTCGGCCAACTTATAAATAGGGCAGCAACATTCCATGGCGTTACAATGCACACAGACGCCCTTGAAGAGGACTTTCTCCTTGATACCTTTGAGCAGTCACAAAAGACTGTTCACATACTGCCCATGATCAAAGGGGTTATAAAGCATGCTACTGAAGTCTTTAAGGACCCTGTTCGAGCTAGGGTTCTCAACCCACGCATCGAAAAAAAGTACCGACCAGCCCCGCAAGACCCTGCATACATTAAGGCCCAGCTCCCTTTAGACTCCCTAGTCGTATCAAATGCCAGGAAGCGCGCTAACTCACAGACAACTGGAGAAACGCCTCCCCCAGACAAAGAGTCTAAGCTTTTAGAAGCCTCGGGCAAACGGGTCGCCGCGCAGGCGGCTAACCATTGGCGTATTGCGAATACCCAGGCCCTGTTAGCCAGGTACGATAGAGCGCATTATGACCAACTTGAGGACCTTATGCAACATCTGCCTGAACCTTTTAAGTCCCAGGCCTCTGACCTCATCCAAGAAGGCAAATTAATATCTAATGCCTCCATTAAATGCGCCTTAGATGCAGCAGACACTGTTTCTAGAGCGGTCAATACTAGCGTCTTACTCAGACGACATGCCTGGCTCCGTATTTCCGGTTTTAAACCGGAGGTTCAAACCGCAATTCTAGCTCAACCTTTCAACCAAGAGCAGCTATTTGGCCCTGCAGTGGATACTGCATTAGAAAAAATGAAAAAGGATAATGAAACTGCCAAGTCTATGGGAGCACTGCAGTCTCATCAAAACCGGGGTTCCTTTCGTCGCTCCTTTTATAGAGGAGGCTCCAAAAACACATCAACTGAGACCACGTCCACCTTTAAAAATTCTGGACAAACATCCCCTAACAGAGGTTATTTCCGGGGAGGTTATAGGGGAAACAATAACAAAGGTCGAGGGCGGGGCAACAACAACAACACCCGCACCTCACCAGCCACCAAACAGTGACTTGCCACCACTCCCCCCAGACCATTCCACTCCGGTCGGGGGGCGACTCCAACAATTCCTGCCTGTCTGGACTTCCATCACCACAGACAGGTGGGTAAGACAAATTATCCAGTCTGGCTACTGCCTCGAACTCATACAATCCCCCCCAAACATACCGCCCAAACAACGTCCAATGTCCTCGCATCATCTCTCTCTCCTCAAACAAGAAGTTCAATCCCTGTTACAAAAACATGCGATAGAACCAGTCCCCCTTCAACATCAGGGAAAAGGGGTATATTCTCTATACTTCCTCATTCCCAAAAAGGACAAAACACTAAGGCCCATACTGGATCTCAGACTACTAAACCAGTATATACATTCGGATCATTTTCACATGACCACTCTCCAACAAGTCCTCCCACTTTTACAACAGGGAGACTTCCTCGCCACATTGGACCTCAAGGACGCATACTTTCACATCCCTATGCATCCCGCTCACAGAAAATAGCTACGATTTGTGGTAGATGGGCAACACTATCAATTTACAGTTCTCCCATTCGGAGTAACAACAGCACCCAGAGTGTTCACCAAGTGCCTAGCAGTCGTGGCAGCGCATCTCAGAAGACAACAGATCCATGTCTTCCCCTATCTGGACGATTGGCTCATAAAAGCCAATACATACCAAAAATGCGTTCTCCACACTCATCGCACGATTCAAACACTCCACGATTTGGGATTCACTATCAACTACCCCAAATCCCACCTACAACCTTCCCACTTACATCAGTATCTAGGAGCAACCATAGATACATCCAAAGCCATTGCCTATCCCAGCACAGCCAGGATAGCCAGTATACAAAATCTCATCTCTCAATTTCAAACTCATCCATCTCTTCCAGCAAGAGTGTTCATGCAGCTCCTAGGCATGATGGCGTCATGCATCTCCATAGTCCCACACGCACGACTTCAAATGCGTCCCTTACAGGAATGCTTAGCACAACAGTGGAACCAAGCTCACGGACAACTTACCGATCTGGTGTTGGTGGACAGTCGCTCACTTCGATCACTGAAATGGTGGAACACCATCAACCTGTCCAAAGGGAGACCGTTCTTAGAGCCTCTTCCACAAGTTGTGCTAACTACAGACGCATCTCTCACGGGGTGGGGAGCCCACCTCCTTCACCATACCACTCAGGGCAGATGGACCAGCCAACACAAACTGCTCCACATCAACCACCTGGAACTCTTAGCAGTGTTCCTAGCACTAAAATCCTTTCAAATTCACCTAAAGAACAAAACTGTCCTCATACGCACAGACAACATGACGACAATGTATTATATACAGAAACAGGGAGGGACACACTCTCTCCAACTGTCCCAACTGGCACAGCAAATCTGGAGATGGGCAATTCCCCAAAACATCTACCTGTTAGCAGAACATCTCCCAGGGATCCACAATCAAGTGGCCGACCTCCTAAGTCGCCACACACAACAGATCCACGAATGGGAACTACACCCCAAGGTTCTACTCCCCTTCTTCCAAAAGTGGGGACAACCAGACATAGACCTGTTCGCCACTCCCGAAAACACAAAATGCCCAACCTTCGCCGCCAGGTTTCCACACCCACAGTCGAAGGGCAATGCCCTATGGATGAACTGGTCAGGCAGATTTGCGTACGCCTTTCCGCCTCTCCCACTAGTTCCATTTGTGGTACGCAAACTGAAACAACAGTCACTAACACTAATACTAGTGGCTCCCACTTGGGCACGTCAACCGTGGTTCACCACACTTCTGGAACTATCTTTAGTTCCACATCAAAAGCTACGCCTCTCCCCAGATCTATTAACCCAGAACCATGGAGAAATCAGACACCCAGATCCTCAAACACTGAACCTAGCGATCTGGCTCCTGAGGTCCTAGAGTTCGGTTACCTCAATCTCCCTCCAGACTGTATGAATATCATAAAGGAAGCCAGACGACCTACTACTAGAGCGTGTTATGCCGCTAAATGGAAACGATTTGCCATCTACTGCGCTAATAATGACATACATCCATTGGATGCTTCCATCCAAAACATCATTTGCTATCTACTACACTTGCAAAGATGCAATCTAGCGTATTCCTCTATACGTTTACACCTAGCAGCCTTGGCAGCCTACTTGCAAAATAAACAACACCTGTCCCTTTTTAAGGTACCAGCCATCAAAGCGTTTATGGAAGGTCTCAAAAGAATTCTTCCCCCAAGATTGCCACCTGCACCAGTGTGGAATATCAATGTGGTTCTAACAAGACTCATGGGTCCCCCATTTGAACCTATGCACAAATGTGAATTGCAATTCCTAACATGGAAGGTAGCCTTCCTTATCGCAATCACTTCCCTGCGCAGAGTAAGTGAAATACAAGCCCTTACACTTGAGGAACCTTTCTTACAACTACACCGTAACAAAGTGGTTCTTAGGACAAACCCTAAATTTCTTCCAAAAGTGATTTCCCCTTTCCACCTTAACCAATCAGTAGAACTACCGGTCTTCTTCCCAAATCCAGACTCGGTAGCTGAAAGGGCCCTACATACCTTAGATGTTAAAAGAGCCTTGCTTTATTACATCGACAGGACAAAACCTTTTCGAAAGACAAAACAACTCTTTGTTGCTTTCGCGCCACCACACAAAGGCAACCCGATCTCCAAATCAGGAATAGCCCGGTGGATAGTTAAATGCATCCAAATATGCTACCTCAAGGCTAAACGTACACTTACAGTTCCCCCTAGGGCGCACTCCACGCGTAAAATAGGGGCTTCTATGGCCTTCTTAGGCAATATTCCCTTAGAAGACATTTGCAAGGCAGCCACATGGTCTACCACGCATACCTTCACTAAACACTATTGTGTTGACGTGCAGGCAAAACAACAGGCCTCCGTGGGCCAGGCTGTCCTAAAAACTTTATTTCAAGCTGCTGCAACGGATACAGGCGACCACCGCTAAGGGGAGCACTGCTGTATAATCTATCCTCAGTGTGTGATCTGCAGCTCATATGCCTCGAACGGAATATGCTACTTACCAGTATGCATCTGTTCTTGGCATGTAGAGCTGCAGAGTCACACACGCCCGCCCGCCTCCCCGGGACCTGTATCTGTTCCAGCATCCGTCTTACTTAGACACTACACATGGACATCCTTTCTTTCTTTTCTATATACTCCATCTTTTCCCATCATGGCGAAAAACAATCTGCCGATGGAGTGGATGCCCATGCGCACTGTTGTCCAGGGGAGGAGTCACCAACCTCGTGACCAAAGGCTTCTTCCGAAGACAACAACAACCTGCAATCATCCGAGCCCAACACCAGATGGCGATCTTATCCTCAGTGTGTGACTCTGCAGCTCTACATGCCAAGAACAGATGCATACTGGTAAGTAGCATATTCCTTTAGCAACACTTTTTAAAAGAAAAACATGTTCTTCACACATTAAGGTTTTGTGAAAGTACTTTCACTATTAATGAAGGAAAGAAGTCTAAAAAACAGATTGGCATTGCGGAGGGTCAGAGTAGAGTTGTCCAGTCCTCATTTCTGTTCAGTCCGTTGTTTATGCTCAGAGTACGCAAAATCCATTTTAATTCCTCCTTGTTTAGTAAGCTGCCAATGTCTGCGCCTCTTGGCGGGGGCTTTATCTGGCTGATGATCGTCCGTTTGATGTCATCTTCGTCGGAGAAATGTTCAACAAGGGGTGCATTAGGCGTTTTACACCGAATACGGCTGCGGTGCTGGCATATCATGAGTCGGGCTTTCTGTGTCGTTTGTCCTATATAGATTTTTTGGCAAGGACATTGAATTACATAAATCACATTACATGAATTACAATTGGTGAAGATTTTTGAAGTAATCTTGACATTATTGAATGTGAATTCAGTACCTTCAATAGTGAAAACACAGACACTACAACTACCACATTTAGTGTGTCCTAGGATGGGGTTGAAGCCCCATAGTGCAGTTAATGTGGCTGCTGGCTTGGAGGTAGGAAGTGCGGCTCTGACCAAATGATCCTTTATGTTGCGACTTTTGCGAAAGCAAACAATGGGCGATTCATGTTCAATGTGCCTTCATTTAGTAATGTCCAATGTTTGAGGACAGATTTCCGTATGGCATTAGAAACAGGTGACAAAGTGGTCACACATACCATACGATCTTGGTCGGTTTTGTTTTCGGGAGAAAGGAGGACATCTCTGGGGCAATACCATGCTCTTTTGAGTGCATTGCGTACCAGATGTCTGGGGTAGCCATGAGTTTGGAGTTTGGATGAAAGTACAGAGGCTTCACGAAAATAGTCTTCCTTATGAAAACAATTCCTCCTGATGCGTAGGAATTGTGAGTACTGGAGGGAGTCTCTTAGGGCACGTGGATGGTTGCTATCATATTTAAGCAAGGTGTTTCTTTCTGTTGGCTTCCTGCATAGACTGGTAATCAGTTCACCATTAAAGTGATGAATGGTGAGATCCAAAAATGGTATAGAAGATCTACTGTGTGTGAGAGTGAAGGTCAACCCCTGACAATTGTTGTTAAGCCAGTGTAGGAACTGATTGAGACTCTCTACTGTGGAGTACCAAAGTAAAAAAATATCATCTATGTACAGTTTCCATAAAGTAATGCCTGACTGAAAGGGATTGTGGCTGGTGAGGATTTTGGATATTTCCAACTGGTCCTTGAACAATATGGCAAAATTTGGTGCGAAAACCGCGCCCATGGATGTGCCCTTTACCTGCTGATAAAATTAGTTGTCTTCACTCTCATTTAGCATCACGAATGTAGCAATTCACTTATCACGATCAGCCTTAAGCATTCTCAACCACTCTCTCCAGCACGGCGCCACCCCGCATTGACAATGGGCAGCCCAACTAATATTAATAATGGTTCATAAACCCCCATGGATGCGCTACTCTCACATCCCCTCGCTTTTAATCTTCACCACCTCAATCGCTAAGACAATTCGCTCTTTTCACCTTGCGTAGGTCTCAGTGCATTACCTTCATTATGCTTAATTGGGAAGTCTTCCCACACTAATTTCCATACTTCTTTTTTCTCCATTTTTTTCCCTTCTCTACTATGTATATAGTTGTTAAAATTTTCATGATGCTCAGGCAAACAGCATTTTTTGTCCTGATGATGATCCCGGTATTTATGTAAATGGGATCGAAACGTCGTCGACCGCTCAAATACCGTGCACACAAACTATTTATATACCATGTGTAACTGTTTTGTTAGTTATCACGCTTGTTTCATTGCTCTTATCATACAACAAGCACTCCTTTGTTTTGCCTGAATTTGTCTTTTGCTTTTTTGTACTCTGACACCTTGTCACTACTTGCTTTGCTTTTATGTAATTGGATACAGGACTGTATCCTCATTGGATACAGGACTGTATCCCACTGTACATTGTTTTGTTTTGACACCTATTATTAAGCTTGATTAAATCGTACTATCCGGCTGGATAGAAACCATATAGAGCTGATTCTGTTGTATATTCATTGCTTTGCTCGAACTTCCTTGCAACAAGGACCATTGTCCTCTTTAAAAACTAGATCTTATTGTGCATAGAAAGTTTCAGGGTGACCCGTCAAGCGGGTGGCGAGAAAAAGAGGGGGTCAAAAAAGTGAGTTAATTCCCATAAGGATTTTGAACACGACTACAGCCCAAACCTTTGAATGGAATTACACCAAATTTGACAGAAATCTAGATCTTGGTCCAGAAAGAGTGCTTTTTGTTCTTTGATGTCAATCTGTTCAGTAGTTTTAGAGTTATTATTAGAAAAACAAATTTGTATATCTAGGGACTCGACCCGATCTCATGCAGAGATCTGATTGTCTGCCAACAAGGAAAAACGTTAATAAAAAACAGAAGGGTCAGGATAGGAATACACTGACCCCCTAGGCCTGGTGCTAGGATCCCCCAGGGACCCTACCAGGGCCCAAAACATTTTTAAAATATTTTTGCTGCAAAAAGTCGCAAAGGAATTGCAAATTTGTGGCAAGTATTTTAAAAAAAAAAACAATCACTGTCTCCAGCGCTTATTTCACTATCAACCTCCAGGTGGGCCAGGTCCTGGGGGCATCCGTATTATAAAGAAAAGGGGAGGGTGCGCATGCGGCCCCCCCCCCTCCCCATGGGCAGTTTAAGCCCCAGGAACCACCACCTAAATAAAAGGAGGGGGGTCATGCTGCCACCCCTCCTGTTGCCTTTAAAGGCCCCGTGGACCACCACCTTCCCAGGTCTTGAATATAGATTAGGAGGGGGGCCGCGCGGACCCCCCTCGTAGGGCTCATAAGAGCCCCGGGGACTGCCACCTCACGAAGGCTTCAATAGCAAAATGAAGGGGGCAGCGCAGACCCACTTCCTTGGTCCAGGAGGGCCCAGGTAACCACCACCTCCGTGGGGCCAAACATTTAAGCGAAAAGGGGAGGGGGACCATCCGGCCCATTTTCAGCCCCGGGGACTGCCAACTCCCCGGACCAGGCCCTTGTAACATAAAGTAGGGGGCCACCTGGCTCCCCCCTCCTGGAGCCACTAATGGCACTGGGGACAACCACCCCACAGGGCCAGCTTCCTATATCCTGAGGTGCAGACCCTTGGGAGATAGCAGTATGCTTTCACAAATGAGAGAAAACTTTATTTATGCTCCCAATGGGTGGGAGCAGCAAAACTGTTCGCTGGGAGTGGAATTTTCATCTGTTTTCCTGCCTGCTGTCTAGCGGCAGGAAAACAGATGAAAAAACTGCTCCCACATGCAGGGGGCAGCATTTATGGCTGCTCCCTACGTGTGTGAGCAATGCCGGCCTCCGCTGCAGGCTGGGAGCCGGCAGGGACCATGGGGGAATTGAGATTCCCTCCCACGGTCATCAATGTAGCACACAAGGTGCCATAGGTGGGCTCCAGGGCACCAAGGATAAAGAGGCCTGGCCCCAAGGGATGCAGTCGCCGGGGCCGAAATTGGCCCAGATAGGGGGGCCGTGTAGTCCACCTCCCCTTCAGGAAACTGCTTGGGCAAGGCAAAGCAAGAGTGCTTCCTCTCTTATTCCCATCAAACGAGCTGAAATCTATAATTGAGGATAATACATCATTGATTTATTGGAGTGCAATCTGATCTGGGGTGACTGTGATGAGTGGTTTCTTTAGCTTGTCTCCTGGTGAGAGCAGAGTCCCTGGTTCTCCCTTACCTAGAGTATGCAAATGCTGAAAACCATCTACAAGCTCCCGTTTTAATTTGTAGTATGGAAAGGTCTTCCCGCTTTTCCCACGCTGATGGACAGTTTACCAAAAGGCCCGAGTGAGTTTCTCGCTGATTTTGGTGACGCTTTTTTTGATGTAGAGGAATACGATGACATCTCCACCAAACAAAGAAGCACTTATTTCATATATTTAAGAGGAAGTACCTCTGTTTGGTGGAGATTCACCTCTTTGTAGTTTCATCATCTTCTCTTGATGAGGATTCATGTTATCACAGATTTGTGAATGAAAACGCTGCAGGAACAATCACATTTTTGAAATTACATGCGCAGAATGTCCCTAGAGACATGACCTCCTGGTCCATTACGCAGATGTAGTATAGAATATGCACTAAACATATACCCAACGAGCTAGCACTTTCTAATTAACCAGTAGAAAGTACTCCAGTTGGGTAGAAATTTTTCAGAAACACTGTGGGCTCTTCAGGAAAAAATGTAGGCTTTATTCTCGCCCTGATGCTCATTTCACAGAAATTTAACCTCAACGGAAAGCACTTGCAAATCGAAATATAGTAGGTACCCCAGTTGAAGCTCCACTTCAGTAAAGCACTATCAATCATAACATTTTGGGCTTGGCAAAGGCAAAGCAAGTGTGTTTCCTCTTGTATTCCACGTTGAAAAA
Organism: Triturus cristatus; assembly: GCF_964204655.1. Classification (NCBI taxonomy): domain Eukaryota; kingdom Metazoa; phylum Chordata; class Amphibia; order Caudata; family Salamandridae; genus Triturus; species Triturus cristatus. The sequence goes on from NC_140586.1 coordinate 203,420,758, forward strand.
CAGAATGAGATCCTTAATGGAGGTGAATTCATTGTTGATCTGTTGGAGTGGAATCTGATCTGTGGTGACTGTGACGAGTGGTTTCTTTCTTGTCGTCTCCTGGTGAGAGCAGAGTCCATTGTTCTCCCTTTTAAATACCCTAAGTATGCAAATGCCCAAAATCCATAGCACCACTCACACCCACTCTCACACACCCATACAGCCATATATAAACTTACAATTCCCACTCTAGTCTGCAACAGTTCGGAAAGCATTAGACACCGGAGGAGTAAAATTTACTATTCCCAATCCAGTCTGTGCAACAGTAAGGAAAGTGTTGGACACCCAAGGGGTACATTTGAATATTCCCACTCCAACTTGTGCAACAATAGGGAAAGCGTTGAACCCCGATGGGGTAAAATTTACTATTCCCACTCCAGTCTGTGCAACAGTAGGGAAAGCACTGCCAATCAGTGAGGTCACTGACCATCCGCATCACAAAAGGCAACTGCTGTTGTCTGTTTATCCCTTACGGATATGCAGACTGTCAAAACCGGGGAAGGGAGGTGAAGAACTAAGTACAAGGAGTCCCAGACGGTGGTCCGTCCTTTCTTAAAACAACTTCGGATGGAAGGGTATCCAAAGATATTGGAGAAGACGCCTCACTCACTTATCGTGACATGCTTCATCATTGGCATCTTTCCACACCCAAGTACGATGGTACTACCTGGGCGGACTCAACCAATGGTGTTATGGGAGTTCTTGTATAAAAATATTGACTGGTCATGCAGGTAAGCAGATGGGTGATGTTAAAAATACCTACAGGTATACCCAAACCATGCGTTTATTCGGAGGGTACCTGGGGTATGAGATAAAATCGTGTCTGAATGGGGTTTATTTTAAATTCAATTGGTTCAATTATACCCTCTTTAAAGTGCAACATTTTTCAGCCCTCAACCTGAGCCCTCATGGGTCTGGGGCCTTCTTCAGGGCTGGAATATCTACTCCTGGGTATCCCTGCTCTATGTTCAGCACGATTATCATGCAAAATGAGGCCTAATGCGCTCACCTATGTAAAATATATAAATTCATGTGTAATAATATGTTCGAGGCATATGAGCTGCAGATCACACACTGAGGATAAGATCGCCATCTGGTGTTGGGCTCGGATGATTGCAGGTTGTTGTTGTCTTCGGAAGAAGCCTTTGGTCACGAGGTTGGTGACTCCTCCCCTGGACAACAGTGCGCATGGGCATCCACTCCATCGGCAGATTGTTTTTTTCCGCCATTGGGTTCGGATGAACTTTTTTCCGCTCCAGCAGAAAACTTCCAGCAATCGATTTAACTCTTTAATCTTCATTCCATCGACGTCGACATCAACTCGGACCGGTTCCGGAAGCGGCTGATGGACAGGACACCCTTCAAAAAATGCCCCCAGTGTGGAGCGAAGTTCCCCCACAGTGACCACCACGAGGTTTGCAACCTCTGCCTGTCGCCGGAACACAACGAGTCCACCTGTCCAGCTTGTTCCGCTTTCCGTTCGAAGAAGACCCTCCGGGACCGAAGAGCTCGACGCCATATTATGGCCAAACCAGCTCCAGAACCGGAGGACATCTTTGCTCAAGATGTTCCCGAAGACGACACCGAAGATCTCGAGATCGTGTCCGAGGCCGACGATTCCGATGACCTCATCACTCCAGGGCAGCGTGTGAGTACCACCACCCCTGCCCCTGCCCCATCCAAAAAAGCATTGGTCAAGACTCCGCCAGCTGGGCCCAGTCGCGACCGGAAATCCTCTTCAGAAGCCCCGCCCTCGGGCCCGGCTCCGAAGACATCTAAGCCTGTGGGTGGCTCGGGCTCGAGCAAACCTCACCTGATTGTGCCTTTAACACCCTCGGCACCCAAACACCCACTGTCGGCACCGAAACAGGCTCCAAGACCGAAATCTCCTTCGGCACAGAAACGTTCCTCGGCACCGAAGTCTCCGCCGGCACCGAGACGTTCTTCAACATCGATGCCTGAAAGTCCATCGGCACCAAAAACTCAGTCGGCACCGAAAACTCAGTCGGCACCAAAAACTCAGTCGGCACCGAAAACTCAGTCGACACCGAAAACTCAGTCGACACCGAAAACTCAGTCGGCTCCGAAAAATCCATCGGACCCGAAAAAATCATCGGCGCCGAAAACTGCGTCCCCGCCGAAAAAAGCTCATAAAGACCCGAAGCGGACATCACAGACACCACCTTCGGAGCCAGATGAACTTTTTCGACCAGATCCTACTCAGAAGCGGATCTACATCAATCCTAACACGGGACATGTGACTGCCATCCCATATAAAAAGCGGAAGCTGGACACTACACCTCCCCCAGCTCCCATACGGAAAAAGGACTGTGCTACTTCACCACTTCGTCCTTCCTCTCCTGTTTTACCTCCTAACCCGTCCCCCCCTCCTCCTCCTGATTCTCCTTTACCTTTACCTTTACCATCTCCCTATCATTCACCTCCTCCACAGGATGATAATGATGACTTAGGGGGAGGGGCGGACCCTGATTTATTTAATGATCCTGTTGATCCAAACGACCCTTTTACGTTCCCAGACCCAGAACCCATGGATGACTGGTCTTATCCTCTACCTGACATGCCTGACCCCACTACCTACCCCTCCAAGCCCTCCCCTCCTGATGACCACCTAGGGTTCGGCCAACTTATAAATAGGGCAGCAACATTCCACGGCGTTACAATGCACACAGACGCCCTTGAAGAGGACTTTCTCCTTGATACCTTTGAGCAGTCACAAAAGACTGTTCACATACTGCCCATGATCAAAGGGGTTATAAAGCATGCTACTGAAGTCTTTAAGGACCCTGTTCGAGCTAGGGTTCTCAACCCACGCATCGAAAAAAAGTACCGACCAGCCCCGCAAGACCCTGCATACATTAAGGCCCAGCTCCCTTTAGACTCCCTAGTCGTATCAAATGCCAGGAAGCGCGCTAACTCACAGACAACTGGAGAAACGCCTCCCCCAGACAAAGAGTCTAAGCTTTTAGAAGCCTCGGGCAAACGGGTCGCCGCGCAGGCGGCTAACCATTGGCGTATTGCGAATACCCAGGCCCTGTTAGCCAGGTATGATAGAGCGCATTATGACCAACTTGAGGACCTTATGCAACATCTGCCTGAACCTTTTAAGTCCCAGGCCTCTGACCTCATCCAAGAAGGCAAATTAATATCTAATGCCTCCATTAAATGCGCCTTAGATGCAGCAGACACTGCTTCTAGAGCGGTCAATACTAGCGTCTTACTCAGACGACATGCCTGGCTCCGTATTTCCGGTTTTAAACCGGAGGTTCAAACCGCAATTCTAGCTCAACCTTTCAACCAAGAGCAGCTATTTGGCCCTGCAGTGGATACTGCATTAGAAAAAATGAAAAAGGATAATGAAACTGCCAAGTCTATGGGAGCACTGCAGTCTCATCAAAACCGGGGTTCCTTTCGTCGCTCCTTTTATAGAGGAGGCTCCAAAAACACATCAACTGAGACCACGTCCACCTTTAAAAATTCTGGACAAACATCCCCTAACAGAGGTTATTTCCGGGGAGGTTATAGGGGAAACAATAACAAAGGTCGAGGGCGGGGCAACAACAACAACACCCGCACCTCACCAGCCACCAAACAGTGACTTGCCACCACTCCCCCCAGACCATTCCACTCCGGTCGGGGGGCGACTCCAACAATTCCTGCCTGTCTGGACTTCCATCACCACAGACAGGTGGGTAAGACAAATTATCCAGTCTGGCTACTGCCTCGAACTCATACAATCCCCCCCAAACATACCGCCCAAACAACGTCCAATGTCCTCGCATCATCTCTCTCTCCTCAAACAAGAAGTTCAATCCCTGTTACAAAAACATGCGATAGAACCAGTCCCCCTTCAACATCAGGGAAAAGGGGTATATTCTCTATACTTCCTCATTCCCAAAAAGGACAAAACACTAAGGCCCATACTGGATCTCAGACTACTAAACCAGTATATACATTCGGATCATTTTCACATGACCACTCTCCAACAAGTCCTCCCACTTTTACAACAGGGAGACTTCCTCGCCACATTGGACCTCAAGGACGCATACCTTCACATCCCTATGCATCCCGCTCACAGAAAATATCTACGATTTGTGGTAGATGGACAACACTATCAATTTACAGTTCTCCCATTCGGAGTAACAACAGCACCCAGAGTGTTCACCAAGTGCCTAGCAGTCGTGGCAGCGCATCTCAGAAGACAACAGATCCATGTCTTCCCCTATCTGGACGATTGGCTCATAAAAGCCAATACATACCAAAAATGCGTTCTCCACACTCATCGCACAATTCAAACTCTCCACGATTTGGGATTCACTATCAACTACCCCAAATCCCACCTACAACCTTCCCACTTACATCAGTATCTAGGAGCAACCATAGATACATCCAAAGCCATTGCCTATCCCAGCACAGCCAGGATAGCCAGTATACAAAATCTCATCTCTCAATTTCAAACTCATCCATCTCTTCCAGCAAGAGTGTTCATGCAGCTCCTAGGCATGATGGCGTCATGCATCTCCATAGTCCCACACGCACGACTTCAAATGCGTCCCTTACAGGAATGCTTAGCACAACAGTGGAACCAAGCTCACGGACAACTTACCGATCTGGTGTTGGTGGACAGTCGCTCACTTCGATCACTGAAATGGTGGAACACCATCAACCTGTCCAAAGGGAGACCGTTCTTAGAGCCTCTTCCACAAGTTGTGCTAACTACAGACGCATCTCTCACGGGGTGGGGAGCCCACCTCCTTCACCATACCACTCAGGGCAGATGGACCAGCCAACAAAAACTGCTCCACATCAACCACCTGGAACTCTTAGCAGTGTTCCTAGCACTAAAATCCTTTCAAATTCACCTAAAGAACAAAACTGTCCTCATACGCACAGACAACATGACGACAATGTATTATATACAGAAACAGGGAGGGACACACTCTCTCCAACTGTCCCAACTGGCACAGCAAATCTGGAGATGGGCAATTCCCCAAAACATCTACCTGTTAGCAGAACATCTCCCAGGGATCCACAATCAAGTGGCCGACCTCCTAAGTCGCCACACACAACAGATCCACGAATGGGAACTACACCCCAAGGTTCTACTCCCCTTCTTCCAAAAGTGGGGACAACCAGACATAGACCTGTTCGCCACTCCCGAAAACACAAAATGCCCAACCTTCGCCGCCAGGTTTCCACACCCACAGTCGAAGGGCAATGCCCTATGGATGAACTGGTCAGGCAGATTTGCGTACGCCTTTCCGCCTCTCCCACTAGTTCCATTTGTGGTACGCAAACTGAAACAACAGTCACTAACACTAATACTAGTGGCTCCCACTTGGGCACGTCAACCGTGGTTCACCACACTTCTGGAACTATCTTTAGTTCCACATCAAAAGCTACGCCTCTCCCCGGATCTATTAACCCAGAACCATGGAGAAATCAGACACCCAGATCCTCAAACACTGAACCTAGCGATCTGGCTCCTGAGGTCCTAGAGTTCGGTTACCTCAATCTCCCTCCAGACTGTATGAATATCATAAAGGAAGCCAGACGACCTACTACTAGAGCGTGTTATGCCGCTAAATGGAAACGATTTGCCATCTACTGCGCTAACAATGACATACATCCATTGGATGCTTCCATCCAAAACATCATTTGCTATCTACTACACTTGCAAAGATGCAATCTAGCGTATTCCTCTATACGTTTACACCTAGCAGCCTTGGCAGCCTACTTGCAAAATAGGCAACACCTGTCCCTTTTTAAGGTACCAGCCATCAAAGCGTTTATGGAAGGTCTCAAAAGAATTCTTCCCCCAAGATTGCCACCTGCACCAGTGTGGAATCTCAATGTGGTTCTAACAAGACTCATGGGTCCCCCATTTGAACCTATGCACAAATGTGAATTGCAATTCCTAACATGGAAGGTAGCCTTCCTTATCGCAATCACTTCCCTGCGCAGAGTAAGTGAAATACAAGCCCTTACACTTGAGGAACCTTTCTTACAACTACACCGTAACAAAGTGGTTCTTAGGACAAACCCTAAATTTCTTCCAAAAGTGATTTCCCCTTTCCACCTTAACCAATCAGTAGAACTACCGGTCTTCTTCCCAAATCCAGACTCGGTAGCTGAAAGGGCCCTACATACCTTAGATGTTAAAAGAGCCTTGCTTTATTACATCGACAGGACAAAACCTTTTCGAAAGACAAAACAACTCTTTGTTGCTTTCGCGCCACCACACAAAGGCAACCCGATCTCCAAATCAGGAATAGCCCGGTGGATAGTTAAATGCATCCAAATATGCTACCTCAAGGCTAAACGTACACTTACAGTTCCCCTTAGGGCGCACTCCACGCGTAAAATAGGGGCTTCTATGGCCTTCTTAGGCAATATTCCCTTAGAAGACATTTGCAAGGCAGCCACATGGTCTACCACGCATACCTTCACTAAACACTATTGTGTTGACGTGCAGGCCAAACAACAGGCCTCCGTGGGCCAGGCTGTCCTAAAAACTTTATTTCAAGCTGCTGCAACGGATACAGGCGACCACCGCTAAGGGGAGCACTGCTGTATAATCTATCCTCAGTGTGTGATCTGCAGCTCATATGCCTCGAACGGAATATGCTACTTACCAGTATGCATCTGTTCTTGGCATGTAGAGCTGCAGAGTCACACACGCCCGCCCGCCTCCCCGGGACCTGTATCTGTTCCAGCATCCGTCTTACTTAGACATTACACATGGACATCCTTTCTTTCTTTTCTATATACTCCATCTTTTCCCATCATGGCGAAAAACAATCTGCCGATGGAGTGGATGCCCATGCGCACTGTTGTCCAGGGGAGGAGTCACCAACCTCGTGACCAAAGGCTTCTTCCGAAGACAACAACAACCTGCAATCATCCGAGCCCAACACCAGATGGCGATCTTATCCTCAGTGTGTGACTCTGCAGCTCTACATGCCAAGAACAGATGCATACTGGTAAGTAGCATATTCCTAATTCTGTCTGGTTTGGGACCCAATTGAAAAAATATTACAATTGCTGTTTTTAATAGTCAATAAAAATACAGTCCGATTGTAAAGTTAGATTTTTAATAAATATTTAGGTAGAGTAACTTTTAGACACTCTTTTCCTGCCTGAAGCTCTTAAAATTGTGCACTCTGGGACGGTTTGCAAGTAAGGCAAACAGGAGAACTCTTCCCCTTTAGTTAAGGAGGGACCAGGATTCACCCCCATTCACTGATTACTGAACTGTGCAAAAATGAACCTGACCACCATCCCCTCAGAACTCTGGACCTGCGGAAGACCAGGTGAGGGGCGCGACCTGTTGTTTCAGACCTGTGAGGAGACCTGAAGGGCTGGACTTGCTCCCACATGTACCCAACCTAAATATGTGGACTACAAGGGTCAGTTGGCTGACGTCTTGTGGGGCAACAGGGAAACAACAAGCTGCAAGAGACCTTTTCCTGAAGTGACCAGTGACGAGCTGCAGTGACAAGTTGCTACTGGAAGAAGACTGGGCCCAGCAGGTGAACTTTGCTGGAGTGAGTCCTGACCTATGAGAACTGTCCCTGAGGTCCTGCGAACCTCAGTTGTTCCCAGAAGGACTTATACTGAAATATCTGAAAAATATGGGCTTGGAAGTTTGGTCCCGGTTCTCTGGAGGACTGGAAGTACAACATGTTTTCTAAGTCAAAATACCCAAGGTGCAATCTTGCTGGCAAACAAAATCAGGTTGGGCCTGCTCAAATCTTTTTGCCGCCTGAAAACCCAGTTCAGCCTGAGTCACTAAATCTCATCAGTCTCTGAAAAGGGATTATAAAAAGGGGAGCTTGAGTCTCCCAAATGATGAAATCGTCAACTAGTCGAACTGTGGTTGTACATCAGAATGGAGAAGCTCAGTACGACTGCTGCCTTTTGTGACCAGGACTGGGGACCAAGCTCTGCTAGTCGCTCTGCTGGGTGAGGGGACATCACCCAGGAGAATCAAGACCACTTGCTCTGGAGTTGTAGGAAAAAATCTGACTGCCTGCCAAGACTAGAGGACCCTGTGAGGAGGAGAAGATGGCCTGGAGGGAGCGGGATCCAATAAGAATCCTATTGAGTTAACCCATTAAGCAAAGTGTGAGATTCACAGTCCAGTCAGAACTGCAGCACTGATCGGCCTGTCAGCCACTGGACCACTCAAGTGGCCTGTCACACTAATCGGACTGTCTGCTGCTCAAATCGGTGACCCTATATGCCATGTGGGGCCACTGCCAAGAATTAGGACAGTAGCCCTGGTGTATGGCTGTGACTGAAGAAGACCATCACCCTTTGCAGTGCTGTGACCTGAGAGGGCCAACACCCTATATGTTGCTCTTCACGACACCCGTATGTCAGGTGGGGCTGCAGAGAAGTGACAGGGCATATCTCTTGTGTGGTGTATGATAGTGAAGCGTAGTGGGTTGCGACTTGTGCCACCAGAACATTTACTTTGCTATTGGAGAGAAAAAGTCACCTGAGCCCTGCAGTCCGGATCAGGAGGACCTACCCCTCAACTGGAAAAGCGCAGTGAATATGTAGTCACCTTGGCTGCTTTTAACAAGGCTACTAATTCGTGGCACCTGCTCACATCTAACGCCAAATCGCAGAATGGCTCCAGGCCGCTGATGCGCTCCCGGGACTTTTGTATTGCAGTACCAGTGGAAGTGGGTGAGACTGATCACCGGGCTGCAGTTCCCCTGAGGGAACCTGCTCTGACTATAGGACAGAGATACTTAAGGCCTGATTTCAATCTCGGCGGACGGGTTATTCAATCACAATGGTTTGGATAATGCGTTTTTGTTTTTAAAATAATGTATAGTACTTGAACCCCGGGCCGAGGATCACAAGTGACATACATCATTACATTTACTCCTTTTCAATGTTTTGAAGCTCAGAAGGAGAAAACAAAATAGTGTAAGCCCCGCCAATGCACCTGAAGCTTGAACTGGTACAGATAAACACATTCCAATAACTTTGTAGAAATGTTAACATTAATGCAAACGCATTATGCATGCCCTAAATGTCCTACTGTCTTTGAAATGGAAAATAGCGCTCTTATCCATTAAGAACTGAGGCAAGGAAAGCACTTCAGGCATGTGAATTCACTTACTCTTTTGTCATCTTTCAAATTTAGTACTATTGTGCAAGGAGGTATGACTTTTCTAATTTGTAATTGATTTACTTGGATTTTAAGGTCCTGAATAGCTTTCTCCAACATTTGTATTTGAGCTGCAGACTGTTAATAGTGAGCCAGTAGTTCTGATGAATTCCATGTATGGAACTGGCTTGCAATACAAAGAAAAACATTAGAAGAACAGTGATACTTATCAGGCATGTTCTGGTCTCGAAGGCTACCTTCTAACAGCACTCCAGAGACTCTAATGTAGTGGTTACAGAGACCATGCAGGCTTCGAAAAATCTACTCTCCCACTCGCATTGGTGAGTCAGATTTTATCAGGTCAAGCTATTTTTAATACACTAGTCCATTCTGCAAAGGAACTTAAGCTGGAAAGAAACAGATGTTCTGTTCCTTCAGAAATTGAATGAGCAATAAGGATGCCATTAAATCTTGTTTTTATCGTGACACATTCGCTGTCTGTTCAAGGAAAGAGGTCAAATATCAGTTTGTCTTTTTACTAATTGCAGCTTGAAAAATTGAGTTTATTTTTCTTTCTCTTACTACAGTTAGAGGTTTTTGTCAAGTGAGCTGTCTGAAGATGTCAGTGTTCTTTCTAATGCATAACATTCAAATAGCTTGTAAAACAATAGTACAACTATTTCAAAATATACCTGGAATTATGAAAGCACATTTATTTATAATTAACTCTTTCCGTGCTCATGACGGAACCACGCCGTCATGAGCCACGGTTGCCGTGTGCTCATGACGGAGTGGTTCCGTCATGCTGCGGCCGTTGGCGGCCGCGCCGCCCACGCGGCGCTAATTCCCCGCCTGTGCGGGCGATTAGCGCTGTGGGCGGAGTCATGACGGAACCACTCCGTCATGAGCACAGCCCAACCGTGGCTCATGACGGAGTGGCTCCGTCATGAGCACCGCGCCACCGCGCTGCCCCCCCGCACCCCCCAGCGCTGCGGCGGAATTTCCGCCGCAGCGAAGGGGTTAAGAAGTGTGATGCAAACAAAGATTTGAAAAGGAGCAAAACAAATCAGAACACTGTACTTGGTGGCGTGCATATGACACATATTTGCAAAAACTCGATTTCCAAACATTATTGTTTGTACACCATATAGCTTTATGAGTAAAACCGAATGTTAGTGGGGCATTTTGTAGTCATTTCAATGTAAAATGCAAATGATAGTGTGCCAGCACTTCATGCATTAGTTCTGTTTTTAGGTCTCGCCTGGCGTTGAAGCGCGCATGCGCTCTTTTCCTGCGAGAGCTATAGTCATCAAGGCAGTTTCAAGAAGGGGACTTGAAGCCCCGCCCCTCATTTTCATTGGGTAGTGTCAGCATTTATGTTAAACGCTGGCTTCCCATTGAAAAGGAGGGTTTTCGGTTGCCGCCCTTACGCCTTTTGGTCTGGCCCATCCGGACTGGCTCGTCTGCTTTGCGGCTGTTGCAAAGCAATTTTTTATCTTTAGGAGGCGTGTTAGATACACACTCCGTGAGAGCCAGTTTGGATGGGCCGTCTCAAAAGGAGACAGGGCGGCGTATGTTTATTTGTGCATCGAGCTTTCACTTTAAAGTGACAGTGCGTTGCAAAAATAAACAGCGGCTGCCTGGCGAGCGCTTGTGTATCTTTGTTTTCTGCCTCCCTGAAGCTCCCTCCCTGTCCGTCGGAAGCAGTCACCTGAATCTGTCTGCTGCTCCCATGTTCACCTCCTTTCCCTTCTCCTTGCAGCTTGACCAACCATCTATTAGCTCTCCCTCATCTATTTTTCTCTCTTGCCCGGTATCAGTTGGGTGCCTCGCTGCCTGTTATCCCCGGTACCCGCTGTATCCCATCCGAGGTAACACTGCACCGCCTGAGCCCTAACCCCGCCAAACAGATCTCTTGTGCTACCATGCATCTAGGTGAAATTCTTGTCCCCACCCCCACAATTATGTCTGGTTCATTTGCCCCGACTCACCAATTGTATACTCTTCCTCGTCTAGTACAGCACCTATGCTCAGCAAGTCAGTTCTTTTTTCATCTTTACAGTATGTGTGCCCGATTTTTCATTTTCCTTCACTATATGTCTGCAGCCCGTACACTAATTTCAGTTCTGGCTCCTCACCCTATCTGTTTTCCTTTGGAGTACGCGTGGCTTATATTTCCTCTTTACTCCCTCGGTACTTCCTTGATGGAAATGTTGCTATTACTTTCTTTGATATAATTCAATGCCTATGATTAAGTTCCAATATGCACAACTATGTAGAAGGAAATTTGAGAAAATAAGGAGCGCTCTTGATGCTATAGGCTGAAGGGTAATGGATAGGAATCCTTCCGTGATTGCATGTTACTATATACTACAATGTGGAACATGTACTGCGTAAAACCTTGAGTGGTATTAAAAATACCACCCCCTTACCCTAGGTGTGCGGAGGGACCCCAGCCTTTGTTTTGAACCGGATTTCATCTTTCCTTCTTTGCGTGTACCAGCTGCCCGCTCTGCATTGTGATTGCAGGCATGCCGTAGCATTCGGTTGTAGAAGGGCGGTGCAAGGCATGGCGATATTTCTGTTACGGTACACCTGGCTTTCTCTAAACACAGCTCTCTTGCAGCAAGGGCGTCACGTGGGGTTAGATTTCGCAATTTCCGGTGGTGTTCTCAGCAGCTAACGCTGTGCACAGTGCTGAGAATTAATCGCCATCTGTGTCAGTTCGTGACCGCGCTGTCGTAAGCTTGTGTGCACATTGTGTGAACTCCAGCTCAAGATTAAACCATGTAAGAATGTGGGTGTTCCTTTTCCCCCTTTTGTGCCACAATTCCTGAAGTTCCGGAAGTACTATTGTGTCATCTTTTGATCGTGAGGTGAGGCTGAGCAGCCTGAGAACACAGGGATGGCGTGGCGAAATCTTCCATAAATGCCACATGATTTGTATTTACTGTAAAATGTGTGCTTCTTTTATTTAAATAATGTTATTTTCTGCTGACGCTGATAGTGCCACATGTTCTTGTGTATCCTGAGTGCATTTTGTTTTTACCTCACAGTATGTGTGTTGGGCGCTTGGCAGGTAAGAATGCCCCTCCGAAATAGGGTTTTTGTAAATGTGCTTCGAAGGTGAACTCAGGGTAGTGAGCTGTGGGCGCACATGGCAGTGTATGGAACGCCTTTTGCAACAGTTCAAGCAAATGTTTGGTAGAAAGAGCACCACTGAAGCCTCTTCCCACGAGATCTCGTTAAGTTTGGCTGGAGGGGCAGCAGGATACCTATTGTTACCAATACTTAAACATCTACACAGTGGGCTTATGATAATCCCCAGAGGAATATTACTCTCACCTCATGCTGTCGGTTCTTAGTGTATCATTTTGCCTACTATGGAGTGCTTGCATTAAAGTGTAGACGCCAGGGGTGCAGTAATGAGAGCACATTGGAAAATTCTGTTTTGAGCGAGAACTCGTGTTTTCACAGAGATCTGAATTTACCCTTTGTCTTGTAATCAGTGTTCTTAGACCTGTTCAAGTCATCGCTAATGTGCAGTTATCGAGGACGAGGAGGCCGCTTTAGACGTATGTATGGATTCTAAGTTGTAATGAATGCATGTGTCTTTTCACTAGGGGACATGCTGGTATAGCTGCCGGATTCTACTGTACACATTTATGTTATTCATGCAGAGCACTGTGCACGCTTTGAATGAATTATCTAATGTGTAGATAAACAACTGCCCCCAAAGGCTTCCGGGCGCTAGCCAAATCACTCACAGCACTATAAGATCAACGTTCACACTGTAGTGAACCAGCCAGGTCAGTAGGTCATTAGTCATTAGCTTCCTAAAGTGGTTTTCTGGCTTAACTGGCGAGTGACAAGAGGAAGATCACTCCATGCTTCAGCCGCTCAGTAGGAGAATGACCCTCTTCCCTTTTTTAGGTCTCGCCTGAGACAGCGCTTTAGCGCTGCTCTGGCGAGACTTATAGTAAGCACTTTTGGAAGTGCAAACGAGTGCTTTCAGGCCGCCAACTACTGTGCATGTGTGCCGGGTGCGCGCACCATTTGGCAGCCTGAAAGCACTCGTCTTTCACTTTCGCCTGTCACACAGCCGATCACTTACATTTCGAGGGCGCTTTGATGTTTTCAGTGAGCCGCGCGGCCACTGAGGACATCAAAGCGCCCGTGAACACCATTTGCCACCCCCACTTCTTCAGCCAACTTACTCGCCATGTCTGCTCTGGATTCTTGTGCCTCTTTTTGTAACTCAGGAGCAGTAACATTGTCGTGGTGTCACTAGGGCTTCAAGTGGATGCTTTTTCAATATTATATACAAGCCACAGTTACTGCTAATTTATCTTATGCAACTAACAACGATTGACAAAGCCAATAGTCCTAACTTGTTGTAGGTATCATGTTACTTGTTGTGTGTAGCTGTAAACACGTAGCTACAGCCGCCCACCTAGTGCTTAATTTGTAACAAATAAGTGCTGGTGTTTTAATGAGGCAGAAGCTTTACACTTTATACTTTTTTTTAATTTTGCGTAACACAGAGGACATCAACTGAAATTTAATAGTGGCTTGGCTACAGCCACTTTCCCAGTGCTTAATTTGTAACAGAAGAGGTGCCGGGGCTCTGATTAGGTGGCAACTTTACACAGCATGTTGTTTTGTTTAGCCTGCCTAACACAGAGCACACAAACCGGAAAAATGGGGAGGGGATGTTCTTTAAAGGCCACTACTGCTAACTTACGAGTTTTGAAACCAGGTTTTAATGTCTGAATATGCTTAATAGCCTGTGATTGTGGACAAATTAGTTGATATTTCTATAGACACAAACATAAATATGACCTAAAGTGGAGCTACGTTATTATTTTATTTGTGTGTAGCTGCAAACACGTAGCTACAGCCACCCTCCTAGTGCTTAATTTGTAACAAAGGAAGTGCCGGTGTTTTGATGAGGCAGCAGCTTTACACTGTATATGTCTTTATTTAGTTTGCGTAACACAGAGCATATAAACTAAAATTCAATAGTGTCTTGGCTACAGCCACTTTCCTAGTGCTTAATTTGTAACCAAAGAGGTGCCGGGGCTTTTATCATGTTGAAGCTTTACAGAGCATGTTTGAATGGTTAGCCTGCCTAACACAGAGCACAGAAACCCTACAAATGGGGAGGACATGTTGTTTAAAGGCCAAAACTGCTACATGCCACACACTGATGCACGCCACACACTGCTGCACGCCACACACTGTTGCATGCCGCTGCACACCACACACTGCTGCACGCCACACACTGCTGCACGCGTAACACTGCTACACGCCACACACTGCTGCACGACACACACTGCTGCACGCCACACACTACTGCATGCCACACACTGCTGCATGCCACACACTGCTGCACGCCACACACTGCTGCACGCCACACACTGCTGCACGCCACACACTGCTGCATGCCGCCACACACTGCTGCACGCCACACACTGCTGCACGCCACACCCTGCTGCACACCGCACACTGCTGCAACCGTGACACTGCTACATGCCACACACTGCTGCACGCCACACACTGCTGCACGCCACACACTGCTGCACGCCACACACTGCTGCACGCCACACACTGCTGCACGCCACACACTGATGCACGCCACACACTTCTGCACGCCACACACTGCTGCATGCCGCTGCACGCCACACACTGCTGCACGCCACACACTGCTGCATGCCGCACACTGCTGCATGCCGCACAATGCTGCACACCGCACACTGCTACACGAAACACTGCTGCAGGCCACACACACTGCTGCATGCCACACACTGCTGCATGCCGCCACACACTGCTGCATGCCGCCACACACTGCTGCATGCCGCCACACACTGCTGCATGCCGCCACACACTGCTGCATGCCACCACACACTGCTGCACGCCACACACTGCTGCACGCCACACACTGCTGCACGCCACACACTGCTGCATGCCACATACTGCTGCATGCCGCACACTGCTGCAACCGTGACACTGCTACATGCCACACACTGATGCACGCCACACACTGCTGCATGCCACACACTGCTGCACGCCACACACTGCTGCATGCCGCTGCACGCCACACACTGCTGCACGCCACACACTGCTGCACTCCACACACTGCTGCACGCCACACACTGCTGCACGCCACACTCTGATGCACGCCACACACTTCTGCACGCCACACACTGCTGCATGCCGCTGCACGCCACACACTGCTGCACGCCACACACTGCTGCACGCCGCACACTGCTGCATGCCGCACAATGCTGCACACCGCACACTGCTACACGAAACACTGCTGCAGGCCACACACTGCAGCACGCCACACACTGCTGCACGCCACACACTGCTGCATGCCGCTGCACGTCTCACACTGCTGCACGTCTCACACTGCTGCACGCCGCACACTGCTGCACGCCGCACACTGCTGCACGCCGCACACTACTGCACGCCGCACACTGCTGCACGCCACACACTGCAGCACGCCACACACTGCAGCACGCCACACACTGCTGCAAGCCACACACTGCTGCATGACGCTGCAAGCCACACACTGCTGCCCGCCGCACACTGCTGCCCGCCGCACACTGCTGCCCGCCGCACACTGCTGCACGCCGCACACTGCCCACATCTGCTGCACGCCGCACAATGCTGCACGCCGCACACTGCTGCACTCCCCACACTGCTTTTATGCGAGTTTATGCTACTGACATTGTAAATGACAATGCCTTTTGTTTGTTTTAAGACCAAAACATAAATAAAAGGAATTGTAATTTTACAATGCCAATAGCTCAAACTCTTATAATTGCGAGACCTATTGCATTGCAAATGCTTGTTTACCATGTGATCATTGGGATTTTTACTAATAGCGCTCTACCCTTCTGTAGCTCAAACATGTTTCTTATTCAGCAGTGCACTTGGCAACAGCTTGAGTGGACTATTGTAGTTTCTCAATATTGATGGATTTTTTTTATTGAGCAGTGTATGGTATACAAATAGAAGCTTCAATAAACACATTTCATCCCTGATGACATTTCTAGTCCATAGATCAGTAGAATTAATTGAATGAATGAATGAAATAGCATTTATAGAGCGCATGGTCACCCGGAGGCATCCCAGCGCTAGGGTCGAACTGCAGTAGGCTAAGGTAATCAGTGTGGAAAGAGCCAGGTCTTGAGCCTCTTACGAAAAATGGAGTGGTCTGATTCTTTTCGCAAATGCAGCGGCAGGGAATTCCAGAGTTTGGAAGCATTGTAGGAGAAAAGCCTGCTGCCGCTTCTGGAACTACTAATTCTGGGAACAGACACCAAATGAAGATCATTTGAGCGTAACTGTCTATGGGATTTGTGGGGTCGGACAAAAGATGAAATAATATCAGGTCCCTTACCCTCAAGCATCTTGTGGGTGGTGCACAGAGCTTTGAAATAGACCCTTTCCTGAATAGGAAGCCAATGTAGGGATCTAAGGGCAAGTTTAGCTGATTGACGGCTGGGGACGCCCTCAAGAATACGAGTGGCACAATTTTCCATCATTTGAAGTTTTTTAAGAACCGCAACGGGGGCACCGAGATAAAGAGCATTACCATAGTCCAGGCGAGATAAAATGAGTGCCTGGGCTATAAGCTTCCTTGCTAGAGGGGGAAGCAGTGGCACCACTTTGCACAACAGTTTTAAAATGCCAAAACAAGAGGCAACTGCCTTCCTGGCTTGTATCTTAAAGTTAAGCTCAGAGTCAAGCCAGAAACCCAAAATCTTTATTTCAGATTTGGGGACCGGCGGAGGACCCATACATGCTGGCCAGATGGAAACCACCTCGTGGGTGGAGGGATTACTGAGCAGCATAAGTTCGGTTTTGTCACCGTTCAATTTAAGATGGGAATGGCACACCCATCTCATCACCTCCTCTAGGCAGGGGCCAAGGCAGGTTGAAGCGCCACTTTTATGATTGAATGCCACCACTAATTGGGTGTCGTCGGCATACGTATTTATATGCACCCCCAAATGGCAAGACAATCCCTGCAAGTTAAAAAGAGTGGGGCTCAGGGAAGACCCCTGAGGCACTCCACAATGCAGAGGTCTAGGACTAGAAATGGCCTCACCCTCAAAAACCTGGTAAGATCTCTCCTCCAGAAAGGAGCATAACCAGTCCAGCGCTGTTCCTGTTACACCCAGCTCCTTAAGTCGGTGGATTAAGATGCGGTGATGTACCGTAGTGAATGCCGCGCTGAGGTCTAACAGTATCACGGCTCAGGCGCCCCCTGCATCGAGAATTCATCTTGAGTCCTCAACGACAGCCAGTAAGGCAGTCTCAGTCCCTTGCAAGGGGCGGAATCCGGTTTGAGTTGGATGTAGGAGCTTACCTACTTCCAGATGTTTAGAGAGAGCCATGTTGACAGACTTCTCAGCAATTTTGCTAACCCAAGGTAGAAGTGAGATGGGGCGATAGTTAGCAAGACAGTCTGGATCTAAGCCGGGCTTCTTCAATAGTGCTTTTACCAACGCCTTCTTCAATGATGAAGGGACCATTCCAGAAGACAGAGAGGAGTTAATCATGTATATAAGAAATGGGCCAACCGAACCGACTACGGATCTCAGAATTTTAGGGGGAACAGGATCTCGAGGTGATCCACTTTTAACCAGGGAGGAAATGGTAAGGAATGTGTCTTTGTTCAAGGGAGGAAATGCTTCCAATAGGTGAGTCTCCCTCGTGGCAGAAGTTGCTTCTGAGAAGGAGTTTAAGTCAGGTTTGGCGAACAAAACTCTGATAGATTGAATTTTGTTATGAAAATAGTCCAGAAGCTCATTACAACGTTCATCAGTAGGCTCAAGAGTGTCAGGGGCAGCTGAACCTTGTGTAAGTTCCTTGACAATACAGAAGGTTTCACGGGAAGAATTTGCTGCACAAGAAATGTTTTCGCCATAATAACAGGGTTGGGCTTTTTTAATTTCCATCTTATAAACTTTGATAGTGTCTCTATATTCCTTTTTCCTAGAGGGAGAGAAGTCTTTCCTCCACACTCTCTCTGCCTTTTTACAAATCTGTTTTAGTTTTCTTAGCGGAGGAGTGTACCAAGGAGATATATTGGGGCCTACCTTCACTATATAAGGCTTTTTAGGGAGAACTATATCTAGAGTAGCTTCCGTCCAGTGATTAAATTGGTCGTTGGCTGCTTTTGGGTTTGAATTAATTAAGGGTACACTGCCATCTGAGGCGAAAGCCCATTCTTCTAGCTGCATCACAAAACAGCACCTACAATTCAGGTCACATATTAACCATAAGAGCAATATCATTAATTAACATTATAGTGCTCAGTCACAGCTAAACTCATTTTGTAGTGAAACAGATGAATAGAGTGCTTTCACTTTCTTAAAGGGGGAATATTAAAGAAATGAAAAAAGTGATTTGTGCTAAAAAGTCTAAACTCAGACCAGCCTTATATAAATTGTAATGTTGAGACTGTGTCCCTATTTAAAGTGCAATGGTACCATGAAGAAAATATAACCTTCAGTCTCAACGACTTCACTTCGAAATATCTATAAAAACACAACTTTAAGATTCCTGGACAGACTAGTTAACAAAGTGAATTGTGCTCAGAACATTCGAAAGCCCTCCATATTGCAATTGGTGGAATATATGCATTTTTTTGTTTGTATACATATTCTGAACTGAATTGTGTGTGACATGAGGTATTTTGCCATTATCATACACACAGAAAGCAGCGATCTGGTGGGTACCCAAGACCCATCGCGGGGCAAACCTCGCTATATCTTAATGCGTGGGCTGGTTGTCTTTGGTCTCCAGTGATTTTACATGTGAGATAACCAGTAGTGACTCGGACCGCTTTAAGTCTCTTTGGGTTATGTAAGAGGTCAGCAGGGATGAAAGCAGATGTTACCTTATCCCTCCCTACAAACCAGTACCAGAGGGATTACTGGAACACTCACTCACACTGCACCGAAGGATAGAACGCAAGCTCCCATCACAACCCATAAATCCATATAACTAAAACAATCTACATCAGAATGATTTACAGTTACCAAAGGCTGAGCTCTACGAAATACAAAATTCAACATAAATGGAAAAAATAAATATTGCATCACATCAGACTAAAAATGTTCCATCCATCCTTATGCACGTTGTGCATGATACACGCATGTTCATTTTGATGTGTGTGCTAATATTGTATTAACAAAAGGGGGAGGACAGAAGGGCTTTTACAAGAGGTCCAGCATACATGCCCCGGGTAGACTATATTTAGAAAGGGTATGCAGTTCCTTAAGGGGATGGTTTGTTAGTGAGGTCAATTCTCAAATCTGTCGATATTGATTGGACTCAAAGAACCTATAGGTAGGGAAGGGGAGTTCCCATATTCAGAACTAATGCCCTCACACACCCAGCAAGCTAGATGTCATGCTTCATCATCTGGGCCTGCTCCTCGTCGGGCCGGCGGTGCAATGCCCGACGGGCACCCGTGAAGGGGCTCTTTAGTGGAGATCTTTTGTTCCTTGCCGTTGAGTGCGTGGGTGTGAGTGGCGTGAAGGAGAGTAGATGAGTAGAGTGAGTTAAAAAAGGTTGGATAGTCTGTTGAATGTGTTTATTTAGGACAGCTGTCCACCTCATTAAAAAGTAAGAGGAAGGGGCGTGTCCAAGATGGCGACGGAGTAGGACGTGTTTTAAGTCCCTCCACTGCCGCGATTGCTTAGCTTCGAATAAGCTTCCTCCCGGAGCCCTCCTGACCGCTTTGGAGCTTGGGCGGAACCTCCGGTGGCCCGGGAGGTACTCCGCTGCTGGCGGCGGTCCCGCTGACGAAACGGGGGCCGCCTGGTGATGGCGAGGCCTGTGGCGGAGCCGGAAAGCGCAAGCCGGGGAGCTCGAGTTGAGCCGCGGCTGGAGGCGGAGCCCTCTATGGCGGTGTGGTGACTACCTCGCTGACGGCGGGGTACGGACCGACACGCGCCGCAGAAGACCTGGCACCCCTGCGAGAGTGGAATGATCGGCTGAGCCTCCGGGAGCCCACACACCGCGAACACTGACTGGGCTCGGTGGATGGCCGATCGGCTGCACCACGCTCCTAGCGAGAGACCTGGGCCCCTCTGGGCCTCGCGGCCTACACGAGGCGGCGCCCGGGGGACACCTGCCTGGATCTGCGTGGCTCCCGAGGTGAGGGGCTGGCAATTGACCCGGCGGTAGCCTGAACGAGGGCTGGAACCAACTCCCCCCCCCCCCCCCCCCCCCCCCCGCCCCGGAGTGGGACGCTTCGGGCGCTGGAATCACGAGGCTGCGACGGTAAGGCGCTCAGACCGGGGTGGAGGAGGAGCCATAGGGGACCCGTGGCGTGCTCGGACCTCGAGGGACTCTCGTCGGTGTCCTGCCGGAGAGCTCCTTTGCGCTTTGCCCCCAGCTTTAAGGCCCGGGTCCTGCTGACTGATGGCGCGGGGGAGCCTGGGGCTGGGATTCCTGGAATGACCCCGAATCGTGCAGCCAGATAGAGCTAGTGCCGGGAGGCCAATGAAGAGAATGAGGGCGCCCTGAACAGTAGCCCTACGCACCACAGTGTACCAGTGGAGAGCCCAGGCGCGTCGGGAACCGCCGACCCGAGCAGGAGTGAGCACGGCCAACGCAGGCGATCTGGGTTGGAGTGGCCTGGAGGAGAGTCCATAGCCCTGGTGGTGGCGTGGAGCGACAGAGAGGGGAACGCTCCGTGGGGTGGATCCCCTGGGTGACCGTCCACATCCTCGATTGGCCAGACGCATCTGTTGCAGGTGATCTGGGTGCGGTGGTCAGTGGGCAGTCTATACCGGCCCTCATAGCGCCGGGGGACCTGTGGAGGGAGGCCAGCCCGGCGGGACACAGTCGGACGCACGGTGTCGCTACCTACCTGAGAGCCTACGAGCTCGGTTGCCATCGTCCTGAGCGCGATGTCCAACAAATCCTGCAGGGGAAGGTCCGGCAAAGAGGGGTCGCAAAGAAGTGCACAGCCGCCGACACCTCCCGGACCGAGCGTCTCCCCCCCGGCAGCGAGATGATGAAGCGCCGGCTACTAAGGCCTTTATGCTAGAGCTCTTTTCTGCGATCAAGGAGGACATCTCGGAACTCCGTTCCCAGCTCACCTCGGATCTCAAGGAGGTGAGGAGAGAGGTGGATGGCATCGGCGAACGGGTGGCGACGGTGGAGGAACACGATTTGGGGCTGGCGGAGGATGTGCATCAGCTCCAACAGGATGTGCTGCGGCTGACGGAGCAGAACCTGGACCTCCAGGCCCATGCGGAGGACCTAGAAAACCGGTCCCGCCGGAACAACATCTGCATTCGAGCGGTTCCCTGGGATGGTGAGGCCGGAGATCTGCGTGGCTACGTGGAAGCCCTCTTCCTACGGATTCTTGACGAAGATGAACTACGGGAGGTCAAAATGGACAGGGTTCATAGAGTGGGTCTGCCGAGGGGTGCGGGGGCTCCCCCTCCGGACATCCTGGTCTGTGTTCAGGACTTTCAGCTCAAGGAGCGTATCCTTCAGAAAGCGAGGGCTATCGCCGATCTGCGGTTCAGAGAGCACCGTCCCCAACTGTTTCAGGATCTGGCGGCGTCGACGCTCCAGAAGAGGCGCGCCTTTAAACCGGTGACTACCTTCCTACGCGATCAAGCGGTGGCGTATTCCCGGGGCCATCCCTTTCGCCTCATCTTTCGGTGGCAAAATAGACTGGTTCAGCTCAGTTCCTTGCAGGCTGCCAAAGATCTCCTTGGATTGAACAGCACGGCCCCCTCTCCGCGGAAAGGCCGATCACCATCGCGGCGCCGACGGCGCTCCTCCTCCTGGCATAGAGTGGGGCGACCTACAGCGCAGAATAGACCTGATCCCACGGCCAGCCAGCGAGAGAGAAGCGGGGCAGTGGCCTCAGTGGTAAATGTGACGGTGGTCCCACCACAGGACAGCTCATCAGCGGCTTGAGGGCCGACGGGAGGCTGCCTAGCTATGGAGGGACACCCCCCCTCCATGCAGGTACCGTGGGTGACTATGTACTTTTGGGGAAGACGCCCCGGGCTGAAGAGCAGATGGAACACTGACTGTTACCTGGGAGTCTGCTCTCGGAGGGTCTCAACACTGGCCCTCACAGGGGACCTCTGGGTTCTAGGGTACCTTTTTCTCTGGGGTTTGTTTGCTCTGGTGGTTTGGGAGGGGGGCGTTTTGTTGGGTTTTTGTTGGGACGTGTTTCAGAGAGGGACGGAGGGGAGGGGGGGAACGGGGCGGGGGGGGGGACCGGTGGTGGTAGCTTGCGACTGTTGGAATGTGTGATGTATGACTGGCAGCTGGCGGGGGCTTTGAGAGGGGGATGGGGTGGAGGGTGGGGGGATGTCTGGGGCCTCGAGAGGAAGTTATTGGCACACTTGCGGGGACCTTTAGCACTAGGCGCTGCGGATGGGAGAGGGTCAGATGTTGGGTGGCGAGTTGCCTGAGGTGTTTTGTGTGGGAAAGGCGGGTGGAGATAGGCGGGGTGCGGTGTGAACTATGCCTGTTGCCTTAGGGACTTGGAATGTACAGGGACTGAACTCCCCCCAGAAACGCCAGAAGGTCTGGAAGTACATCCTAGATCACCACCTAGATGTGGTTGGACTGCAGGAGACCCACCTGGCCCGGAGGGATGAGTCCCGATTGAAACATAAGCAATTCCCCCTTATCTATCGATCCTCGGCGTCCTCTAAGCATCGGGGGGTGGCTCTGTTGATCCGCTCGACACTTCAGTTTCAGCCATTGGGGGTTCGGAGCGATAGGGAGGGCCGGTGGGTTGCTGTCAAGGGGGTGCTGCTCGGTAAGACTTGCTCATTTCTGGTGATATACGCTCCCAATGCGGGGCAAAATAGGTTCCTTCTAGAGTTGTTGCGCACTGTGGAGGATTTTGTGGAGGGGGCCCTTTTCATACTGGGAGACTTCAACCTGGTCTGGGATAAGGACTTAGATAGTTCGCATCGACAAAGAGCGGGGACTGGTCTCTTCTCCGACGAACTGCGTCTGAGGTTTGACGAACTGGGTCTGGTGGATGGCTGGCGCTCCTTGCACCCCCTGTCTCGAGATTACACTTTTTTCTCTCATGTCCATCACTCTTATTCCCGGCTGGACCATATTTTTTTTAGTCAATCCCTCCGGGGATCCCTAAGAGAGGCCAAGATCTTTCCTCTCTCTGTCTCGGACCACGGGCTTTTAGCGTTGGGACTATGCTGGGCGCCGGAGGGGAATGCACCGCGTAGGTGGTACTTCCCGGCCTCCCTGGTGCGCGATGCGCCCTCTTGCACGAAGCTCCGTCAAGCGATTCGGGAGTTCTTCGATCTCAACCCTGTGCAAGATACCTCGATCTTCAATACGTGGGACGCCTTCAAGGCGTCAATGAGAGGTAGTTGCCTGGCCCTTAATGCGGCTCTCAATCGATTGCGGAGGACTGAGCGGGAGGCCTTGGAGAGGGAACTCTCTGCGCTAGAGTCGGCTCATAAGGCCAAGCCCTCCAGACAGACGATGCGGCCGCTGACTGCCCTTAGGGGCAGACTCCGAGCCCACTATAATAACAGAGCGGAGTTTACCCTCCTGAGGCTCCGCCATCTCTCCTACGCTCAGGGGAATAAGGTGTGGAAGCACCTGGCTCGCCAACTTCGCCGTAAACGGGAGAGGGAGTATGTGGGGGGCATACGAGATGCGACAGGCGGGCTGAGGCACTGTGACGATGCGAAGGCAGAGCTCTTCGGGGAGTACTATGCGCAGTTATACTCGGGCAGCCCCTTGGACCCCGTCGCTCAAATGAACTA
Source organism: Triturus cristatus (assembly GCF_964204655.1). Taxonomy (NCBI): domain Eukaryota; kingdom Metazoa; phylum Chordata; class Amphibia; order Caudata; family Salamandridae; genus Triturus; species Triturus cristatus. Next base: position 203,444,752 of record NC_140586.1, read on the forward strand.
CCTGAACGCGCTCCCGCTACCTCGTGTATCTAGCGACTGGAATGAGCGACTCTCCGCTCCCATCTCCCGAGAAGAGGTGCTAACCGCCATTAAGTCCTTGAAGCCACACAAGACGCCTGGGGCAGATGGGTTTACGGCCCTCTTCTACCAGACCTTTGCCGCTGATATTAGTGACTTCTTAGTCCTGCTGTTCAATGCTATGGCCGATTCGGGGGTCTCCTCGGCCTCAATGGCAGAGGCAGTCATCTCCATTATCCCCAAGCCGGGGAAGGACCCCTCTGTATGTTCGTCATACAGGCCGATAGCCTCTATCGACGCCAAACTATACTCTTCGATCCTTGCAGCTAGGATGCAGGATCTGATGCCGGTACTTATCCATCCTGACAAATCGGGCTTTATTAAGGGGCGTCAAGCGCATGATAACATCAGAAGGGTGATCCACCTCATCGAGAAGGCCAACCGCTTCAATATCCCAGCGGTGTTGCTCGGCCTCGACGCCGAGAAGGCCTTCTGGCAATTTCTTTTCCGTACTCTGGCAGCGTTTGGGTTTTCGGACCGGTTCTTGACCATGCTTAAGGCCAACTATAGCAATCCCCGGTCGCGAGTCATGGTCAACGGTCATTTCTCAGCTTTTTTCTCGCACTCGCGAGGCACGCGGCAGGGATGCCCCCTCTCCCCATTGTTCTTTGCCCTAAGTATTGAGCCTCTGGCGTTGACGATCCGAGAGAACCCGGACATACAGGGCCTGCCGTTCGCGGGCGAACAACACAAGATCTCCTTATTTACGGACGATGTCTTGCTTTCCTTGGCCGACCCTGAACACTCCCTCTCTCAGATCCAGGGGGCGTTGGCGCGTTTCGAAGCAGTAGCGGGGTTCAAGGTGAACTACGACAAATCTTACATCCTTAACCTCACACTTTCCACAACAGAGGTGGACAGCCTCCGCTTGCTGTCGCCACTACCGTGGACCCACTCCTCATTACTTTATTTGGGGGTCCGCCTCACCCCCACGATAGGGAAACTATACTCGGCCAATTTCCCCCCTCTTCTGGCCTCGATCCAGGCTGATCTACATCATTGGAAGCCATTATTCATCTCATGGCTAGGACGCATCCATGCGATCAAAATGACGCTTCTCCCGAAGTTCTTATATCTGTTTCAGGCCCTTCCTATTGTCTTAGACGGTGACTTTTTCCGACGTATACAAACCCTTATGCTCCGCTTCGTGTGGCAGGGGGGACGGGCTAGATTCTCTTTTGCCACTCTTCGGCGCCCCCGGGGAGAGGGGGGGGGGGGGTGGGAATACCAGACCTGCGCCTCTACTATAAGGCGGCACAATTGAGGGTGTTAGTGGAATGGACTCAGCCCACCTCGGAGAAACACTGGCTACATATGGATAGAAGTGTGACGGGGCGAACGATATGGGAATTGGTGTGGAGGTCTAGGGGGGGACAGACCCCGGAACGCGTACATCAGCACACCCACTGGTACCACCCTGAAGGTTTGGGACTCGGTGTCTGGAGATGAGAGATGGACCACGTTCCCGTCGCCCTTTACACCCATACACTTCAATCCGACATTTCCCCCGGCGCAGCGGGAGGGGCCCTTCGATGCCTGGCGAGAGGGGGGATGCCTTGCCCTCACGCATCTATTTAATGCCCATGCCCCGTTGACGTTTGCCAATTGCAGGCGGGACTACGGGGTCCCCCACTCAGAGCAGTTTCGTCACGCTCAAATGCTGCACTGGGCGCTATCACCGTCCGTTCGGGAAGCGACGACTCGGCCGCCTACCCCCTTTGAGGTCTTTCTGTCCCGCTTCACGTCCATGCGCGGGGCCATCTCCTTTATTTATAGTCACCTCTTAGCCACAGCTATCTCCCCGAGACCGCGGTACATGGGCCTCTGGGAGGACCTTGTCGGTCGCGCCATCACGAATGACGAGTGGTCCCGCCTATGGAAGGATATGCACCAACATAATCACTCGGTGGAATTAAGGGAGGCGCACCTCAAAACCATGTTGGATTGGTACCTCTCACCCGCCAAGCTGCACCGCATATTTCCTGCCTCCTCGGATAGATGCTGGAGGGGCTGTGGCTTACTGGGGGATTTTCGCCATATATGGTGGGACTGTCCGATCATCCGTCCCTACTGGGAGGAGATCTTGTCCCACATTAAAGAGATCCTGGGGTACCCGATCGCGGATTCCCTAGCTCACGTGTTGCTGGCCCTTCGCGATCCACTCCTTGAGCATCAAACACGAGCAGACAAAAAGATTCTCTGGCTTTGCATAGAAGCGGGCAAGATCACCCTGGCGGCAGCCTGGAAGAAGAGGGAAGCCCCGGCAATCTCCTTGTGGCATGCGAGGTTGTGGAAGTTGTTGAGCACGGAGCGGATGGCGGATATTTTCCTGGGCAATTTTAAGAATTTCATTTTCAGTTGGGGACCATTAGTCCGCTTTCTATCCACGGGTTTACCGGCTGCGGTGGCCCCACCCTCGCTCCGAGCCCTTCATTTGTTTCAGATCTGAGGGTCCGCGGTCGTCTGTAGTCAGTATGCCTGAGAGCTACCACCACTGGGGGGGAGGGGGGTGGGTTGTGGTTAGAGGGGTTTCTACTTAGGGTTTATAGTGTTTTGCATGGATGGCGGGGGGGGCTGGTAGTGCGGGGGGGGGGAGAGAGACACCGGGGGCTCGATCTAAGCCATGCTTTCACAACTGAAGTGAGCTGAACTTCGCTATTAACTTTGAGTATGGGGCCGTGACTTGGTCCCTTAGGCCCCGTAGGGTTTGAGGACTGTCGGGCCTAGAGAGCTAACACTCTTGAACTTTTTGCTCACTGCGGCCTCCCCCCCATATATGGTGTACCCCCTGCGTGGGAAGTTGTGCGCGGCTGGCGCTGTTTATCATTTTGTTTCTAACAATTTAAATAAAAATTTTACAAACAAAAAAAAAAAAAAGATTAGAGGAAGATGGACAGTTAGTGTGACTTGTATTTGTCTCTAACTGTCTCCTACTCTAGTGGTGCTAATATTGTGCCTTTTGCAGGGATCGTAGTCCAACAGGACAAAGGTTTCAATCCTAGGAGGGATATCACAGTTTTTCGTCCTTCTGAGATTGATTACATGAACTCACTGAGTTGACTGACAGGGATGCTTATTAATGTAGTGGTACAAAGTCTACGGTAACAAGTGCTATATGCATCGCATATTATTACATGTTTGTTAAATGAAAATAAGTTAAGACCACTAGGGGATTCGAAGGCTACTTAAAAAGAATAGCTCGTAATTAGTGGTAAAAAGTGTTTTTATAACACGAGAGCTCTATGGAACTACCATAACTGTTCCTTAATTATGACTGGTGTGATGTTTTATGTTATGGAATACAGGTGATTATTCAAGACGATTTAATGACTAATGATTAATGACTAATGACTTTATAGCATTATTATGTATTCATTTCTTCCAAACCATCCTAACTGATGCATGTGAGTACCTTTGAGAAATCCTTTTTATTTATAAGTGTTCTAGCCTATCCCTAATGTATTATTAACTCACACTGAAATGAGAGCTCCTTGAGTACTGTTGTTAGGGAGTGCTTAGTACAGGGATGTTCAGTCTCAAGTTTTCCTCCATATTTGTTTAGTGGAGTGCAGGTGCATGCACTATTGCATTTTTTCCTGAATTAATACAGCTTCTTTTATAGTCCATTCATGTTTAATTGACTCTTGTAAACTGATGTTCCGTGGATACTGTATAAATGTATATTTGTTTCTGGAAATTTGCATTCATTGGCCTGAATGTACATTTATTGATCTGAATGTTCATTCATTGGTCTTAAATGTACATTCATTGGTGTGGTTGCACATTTGAAGGTTAAAATGTACTTCATTAGTTCACATTTGTATTGGTTGGAAGGATTCTATATGTACACAGCAAAAGATTCATTAGATTAATTTGCATCAACAAGATTCAGTGGGTCTGTTATCTTCTGCACACCACAATACAGCGATTTATTTCATGAGATCCTTCCTGCCTAGGCTGGAAGGTAAACACTTTCTACAAATAAGCATTGAAAATTCAATATGTCTCGCCTTTGACTAAGTTAAAGCCATTTGCTTTGATAATGGTATTGTATAGCAAAGCAAATGGCTTTAACTTAATAAAAGTCGAGACCTATTGCATTTTTAATGCTTGTTATTAAAAGTGATAAAGTGATAGTTTTTAAACATGATGTGAGAAACATTCCGGCCCCCGCCCTGATGACAATGCGGTAATGAACTGTGAGGCAAGTCAGGGGTCATGTCTATTCTAGATGTGGCTAGATTTGTATTTTATATGAAGCAAATGTTTAATTTATTAAATCAAACAAAGAGTTTTTTGTGCAGCAGACCTACAGAGCTCGCATATTTCAAGGTGCTCTCATACGTGATAATGAAGAAACCGGTGGCTCAGTGAATTACAATTCTTGCCCTTGATCACATCATTTGAAACCTGTTTATGGGTCAAGAGCATTACAATTAAATGGAATAGATTATTTAAGGCACTAGACCTGCAGGTCTAGTAACATCATTATTATTTTATGAGTCTTCGTCTGCCCAGTCACACGCAACTAGCAACAATTCAGCTAGCTGGTCTTGGGAACTCACAGATAGGGGCCACTGCACAATTTCAAATTGTAAATCCGTTAATTTTTCCAACAGTTCTGCATATTAATTTGTGGCTCTAATGGTAAGCATTTGTATGGGAAGAGGTTTCCAAATTTTATTCGGGTCCCTTTTCTTATGGCAAGCCTCTTTCAACTCCTGGAATAAATTATACTGATGCTTGCGCCACTCTCACACTGTAGTAGCCATATCGAAAATTAGACAATGAGGCCGTCATGATGGATAAGAAATAAGGGTCATCATATTTCTGAGGCCAGACAAGACCGTGTGTCATACAGTAGGGAACGTCTACACTTTCTTGGAACACTGATTGTAGAGAGATTGATGAGCATTTATTAACTCGCGATAAGCAGCCTGAAGTATGTTGCACAATGTATCCTTATGCGTTATATGCTAGAAATCACAGATTGCAAGCTTTTTATGGGATAATTGAGAAAATACATTAGCTGGATTTAAATCTGGCACCCTAACATACGATGGGGGTCTATTTGGTTCCACATAATCACCTCTATGCTGGCCTTCCTGAATTCTGTACGGATCGATGTATCAATTTCCTCTTTTTGTCACATTTCTTTGCAGTTTTGAAAGTCTCTATTAATGATATGAACAGTGTGCAATATTTTAAGAAAATGAGCCAATATTAATGGACCAGCAGCTAACTTACCCTGCAGTTTAAACAATTGCTTAGACTCGCATCAAGATGGTATAGACAGTTCTCTGAATTATTCCCAGAGCTCATACCCAACAATCAAAATGGTTGTACAAAATAGGGGAAAGATACACAGTACACATGATAAAGATACAGGGCTGCACAAGGTTAATAGTCAGATACAACACAACACCAAGTCAGACAAAAACAGCATGACATTACCTAACAATGAAACATACTTCTAGTCCATCAGGAGACACACATTCATTCTTCACAAGTAGGAAGTATAGATGTAAAGAATAGGCGCTAGAGCAGTGTGATCTCAAATAGGGATCCACATCGTTGCCACACAAAAATGAGGCAGAACAACAGAAAACAGGTTAGCAATAATGTTTATGATGTTAGAGACACAGCCAACTCTGGCTTTCAAAGTGAATACGCCCTTAGGAACATTCAGAATCACTCTGATACATCAGCAACCAGGACATAGACTGGTGGACCTCCTTTCATCCCACTTTTTCATCCACATATATTCTAAAACTGGCCCTAAACTGGTGTGCTTATCCTACCTGTTTAATAAATGCATAACATTAATCCATACACTAGTCATAAATGAATAGCTGTATAACAGTCAATTCATATTTAACTGTGCATTGTCTGTACGTACAACCACATTCCTGTATTGCCCAATCTGGCGTTTTAAACTGCTGTTATACCCACACCTTATCTGTGTCCAACTTGAACCATAGTTACAAATTGGTTCCCCTGACCCAAAACCCTGTAGACACTGCTAGCAAAACACATTTTTATACACCTGGACACTATGCGAGCCCTCGTCTGTGCAGTCAGCAGACCCTCTGGCCATGAACTATTTCAGTGGGGCACTTTCTGCCCTGCGCAACTCACATGAAACATTTCTACATCATAATCATGAAAGCATGCTTTTCTATCGCTGCATGCTACTGTTTTACACCCCCTCATGTGACCACATAACTTATTTACAGCTGGGTGTCCTTCTACTCGCTAAAGTCCACCCCCTCTGGTCACCACATAAACATATATATACAGCCTGGTTTTCTGCTTAACGAGGCATGCCTGCCCTATGTGGTGACAACCTATATACAGTGGGCAACCTAAAACAGGAGCATATAGAAAATAGCAACTATGTGGCCACTTCACATATATACATCAGCATCCTATTGCAGGAATGTAAAATAGTAAGATAGGCTATGTGTGATCACACATAACACTTCAATACATCAACCACTGCAATATTTACACAAAGCAAAACGGGCACTAAAAAGAATGTATCCTTATCTAAAGTCCAAGTTAGACTCAAACTGCCAATTTAAACAGCAGGAAATAATGAAATCGTGAAGCGGGGAGAAACTAACCTGTGGTGAGGTAGAGAGCAGGCAGAAATCACTGCCTGGGACCACTGTCTGCCATAAAAAATATTTTTAGAGCCAGTCACAAAGTTGAAGGGGTCCCCTGGACACCCCTACCTGTTTGTGAGTGATTTACCACCCTTCTGTGAAGTATGGTAAACTGCGACTGTTTTGCGATCAAAACAGTCCTACGTGGCCTTTGAGGTCGCTATGAGGAAGGGAACGCCCCTTCCTAATAGCGAGTCGAAAATCCTATTTAGCGAGTCGCAAATAAATTGTGACTCGCTAAATAGGGTTTGTACATGGCCCTGTAGGTTTTTGCATGCGCAAACAGGTCGCAAACCCGTTTGCGCATACAAAAACGGGTCGTACATCTGGGCCTCTGACCATAAAGTGACTTGTGCCTAAATCAAAGAGGCCCATTATGCAAATTGTGCGACAATAAGAGCAAAACATATGTTAAAATATCGATATTAATAGTACATTCCAGTTATATTGGCCATTACATGCAATCTTCATAACACCTTCACATATGCAAAGGTCTCAATAAAAATATACAGGATTAAATTCATATAGAATACAATTAAAAACTGTGAAAACAATCATTGTAAAGTAAATGAGTAAAATATCTGTGAGAAGGTAAAAAAAAACCTCCACACAGAATTTCCCTTGTCAATTGTATACTTATTCGAGAGTACCATGCAATGTGAGCTTCAATTTTCTTCAGTATTCCATATTCGAGTAACTAGACAATATGATCATTTACCTACGATATTCCCCAGTCTCACAGCCGTAGCGATGAATTTATGTCATTTCACATGTGTACTCACTATTAAGAAGCTGGAGATACTAAAGCGCCAGCCTACTTTTTCTAATGTTCAGTACCCGTAATAGTGGGATAATACAATCTTTCTTTGGTTTAGAATAAATCTAACAAAAAAAGAAAAAAATTTAACATATTTTGAATTGAGGTACAATTACATGGACAAGGATCTAAAAGGCAATCAGAATATACTTTCCTCGCATAAGAGACCAAGAAAATGTGCGATGCTAAACCTAAATCAAGATAACACCTTTTAGAGTGGCTATGGGGAAACAGAAGGTAAAGTTCAACTCTTTCAGTGGTGACCAAGGGTAAATATTCCTACACTCTCCTCCTACACCACTCCCTGTGGTTCCCTTGTAACCTTAATAGAGCTAAAAGGTCCCGCTTTAGCTGAGTTTTTGGAAACGCTGCTATAAGTTGCAGATTAGAAAAAAAGTCTACTGTCCCCATTAGCTCAAGATGCTTTCGAACATAGCTAAACCAAGGTATTTTGAGCATGTGTCCAAGGTCTAAACAATCCTGTATTATTGCGCGGTTGAGTACAGGTTCCGCTTTTGTCCAAATGGATCGCCAAAGCATGACAGTGGCAGTTTAAATACGATGTATTGAAGGGACCATTCCTAGTTCCATATGGCATATAATGGCTGGGAAGCTAGAAGGAACTGTCAGAAGCCTTCTAAGAAAGATGTTTTCTATTGTCTGCAGGGGTGAGATATTAAAAGTACCCGATACTCCAGCCCCATTCATACTGGTAGACCAACATCGCGCAGCCTAGATGTTAATAAGTGCTGGTTTAGAGCCCAATTTCTTTACAAACCTGTATAAGGCCTCAAGGATTTGGTGAAAACACCCTTTTCTGAGTTCTATTAGGTGGTGCCAGGAACCCTTTTGGTCAAATTGAACATCTAAGTAGGAGAATGTAGTTACATAAAGCAGCTTATCATCATCAACAAAACACGGTTTTAGAGGCGAACGAGATTTCCCGGCCACCATTACATATACATAGTAAATGAGAGCCAGTTGCTTGGCAAAACAATAGGAGTTTCTACTCATTTATCCAATCATTAATCAGAATAAGATTCTTAGCTATATATGGGTATTGATCTCTGAAATCAGCAGGAAAAGCATAGCAACAGCTTGCTGTGTACCCTTGTGACCTGAACATGAATACAAAATCCCACGCAACCTGCATTTCTTCTCTAGTAGCTAAAAGTGCTCATTGGGCTGACCAGAGCCAAGTAAATGTAAGAAAAAATGCACTTGTTGCCTTAACATATTTCTTTATTTTTGTTGATACTTTTAATACATTTTTTATACAAAGTCCATTATGGTTCTGCCGAAGGTGGCGAGTGATCCAGAGGAGTGGTAGAAAAGACTGGCAGTCAGGGGGTAGTTGGTGGTGATGAGGAGTTTGAAGGGTAAATGCTCCATGTTTCAAGTGGTACTTTCCGAAGTGGTGGTGCATTGAACACATTCTTTGAAAACAGTAGTGAATCCACCTCCAAATATGTTTGTTCTCTCCTGTCTTGTGATCCTGTCACTGGGGGGGGATTGCTGTGATGATGATGGGACAAACAAGGGAGACAGCTAGGTTTCGGTCAGGAAAGCAGGACCTATAAGCAGTTGAGCAGCAGACTTCAAATGTTGGTGATATGTTTAGTCAGAGAGCGAGTGTGGAGGAGTAGCAGGGAGGGGTGCGGTGTAGTGGGGTTCGGGTGTGTTTGTGTTCTGTTGAAAGCGTTGGATGTGAGGTGCAGTGGGGGAAGGAGGTGGGCATGGAAATGGCAGGTGGTGCAGCAATATGCACTATCGGAGTTAGGGGGGTGCTGCAGCAGCTCTGGGTGATGCAATCAAGGCTCAAGGCATGGAAGTTCACAATGGAGTAGCGACGAGGGGTGGTAGGAGACCCAGGGGTCTTAAATATTGTTGGGTGCAGGCAGGGAGTTGACGGTGCAGATTGATTTGCCTTTCACGTGCCTTTGGTGAACCAGCATCACGTCTATGCTGCAGCCACCATTAAGTGAAGACAATTTTAGTGGGAATCCGGTGAGGCCATTTCCTATACAGAAGGATGATGTGAAATCCAGTGATGTCACTTCTTGTGCTGGTAGATGAATGGACATCCAGTAATGTCACTTTCTGTTCAGATGGATGTTGGGAAATGAAACCTCTTGCTTTGCTTCTCTTCTTTCAAAGACAGTTTTTTGGGTAACCAGGGAAGTACTTTCCTGTGCAAACGGTTGATGGAAAATCCACTGACATCACAGATGGATGATGGGAAATGAGCATTTTGTTTGGCTTCTTGTTATTAATGATAGTTTTAGATGGGAAATCAGTGATGTCACTTCCTGTGCATATGCATTGATGTTAAGTGAATTCCCTTGCTTGGCTTCTCTTCTTTTAAAGACAGTTTTGACAAAACCAGGAATGTAACTTCCTGTGAAAAAAGATGATCAGAAATCCAGTGATGTAACCTCCTGTGCAAATGGATGATGGGAAATCCAGTAACGTCACTTCCTGTGCAGATAGATGATGGAAATTGGTCTCTTGCTTGGCTTCTTACTTTAAAGATAGTTTTGGCGGGAAAACAGTAACGTCACTGCCTATGCAGGTGGATGATGGAAATTCAATAGTCTAATTTCCTGTGTAGACGGATGATGGGAAATCCTGTAATGTCACTTCCTGTGCAGAAGTTCACTTTTTTTAGGTGACTTTCTGTTCACTTCCACTCCTACCCATGCAACCATTCTTCTACTTCCATGTCTGCTCTGTTCTGTGAACCCTCTAGTCCCATTTGTGTAAGAGCCTTGTTGCTTGGGGACTGCTTTACCCGTCTGTGTGCAGCTCTCATTCTGTTAATAACGTTTTTTAAATCTTTTGAGTCTCTCCTTTCACAAGAGTACTTAGTACAAGCCTGCATACTTCTTAGACCAGCACCTTGTTTTATCAACTGACATTTCTTTACAGCTAAGAGGTCAAAATTGTGTTTTGGTCTTGTTGCACATAGTTTTTTCCCTACTACTCCTATCTATACTTACAGTAAACATTAACAACCATGACAGTTGCCAACATGTTTTTGTGTGCCACACCTAAAGAAAATATAAAACAAATATTAAGGTTGAAGGAAATGCAAGCATTGGCAGAACCAACAATGCATTTAATTTGCCTGGTCTTTGCTTCCGTTAGCACTTCAATCCCTGATTTATTAGCTTTGCCAATGCTTGTTTAATTTACAACTCCAAGATGGGCATCTGCCATCTTTGAATGGTAAATTAAAACACAATGGCTGGTGCATCATTGCACATACACGTGCTGTGAATTGATGCTGGGGTCACTGCTGCGGCATGAGGTCTATGCTCACATGCATATTGATTGGCTTGGCGTGTATGCCTCACTCTTTTTAAAGAATACGTCAACTGGAATTAGCCACTGAACCACCAGTGTTTATCTTTGAGATTTATATAGCACATAGCATCCCCGTGCTAAAAACCAGTCCTAAGGGGGAACTGGGGTTTGAGTTAAAACAACCAGGTTTTTAATTGTTGTTTAAAAACAGCCTTCTGATGAACCTAGTTGGATGTGCAGAGTAGGGCTGTTCCAGAATTTGGGGACCAAGTATCTGAAGGAAACACCTTCTCGTCTGGCCAGCCTGATTAGCAAGCTGGTAGCAAGATGGAGGTTGCCAGATCGGAGTGAACAGACTGGCATATAGGGATAACCAAATGTTTGTGATACTGGAGACCAGTGTTGGCAAGGGTATTCCAAGTTAAACAGAGGACTTTTAATTTGGTCCTATTGGCAATCTGAAGAATATGTAGAGCTTTAAGAGGTGTAGAGATGGAGTGGTGTCTGGAAACATGAAGAATAATGTGGGTGGCCGGATTCTGGACAACTGGAGGCAGCTGAGTAAGGTATGGAAAGCACCTAAATAGAGTACATTGCCATAGTCCAGGTGAGAGATTGAAATTGCCTGAGTTACGGTTTTCTGGGTGGGAAGAGGAAGGCTTTTCTTAAGGCATCATAAGAGTTTGATCTGATGGTCCATTGGGAGCTTTTGTTCAAGCCAGCAACCAAGGTTTTTCACTGCCATCTAAGAAGTAGGCAAAGGTCTGAGTGAATCAGGCCATTAACCTGAAGACCACAAGTTGGGCTGGTTGCTACCTACCATTACTTTCATTTTCCCATAATTCAGCTTGAAGCTGTTGAGGCCCTTCCCTGCCACTGCTGCCACACAGTTGCAGGTGTGTTAATTTGCCTGTTCACCATGAACTGATCAAAGAGATAACCCAGAAAAATGGCCAGTTGCTGTTGCAGCAAGATTGCTAGAAAATGCTGTGACAATAACTGGCTTAATCCAAAGATTCACTATGGAATCTTTGAAAGCATCTATCTGTGGAACCAAAATAGCCTCTATCAAAGGGCTGTGGGTCAAGTAGCTTTTACCTTGTTCTGCTACCTTGCTGTTTACTAGCGAGGAACATTCCAGTTCTCCCTAGATCCAGCACTCTACAGCAAATGCACATGGGCTTCATACTCCAGGTTGAGTAAATGAGACCGTCGAGTTCATCACACAAAGTAGATTTTTCTAATCCACTGACATCCCTCAGATAATTGAATTGTTTGGGGATTTCTTTTCTACGATAGAGAAGCATGCCTTCTGTATGTCTTCTTATTCCCTTTATTTATCTGTCACCTGCTCCTGGTCAACGCACGGTGAAGTCTATGTTAGTAGGTGTAAATTGTCGATAGTGGAAATCTTGACCCTATTGTGGCCTTTTCGGCACCATTACATTTTTCTCCAGTGTTACATCAAATTCCTTTCTTGGCATGATCAGGACCCATGGACCCATAGTAGATGACTCCCATGGTACAGTAATCAAATCAGATTGTCTAGTCAATCAGCTTGAAGGCTTCACAAAAGGACAGCATGGTGGTATATCAGCTCTTCCCTGACTAGCAACGGTGGTGGGAGTTTGCTTGACCATTTTGTCCTTTTTCTTTATAAACGTAGCCCTTCTAATGCTTTGAAATTGGCCAAGCTCAATTTCGGCCTCCCTACAGCCATGTGTTAAAAATGTGAAATACTACTAGGGGCATATTCTCAAGGACTTATCTCTGAGTTATCGGCACTTTAGCGCAGCAAAAGTGGCAAAAGAATTATCGCCCCATTCTTAAGGTGGTGCAAACTGCCGATATCGTCAGTTTTCCAGCGATAGCTTCCGCAAAAAACATCGCCACGGATGAGAGCGACAACTAAAGCTAATGATATGTAGAGTAAACGTTCCCGTGCAAAAAAACACGAAAACACCACTTTGCGATATTCCCAACGACCAGCCAGATCTGCGATCCAAAAACAGGCGATAAGGTGCGTTAGCAGCAGGGATTTTACACCTGCCTTTTACTGGTGTTAAGCAGGACGACTACCTGCAGTATGAAAGGGAGTCCTGCCCAGAGCTATATCTGAAGAACACATGTCATGGAGACACTGATCATGCAGCTCGGAGACCCAAGAGGGTCACAACACCCACTGCCACCACCTCATTCCCCCCGGTCCCACCCCCCCCCCCCGACTACCACCGAGGCAGCGCAGAATAGGACAGCGACACAAAAGCAGAATGTGGGGAGAGGTGGGAACCAAGTATGTGTGAAGGACGCAAGTCACCCATGAATAAGAATGCACACAATGCCAAGTGTGGCGGTGATGTGCTGGATAGACCTCAGTATGCAGAGCACAGACCTGTCCATGTGGACATCTACTGCAGGTGCTTGTAGTGTTGTGGACAGTGGACGCAACCATGTTACCTCAGGCAGTAGGGAAGACCTCGGTAATTTAGCTGTGGCCACCCCCCCCCCCCCCTCCCTCCCCCCTGGAAGCATAACCAGAGTGGGCTGGTCCTGTGTACACTAGTCCAGCGCAGGAGTGTGAATAAATAGGCTGGGCCCTCACCCTGCCACCGCCGGCCTCCTCGACACAGGCACCCAGAGAAACCAGCGGCACAGCACCGCAGAGTTATGTCTGTGCTGACTACTGCCTTCAACCTACACTGCGGTCAGCAGGGCTCACAATTCAGATCGAGTCGCGATTGAAGATGACACAGTCCAGTAGGCAACAGACATTGCTACCAATTCGGCCTTCCCAGACTACGCATCATCGCAGGCTGCGCACCCTCTGAGCGCTTCAGGTGCCACTAACTCTGTGCACAACAAGTCAACGCCACGTGGCCTTATTGAGGCAGAATTCATTAGGCAAAAGACATTGCTCCCAGTGCGGCATGCCTGGATGACCATCATCGCTGGCTGCGCACTCCCTGAGCGCTTCAGGTGCCACTAACTCTGTGCACCACAAGTCAATGTCACATGGCTGTGGGCCCCTGCTGACCTCTGTGCACCACAAGTCAATGTCACATGGCTGTGGGCCCCTGCTGACCTCTGCCTCCGGCCTACACTGCGGTCAGCAGGGCTCACACACATCCAATCCATTCCTGACCTTCACGGGCGACGCATCCTCGCTGGCTGCACACCCCATGAGCGCTTCAGGTGCCACTAACTCTGCACCACAAGTCAACGCCAAGTGGCTGTGGGCCCCTGCTGACCTCTGCCTCCGGCCTACACTTCGGTCAGCAGGGCTCACACACATCCAATCCATTCCTGACCTTCACGGGCGACGCATCATCTCAGGCTGCGCACCCGCTGTGCGCCACAGGTGCCACTAACTCTGTGCACTACAACCCATGGACCCTTTATGATTGAGTTACGTACTGTGGACGCAACAATGTCACCTCAGGTAGTGTGGAAGACCTGGGACGATGATGATGAATATGAGGCAGGTGTAACACACCCCACTGCAGCTGCAGCAGGAATATCCCAAAGGGACACAATCATTGACAATTTCTTCGCATGAGCACGCTCAGCTCTGGCGCCCGTACCTCAGTGCACTACAAGTCATAGCCCCTTCTGATCGAATATTGGGTGACCTCTGTACTTGCTCCGGCTACCTCCATGATGCTTCGCAGTTGTTTGTGTTATGTTAGTGTTTTCTGTTTCCTCTTTAATAGGGATCACTGTTCAATTTGTTGCCAGCACCAACCACTCCCTGAGGGCTGGCTCACACTCACCCCACACCTATCCAGCACAGGCGTCTCTGGATATGTGATCTGGTAATAAAAAGGGGCCGGGTGCACGTGCCAGTAGCCAGTTCCACTACCTATCCAAGTGTGTCCGTGTGGTCATTACGTATAAATGATGCCCCGGGCCCTCCCACATTGCATTGTGCTGTGGACAGCGGACGCAACCATGTCACTTCAGGCAGTGAGTAAGAGCTTGGACATGTAGCTAAGTCCCCCCCCCCCTCCTGTAAGCGACATTGTTGCAATGTAGCATGCACCGGGAGGGCGGGCTCGCACGAACGGAGTAATAAAGGAGCGCAAGACTGCTCGGGGTCCAGGATCATACATGCCAAGTTTTGTGTGTATCTGTATTGCCGCACCATGAGCCAAATGCCTAGCCACATTAGCAGTGCCAGTTCAGCCAGGCATGTACTCTACATGAGTGTCCACCCTATCCTTACCATAGGCCTACACTCACGTGGCACACTCACGTGGTCCACCACCTTCAACAGCCAACATCACCGTGTCGTTGTCAGGCTTGTGGACATGTGCAGACAGGCATGACAATACTGTGCCATAGGAGTGCAAGTGATGCAATCACGCAGCGCACATAAGGAAATGGGTTCGGGGGAGGGAGGAGCAGCTGTGAGGCAACTTAACACACAGTGATGCCGCTCATATGCCACTTGCAAGACATGTCAAGCATGAATCCCAAAGTTGCACACATCCCAAACCCCACCCCCAACAAGCCACATTACATTTCCTGAATGCAAGCAGATGACAAACTAACACTAGGGATGAAAGCTCCTTTGTTTGAACTATCAGGCGGGAGCACATCTGCACCTCCGACGTCGGAATTGCATGTGCCAGGCACGCCCTGACAGATACCATAGCAGCTGATGACGACTTCCACACTACGCACAGCCCGACGAAGGAACAACGTATACACACCCCACAGACAGAAGTCCTTGCTCGAAGTTATCTTGCATGGGATGGCCTTCACACTTACTCCCACACCATCCCAGGTGTACAACCGTTGCACACTAAAACAACTCATTGATCTGAGCTGTGGCATTTCATCCACAGAACTGGCGCAGGTCAGAACAGTGCCGCTTGAACCAGAGCCACTGACGCAATTTCAGAACATCTCAGACATATGCACAACCCCTGCCTTGTGGAACTGTACCGTGTATGTATGCTGCATTTACTGGGGGCAACGACCTCATGTTGGAAATATTAGCCTACGAATCTGCAATTGCTTTCATGGACGAGTAACTACGTACCTGCAGCCACAACAGATTGGAACACATTGCACATGTCCGACACCTTGTTGCATTTAGGAGATCTGGTCACATATCCCACGACAACAGTGGACATGGCTGCATTCAACCTGGACTCCAAATACATGAGTGGACAACAACGTGGCTTAACACACACCTGTGAAAGGTGAGGCACTCCCCTGGAGTGTACAGCGGTGCTTGGCAACGTTCCTCATTCTGACATACTGCTGCATTGGTCTGCATGTTGTGGCACTTATCTTGCCCGTACGGATACGCAAATGCTAATAAAGTCTACGCACCTTCACTTGTATTCAACTGTGATGTGTGTTGATTTGAATGACAATGTGTGTCTCAATGCCTATCTGGGTCTCGGCCATACCTGCACTTTGATAGCATTACCCAGGGAGTACCTTTTTGTGGAGTCACTGTCTCTACATTCATCCATACTTGCATTCTTGATTGATCATGGCCATGACACATCTGTGAATTGGAATGTTTTATTCACATTCAGTGGAGTGTTGAAGCTGGACCATCACAGGGCCATGCACACCCCACTTTACATTGTTGGCCCGTGGAGGGCCAGCCAGAGTCCTTTCGGGATTGACAAGTTCATAGGGAGTGGAAGACCACAGTTCGCAGTGTGATTGTTGTGTCATTGGTAACCAAACCAAATATGGCAGTCCATGTCGAGGTCCAAGGTGAGTGTCGCTCAGTGTATAGGGGGACAGTGGGAGGTGTTATTCCAGGGCATGATGCAGAGGGCAGAACCAGGCTGAACTCGGCCATGTGACGGAGATGAATGCTACCACTTCATTCTTACCACAAAGCCAGATTCATCATCATCTTCGTCCTCTGATGTGTCAGGTGCCTCACATGCGGGTGGTGGTGTTTTGTCTGCATCACTGTGTGGCAGTGACACATCAGGGGCCGGAGCTGGAATGTCTGCCACACTGTGTGGCACTGACACTTCAGGGGAGGAGATGTGGATGGAGTGGTAGCACCAGCATCCATCTGCACCAGGCCTTGTGGTGGCAATGCCATGACGAGGATCTGCATCTCGCTGGTGTGCAGCCGTGGCAGCCATTTGTGAGGCTTGCATCCGCTCCATGTTCTCCATGATCATTCGCATGTGACGCAACTTCTTGCTGACATCGCTGGGGCCACTCTGACTAGACAGTTGTTCTTGGCTCAGAGTCACGACTCCAGCGTGGTCAGCCATGACTTGTTGTAGAGCAAGGAGCGAACAGTGGGTGACCATTAGGGACTGTGTGTGGTCCCTGATGGGACTTAGACACTCACCTATGGCATCTTGTTTGGCTGCCATGAGGTCATGCCCAACCTGCAGCTGGTCCGACATCTCCTCCTGGCACCCTAACACACTGCATTGGAAGGCCATCGTTGGTCGTGGGGGTCCTGGGAGACAGCCATGGTGGTGGGTGCTTCCTGCTGTGTGGTCTGTGCAGGGGGTGGGGTCTCATGGATGCAGATGGGCTGCCCTGCTCCTGGAGGTAGGGTGCCGGAGCTGTTCCTGAACTGTTGGAGTGCGTCGATGTAGATGTTAGGGAGGTCCTCTTCATCATCAGTGCTGAGTTTTTGGGTCTGCTCTGGATTCTCCCTCTGCAATGTGAAGGGGAAATGCAGATTGACATTTCAAGTTTACTGTCAGACTGCATGGCAACATTGTGACTGTTTATGAGGAGACGCCTATTTGAAGCGGGACACTTGGCATTTCTACGCCATCAGGGGTTGTAGTTGTACATTGTCATCTCACAGTTTCCTGTAATGCCAAATGTGAATGGCCATGTTCTTAACACAAGCGGAAGCAGTTGTGTCCTCTGTTCTGTTGTGAAAGTGTTGCAGTTTGTACCACATTGTTGTCAATGTTGGGGTGCTCTGCATCTTAGGTGTGTGTGCTGCATTGTGGGTGAGTTGCCCCTTCGGCTCTGATTTGGCTGGCTCTTATCCCTTTCAGGCGGTGTGCCTTTCACTTCTGTGCTCATAGAGTTCTGAGATGTTGCAGACTTGCGTAAATTGGGCTCTTTGTCGGAGTTGTGATTCTTGGGCATGGTTTGTCCGCCGATGTGCTATACTTGCGCATGTGTGCTATTGTGCCCATCTACCTCCGTCCCCCCAGTCTCTGGTCGTTACCCACCCTGTTGCTGTTGGCTCTGGTCATGTTGTGCAGTGTCCGGTACCCCAACTCCTGCCACCATCTCCCCAATGATGGTCCCAGGCTGGTCCTCCGTAGGGGTTATGGGGTTCTGGTTGTCCTCTGTACTTGCTCCGGCTACCTCCATGGTGCTTCGCAGTTGTATGTGTTTTGTTTGTGATTTTTGTTGCTGCTTTTAAAGTGATTTTTCCCGCCTGACTTGTATGACTTGTATGACTTGAAGGCATTTTATCGCAGTTGGCCCCATTACAAATTTTTTCACGTTTGGGTTTAGATTTTTATCGCCGTCCTGGTGATTTTAACGCGGACATTTGACGCGTTATCTGGAGACTATCGCATGTTACCGCCGTGTTGTGAATAGGACGTTAACACAGAGTTATTTTCCCGCGATAGACGGCGAAATGAAAGATTACTTAAACCAATTTTGGCGATGAATTTCGCACGTTCTTGAGAATATCCCCCCAAGTAGCTTTAAAGTGTTTATTCCAAGAAATGCAGCACAGCAACAAGGCGCAGCAGGCCAGCAATGAGAACCAGTGCAACTGACTGAAATGCTTGGCAGCAGCCTCAAGGTTCCAGATGGAATTGGAACATACATTGTAAGATGCATATAACAATGAAAGAGAGAAGGGGACAGTGAGAGAAAACAAGCATAGAAAATGCAAATACAACATACCTCCCCTTTTCTAAAACGGAAATGATGAAGATGGAACACACCAAAGTTATCTAATGAACTCAGACAACCTTTGGGGAAAACATCTAATGCGATCTGACTCTTTGACCCTAGACTCAATTGTGTCATCACAACAATTGTGAGATTCAAAAGATGAGCTTGGCATGCAACTTTGATTGGATCTCACATCAGAATTTACATTCCTGAAAATTGGAAACTCTATCGTGTCACCCACCTACTTGAAGTATTTCGCATTTTTAACAGTAGGGGAGAGAGCGCTGTGGGGCATATTAGAACCAGAAAGACATTTGGCAACACGTCTAACGTTCCACAACTTACCATCTTGTGTGATGACATTGTTATCAAAGACAAATCTTCTTTGCTTTGGTGAATCGATCCGAGCATTTGCTAGTTAAACTAGGCTTCTTAATTCTGACCCAGTCACCAATCTTAAAACTATGTGATTTAGTTTTCCACTTATTGTAATACCATTTTTTAGTTTTGAGTTGCTTGGCTTCCACCCTATGCACAGCACCAGTCATCATATCATCAGAAAAAGTATTGCTCCGGCACTTCTCCATGAACCACCAAGGACAAATTTTGAAAACAGGGTCTCTTGCTTTTAGAAGGCGGAAAGGACTAATCTCCGTTGTGGTATGGGGTGTGATTCTATATAACCACAGTCTCTCCTTCAAAGAGTTTCTCCAATCGCCTCCCAACCTGACTACATCAGACACTTAACCCTTCAAAACTCTATTAAAGCATTCTACTAAACCATTTTCACGTGGTTCATATATTGAGGTAGTTTGATGTCTAATGTTGTGACATTTCAGGAAACTTTCCATTTCTATGGAGGTAAGTTGTACACCATTATCAGTCACGAGGACTGAGGGACAACCCTCCCTAGCTAATACCTCTTAAAAAAATTCTATGACCATGTTGGTGGTGGAACTCAACACCAATTTTACCTCTGGCAACTTTGAGTGATAATCCACAAGTACATACGCATAGCGTGAGTCATGTTGTAAACACATGAAAGGTCCAGATATGTCAAAAGCCAACTTTTTCCAAGGTTCATCTGGCCACTTTGAATTCTTAAACGGAGGAACATTTAGAGTCATCATTTTTTCACTACTCATGCATACATCAGATTCGCTGACAGTGCGATCAACCATGTGATCCAACCCTGGCCACCAAATGTAATTTCTGACTAATCTTTTCATGGCAGACATGCCAGGGTGAGATTTCTGTGCCAGCTCTAAAATTAACTTTTGAACTCCAAAAGATGGCACACATTTCCCATTTTTATACATAAGCTCTCCCTCTAACTCTAATTCATCTGCAACTTTGAACATGGGCAAAACATCGGCAGACAAGTACTTTTTTATCTGGCCAACCTTTTAGAATATATTCTTTAATGGTCTACCATAAAAGGTCTTCCCTTTCACTGTGTCTCCAGGACTGTTCAGAAATACCCTCAAAATCTCCAGACACAACATCTTGAATGGAGGTAACTACCTCAGAGGCATCAAAAGTGTCAGAACTGTTAGACTGACATGGAAGGCGAGACATGAAATCCGCCATAACATTTTGCTTACCAGGTAAAAATTCCATTTTAAAACAATAGTCTTGCAGCCTGGAAGTAAACCTTGTAATAGGGGCAGTGGAATTCCACCCACCACCTGGGGATAAAATGTTGACCAGAGGCTTGTGGTCGGTTCTCAAAATGGATTTGCTACCCCAGACATAATTACGATAATGCTCAACAGCTCCTACACAGGCCAGGAATTCCTTCTCAATCACAGCATATCTATGTTCCGTTCCATTTAAAGTGCGAGAAGCAAAACATACGTCCCATTTGTCTTTTCCCACATCTCTGTGATAAAGCTACTCCAATTCCATAGAGGCACGCATCAACGGTATTGACACATTACTTGTTCAAGCAGAAAGGCTTCAGAGTGGGAGCTCTAAGGATATCACTTTTGATAGACTCAAAAGCTTGTTGTTCTTCTTTCCATTCAAAAGTGCTTTTGTGTCTTGACAATTTGCTTAACTTAAAGGTTCCATCTAAGATGCAAAATTGCTTACAAACTTGCTATAGTATTCGCACATACCTGCGGAGGATAACAATTGTTCTTTGTTAGTAGGGAAGGGTGCATTGACAATTCTATCTACGTTGGATTGCTTAGAAATCACACCATCACCAGTTAATGTGTGTCCTAAGTACTCCACCGTAGTTTTGAACAATTTACACTTGATGGCTTTAAGAGTCAAGCCACTCTTTCTTTATCTTTCACAAACTTCCATCAAATGCACAAGGTTCTCCTCTTCTCTGTTAGAAAATATTAAAATGTCATCATGGAAGCACTTTGCAAATTTCTCCACATCTCTAAAAATTTTGAACATCACTCTTTGAAATACGGAGGCTGCAGACGCTAGACCAAACGACATCCTAATATATTGGTATAAGCCTTGTGGGTTGATGAAGGCCGTCAGCATTTTTGAATCCTCAGTGAGAGTAATCTGGTGGTACACCAATCTTAAATCTAATGTAGAAAATACTTTGGCACCCTCTAGCATGGCGACAACCTCGAAAATATTAGGGAGAGGGTGGCAATCTACAACAATAGCAGCGTTTAATACCCTAAGATCGACACAGACTCTCAATTTTTATCGGGTTTTCGTACCAAAACAATGGGAGAAACCCATTCAGCTGAATCAATCAGTTCAATGATACCCTCAGTGACCAATTCATTTAGCATATTCTTCAACTCCTCTCTAACATTGATGGGCACACCCCTCAATAATTGTTTTACAGGTATGGCGTCATTTTTTAGTTTAATTTTGTGTGAATATTCTTTTAGTTTACCCAAAACATCTGAAAAAACATCTTCATATATTTCTTTTTACAAAGTTTTCTTTTCCATCACAACTTATGACTGCAATATTTTCTACTTTTGTGTTTTCATCCAACATTACAGGTTCACAGGAATGGGGATTAAGGATAATACCTAACTTCCAGTGGTCCCTCCATCCTAAGACATTTACGCCCTTGTCAGCAATGTAAAGCTTGATAGCCGTTATTCTTGTTTTGAAACAAATGTTAACCTCGAAATACCCTTCCATATCAATTCTGGAGCCATTATAACTCTCTGCAATGATATCAGGTGGCAATATTTTCTTCAAATCTAAAACATTATAAGTTTCCATGTGAAGCACTTTTTAGAGTTAATGGTCCAAGGAAAACCAGAATCCGTCATGAGTTCTAAGTTTACACCTGCAACCACAACAATGCACATGGAAGGATTCTTACAGTGCTTAAGATCAGGGTCATTCACATTAGGGATTACTTCTGAAACAGAAACCACAAAACCTTTACCTTCCTCCATACCGGCACCACATTCACACTTAGATACCATATCACATATCTCCGAAGTGCAAGACACTTTACCACGTGTAGGTAATACATTTCTCCTCAGGTCCTTACAAACAGAGGAACAATTACCAATCCTCCCACACTTCCTACATTCTCTGTTCAATGCAGGACACCCTCCATAGGTTGCCATGTGTGTTCTGCTGCCACACATATAACATGCACCAGATTTCTCATTTCTATCAAGTCTCTTAAATCCCCCATAGTTATTAAAGCGAGAGGTATTAAATCCTGAAGATGATGCTTCATTACACTGTGCGTCCGATTGTTGGACCGCACATATTTCTTCACTTAGTTCCGATTTACTATTCGCATTCCTCACAGTTTGCATCCACTTCTCTGATTGTTCTAAAGTCTTGGCTGTATATATCGCTTCAGCAAGCTTCGGATCACCCAAGACCCATAGTTGTTCCTGTGTTTTTTTACTTTTAACATGCACAATTATCTGGTCTCTGATCATTTCGTCGCACATATTACCAAAATTGCACTGCAAACTCAAGGATCTCAATGCAGTCAAAAACTAATCAAAATATTAATTTTCATTTTTTACCCTAGTGTAAAATATGTATCTGTTGAGGGCAATGTTAGTGATGGGTTTCAATCTTTGATCCATCCTTTGTAAGGCCTCTTTGTACACATTGTTACCATCCCTTTCACCTTGTACAGAAGGAATTTGAGGCAAAGCTCCAAAGACGACTTGGCCTTCAGAGCCCAAACAGTGCAGAAATATCCTTTTTTTCCTGTCTGCCCCCATTCGTTCCCCATCAATAGCTTTCATGTAGCTGATAAATTCCTCTTTCCACCTAGTTCAAGGGATCAGAGGATCTCGCTTGGTTTGTAAGAACTTGTCTGGAGGATCAAATTGTATTGTAGATGACAGAAGTACTTATTTATCTTCAGTTATCCTGGAAGTACTTGAAATTTAAGCGGAACAGCAAAACCCAAGTTGCTGTGACTTCAGTTATTGCTAAATCGCTCAAAGTTGGTTGCCAGGTACAGGGAAATAGCACTTTTAATCTTGCCCCTTAAATGGAACATTTCTCAGAGGTACAGCGCGCTATCCCAGCGGGTAGAAACACATCGCCTGTCACTTACTTGTATTATTTATGCGGGTTGTCCTTCTTGTGTGAATTGTAGATTAGACGGTTTTGTTTTGGTTTATAAATAGTGCAAAACTAAGAGATTAGTCCGTACGGGTGTTGCAATGGATACCATGATGTTTCAAAATGGCCGCCACGCAACGCGCTACGTCTCTGCGCAGTGTGCGTGACGCACCTTCACACAGTGACCAGCGAATGCAGAGAGGAGAAGTTTACTGGAATCCTGCGTCAGACTTCCCTCGCGTCACTGGCGTCTCGTTCCACACGTATTTACCTTTAAAGTTGAGAGACACTTGCTCGTGTGTTCCTCGCTCTTTTCCAGCCCCGCTTCCTCTGTCCCTGCACCATGTCAGTACTGACAACACTCCCTCTATCTAGCATTGCTCTGGTCTGCTGTGACCTTCCCCAGCACCTGCCCCACAGCGCTCTCTCCCCTACTTTTAAAAATGCGAAATACTCTAAGTAGGTGGGTGACACGATAGAGTTTCCAATTTTCAGGAATGTAAATTCTGATGTGAGATCCAAATCACAGTTGCATGCCAAGCTCATCTTCTGAATCTCACAATTGTTGTGATGACACAGTTGCGTCTAGGGTCAAAGAGTCAGATAGCATTAGACGTTTTCCCCAGAGGTTGTCTGAGTTCATTAGATAACTTTGGTGTGTTCCATCTTCATCCTTTCTGTTTTGGAAAAGAGGAGGTATGACTTTTGGTAGCCAGGGATGGATCGCATGGTTGATCACACTGTCAGGCAATGTGATGTATACATGAGTAGTGAAAAAATGATGACTCTAAATGTTCCTCCGTTAAGAAATTAAAAGTGGCCAGATGAATCGAGTTCCACCACCAACATGGTCATAGAATTTTTTAAAGAGGTATTTGCTAGGGAGGGCTGTCCCTCAGTCCTCGTGACTGATAATGGTGTGGAAGTTAAGTATTATCCTTAATCCCCGTTCCTCTAAACCTGTAATGTTAGATGAAAACACAAAAGTAGAAAATATCGCAGTCATAAGTTGTGATGAAAAGGAAACTTTGTAAAAGAAAAATATAAAGATGTTTTTTCAGATGTTTTGGGTAAACAAAAAAAAATTCGAACGAAATTAAACTCAAACATGACGCCATACATGTAAAACAAAAATTGAGGGGTGTGCCGATCAATGTTAGTGAGGAGTTGAAGAATAGGCTAAATGAATTAGTCACTGAGGGTATCATTGAACCGATTGATTCAGCCGAATGGGTTTCTCCCATTGTTTTGGTACGTAAACCCGATAAAAAATTAAGAGTCTGTGTGGATCTTAGGGCATTAAACGCTGCTATTGTTGTAGATTGCCACCCTCTCCCTAATAATAATGAGGTTGTCACCATGCTAGAGGGTGCCAAGGTATTTTCTACATTAGATTTAAGTTCAGCGTACCACCAGATTACTCTCACTGAGTATTCAAAAATGCTCACGGCCTTTATCACCCCACAAGACTTATACCAATATAATAGGATGCCGTTTGGTCTAGCGCCTCCGTATTTCAAAGAGTAATGTTTATCATTTTTAGAGATGTGGACAAATTTGTAAAGTGCTTCCAAGATGACATTTTAATATTTTCTAACAGTGAAGAGGAGCACCTTGTGCATTTGATGGATGTTTTTGAAAGATTAAGAAAGAGTGGCTTCACTCTTGAAGCCAATAAGTGTATATTGTTCAAAACTGCAGTGGAGTACTTGGGACACACATTAACTGGTGATGGTGTGATTCCTAAGCAATCCAACGTAGATGGAATTGTCAATGCACCCTTCCCTACTAACAAAGGACAATTGTTATCCTTCACAGGTGTGTGCGAATACTATAGTTAGTTTGTAAGTAATTTTGCATCTAAGATGGAACCTTTAAGGAAATTGTTAAGATACAAAAGCACTTTTGAATGGAAAGAAGAACAACAAGCTTTTTAGTCTATCAAAAGTGATATCCTTAGAGCTCCCACTCTCAAGCCTTTCTGCTTGAACAAGGAATGTGTCATCACCGTTGATGCAAGCCTCTATGGAATTAGAGGAGTGTTATCACAGAGGTGTGGGAAAGATGAATGGAACGTATGTTTTGCTTCTCGCATTTTGAATGAAACGAAACATAGATATGCCGTGATTAAGAAGGAACTCCTGGCCTGTGTGTGGGCTATAGAGCATTATCATAATTATGTCTGGTAATTTGTTTTGAGAACGGACCACAAGCCGCTTTTCAACATTTTATCCCCAGGTGGTGGATGGAATTCCACTGCCCGTATTGCGAGGCTTACTTCCAGGCTGCAGGAGTATTGTTTTAAAATGGAATTTGTACCTGGTAAGAAAAATGTTATGGCCAATTTCATGTCAGTCTAACAGTTCTGATACTCTTGATGACTCTGTGGTAGTTACCTCCATTCAAGATGTTGTGTGTGGAGATTTTGAGGATATTTCTGAAGAGTCCTAGAGACACAGTGAAAGGGAAGACCTTTTATGGCAGACCATTAAAGAATATGTTCTAAAAGGTTGACCAGATAAAAAGTACTTGTCTGCCGAAGTGTTTCCCATGGTTAAAGTTGCAGATGAATTAGAGGTAGAGGGAGAACTTATGTATAAAAATGGGAAATGTGTGCCACCTTTCGGAGTTCAAAAGTTAATTTTAGAGCTAGCACACAAATCTCAGCCTGGCATGTCTGCCATGAAAAGTTTAGACAGAAATTACTTTTGGTGGCCAGGGTTAGATCGCACTGTCAAGGAATGTGATGTATGCATGAGTGGTGAAAAAATGATAACTTTAAATGTTCCTCCGTTAAAGAATTCAAAGTGGCCAGGTGAACCTTGGAAAAAGTTGGCTTTTTACATATCTGGACCTTTCATGTGTTCACCACATGACTCACGCTATGCAGTTGTACTCGTGGATTATCACTCAAAGTGGCCAGAGGTCAAATGTGTGTCGAGTTCCACCACCAATATGGTCATAGAATTTTTTAAAGAGGTATTTGCTAGGGAGGGTTTTCCCTAGTCCTCGTGACTGATAATGGTGTACAACGTACCTCCACAGAAATGGAAAGTTTCCTGAAATGTCGCAACATTAGACAAACTACCTCAATGTATGAACCACATGAAAATGGTTTACTAGAATGCTTTAATAGAGTTTGGAAGGATTATCTGTCTGATGTATTCAGGTTGGGAGGAGATTGGAGAAGCTATTCAAGGGAGAGACTGTGGTTATATAGAATCACAACCCATACCACAACAGAGATCAGTCCTTTCCCATTTTTATACATACGTTCTCCCTCTAACACTAATTCATCTGCATCTTTGAACATGGTCAAAACTTCGGCAGACAAGTACTTTTTATCTGGCCAACCTTTTAGAATATATTCTTTAATTGTCTGCCATAAAAGGTCTTCATCCCATCCTTGTCGCCACTTGTTAAAAATGTGAAATACTCTAAGTAGCTTTAAAGTGTTTATTCCAAGAAATGCAGCACAGCAACAAGGCACAGCAGGCCAGCAATGAGAACCAGTGCAACTGACTCAAATGCTTGGCAGCAGCCTCAAGGTTCCAGATGGAATTGGAACATACATTGTAAGATGCATATAATAATGAAAGAGGGAAGGGGACAGTGAGATAAAACAAGCATAGAAAATGCAAATACAACACCATGGAAGAGCTTCATCACCAGTTCCACATTCACCAAATCCTTGCACCACAACGGATCAGTGGATTGAAGAGGAAGGATTTATTTTTAAAAAGACTCCCAAGGTGGGATTTGGTGCACCATTCCCATGTGGTGGCCAAGGGTACCAAGAATGTCTTTTCACCAAAAGTTGGTGTCTTAAAGAGCTTGACACTCTTTGGGAAAGAGACAGTCTCTTTCTGATTTAATTGTTTTTCATGTCAGCAATCCCGATGTGTGTAGATGGGAGATTCGATCCATAACATGAAGAAATTGTATTGCTGCTCATTGAGGAGTGAGACTGTCCCCAATGAGTAAATAAGTCTCATGGCCATTGGGGCCCACTAAATCCCTTAAAACGGGCCTAGAACACCTTTGTCTCTTGAATATGCCAGTAATACTAAAGAAGTCTTTCAGCGGTAGCCTGCATGACCAGTCCACAAATACCAAACAATATGCCCATGGAGACTACTTTTGAAATCTATGAATCCTAAAGGTGGATGCTCATTTTGAGAGAGACCTATGAAATCCAATTCAATGAGCCAAACATGCATGACCAATATTGTGATGGTCCATTGTCTTTGGCTTGAAAAATGACTAAGACAATAGGCCAACTCTAACAAATACAGTATGGGGTGTCATCATTAAATTGTCAATGCAATCTCTAGAACATATGTAGTGCTAACCAATGACATAGGGTAGATTGGCTGTAAAGGACAATAATATCAATTAGAAGTTTGTTCACACTAATATGTGGTGAGAACCTTTAACCAAAACATGGAAGAAAACCTGCCCTCAAGCACCTAACTCAGTTTTCTGTCTTCAGAAAGTAGTTTCTAGCATTCAAAATGCAGTTTTTCCATATACAAAGTGAGAAATTCTTTGGTTGCCTAATGCCTTTGGAGATCACTGTATCTTGCCTACTCATTAACGCAGACAATCTCTCAGCTAGTTTTGAAGATTATCTCTGGTTTCTTTTGCAGCATCACAGCTCTCAACCTGAAAATGGAGCCACCAGAGAATTCCTCGTTGGAGGTCTATGCGTGTAACATAATTAATGCCCTAGGATGGACTGTTGCTCCTGGATGGCTCATTTATCGCTGTGTGAAGTGCTATTACTTACCAAGCAAGGAGAAGGAAAGAGAGAGGCTGGTGCGGGCGAGTCAGACACTGTACGATTCCATGCACAGACTTGAGTTCAGCACCAACAGAGCTTCTCATATCCTTCATCAGCACCTGAATATGGGTCCTCCCAGAGTAGAGGTTAACGACTCCCTCAGCGTCAAGGAAAACCTTGATCACCTTGTCATTACCTTGCAAGAGATCCACTCAACTACAGAAAATATGGACAGACACGTCCGTAAAAATTTGGCTCAGGCGCTGTATGATAAGTTGATGCCCAATAGGTCCTCCCTGCAGGAGAAGCATACCATCATCAGCAACTTTCAGGCGACTACCATGGGAATTTTCGGGAGTGTCAGTGGCCCACTTGTCTCCGTTCTGTTGAAAAGAAGCAACATCCCAGATGTCCTTGAGAGAGCCCTAAGTCAAATAGAATCATCCCCAGTGTTGTCTCTTCATGTTCAAGACCTGCTTCGTGGCAGTGACGACATTGCAAGGGCCATCCAAAATGAGAGCGCCACTTGGCCTCATCTGACCCGGTATAAAATAATAACTAGAGTGCTCTTATGGGACAGAAGACCTCTGACGTTAGCAGCAGATCACGTAAACAGAGTAGCAGAAGTGTTGAGACCACTCTCCGAGGACATACAGTTCCTGATTAACGAAGTGGAGAGTTACATTAGCCTAGTTACTGACAGACACGACTAGGTAACAGAGGGACACTATTAACATAATTTCCAACTGGCAAATTAAACACAGTTTGTGAAACATAGGGGCTCCTAATGTGGTAATTTCAAAATACAATTACCTCTTTATTAAATGTAATTTTTAAGCTTAAAACACAACTTTATGCTCTAATGTTAAAACAATACAGTGTAAAAATAAACAGAAATAAAGGGAAATGTTATTAAACGGTTTCAATGTGATCAAAGCACATGTGTGAAATGAGTAGGAGTTTTGGTGCCTCGTGCTTTCTTAATTACAGACTGGGTGGCTTTTTCCTACACCTGCGCAGGTAACCTGTCAGACTCCTTGCATTCCCTATTTGTTAGTGTACAGGTGACCGAGTTGAAGACACTGCATCACCAGACTCCTACCTGAGTTTCTGTGACTGACTACCTAGTGCTCCGCAATACTTCCTGTGATTACCTCATGGCCTAATGCGCTGGGGAAGGTGTGCAGAACATCTAACAACATTAACTCTCCAATAGAGGCATATAACAGCAGGTTACTTACCTTAGAATTATCCCCAGGCATCAGACTGATCTGGACTTTTTTCATGAGCAGTGCACTTGTACACCTATAGGTGGCATTGTTCGGATCAGTGTGGCACTGTCCGCGGCAGAAGTGACGTGCGCCGTGCTTATATAGTCACCACCCCAGCGCACTGATGTCACTTCTTTCCACACCAGTCAGCGCAGATCTGGAGAAAGATGCCCCTAGTCATTTTTTGACTGACTTTTTTCAGCTTTATGTCGAAGACTTTTTCAGACTTTGTCTCCTGGTGTGGCAGGATGTCCATGAGGACAGCTGGATTCAAGCCCTGGGGTGCCTATCACTGGCAAATGTTGGTGGCAGACCTGCACCTTGTCTGTCTCTGGTGCCTCAAGTGCAACCACGATGCCAAGACCTGCTTTGACAGTCATGCCATGCATCTCGAGGCCTTGACTGAGCAGTCCCTCAAGCTCCTTGCCTCCTGATGAGCGAAACCGCAATGGTCTCAATTCCGGTTAAGAGGAAGGCCCCGGGACCATTTGCGTAGCATATCCAGGACATCGCATTCTAGGTCATCTGGGCATACTGGTAAGTCCCACAAACACAAGAAGACCAAGACATCACAGAGGTCTTCGACTTTGCCCCGCCTGTCGAAGTCATCCGGGGCAAGATGTGGGAGCGTTGGCACTCGAGGCCTGGCTCCATGGTTAAGCCTGCCGCTCGCTGCCCTTGACTGTGGGACGCCTTGGAGTTTGTTCTCTCCCTACCGGACCTACCTGTTTGCCTGGGACGCTGCGCTGATCTTGCTGAGGCCGCCAGAGGGGTTCTAACAGCCGGGACTGCGAGGACCAGGGTGCTTGTCACTCGCTTCACCCAGCACACCTGCCTCCTCTTCCCGGCCCCGCCTCCATCTCCTTCATTACTGCTCGCGGTCCGCGGGAGCCGCTCGCTGCCCTTGACTGTGGGACGCCTTGGAGTTTGTTCTCTCCCTACCGGACCTACCTGTTTGCCTGGGACGCTGCGCTGATCTTGCTGAGGCCGCCAGAGGGGTTCTAACAGCCGGGACTGCGAGGACCAGGGTGCTTGTCACTCGCTTCACCCAGCACACCTGCCTCCTCTTCCCGGCCCCGCCTCCATCTCCTTCATTACTGCTCGCGGCCCCCGCTCCGCGGGAGCCGCTCGCTGCCCTTGACTGTGGGACGCCTTGGAGTTTGTTCTCTCCCTACCGGACCTACCTGTTTGCCTGGGACGCTGCGCTGATCTTGCTGAGGCCGCCAGAGGGGTTCTAACAGCCGGGACTGCGAGGACCAGGGTGCTTGTCACTCGCTTCACCCAGCTCACCTGCCTCCTCTTCCCGGCCTCGCCCCCTTTCAGACCTCCCATCTGCTATAAGCTTCCCGCTCATACGCGCTAGCGGGACGCGCGCGGGACGCAGCCCGGGGCGAAGACCGGGCAAAGAGCGGGCCGTTTGAGGCCGTTCGAGACAGTAAGAGACAGGACTGGACATCCCCCTGGGTGAGTGCTCTGTGCTAAAGGTTATATTTATTAGCCATTGGTGTTCAGAGCAGGCACACCGTAACCTGCCTGAGAACCGACTGGACCCCTTTTTCACTGCCTCACTCCAGACAAAGGATTCGCCAGGGGATAGGTCTGAGTTCTGTTTATTATATCATTTTGTCACGTACAGCTGGCCATGGCTGCAAGGGAAACTAGGAGTACTGCCGCAAGGTGTGGAGCTCAAACACTTTCCACTCTGGGGACTATGGACAATTTTATTATAAGGGCCAATTCTGTACTAGATAAGGAAATTACGACACTTGAGAGGAGACTTTCACAGGGTCTAGCTGCATCGAAACGCTCCTCTCTGGGGGCTATTGCTAGGGCTATATCACCTATTCAGCAGGGTCCTTCGGAGAATTCCAGGGATCTGAGCTCAACACCTCCACTAACAGGGCTTGTCGGAGATGCACAACCTCTAACCAACATTGTTAGCCCCGACACTCAAGGTGTTTCCCAAAGCCCCCTCCTTGTCCCCTCTACCCAACCTCCGCAAGGCCCTGCACTTAGGTATAAGACCCCTGAGCTAGGTCAACGTGAAGGTGCAATTAAGAAAAGGAAACAATGTACAGGGGGTTCGAGGGGGGGAAATCCAAAATCCCAAAGCATGATAAAATTCAATTTACACGGAACATGAGCAAGGGTCAAGGGAGGAATCCCCAGGTATACAACACCAAACTGAGGGCAGAAGCTACCCCCATACTGTCAAGTAGTCCCTCCGCAATTTCCAACGCTGACGGGGAAGTGCAACTGGGGGATAGAGACCTGAGTTTCATCACAGAATCCTTGATGGACCTCCTTGAAGCCAGATTAACACGGCTAGAGGTCAGACTAAGTGATATTGAGGAAGGTATAAACACTATTCAGCAAACCTTTATGGAATCTACCCGTGGGCTAGGGAAACAAGAGGGGAGGCTGACTAGATTAGAGGATTTAATGAAAGACCTGGTAAAGGGTGTAGGGACACTCAAGGTACCCCAAAACAGCAGTGGTACCTGCTCGAAGTGCGTAGCAAGGGGAGATTTAGCTCCCGCAACATCATCTACCCACCCAACGAATCCACTTAGTTCAGCCACTACCCTACCAATTACATCTGGTTCCAGCAATTCAGTCCCAAGCAACTACATACCACGGGGTATTCCAAACCCTTCCTCACTACTCCCCCCGTCTACACCTCTTAGGGGGGACACCACCAGCAAAACCCCTGTGACAGCAACACCTGCTATCCAGCTGCAGGAACCAAATCCCCTGGTAAATCTGCCAAAGGGACCTAATCTATATCCTAGGGAGCAAACTATGCAACCTCTAATGAAGGTCCATGATTCTAACTTCGCCAGGAGCCCACCACATTTACCTCCAGGTGCCGCTCCCTATGTGGTAGTCCTCACTGGTGTCCCTGAGCTTGCTGAGGGCTCCAATGAGACTGCCACTTCTATTAAAAACAAGACCATAGATTGGCTCAATAAATTTAGGCCGCTTCCCCCAGGTATGCACAATGAGGTCATTCTGGCAAGACGGGTTCCGTGGGTAGGTGAGACAGTCAAAAGGGGCTCAGGGGACTGCGTCTTGGTTAATTTTAGAGACCCAAGAACAGTTGCTTACATCTGTAATTGGGTCGGGGGCTCCCCACATACCACAATACAGACACTCCCCCTATCGGCCTTCTACCCTAACAGATTAGAGCGGTCTGCGGGGGAAGGCGATGAGGGTTGGACATGGGTGGGCCCGAGAAAGTTCAACCAAGGGAGAAGAGTCCTCCCCTACGGGGATCCCTGGGGTGTAAACAGATGGAACTAACCAACCCTGGGTCCGAATGGGGTCCCATTCACTCACTTTAACAGATTTGATTGCCTTGATGCTGTGGATTGACGGTATTATTCTAAAGGGGAGCTTACTGTCTGTCCACTCTCTGGGGATGAGAGGAAAACAGGGGCGGGCGGGTACTTATTAAGGAAGGTCTCCATGC
The DNA here is from genome assembly GCF_964204655.1 of Triturus cristatus. Taxonomy (NCBI): domain Eukaryota; kingdom Metazoa; phylum Chordata; class Amphibia; order Caudata; family Salamandridae; genus Triturus; species Triturus cristatus. The sequence goes on from NC_140586.1 coordinate 203,477,567, forward strand.
CACGGGCTATCCCAGCCAGCGAACACTCTACCACTGAGGATTCGGCCCCTCCCGGGTCAGATCCAACTATTCCCGCTGAGATTGTCACTAATATAGATAAGGATCTGAGATTTCTAGAAATCCTTTCCTGGAACATTGCGGGGTTACCCAACAAACTAGATTGTTGTGAATGGGAAGACTTCATCAAAAACTATGATATATGTATGTTTCAGGAGACATGGGCCAGAGAGAACCATTGTTATGCTGGGTTTGCAACTTTCAATGTTCTAGCCACATGGGGTGGGAAGGGACGTCCGTCTGGTGGCCTGTCAATATGGGTTGGTTCCCATCTCGGCTGCAAGGCAGAGATTGTAGAAACAAACTCTTTGGATATTTTGTGCGTGGCCCTGAGTTGGCCCACTGGGATGGGTCTAACATTGGTAAACGTATATTCAAGATCGGTTGGAGTAGCGAGCACCTCAGGGACAATGGAGGATCTGGCTACTTTTCTTGAGTCTGTTTCTAGTTCAGCAACACTCCTTGTAGGAGGTGATTTTAATACTCAGTATGAACCACTCCCGGCATATTTAGACGGGGTCAGCAGTGAGGAGGACGATCTCTGGGACATTCCAATCATTGGGGGCCCCCCGGTCAGGGCATGTTCACCACTTGTATCCCAAATAACATCTATAACCCTTGCAAACTCAGTCAGAGCTTGCAATGGCAGGTTCAAAGGTGACATACCACCGCGACCAACTTTTAACAGACCAGGCCACGAGTCCCGGATAGATTACATACTAACTAGATTACAGGACTGGAAACTAGTTAAAGAATTTAAAATAGTCCCTAGGCCGGATAGCGACCACAATGGCCTGTCCCTCTCCCTAGCAGCCGATGGATTCCTTTACCCTGCTGTGTTAGAAAACAACGCAGTGGCGACAAGTTTAACTATATCTATTAACAGGCGAAGAATAAGGTGGGAAAAACTTCTGGAAAAACCAAATCGCATCCAGGCGATTTATAAGTTAGTGGTCCCAGCCCTCGAGAAGGTGGGTAGGCTACTCCCACAACTGCCTTCGCCCGATGGTTGCCGCTCTTTGGGGGATATTCATCTGTCCCTGTGTAAAAATCTTGCTGAGGTATTGAACCCAGTGGTTCGGCAGGGGAAAGTGAGAAGGGAAAAAGCATCTTGGTTCAATGCTAGTTGCAGGAAAGCCAAGGCAGACCTCCTTCAGGCACTTAAAAATAGGGAGGTCCAATCGGCTATTACGGAGAGGCGGGCAGCTTATAAGTTGCTCCTCGAAAACGCCAAAATAGATTGGGACTGGGAGAACTGGTCAGAAATGGCAATAGCTCTCAAAGTCAGAGACTCCAGGAAGTTCTGGCAAATAGTGAAATATGGCTCTGTTGAGCCTGCTCTGGCTGTAGAGGCTAATATTGCGCCCGTAGTGTGGGAGGAACACTTTTCTTCCCTCTACAGTGTAGCAGGTCTGGATCACCTGGGAACCGAGGTTGGAGAGATTGCGTCCTTAATCAGTGGCAATTCTCCCATTTTGGAAGATTTTACCTTAAAGGATCTGGAAATGGCGATTGTTCGCCTTACCTCGGGAAAAGCGCCAGGACTTGATAAGATCCCAGGAGACCTTCTAAAACATGAGGTCAGAATCTGGGCCCCCTACTTCCTCGTACTCTTCAATGCCATCGTCCACGGTATGCCGATCCCCTCTACTTGGCTGGGGGCAGAGATTGTCCCCATATTCAAAAAGGGTTCACCTCTGCTCCCGGCCAACTATAGACCGATCAGCCTGATAGACGTCCCACAGAAGCTTTTTGCAAGGCTTTTGTTGGATCGCCTTTCGGATTGGATCGAAGACAGGGAAATCTTGAGCCCTCTCCAGGCTGGGTTTAGACAAAAGGTTTCTACCGTGGACCAGGTCTTTAGGCTTTCCCTCATATACTGGAAAACAATACAGCTGGAGGGTGGCAGCCTCTATACTGTGTTTGTGGACCTGAGGGCGGCCTTTGACCTGGTTCCACGAGGCAAGTTGTGGGAAGTGCTGGCCAGAATGGGGGTACCGAGCGCCTTACTGTCGATGATCATCTGACTACATACCAACACCTACGCTCAAGTGAGGTGTGGTAAGCAGGGCGCTCTATCTAATAAGTTTCCCGTTGGCAGAGGGGTAAGACAGGGGTGCGTACTCGCACCGACCCTGTTCTGCCTCTTTGTCAACGGGGTCATTGACCACCTCAATGGGATCCCTAATTCCGATGTCCCCAAGTTGGCAGGGAGGAGGGTACCGGCAATTATGTTTGCGGATGATACCCTCCTCCTCTCCAAGTCACCGATGGGAATCCAGCGTGTTCTGGACGGCTTTGTGGACTTCTGCAGAGAGCATGGACTGGAGATTAACACCACGAAGACCAAATTTATGGCCTTCAACCCCCCGACTAGATTCCACTGCATCCCTTGCATTGGAAATAATACGCTAGAAAGGGTTAACACCTTCGAATATCTTGGTGTAACCCTTAACGAGAAAATGGGGTGGGGTCCGCATCAGGAGAAAGCAAAGCTAAAACTAGTTCAACACGCGGGCGGGATACTGAGGTTGATGGGGAAGAACAGGTCCACTCTCAAACCTATAGGCCCTCCACTCCACATCTACAGGGCCCAAGCTAGAGGAGCCGTTACTTATGGCAGTGAACTATGGGGCCATAAAGTCTCGTCTTCTCTGACAAAGGAGGAGAACAGGTTCCTTAGGTGCTTAGTAGCCCTCCCGGCAAGCACACCCCTAGTGCCATTAAGACTTGACCTAGGTATTAGACCCCTGGAAGAAGATCTGGCGCTCCGCCCTCTTATCTACTGGCGCAGATTGTGGACGGTGCCCGAATTGATCCACTATAGGCAGGGCTTGCAGGAAGTCCTTAGCCTTCCGAATTCGGGGAATATTAGCTGGCTTAGATTTGTAAGGAGTAGTCTGATGGGCTTAGGCCTTGATACCTTATGGAATGATCCTCTCGAGGCTTGCCCAAGGCTCTTAAAAAAGGCCCTCACCAAAATCTATTATGATTCCAAGGCGCCTGCATTGCTCCCCTACAAAACCCCTGGGACACTTACGGAGCAATTTATTTGCATAAAAAATGTTTATAGCCTAGAACCAGCCTTGGATAATATATATCCGGTACAAATAAGGAAGTTCTTGCAATGGAGGCATGGGTCCCTGCCAATCCGTGCATTTACTAGCCGCTGGATTGAGTCCGCCCCCACCACTTGCCCGGCCTGCAGAATAAGTGATGAAACCGAATTACATGTTATATTCTTCTGTCCGGTCTACAGCGAGGTGCGGAGAAAATGGATTGTCCCCATTTGTAGGAATTTGGGTTTCACTAGGTGCAATGAAGCCTTTAGAATTTTGAAGAGTGAAATGGCTCCCCACATTGTGTTTGCTGTGGCCAAATTTCTGGGGGCTTTCTGGCAAATAAGGAGACGGTACTTGAAAATGCTTACTTGATTTATCTGTACTGCCTCAAATTGTATGTGTTTGCTAATGAGTGGCTATATAGATGTCTTGGTTCTAAATGTCTTAAATATTTCAATTATCTTTTAATCCATTCCATGCATGTTTCTTTTTAAACATTTTAACAGTACTACAATTGTACAATTTTTTATACCTTTTATGGAGATTTTCTCCGAAATAAAGTTATATTGACTTGACTTGACTTGGTTAAGCCTGCGCCTAAAATCATTTGAGTGCATTCCAGAGTTTTCAGGAGCCTGCCCAACTCTTGAGTGTTACCATGCACCTCATAGTTGGGCGGTCTGTCCCCTCTGGAGCACCAATGGGCTTGGGAGCGGCCCCTTCTGCTTTTCTGCCAGTGGGTTCGCGTTTGGCACCAGTCACACCCCTTGGATTCACAGACGGATACAGAGCCACCTCAACCTTCCCTGGCACCGGCTCCAACTGCTGACGCCGCCCACCTGCAGCACCGTCCCCATTCTTATCCCCGACTCCGACACAGAGCTGGATAGGCATCGTCCGGCGCCGACTGGAGAAATTCTGTCCTGGGCGGTGACGATGCTTTATTCCTATGGGCTAGAGCTCGGGAGCAATGGGAGGTGCTGCAGGTCCCTTATGAATACCAGCCTCTTGATGTCACTGAGGACACCTGGTGTGAGGAATTGGCAGAGGCCAGTGGACTGGACCCACCCCAGATACTGGCTTGCTCTCTCCTACTTGTGTGGCTACGGAGGAGATAGCTTTTTTAATTTGCTATGGTCGTGTGAAGGGCAGCCGAAGTCTTGGACCTTCATTTGCCCTCTGTGGCTGTCAAGACGAACATCTTGATAGAGGTGCTTCAGGCAGTAGTCACCCCTTCAGAACTGCTTCTCGCATTTTAATGAAGCCCTTACGGACGTCCTACTCTGGGCCTAGTCCAAGCACTGCACATCGGCTCCTGTGAATAGGACTATTGTCTGCCACAACCGCCCTACCCCAGGGTACCCCAATTTCCTCAGCTAAAACTCCACCCCAGAGAGCTTGGTGGTCTAAACATCCACTCACAAAGTAAATTCTGACACATTCAATACCACTCTACTGGTCAGGGAATTCAAGAGGCTGGACACATTGAAAAAGAAGATGTTTTTGTCTGCCAGCCTGGCACTGCGGACGTTGAACACCGCTTCCCCTTTGGACCAATACTCCACTCATTTTGGGACTTGGTTAGGCAGGTACTGCCAATGGTCCTAAAGGAGGCCCAGGGCATACTCTTCCAAGCTATTGCTGGTGGGAGGGACCCATCTAAGTTCATCATCAGTGTGGGCTGGATACAACCGACTCACTGGACAGAGCGGTTTCATCACCGGTGGCCCTTAGGTGCCACGCCTGGTTAAACACCACTAGCTTTTCGGGGGATGTCCCAGCCTCACTCGTGGACATACTCTTTGATGGCTCCCTTCTGTTCAGAGACAAGGTAGACTCAGTGCAGGATTGCTTCAAAGACAGCAGAGCTATGTCCAGGTCCTTGGGCCTTCCTATAGCCTCTCGCCAACCCCAGTCCACCTTTCGCTCCTTTTGTGGCTATGCAAGGGGTTCTCAACTGAGCCTCTACCCACCCAGCCATCACGGCATGCAACCTTCCCAGCCCATGCGTGGCCAAGAACGCAACTCGCACATACATTGTGGGTCAGGTTCACCACCACCCCTCCTAGCTGGAGCCTCAAAGCCTCTTTAGTTTGCCCTCCAAACATCATGGGCATTTAGTGGAAGGCAGGAAATGCCATCACCTGCACCACTGGAAGTCTATAGCATCCGACCTCCGGGTTCTCCAGATTGTTCAAAGTGGCTACTCCCTCCTCTTCATGACTGCACCTCCACCCATGCCACTCACTTGCAACATGTTAATGGAGGACCACACCTCTTTACTCCGCCAGAAAGTGGCGGCTCTTTTAGCCAAAGGAGCCATAGAGAGAGTGCCAACATCAGAAGTAGGCTATGGTCATTATTCCCACTACTTTCTGGTGCCCAAGAAGGGCGGAGGCCTCCGTCCTATGCTAGACCTGCGCCCTGTCAATTTCTTCCTGAAAAAGGAGAAATTCTAAATGCTCACACTTTCCCGGGTGACTGGATGGTAGCGTTGTACTTGCAGAATGCATGCTTTCAATATTCCTATACTGCCGCGGTTCATAGTGGGCCACAAGCACTTTCAGTTTGCCGTGCCCCCCTTTTGCCACCGTAAGACCTCTGACCTCCTGATCAGTGAAACTACTCTCCCCTCACCCAGCTCTGTCATTGCGCCACTGCTCCCAGCACCTTTCTGGTTCAGGGAGGTGTTTGAGACCCTCCACCCACAGGCTCCTGCCTGCGCCTCATCCCTGGTGGTCCAGTGGGAGAGCCTTGGCCTCTGTTTTTTTCTGGTTTGGTCTGTCTGTGCCTCTGTTGTCTGTCTGTGCCTCGTTTGTGCCCTTCTTGTGCTTCTTTCTCTTTGTGCCTGTCCCTCCGTTGTTTGTCTGTGCCTCATTTGTGTCTTTTTTGTGCTTTTACTCTTTGTGCCTTTATTGTGCCTTTTTGTCTCTTTGGTGCCTCTTTTTCAATGTTTCTGCCCTGTTTACCGGTTCGCTCCTTGTCTTGCTGTGGCAGCCCCTCCCCCCAGAGTGTTCCCGCCTCCCAGCTGCTCCCCGACCCCTACTCAATGGGGGCAGCTGTGCAGCTGCGCCAAAGGCAAGCCCATCAGCGCCCGGCCGCGACTATCGCCAGGGACCCTGGTCCTCCGACCACCCACCGCTATGACCCAGCAACCCTCCACACACTTAATCCCGGATGAAACAACAACTGTCAGCTGTCGTGGCCGAACACCATCCATGGCCAGTTCTCCTGCTGACACTGCCGCTGCACCTTCACCCACCTCCGGACCCCCACAGCTACCTCCAACCCACCGGACCCCCGCAAGACCAAATCCCTGAGCTGCATCCTCCTCAACGTATGCTCCCTACACAGACACGCAGTAGAAATCTGGGACCTCCTCAACACTCTCTCGTCCGACGTTGCCTTCCTCACAAAGACCTGGACCAACACCAGCTCCACACCCGACATCACAACCGCCATCCCTGATGGATACAAGATCCAGATGAAGGACTGCCCCAACAACCCTGGAGGTGGACTCACCATGATGCACAAAAACTCCCTCTAACTCACAACAGCCAGCACAAACGACTCCTCGTCTCCCATGGAACTCCTCCACTTTACATGGAACCCTCACCTACAGACCTCCCGGAGCACGTGCCACGTTCACCACTACCATCGCAGACCTCATTGCGCACCACACCCTCGCCTCCACAGACACGCACTGCTCGGAGACCTGAATTTCCAACTCGACAACCTCCGCGACCCCAACTCCACCGCCCTCCTTGACAACCTTGCCAACGTCGGACTGAAACAGCTCACCACCACCCCCACTTACAAGACAGGGCACAACCTCAACCCCATCTTCGCAGGAGGAAACATTTGCTTCAGCCATTCCATGCAACCCCTCTGGACTGACCACCACTGCGTCCACTTCTCCTCTTCAAAACCCACCGCACACATGTCGACAACACGCCCCCACGCAGGAATGGAGCAAGATCACCGAAGAGCACCTCAACTCTGCCCTCAACCGTACTTCTCCACCCAGCCTGACCGACGCCAACTCTGCAGCCAATGAACCCCACAGATGGATCACTGACTGGGCGAACATGCTCGTCCCCCTCCAGAACTCCGACAGACAACGCACCACAAAAGCCACTTAGTACACCACGGACCTCCGGGAATCCAAGCGCATGTGCCGACGACTGGAGAAAGCATGAACAGCAAAACCTCAGAAGCTTGCACCACCTACAAGTCCGCCATCATAGAACACCACCAACTCATCAGGTCCACGAAGAGGAACTTCATCCAGGACAGAATCCTCTCCAACTCCCGCAACTCTAAGGAACTCTTCAGCATCATACAGGAATTCACCATACCCCCCAGCGAAACCTCTGAAGTCAGTTCCTCCCAGGACCTCTGCAACAAACTCAGCACCAACACTACACCCACAACCGGCAACGCCACCCAGCCTACCATCTCCGCCTGGACCGCTGTCACCACAGAAGACACCGTGAAGACCATGAGGAGCATACACTCAGGAGACCCCACTGATCCCTGCCCGCCGTACATCTTCCACAGAGCTGCCGCTGCCATAGCACCCGAACAATGACGTACAATCAACTACACCCTTGATATAGGCACCTTCCCAGATGACTGGAAGCACGCAGAAGTCAAACCCCTCCTCAAGAAGTCCTCCGCAGACCCGACAGACCTCAAGAACTACAGACCCATCTCTTTCCTCCCCTTCGCAGTCAAAGTCACGTAGAAGATCGGCATCAACCAGCTCACGAATTTCAAAGAATCTAACTCGATCCTCTACACTTCCCAATCCGGATTCCGCAGCAACCACAGCACCGAGACTGCCCTCCTAGCCGCCACGGATGACATCTGCACTCTCCTTGACCAAAGACACACTGCAGCCCTCATTCTACTAGACCGCTCAGCAGCCTTCGACACCGTCTCCCACCGCACACTAGCTGCCAGACTCCATTACGCCGGCATACAGGGAACTGCCCTTGACTGGATCCGCTCCTTCCTCATCGGCTGAACTCAAAGAATCAGACTCCCGCCCTTCCTCAGCAAACCCACAGAGATCAGCCACGGAGTACCCCAAGGATCCTCACTCAGCCACACACTCTTCAACATCTACATGGCCCCTCTCGCTACCATCGTCAAAAAACACAGATCAGCATAGTATCCTACGCCGATGATACCCAGCTCATCTTCTCCCTCACCAAGGAACCCGACATCACCAGACACAGTTTCCAGGAAGGAATGAAGGATGTCGCATCCTGGATGAGCAGCAGCTGCCTGAAGCTCAACTCGGAGAAAACAGAAGTGCAAGTCCTCGGATCCATCCCGCGTGGGACAACACCTGGTGGCCCACCGCCCTCTGCAACCCTCCCTCAACCTCGGCATCATACTCGACTCCTCACTCACCATGAACTGCCAGATCAATGCCGTATCTTCCACTTGTATTCTCCGCAAGACCTTCAAATGGATCCCCCCCCCGAATCCAGAAAGACCGTTACCCACGCACTCATAACCAGTAGACTGGACTACAGGAATGCCCTCTACGTCGGAATCAATAAATCTCTACTCCTCAAACTTCAGACCATCCAGAACGCCGCAGCCAGACTCTTCCTTGGCATCCCATGACAAAACCATATCACCCAGCACCTACGAGACCTCCACTGTCTCCCCATTGAAAAGAGAGTGACTTCAAGCTGCTCACTCACACCTAGAAATCCCTCCACAACACCGGACCCCAATACCTCAACAAAAGAATCTCCTTCTCCGCACCGAAGAGAAACCTCTGCTCCACCCACCTTGCCCTGGCCGAAATCCCTCACATCCGCAGAGCCAGAACAGGAGGAAAAGCCTTCTACATTGCGGCTGAGACCTGGAATTAAATCCCCCTCAGAATCGGATGAACCCCCACACTGCAAGCATTCAGGAATAGCCTCAAGAGCTGGCTCTTCGGATGGGACGGAGCTGCATTGAAACCCCCCAACCTTCCCCCCAGTGCCTTGAGGCCCTCACAGGTGAGTAGTGCGCTTAACAAATACCTGATTGATTGATCGCCTCTCAGGTGTTCACCAAGGTGATGGTGGTAGTTTCAGCTTATCTGTGGAGATCGGGGGTACCAGTCTTTCCTTATCCTAACAACTGCTGTTGAAGGCAGGCTCGTCCAGGCAGTCATTTCTCACCTCCAGACTATGGCAAACCTGCACTCGCTGGGGTTCTCTATCAACCATCCAAAGTCACACCTGATCCCGTGTCAGACGCTCTCTTTGATCAGAGCTGTATGACACCGTGCAGTTTCAGTCTTATCCTCCTGAGCAGCAAGTCTGGTATATTCTGGCTATTATACCAATATTTAAGCCTCAATCCTGGGTTTTGGTGAGACTGACTCTGAGGCTGCTGGGTTAGGGTGCCCAGAATTTTTAAACCAAAAACCGGGACATTTCACTAAAATACAAGGACTACAATTTTACTTAAACCGAGCGCACAGAATGACAGTGAATTAAGGGGCATATTTACAAGGGCTTTATCTCCGCTTTTTTGACTTACAAAGCCAAAAAAGCGGAGATAAAACCAGTGCCCTATTTACAAGAGGGTGCTAGCATGCATAATCGCATGTTAGCACCCTTTTCCCCAACGCCTCACTTTGCATCTCCAATGAGATGCAAAGTGGGCATTACTGGGCGTTTCCAAGATGGACTACCTTGCAAATATCGCTGATGTTTACATCGCGATTTTTACAAGGCAGCCCACATGATTTTAGCACACATTAGATTTTGGCGAAAACTGCCGTTTTCGCCAAAACCTAACGTCTGCTAAAATCCTGACTTAGCCATCCCTAACTTAGGGGGTGGATTATGCTGATACGACCCTGTGGGTCGTATCAGCAAGGTTATCGCCCTTTTGCCGGGGAACATCGCTGGAAAACAAGTGATGTTCCCTGCAAAAGGGCGATAACCTCGCTATCTCTGGAATTTTTATCGCCCTGGAATAACGCGTTGTTAATAACACGCAACCAGGGCGATAAATACCAGAGATAGCCTGCGATAATATAAATATCGCTAAGCACGGCCAGCGATAATTATCGCTGGCCATTGTTAATATGCCCCTAAGTGAGTAAGAATTAAGTGAGTAAGAGCAATTTATTTTTAAAGCCAGTAGCATGCCTGTTAATTATTTTGCTTTCTTATAACAGCTGCTAACTATTCCTGCTTTGCAAAACATAAAAATACACCCACCACCGTTTTCAGTCAACCCTCTCTAAAAACCGGAACATGAGTAAAATTTTCCAAAATCTGCCAGGACAGCTGGTAAAAAACAAGCATTAAAAATGCAATAGGTCTCGCCTTTTATTAAGTTAAAGCCATTTGGTTTGCTATACAATACCATTAGCAAAGCAAATGGCTTTAACTTAATCAAAGGCGAGACCTCCAAGGCTGGGCCCAACACTCCAGGCGAGGCGTGACACAACTGTACACAATAATCCAGGGGTTGGTCCACACAACACAACTGCAGGGAGTATCTTCTATGTGGGCACAGTGAAGCCAACAGGCTCCCAGGGCCTGGTACATTACTCCAGATGTGGTTTTCACAAGTGAACAGGGTACTCCAGATGTGGTTTTCACAAGTTAACAAGGAACTCCAGATGGTAGGGTAGTTAAGAGGAAACTGCACCCTCCGCTCAGTTATGGCTGTACCCTCAGGTCTCAAGATCGGCTCTGTCAGGATCAAATCAGCCTTTCATCTTCATGAGGCGGATCACACGTCTGCCGTTCCCACTTTGAAATCTGTGTGTGACCTTGGGGCCGCCGGTTTTAATCTCTGCAGATTCACTCAGCGTTTCATCCTTCCGAGGGCGTTTAAAGGACTACCATTGAGTTGGGCAACTATAAATATCTGTTATTCAGCGCTAAAACTCCTCAGTGGGCGGGCGAGCGTTTAAGAAGTACAAACGTGCTATTAATTTAGGAACTGGCACGGAAGCGCTGAGAAGCATGTACATTCTGTGGAAGGTGCTACTTTAATACACGTTGCTGTGAATATATGAAACTACTTTCTTCCCCACAACAGGTACCTGTAAAAGATCTCGGGCCTCAACTGGAGGAAGTAAATTTCTAAATTGTAACAAACAGTACAATAAGGTACATACAGGGGCCCTTGGCTGTGAAAACACTACATAGGGCCAAGAATCTGCACTTCATTTCATTGAAGGCGTCTTTCAAATGTGGCGCGTGTTCACTGCCTCAGAGTGTCTTTTCACTCTTTCAGTTGCAGGCGGGAGGCAGCTGGTTTGTCAGAACACCTCCAACTCCTGGAGAGCTGGGGCAGAGTCAGTCACGGGCGTTTCTACAGTCTGACTTCTGCACAGAGGTCCAGATGTGTTGCAAACTGAAAATATCCAGAAGTGTCGAATATAGATCGCGATGGAGGGGTCGGTGGGGAGAGGGGGTAAGATTGCCTTTCATTTTTCCTGGCTATCCACAGAAAAAAAATGTACATATAAAGGAAAACAGTTTAGATTAGCCTACATATCTGACACATGGCCTATCTTGTGGGTCTGCGCTAAACACCCGTAAAATAACTTTCAGTTTTGCTAATGAGCGATCGCAGGCAGTGGAAGGTGGAACCGTTTGCCCACGATCACAGGGTGTGTCTACGCGTGGCACCGGGATTGGAGACCAGATCACCTGATGCTGATTTCCCAGGGGATGTGTAATCAGCCGGTCTCGGCTCCACAGCCGGTCTGAGAGTCGGGCACCCACCTTTAGTGCTACCATTCCCTCGGGTTGTCCCCGTCTTTCACCAGGAGCTGCGGATTCCGCCACTAGTCCCTTCTGGGGTCCCCCTCGGCTCCCTCCCGGTCCAGGAAGTGTGTGTGTGGAGCTCGCTGTGCTGCAGCTCTGCTCGTGGGAGCGCAGCAGACTTCCAAAGCCTGGGTCTAACGAGAGCCAAGGCTGGGCCTCTCTGCTGTCCTACCCCGAACTCCCCATAAATTATTCAGAGGGAGAGGAGGGGGACGGAACGGGCCGATGGCGTATCAACACGCAGGACTGGGAAGAGGCGAGGGAGCCCTGCAAAACACACACCCCAGCCTGGCTGGAGAGAACTCTGCAAAACACACACCCCGGCCCGGCTGGAGAGAACTCTGCAAAACACACACCCCGGCCCGGCTGGAGAGAACACAGCCGCTGCAGAACCGTTTAGTAGTGAAAATGTGAAACAGCATGCAGCCCTTAACTCTCTTCTGCCCAGAAAAACACTTGAAATGTTTCAATGAAAACTCAGTGGGATAATGTGCCCGCAGCAGAATTCTTCAGTTTAATGCTAGAATTGTGGAGCAGCAGCTGATACACCCCTGCCTTGCTCCTTGTTATTCTCAGCACTGTCCCATAAGCTGCGCAAGTCAGCACTTAAAACACGCGTTGATGTAAAGGCAACAAAGGCAACCACGCTGAGGCCCGAATGTAAAGCATAATCTAATACACAATAATACTATAACCATAAATAGTACAAACGTTCTTACGAAAAAAACTAGTCCCCACATGCAGTAAACTACTTGGAGCACACAGGCTTTCGTAGACCGTTAAAGATACATTAAGCAGACCACACATGAGGCTGTCTATAAAACGCAAGGTCCAGCAGTTACTGACGGCCACAATGTGGAAATGAGGCAACTCTCTGACCGGTGACCCCTCCCGACTCCGCCTCTTCTCTACAAAATGGCGGTGGATGTATGGGCCCTAGTCCTTTCTAGAAGGGGGTGGATACAGGCGGCCCCGGTGGCTTAGGGGAGGTGTAGGGTGGTTTAGGGGAGCTGTGAGCAGCCCACGAGGAGAACTGTCATTGACTGGGTTTGTACAGGGGTGGTAGAGTCTAGACCCCTTCTTTAAACAACACTTTGCGGACCCTCACGTTAAAGGAATACACAGGCACAATGACTCCCCGCCACTGTCGTAGCCGGAGACTGGATCCCTTCCACACAGACCATTGCGGAGGGCCAAGAGGGTGACACTGGCCCGCTGGGAGGACGGCCGGTGCAAGTAGCGATTGCACAATGCAAACCGCGCAGATTGTCTATGGGTGAGCGGGGAGCTGAACTGACCTTATTACGCTTGCACCTCCTCCCCAAATTAACAGGAGAATCTGCCTCCCTCCCCCGACCCCTTCCCAATCCCATTAACTGTCTGAAGGGGGCGCCAGCCACAGTCACAGACCTCTCACTGAGGAGGCACTACGACGTTAGCGGGGGAGACGGGGTGTCTTCGCCTCTGTAGCGTGGGGGCAGTTTATCTTTCAGCACTGCTGCTCCAGGTTCCTTCGCCGCTCTCAGGCCTCCTCCTACGTCCTCCGAAGTGAAACCAAAGCTCCCGAAAGGCCCAGGTGTAATCAGTTATTAGAGGGCATCTTGTGTGCGTTGGGCTTAAACAAAGTCAGCTGCGTGTTTAAACACGCGCTCGCCATGACTTATTTGCTCTGCTTTCTCGCCTGCTAAAAGGTATCTTGTCTTTATGGGGCCATGTGTTTGGCCCCATAAAGATAAGAAACCTTTTGTGATGAACGCAAAGCAGGCGAGGCCGTCCAAATGGGACTGCCGAAAAAGCCGAGCGAATACGTCACAATGAGCTCTTTTCCAATGGCTGGCCATCGTTTAGCATAAACGGTGACACCAGCCAATGGAAAAGAGGGGCGGGGCTTAATGCCGCTTACAGAAAATACCCAGATCATTAAATCTCGCCAGCGAGACTGCGCATGCGCGCAGCCTACGCCAGGCGAGACCTAACCAGGATTTGCCGGGCAAATCTGGGACGTCTGGTCACCCTATGCAGGGCCTCATGACCTTTTGCATCCTGCTTGTGACATATGCCCTTTGGCATATGCGGGTTCTGCAGTGGGACCTGAAGTTTGGCAGCATAGACATCTTCTCAATTCCCATACTATGCATATATCCCAACATCTAGTGGTGGGAATTGGAAAGTGCTACTTGTTTTTTCTTTTTTGTATGGGTGTTTGTGAAACCATACACTTTGGTTTGGGTTACAACCTCCTTTGTGTGTGTGCAAGCTCTCAGATTATTTTTTCCGCCATAAATATTGAAGGTGCCTTGCAAAACGAGAGAGATGCAAGAAAGGAAGCCCACCAGAAACATCAAGGGACATAGGTGGTATGAAGGAAGGTTGTGCGAGGGGGTAATCTTGAGCAAAGCAGCTTGTTTGTCGCTGCTCACATTATTCCTCATGCAACAAGGCAAGTCCATTTTACCTGCTTTTTTTAATACTCTCACGTGGTACTTGTATAAGGTTATTCAGGGAGCTGATGCTTCATCCGAAAATCATGAAGGACGAGGTAAGAATTTGCTTGTTATTATATTATAGGAGCTGGAAGACGGGTTAACTGTTCCAGGCATGAGCACAAAAGTTTTAAAAACGCATAAAAAACTGATTTAACGAATTCTGTAAAAATAAGCATATTTAACGTGCCTATGCTTACTGCAATGTTCTGGTACACACTGCGTATGCTGCTTTATATTGCTTTGGAACGCACTTAAAGCTTTTTATAAGTGCATTTAAAAAACATCGCTTCTTCCATTCCCTATGTTGTTTCTTGAGAATGTTTACTTATTTCCTAGTCTTTCTTTAGTTCAAACATCTTTGAAGGCTTACTTCAAATATGTGCTCTATGCTTAAAAATGTTTAACACTGCAGAGATAAAATAACAGGAAGTTTTGTTTTTGCTGAAAAAGAAATTTTAGGGATCTCTTTAACAATATTCAGCACAACCGGGTTTCCCAAGCATCTAACATTAATGCTTAAAAAACATTAAATAATGCACCAAATATGGCTCATATCTGGCTGCGATAGAAGCTGTTTTTTCACGGGCATTAAATACGTAGGCACAAGACAAATTCAGCACTGGCCCATATGTAGCTCAGATCTGGGAGGCTTCTGGCCAGGGGGTGTGGAGATCATAGAAAACCTCTTCATGTCGGACAAGCATGGGGGCTTGACACCTGGGGCGTATTATAGAAAGTGCCCGGGGGCACAACGGGCATGTGCGCCTGCTTTACGCCCGTGGTACTTTGGCATTACAGAAAGGGCCGCAGACGTGTGTACGGTACTTTCTGTAATACATATAGCACTGGTACACACATATATCGCCAGCGCTATCACCACAGGGTGTTCCCTCATTTGCATGGGAGATGTAGCCCCATGCAAATGAGGGAATCCCTTTGCCTCTACACCAGCGCCATATTATAGAAAAGGGTGCAGAGGCAAAGAAGCTGCCAGGAGGTGCACTGTCAGTGCGCCCCCTGATAGCAGCCCTCTTGAAGGGGGACGTGGGTTCTATGGAACCCCCCTGCAGGTGGGTGCAGTCACTCCACCTACAAGGGGACCCATGGATTGGGTTGCCAGCTGCACAGTGGAACACAGAGCGGCATTGAAGTAGCCGCTCGATATTTCACTTATATGCACTGCCCCGAGGGCAGCATGAGTTTGCTGTTGCCCTGGATGCAGCGCATTTGATGTAATATGGACTTTCCTTGTTAGTGCCAAGCGTACTTTTTAAAAGGTGCACCCGGCACTAACAAGGGAAATGTGCCCCATTGCATAATACAGCCCCAGGAAAGCTCCGAGCAAGTAATTGCAAGCATTGTAAAATGGCCTTCATGTCAAGCACAAATACCTCATACATCATATGTTTATCTCCAGAAAGCGCATGCCTTAGCTGCCCAAGAAAGAAGGACTGGATGGCAGAATTATGGTCCCAGTAAAAGACAAGCTTTGGCAAAGCCAATAGGTCTCTCTTATGGCTTTGCCAATATATTTTAGCCTGCGCCAATGATGTGCTCTGTATAGTGTAGGTGCTGTTCATGCACATGGTTTGAGTGGTTTGTATTCACTTCATAAAGGAGCCCAGGATATACCATACCTACAAAGATAGAGGTGGGTCCAACATCCCTTCGGGTAACAATTACAGTCATCAAGAAAATGATCTATGCTTACCCTTAAAGCTATAACATCTGAAGCTTGGGTCACTGTTGATTCCATGGCCAAGCAAGGGTGCAATGAGCCCTAATGCAAGTTTGAAAAAAGAGCCAGCCCCCTATCCCATGGTTCAGAAGTTTAAAAAAAACAGCCATGATTGGGATGCAGTCGGCCCCTCAGACCCCTGGTGCCACATCACCTGCTGCACTTCGGATAGCTGCGCTCCTGCACTGACTTGGTACTATCCAGAAAGTAGATATGGGATTCCGAACAATTTGACCAAAGTACCAGACGAGGTGGTTTTTTAAAGGGAAGCTCTCAAATCTAGTATTGTTTCTGGAGTGAGCAGGAGTCATCTGAGAATTCTTCAAAACAGAAATCCCATTCATTCATAAAGTGCCTGGAGACAATAGCATCCTTCTGTGAGACACGTTTGTAGAGCTAGGTTATTTCTCAGCTTAGAGGCTAGTAAAAGAGCTACATGAAATAATGCATCCACTGTAGAAATAATATGGTCCAAATTCAGCCATTCATCCTTCAGAGGTCGATTAAATGAGTTCCACTGAGTTTGGTAATATTTAAAATGTGTCATCAGTGCCTACATACCAAACAAATGGGTGGATGGCGCAATGTAAGTATAGTAATTTTATTATTTTGTCTGGCAAAACCGTACATAAGTTTCCTCAGCAATACTTTTTCCGGACCAACTAAACATAATTCTATATCAAAAGAGGTATCTTTGGTGTATATATTCCTTGCACTTGCTGTACTTTCAAATTTAAAAAAGAGCGAAATATTTCACAATTCCCAAGTCTTGCATGGTGAACTCACCCTGCAGCTGGTGAAACAAGATGCAAACGGCACCAAGTGGTGAAAACATTAGGTGAAATGAGCAACACTAAACAAAAGGTGCAGTCTCTGAAGTGTGGCGGCAGATGTGTCACTGAGCTTTGACAAGGCCAAGGCGGCGACACAAGCTACAGTAGGGACCCCGGGAGAGGACTGCGGCAACCTGCGGCAGATGAAAAGAGAGAACAACAAAAGAGAAGAAGTATCGTGAGAAGCCAAACAACGAAGGGGCAGAAAGGATTGGTTTACAGACTCTATGGTCAGAGATCAAACGATAGCAACACAAGTAGCCTTCAAGTGACAAGGTGCTAATTGTTTGTCCCACTGATGGGAGATGGGAGGAAGGAATAGGAGGCCTGCTATAATTATTGTCCTTCAATATGTGTGAGAGAATTGGCGAGGGGCACTTACTGCAGCTCTGCTACCGCCGTGCAGAAAACATGCCTGCAGTGGGGTTGCCTGTTTCTGGGCTTTCATCGGAAAGTTATCTTTATACATCACAAAGGAGGAGGTCGCCAAAGTGCGACATACTTGCACACACAGACAACAGCATAACCACGCCAAGCTGTCTCTTGAAAATCAAGAGACCGGAGTCTCGGCCTCTAATTAGGCTGTGGGCACCCTCTCAGTTTAGAAAATCTATGCACCCAACATGACAGCCAGGGAAGGGAGTTAGCGGTTCCTATTGCGGAGCAGTAAAATCATACATATAGACGGTCACACCCCTTGTAAAACGTGAATAAGGACTGTAACAGTGCCTCACCTGTTAGAGACGCCAGGTGAGAGATGAATACTGGACTTTTGTGATATCCAATCCCTGACCATTAAGCTCGAACTTAAGGTCGATGATGTGCAGCTCGGTGATCTTTTTCGGTCTCGCCTAGCGTTGTAGTGCATGCACTGCTCGCTCTGCGAGGCATATTATAGTAGGGACAGATGTGGAAGTGCCGTACAAGCCCCGCCCATATTTTTCATTGGCTGACGTCATTGTCCATGGTAAATGCTGACTTCCGATTGAGAATGAGGCTTCTTAGTCCCTCCTTGTTACCACCCTGTCTCCTTTTGTGACCGCCCATCAGGACTGGATCTTTTACCTTTGGCGTTACACTGTCTCCTTCATTAGTCAGTAAGCACTATGTGTTTTTCAGTTAGTCTGCTTTTCTGGCTGCCAGGGTAGGTTAACCTAACTTAACCAGCCAGTATAGTGGGAAAGGTTTGAAGGTCCGAACAGCTGTTCACCGGATGAAAGCTGCCTCGCAAAAGAAACAACCACTAGAAAGTAAAAGTATGCGGAAACGACCTCGCGCCTGTGAGGTTCATTATTATTCGAGTTTCACATGAAACTGAAGCCGGACCTGGCCCTTGGTGATTGTACAGAGAACAGGCTCCCTTGGAATGAAAACCTATGTAAAGCAATCAGTCGGTGAGATAGCTCAGTGGACAAACGCATCATCTGTAGATGCTTGTATGTCTACGGATTTGAGTCCAAACAGATTCATTCAGACGTGCCTCTGAGTTCAATAAAATAAGTACCACCCAGTTTGGTGCTACTTGTACATGTTACTTCTTTCAAATGTTTAAACTATAGGTATAGTAGCATTTAAATCTTATAGCAAACATAGCTGCAATGGTCACATCACTGGTCGTCATTAAAACAAACACAAGTTTATTAAAAAAATGTTTTAATAGAAATGCTTAAATGCACGCAACCAGTTTGAAATACAGTTACTATCGTATAATTGCATTTACAGCTGCCAAGGGTACTATCAGGTTCAGCGCAGTAACTCATAATCCATACTGTAATATTACTTGTTTGATTATAACATCATCCAAGTTGCAATATATTTCTCAGCTTGATGAACAAGCATTGGCATAGCCAATAGGTCTCGCTTTTGGGACCTTATAAGTATTTAGTTAGGCAGCACAATATCCTTGGTGCATGGCCAAACACTTATAAGGTCCCAAAGGCGAGACCTATTGGCTATGCCAATGCTTGTTTTTAATATGGCCTTTATTTATCAGCCAACGGTCATTCGGGCAGATGTAGAACACATTTTGAAATATTTTCTTCTAGCATTTACTGCTTAAAGTACGTGCTTATAAGGGGGAAATATATCGACTTAAGGTGATATTTCTAATTTATGTACCAGGCCAGCAGGACATTATAATACTGGTCACGCCCTTATAAAACCAATCAGGTGGCCACTGTATTCTTAGCTGTTGTCAAACGTTGGCAAGTGTATTTTCGACATTCAATCTAGCCATGTCACGTGAGTAGTGAGGAATTGTGAGTTATTATAATAATTTTACGTTTAATTGAGGAGGTCTTATTCTTTCATTGAGGTCTTCTTGTGACACCATTGATTTCAAGTCCTCTGACGTCATCAGGTATGTTATCTATGTTAGTGTTTTAGCATTGCAGCCATGAAATCCTTAAAACTGTTATCTCTGGTGAGAGAATGAAAATAAACGTTGTGTCCCTTCTGTGATGCAGCGCGGAACCTGGGAAACAGAATCAGGACAAAACCCCGTACCAAATATCCTCCCTTCGTCACGGACCAAATATTACATTAACACATTCACTCCTACAATCATTAGTGGGGCCCATAACACCAACATTCACACTTCACTTCTCACTGGCCTGCACTTTCAGGAGAGATGAATGTTCCAAGCGCTGACATGAGAGGAATACCTTATAACCTATAGAGAGAAATTTATTTACACATTTATACACTAATATTCTTACCCTTACAGATCTCAATCCTAAACATCAAGATACTCCTCCCACGTGATCAATGGATCATTTAGTTGGATTAGTAAGGTGATTTAGGCCAGCTAAAACACGTTTAATATCTTGATCTTTACCTCCCTCAATAAATGACAAAACGCATTTTCTTGTTAATCAATATTTGTTTATCTAATTATCGCAAGGATTGAGTTTCATCTAGTAAATTTATTAGACTTCACGCAAATCACAAAACACCATATTTACCTAATCTGGCTATTTGTCGTCCTCTAAGTCATCAAATTTAGTCGTCAATCAGTCGGATTTCGAAGGTTCTTCATGCAGCACGCTACAGTCCCAAAAACGGTCAAGGACCAGAGAAGTGCAAGCATCTATCAGTGCCCATAGATTTTAGGAAGTCCTCAATTCTTCAAAGAAATGGGCAGCAATTCAGTCTGTCAAAGATTCAGGAACGCAGCCGTCATGTAGCGTCACCGTCGTCTCCGTCAGCAAAAGGAAAAGCACGCAAAGTAGAAGTTGAAGTTTTTTCTCTCTATTCTACCATCATTTTTATAATAAAAGTAATGTCAAGATGATACATTTTACAAAATTTGGGCTTATCCCATTGGTCAGTTGGGGTCGTTCGGTGAGGATTCACACAGTTCAGGAGGTTATGTCATTATACACGATCCATCCGGTTCCTTGTGTCTGTCCATTGTTAGTGTACTTGGCGGGCTTCCCACTGTGACCTTGCTTGAGCACATCAAGACTAGGGTCATGTCGAGGCCACAGAAACGTGTTGTAGCGCAGGCGCACTTCGCCCGAAACCTCGTGGAATGGTGGCCATCACGTCAGTTTACGTCGACGGCCATCTTTACTTTAGGCCCAAAGGACAACTTAAGCGTAACAAACACAAAAGAGTAATTAATACATAGAAATAATGAATAAAATGTTAAACCCTCACTAATTCCCCTATGTGCTTGTAATTATCTAGCATATAGCGACATTTAAAGCGTTCAAATTCACCCATTGATGTCATCTGGTGCGACAATACGAAAATGTCACAAAAGCAACATATATCATGCGATATTCTATTTTCTAGTGTTAGTATGCGTACGTATGTTAATTACACATTTTTAGCCATGCAGAATGCAAATCCCACGTATATTTCATACATTAGTAATGTTGATTAAACTTCATGCAAACACATTAATAATATTATAATTAATAGATTATTCTAATTAGTATAAACATGCAGAATAGGGGGGGTATACAACATTTTGTACTACCCGCTCCATCAACAGAAGTGCTCCCCTGGGGCACTATTGAGAGACTATTTCGGTCCCTTTAACTTGAGTCAGCAGTAATACTTCGCTCACCCTTAGAAGTCCCCCGGGGTAACCAGTGAGTGGTTATTCTGGGGCCGTGCGCGGCTTTATGAATGAAGCCAGGGTTATTCTAATGAGGTATACCTGGTCGAGCAGTAGGTGCTCGGATGAGGCTGTTTAACAGTAATACGGGGGCATGGTCACGATAATAGAGTGGGAGGAGTTTGCGTGAGACTTTGAATCTTTTCAAATAATGGAGAACATGGCAGCAGAGGGAGTGATAGAAGAGGAGGCAGCGAGATGGGGACATAGGTGGAAAGGAAGAGTCAGAGGAAAGTAGGGGCGCACACATGAGAGCGGGAAAGAGACTGCGGGGGAGGGAGACGCGGGAGGTGGGTGGGGAAGGAAGTGGGCAGCAGGTGGGTAGGTGAGAAGGGTGGGGGAGATGGTTTGCATGTAAATTAAGCATTGGCCACGAGGCAGTAAAAGTAACGCTGCGCGGCCGTAAAAGCGAAAGTCATCGCGATCGCTCTGAAAGCGAAAGTGATCGCGATGACCAGCTAAAGCACGAGTTTTCAAAGTGCTGCTGAAGGCTAGCGGTTCGCGCATGCACGCTCGCGTGAACGCAAGCGCCAGGCCAGCCAGCAGCACTTTGAAAACTCACCTCCAAAATGTCTCTCCGAGCCAGCGCATGCGCTGGTCTCAGCGAGACCTAAAAATGTTAATGAACATTTTTCCAAAATGCAAATATAGGCCTCTGTATCGGACACACTGTGATGTGTGTAAGCACTGCGGGTTCTAAAGTAATTGGTGCAGTCGTGTTTTTCCCCAGACTAAAAGCAGTTGTATGGAGCTCTTTATGCATAACTACGTACAACACAGCATCACTACATTGTTTCACTGCAAAATATTCTTTTATGTTGCTGGCACGAGTTTTCATAACATGAACAGACCGCGTTGTATTTTAAATGTCTAATTTGTCTGATATTTACAGGTAAATAGTTCTCTTAGAAGCATTTTCTCACATGGGTTTGCTCAGTTTATGGATGAAGTGTTGCTGCATCTGACGACGAGGCGCTAAGGCGTGACCAAGGGGACGCCAGCCAATCCATGGCAGGACTGCAGACATGCGGGGAAATCCTGTAGTTGTAAGGGAGGGGTTCAAACCGGTCTCCCTCGGCAGTGAATACATGAATGTTTGTTACTAAACAGCTGAACATTCGACATTTGGAACACGACTCTAAGACAGCACGACGAGGAAGTTCTATATCTTTCTGCTCTTAGCCATTAAACTACTGTAATATCGATGTACGGACAGCACTTCCATCACCGGCCTGTCCTTAGAAGTCAGAAAAGAGCATTGGACTTATTTGTTATTAAATAATAAAAACAGAAATAGCAGCGCATGCTCTCGGATATTACTTTGATGTACTTTGATATTTACTTGATCAGCAATGCTGGATTGTAATTCACTGAGTTAACGTTCCTTTGAAATGCGGTCACATGTTTGGCATAGCGCGGCTGAAGGAACTGTCGAGTCACAGGATCCCCAGCAGGACTTCCCATCACACGTCTGTGCGGCAGAGGCCGGAAGGAATCCGGATGGTACTATATCCTGTGAAATTTCATACTGAGATTACATTTGTGGTCTAGGATTAATTGTATATATAGCTGCGCCTGGAATGCAGCGTATGCCAGTAAAAAATTATGCTAGCGAATCAATCATGTGGGTGACAGACAACACATGTAGCTGACCTTTAATTGTGCTTTGCACGTCGGTATTTTAAGACCTTAAATATTATTTTAAGACCTTATTTATTGCTAATGCCAAGCAGGCATTTTTCTAGTTGACTGCAAACACTTGTTTCATGTGGTCGTCCTCCTTTCTTGTGGTTTGAATGCTGTATTTGGCGAAAACAAGACTGTCCTATAGGGACATTCTCCTCTCCCTCTTATTAGAATAATACCTTAAAACCACAACCGGCAAACAGAGTAACTCGAAACTCAAGCGAGCCAATCAATGGCTGAATTGAGCTGACCCCGTGTTCCATGCAGAAGTAATACATGGCTGGCAGTGAACAGACCTAGGTGTAAAGGAAGAGTCAGAGGAAAGTAGGGGCACACACATGAGAGCGGGAAAGAGACTGCGGGGGAGGGAGACGCGGGAGGTGGGTGGAGAAGGAAGTGGGCAGCAGGTGGGTAGGTGAGAAGGGTGGGGGAGATGGTTTGCATGTAAAACAAGCATTGGCCGCGTGGCAGTAAAAGTAACGCTGCGCGGCCGTAAAAGCGAAAGTCATCGCTCTGAAAGCGAAAGTGATCGCGATGACGCGCTAAAGCACGAGTTTTCAAAGTGCTGCTGAAGGCTAGCGGTTCGCGCGTGATTGCAAGCGCTAGGCCAGCCAGCAGCACTTTGAAAACTCACCTCCAAAATGTCTCTCCGAGCCAGCGCATGCGCTGGGCTCAGCGAGACCTAAAAATAGCACACAGAAAAGTCACTAAAAACGAATTTTGATTATCAGAAAACAGATCACACTTGAAGAGGGCTCCCTGGAAGCGTCCAGTCCCAGGCAGAACGCACCTTGTTGTCACCTCCCAGGCCCCGCCTGGACCGGCAGGTGC
This sequence comes from Triturus cristatus, assembly GCF_964204655.1. NCBI lineage: Eukaryota > Metazoa > Chordata > Amphibia > Caudata > Salamandridae > Triturus > Triturus cristatus. The sequence goes on from NC_140586.1 coordinate 203,501,196, forward strand.
TGTTTGCCAGGAAAATGAGTGATTTGTTAGGAGGCCTGGCCGTGTCTCCTGCCTCGGGTCATTACCTTGCTGCTTTCTCACCTGCCCCCGCTGCACGAGCTCCACTTGTGCCTACGCCTACCGACAACGTGTGGGCACAGGGCGTCACCGCTCTACACCTCACCTGGTGGTGTGACCAGGCTATTTTTTTACCTGTACTCCGTGGATTTCCTCACAACTGCATGGCTTAGCAAACCCTGCCCCGCAGGGGCGCTGCACACTTACCACAAGATGTAGAAGAACACAAGGAGGGTGCGTCAAGGGAGAGCCGGGACAGCTGGGTTGTGAGACACACTTGTGTGTGTCGCCAGGTGAACTCTGGTGATGGAAGAGAATGGGGAAGGTTCAGGCAGAGGGAATAGCTTGAGGAGTAAGAAGGGCAGAGATAATGGAGACGAAAAGAATAGGAAAAATACACAAATTTAACATCTGGTGTCTGGCGACATCCTGCGTAGACAGATTAAACAGTTGTTACAAGCCAGTATAGACAGATTGCATAAAGCTCTCCAAAAGGAAGGTATGGTCAAATGAACTTGTTCAAGACTTCAGTGGACCTTGGCGAGCGGGGTAGATGACATTCATTGTTTCACTAAATGTAATTTATGCCCCTTGAAAATAAATCTGTTCTCCCCTTTAGGTATGACCCGCATTTCCACATACCACAGATTGCTGCTCGATTTTTCAGCCAAATTGGCTCTCGTTATGAGTGGCCTCTTCATTCCAATGCAGCGTCGGATTGGTAACGGTCTTTTTCTGAGGGGCCGGCATCTGAATTCCAGCTGTGGGCTGCTTTTTTGAGAAGCCTGGGGGGCAGATTTGGGTGGGGTCTGTGTTGTTCGATGCCACCAGCGGCCCAGTGGGACCCTGAGTGGCCTTTCTGGAGGCAGATGGACGTCCATTACCTCCCTTTTTATCCCAACGGGCAGAGGTGTCACTCCATTTCTCTCGCTGGGCCGGCCCCATTAATGTATGCATACTGAGCGGGGGCAGGGGGGTTGAGCAGAAGTGGCCTCACTTGTTTTCAGGTGTGTTTCACCAGTGTAAACTAATTGGTGCATTTTGTTTAAACCTCGCACCCCCATTTTCAATAACATTTCGCCAAAGCAGTGTTTTGCGTAAAGGCAATATGCAAATGGGGGCCCACTTTCTTTTTAGCGTGCCCGGGCCGATTTTTAATCCCAATCCAACCCTGTTCCAATGGGACCCTTAACAGTATTTACCTACTAGCCCATTAGTAATGAAGAGATTTGAGGAAACACTCCAGATCACTTGCTAACAAACCAAATCTCTGGATGAAACTGTGGCCGAAAATGAGGAATTACTCGGGGATTCAATCACTCAGTTTGGGTTTGTAAAGCGCGGCTACTCACCCGTGAGGGTCTCAAGGAACTGTGTGTGTGTGTGTGGGAGGGGAGCAGCGATCAAATAAGTGCTTGGACCCGTAATTACTGATTCCAATTGATTCCTAATTTTTTAGTGGACCCTCATAGTTCAACTAGTAATGGGCCAGATTCTTACCACCTCCGGAGTTACAGGTGCCCCCGCTATTAGTAAATAGGAGTGGGGAAATCTGTCTGTCCTTGGTCTGCATTCCAGTCAGGATAACTTGATAAGAGCTCCTCCTGTGATATCCCATATATAGTATTGTTACGTCTGGAAGCCGTTATCATGTGGTCTTTCTTATACGTATGTTGCAAGAATTAGAGGCTTTCCAAGCTAGTGATTTGGGTTTATTTTTATCCGGCAACGCTCACTCTTCACCCAATAATGATCATTTTACAGATTTAGTAAAGAAGACTAATCTCGACCACATGTTTGGGCGTGGCACCCCAAACCATTATGATCGTTCACAACAAAAAAAAAAAGGCAAGACAGCTTCAATGTGGGAGACTGATCTCAACTAGATTATGGGTCGTGGCGATCCCAAAAGATGCGCAAACCGACTCCTTCCAGGGAGACTGATCTGTACACCATAATGGGGCAGGCAACTCTTGAAATGCGTTTGACCGCAACCCCATAATGTGCCACATAGGGTCGGCAACTGGGTTTGACCGCAAGCTGTAAATACGCCACAAACGGTGGTGGAATAACATCCCTCCACCACATAAAACACATGCACCCACACACACAGTGAACGATCATCACCTCAATGCATGCACATGCATATTACATAGCAAAGCTTACTGGGGCCACACTTCAGGGTCCCTCACAACATCTGGCCCTCCAACCAGGGCCTTTTGTGCAACATACTCTATTCCTCGCAATGCAAACTCAGTTCTTCACCAGGTTGCTTTTACGTTACACCACATATAAACCTACATAAAGGCAAAGTAGAAAGTTTACAAGGAGCACCTTTCAAACTGTCCTGCTCAGTAATATATGCATGCAGAGTCAGGACAGCACATGCTCAGTGGTTACAGTATCTCACCCATGTCCATTGTCAGTGGGGTAGACAATGCAAGTAAAGGCATACATTCAAAGGGCTCCTCTCCAAATAGTTTTGTCCCAAATCTTACTTTGCAGAGTCGAAATTATGAGTAACCTTGACCCAGAGAGTGGTTGTTACTATTTCGTAGTCTACTCTTCGACACGCACCGCATAAACTGTTTTTTCAACTCCACTTAGGCTGGCCCAGGAACCAGTTTAACATATATGCATACTTTACAGATTTGAACTTGGCAAATACCCAACTCCAACTATGACCATAACAAGGGATGCAATCAACACACGATGGAGAGCATACATCAATCACAACAAGCATTGGCATAGCCAATAGGTCTCGCCTTTGGGACCTTATAAGTGCTTAGCCATGCAACCGTTGATGTTGTGCTGCTTAACTAAATACTTATAAGGTCCCAAAAGCGAGACCTGTTGGCTATGCCAATGCTTGTTGGAATAGAAATATGTCAGAAAAATATGGCATTTGCAACTAATGTGTTTCTTTCTTTTTTGGATCCATTTCACAGGGGAACAAATAAAGGAAAGAGGATAAGAGCTGTTTGTTGAAGCCATGGTTTTTAGCACGTGAGCAGGAGCGAGATAGAAAGGAAGAAAGAGAGAAAGTGAGAAAGAGAGTGAGAGAGAGAGGAGGGAGAGAGAGAGAGAGCGAGGGGGAGAGAGAGAGAGAGAGAGAGAGCGAGAGAGAGAGAGCGAAGGGGAGAGATAGAGAGAGAGAGAGGGAGGGAGAGAGAGGGAGAGAGAGGAGAGAGAGAGAGAGAGAGAGAGAGGGGGAGAGAGAGAGAGAGCGAGAGGAGGGAGGGAGAGAGAGAGAGAGAGAGAGAGAATGAGAATGGCTGGGAGCCGCCGAGCAGACGGAACCCTGTAGAGAGGTGGGAGATGCGTATGGTGAGGGGTTGAGTTTATCATATTTAGAAGGGGGACCCTACACTGTGGTGAGAAAGATTAATCCATGCGATCGGTTGGTTTTATTGCGATTGGACCAAAGACGAGCCACCGTAAACGTTTTCCACTGTACACATCAACAAGGTACGGTGGTACTTCCAGAAATAGTGCACTTTCCCAGCGGGGAAATTAATGTTGTTCAAAGAAAGACGAGAAAACCAAAGCAGCACTTCACTAGAAAAACTCTTATAAGTGGCACTAGTGTGAGTTTGTGAATAAAACCAACCTGCCCTCTTTGCCACCACTCTGTCTTGGTTTATTTAGTGTTTTTCGTATTTTAAACCTTTTTTTTCTCTGCGTGCTGAGGCTGCACTTTCAAATAGAAAAATATCTGACAAAGACGACATTTGCAGCCTAAGTGTTGTTTTTTGGATACATTTCACATCGCAACAAATGAAGGAGAGGAAAGAGGGGGTAGGAGTCATAGTTTTCAACTAGTGAAGAGGAGCGAGACAGAAAGAGAGGGATAACAGAAAGAGAGAGGGGTGGAGGGCAGCAGCAGAGCAGGAGAAGTGAATACTGTTCAAAGAACTTTGCAAAGTAGTGCTAATGTTTTTGGTTGTGAATAAAACCAATCTGGCCAATTTTCGTGTTTTGAACCATTTTTTTTTCTCCTCTCTATTCCGAGGCTCCACTTTGGAATAGAAAACATCTCAGAAAAAGACAACATTTGCAGCCAAAGTCTGTGTTTCTTTTTTGGATCCATTTCACAGGGGTACAGGTCGAGGAAAGAGAGGGTAAGAGCCGTTTGTTGGATTCATGGTGTTCAGCAAGTGAGCCAGAGAGCAAACCTAATGCCGTCAGATGTCCTCGTTGTAAAATGTAAGCGCGGCGAGTTGCTGCTTCGGAACTGGAGCTCATGTGAGGAGCTCTAATACCTTCCGTGGGTGTTTGTGCTACAACTATAAAATAAATAACAGCAAATCGGTGCCCCCGTTAGCATGCGTAGATACTGAAACGCTCCCAACTGTGCACCCCGAATTGCAAAGTAAAATGAAACACTCCTTGATATTAGTGCACAGAGCAGTCGCGCTGAATATAAAACAAATGTCCTTGTTGTAAATGTTAGCACAGTGAGCTGACATTTTTGGAACTGGTGCGTACGTACATGGTCCGTGACTGGCTACCCTCCCCTCCCAGCTTTCCACACCACCTTGACGAATTGACATAAGCAAATTATCTTTGGAAGGCGGGGGGTCAGGGACCCCCCGGCCGTATTTATTATATAAAACAATAAAAAGATGAATATCAACATTACATCAGTTATGCAAGAATAAGCAAAATTCATGACATTAGATTTACAGTATCATAAACAAATTTCAAAGGCTAACCTTAACAAATGTCTAATACAGCGTGTTTCCTAACCGAATCTAACATCCTGCCTGAATTTTGCATTCTAACATATCTGGCCGGACGGCAAGGTCGCTAACCGGTGTCAAGTCCTACTAACCACGCCCTTACCTAGAGGTGCGCATGCGCGACAGGGGACCGCCTACCCCGTCTGCATCGTGAACTCCATTTAACCAACAAGGAGGGCCCTTACACTTTGCGTCGTATGCTGACGTCATGGTGTATGTGCGGGGTGGCTACCAGCCTAAGGAAAGCGTGACTCCCTCCCCTGCATTTTTTGCAGCTAGCGGATATTCCTGCCCCTGAAGTTCTAGGGGGGACCAGTGGCCCCTCCCCCTGGGCCGCCCCCTCCATGGATGGTGACGCCCCCCTTAGGACCTTAAATTGCTGCTCACCGATCATGACCTTACCGCCACAGGCCAGCATTGTTTCCCGACGATCTGGCCCCCCCACAACTCCTGCCTAAAGGTCATCCTTACCTCAGAGAGCCCTTCAACCAAGCTAGGATATTATCACACCATATTCTATTCCCAGCCTCCGTAAAATGGACCCCATCCTGTAAGTACAAATCCTCCCCCCAAATAGCCCCATGTGGGATGGTCTGTAAGTGAGAGTTTCGGAATAGTTTTTCTAACTTGGTATTGATCCTCTTTACCGAGTGATTCAATGCCCTGACAGACTCACCCCCACGCCACTGCAGCCGCGGTATCAGCTGAGACCAGACTACCGTGCAATCAGGGCACACCCTCCTTACCCAACCCGCTGCTGAAATGATCTCTTCCAGGAGGACCCTCCTACCCAGTCTAGCGAGGTCATTCCCCCCCAAATGAAGAATCACCACCGCCGGTGGGGCTGTATGTTGGGCGACCAACTCAGCAAAGAATCCCCTAAACTGACTGAGGCAGAGACCCCCCCTCCCAAAGAAAGAGATGGACCAACCTTCGTGCTCTAGCTCCCTTCTACCCTTGCCTGCAAAAAAGACAGTTTTAGCACGATTGACATAAGAATGACCAACAATCCAAACCCTGCCTGACCGCGTCCTGTGTTCCTGACTGTTCACACCTCGATGAGTCGCCGATGAATCCTGATGATGACTCGAAGCGAGCTCTCCGCCTGCGTCACAGAGCGAAGGAACTGCAAAACCAGAAAAGAAAAACCTGATGTCAGTAATACCCTAGGTACTTTACAACATGTGTACCCGCACATATCGTTTGTAGCAGTTGGAATTGGGTGACCATCTCCCAATTCTTCTAACACTGTTAACATGTAAACCCCTTGCGATTGCCTCAGTGGCTGCACCTATCCTAAAGGAGTGTGTGCCAAATTCCTTCGGGTCAAGGCCCACCCTGGCAATAGTCAACTCCATGACTCTTCTGAACTGATATTTGGTTAGAGGGGTGCCGTCCGCGTGTAATAGAAGTGGCCCACCCAACAGTGCACCTCGCTGCTTGATGAAAGTCTCCACGTGGTGTACCGGGCAGCAAGGATTGAACCTTGCCCTGTGCAGTACCAGAGTCTCCCCCCGGGACTCCTGATCAGTTTTCGATCTCCTAATCGTCACCCACAATGTGTCCCTGAATTGTTGTGTTCAGGAATTGGATACCCCCCTGCCTATCTGCCTTAGAGGTTGCCACCAACTCGCTCAGCCTCAACGCCCCATAAAAGGCTAATGTAAACGCTGCCTTAAACAATTGTATCTCCCAGCCCGAGCTACAGACGTCATGCAATGCAGGCAGTAATGCCGTCATCCTCTCCAAACCTATTGGTTTCCTAGTGTCAGTCGTGCTGCCCTGTAAGCGGCGCCAACCCCTCAGACCCTTCCGCACCGCAAAGTTGTTAGTCGGATCTTTCACCCCTTCGCCTGTGCGTAAAAGGAGACAGCTGCCCTATGTCTGTTAGCTGTGGCCACTGAGCAACCCTCGTGATGCAAACTACCCAGATAATCCGTAAAGCTATTTTCCAGAGCCCATTTGGATTCCCAGTCGCGCCCCAAGAAAATGCAATATGAACCAAACGCCCCTTCATAAGCTGTCCGTGTCTTGGGAGCTAAGCTAGCAGCCACGAGGTCCGGTAATTTGGGGCACCAATCTGCCAGAGTGCGGACGGGAAGTGAGTCGGTGTAGGCTCTGCTGTTGGAAGATGTTCCCTGAATACCTGCATTTTTTGGCGAGAGAGTGCATCAGCTGCATTATTGAGGACACCTGGTACATGTTTTGCCCTAAATATAACATTCAATAGCAAGCATCTCAACACAATCTCCTTCAAGAGGCGGAGTATGAACTTACAGCGTGCGGCTTGCTGATTGATGCACTCCACCACCGTCATGTTGTCTGACCAGAATATTACCGATTTGTTACGCAAGAGGTCAGGCCAGACCATTAATGCAACCCAAATGGGGAACAGCTCCAGAAAACCAATGTTGGTTGTCAACTCACTGCACACCCATTCGTCCGGCCACCTGTGGGTGACCCACTTGTTCCCAAGGATGGCACCAAACCCAACACTCCCAGCAGCGTCAGTCCATAAACCTAACTCTGCTGAAGTAATGGGGGGGCCGGACCACACAACCCTGCCGTTGAAGTCCTCCAGGAATGCCATCCATATCCGCATGTCCTGGCGTACCTCAAGCGATAGTCTAGTGCGGTGGTGTTTCTCGCGCAGGCCCCTCATAGCCTGCGCAATTGAGCGAGAAAAGGGGCGAGCCATTGGTATCACCCTCAACGCGAAATTCAACTGGCCCACTGTCTCCTGAAGCTGTTGTAACGAGACCTTCTCTTTGGCCAGGCATGCGCGTAATGCCGCCTTGAATTTACATACCTTCTCCTTTGGGAGCCTGAAACAACCCTCCACAGAGTCTATTTCAATGCCCAGAAATTCTAAGCAAGTAGCTGGCCCCACTGTCTTCCCCAGCGCCAGCGGGACCCCAAAAGCCTGCATGAGCACGCAAAATTCCTCCAATGCCCGTGCACACTTCTGAGACCCAGCCGCACCCAGGAAGAGAAAGTCATCCAGGTAGTGCATGACCTGCTGATGCCCGGTTGCCTGCCTCATTACCCATTCCAAGAAGGAACTGAACGTCTCAAAATAGGCACATGAGATCGAACAACCCATGGGCATGCATTTGTCCATGTAATACTTCCCATCAAACTTGAACCCCAAAAGGTGGTGATCCTCCTGATGCACAGGGAGAAGACGAAATGCAGACTCTATGTCAGACTTGGCCATCAATGCCCCTGGACCCAGGCCCCTAAGCAAGACTACCGCGTGATCAAAAGAGGCATATTTTACGCTGCAGACATTCTCATCTATGGCATCATTCAAGGATGCCCCCCTTGGGGCTGAGAGATTATGAATGAGTCTATATTCGCCTTTCTCTTTCTTAGGGACCACACCCAGTGGGGAACAAACAAAGTTGGGCGCTGGCACCACGTCAAAAGGACCTGCTAGCCTACCCAGGCGTAATTCTTTTTCAATTTTTGAAGCCACTACCCCTGGGTTATGTTTTACAGACAGTTGGTTCCTGCACTCAGTCTTACCTGTGTACCCTCCCGCCGGTATCCTGAAACCCCAAGAAAATCCCTCCTGAAGTAATTTAGCCGCCGCGTGATCTGGGTATCTGTTCAGCCAGGGATTCATTGCCATGACGTCAATGGGAGTGTGCGATACTAAACCCTCCTCTAGCCTATTCATGTTTCCTTCTCCCCCTGGAGCCCTGGTTGCCACCCTTAAATCTGCAGGAAGTCTCTGGGTGTGAGGGGTGCCCGCACAATGAACAGGCGTGCTTGAACTTACATGTGCCCGCTGCCCTAGTGCAGGACCGTTTGTTGAAATCCCAACATACGCCCTTTTTCTCCCCCCAACCCTTGCCCTTTCCGGGAACCTCACCTCCCTGCGCATGCCGAAAGGGCTGTTGTGGCTTGGCCGGGTATATTTTCTGAGAAGTGGTTGCCCCCATCGCAGCTGCCCCCCCAGATATCTGGTTGTACCATGACAAGGAATCCACCACATCCCACGCTAGAGAAGGATTGAATTCCTTAGCCTTCCTGAATGAAATGTCATACTCTTTCCACCCATTCCCCACTTGTGTCTCGCTCCACATGGCAATCCTGCTCTGGTAGCAGGCCATTTCAGCTTGTAAATTGGGCGACCTTTCAGCTGTAATGGCACTAAACACGGAAAAGGCCCTCATCCAGTTAACAAATGTCTCCTCAACCCTGAACTTAACCAACTCTGTTCTCCATTCACTGGGCAACATCCATTCCTTTTGTGGCTTTGCGTATTCCAGTTCCCTATTATCGAGCAGCAAGGAGAAAATGTTGACATATTTGCCCGCCCAGATCATCTCTTTCACAGCCTGAGACACATGTTGCCCCAAATTCTCCTTCCTTGACGGTATAGCACCATCTTTAAGTAATGGCAAAGCCACCTCCTTACCATTGTCAATACCTTGCGACGTCGCCCCCATCCTTCTTCGCCGTTTGCCCGCTGGTAGAACCTGTTGGGGGAGTAAGTGGTGCCAATGGTGCCCCTTCCCCCGCCCTGGCCAACTTAATCATCTCAACCAGTTTCAATGCTTCGGCTGAATGATCCTGAGAGGATGGCAATACCCCCCCCAACTGCAACCAGGGCAAAACAGCGGCTATCTGGGATGCCAATTCCACCGGGACAACATTGTTCGGGGCTGTTGGAACCCCAACGGGAGCAATGCTCACAGGGGTGGCAGGAGGGATGACCACGACAGGGGCGACCGGCAAAGCTGGAATAACCGGGGCTGGCCCCGCCGGTGCCAACGGGGGCATAGCGGGGGCATCCTTAGGTACTCCCCCTGGCAAACCCTCCCCGTCAGTTGTATGCTTGGGTGTCACGCGCGCAGTTTTCTTCGACTTGCCCCTCTTAGGCGGGGTGACAAACTCCCCTCTAGGCAGTGGTGGGTTGACTATCCTTTTTGGCCTGCCTTGTGGACCCGGCGGCCCGTCCAACCTCTGATTAATCTCTGCCACATTCCTACCCAACTCATCCACCTTACCCAAACGCCTATCAATCGCCGTCATCCTGCGCATCATAGCCTGCATCATCTGCTCCATGCGGGAACTCCTATTAACTCGTGCCCCCGGCATATTTCGACAATCGTAATGCAAACTAGACCTAGCCAAACACCGGCGATTGTACCTTTTTTTTTAGATGTAGGATGTAAAGAGGGCCGTAAGCACCAAGCAACTGTGACCGCAAAACACACCAAGCTAGTCTTAGCGTGTGGGCGAGCACCAACCCCTTGTAGGAAGGTCTCAAGCCCCGCGGCCCTCCAGAAGCAATGAAATGCAGGCCCGCCTCACTCCCCTTACCTCCGACGACCCGCGTGTCCTCAGCCCGTTGCTGCGCTCTGCCGTGTTCTGTTGTCCGCAACCGGAAAGGAGCCCCAGAGTCAAGCTTCCTATGAAAAAACACAATTTACTAGCCTGGACAAACACTTTGCACGATCAATCCCTGTAACTGAAACCAACTCGTAGCGATCAACGAACCCCTTCACAGATCCACAATTCACAGCAATATTCATTAATTACTCCAAAACTGGGTTAATTGTTCAAATACCAGCAGCCTATGAGCACTGGTCAGGAGAAAACACCTCAAAAACACTTCAAACCAATTATAAATCCACCATCCCGAGAAAACACCACTTCAAACAAATGAGAAATCAAGCTTTTACTATTTGGTCTCCCCTCCAGTGGCTGCCCTGCTGTATCCTGCTTCGCACAATTCGAGCAAAACCGGTTCAATAACTCTCCGTGTAGCTCAATTGCCTGCAGCTCCTCTCCCCGCTGGACCGGCCCCCGCTCCCACACCTTACCGAGTTTTTCAGCACTTCACGCTTGCCCAGTCCTAATTGGCACCTGCAGCGCTCCCCTCGGTGACTTTTATCAGGCTCGATCTAAAACGCCCGCAGCCGGATTCCTGCTAGTCTGCCAGCACCGATCTCGATCCTCCCTGCTTCCTCCGTGCACACCCGACGCCAATGGCTGCTGTATCCTGCACCGATGGCTGCTGTATCCTGCACGCACCAAACCCACGATCTGAAAAAGCAAAGAAAATAATTAATCCGCCCCGAGCGTGGGGCACACGGCAGACGCGGGGAGCGAGCCAGGAGCAAGAGGGCGCCCCCCCCCCGCTCCCCGCGCCTTATAAAGGAGGCAGCCAACGCACTGGGGGCCCGCACCCCGATCGTCCCGCCCCCCCCCTGCCCCAGAAGCCGAATGTCTGCTTCCGGGTCAGTCAAAGTCATCGACCAATCGGTGTTGGGGGAGCGCCGCGTGCGTCATCGCCCCGCGACACACCCCCAACACCGAAAGGCCGGGGGAGGGGGGCGCCGCACCGCCATGTGGGCGTGGGGGCCGAGTGGCCCCCACTTTATAAAGTGCTCCGTTAACTTCCGGTCGTAAAGGTTGTGCCATATGAGACAACTGGCAGGGTAAAGGATAAAAATTAAAGGATAAATAATAAAGGACTGGAAGCCAGGTAACATGTATTTGTTACTCAGTATAGTGCCAAAAATGGAATACTGCGTTATTTCCAAGTGTTGAACAGAGGGCCATATTCTCGAGTGAGTTGCAAAAGCTTAAAAAAGGCCTTTCTCTCGAATGGAGTGCAACTTCGCATTTGTAAGATTTAAACCTGTCAACGAGAAACTCAAGCCTATTTTCAAACCCGCAAGACAATTAAGTCTTGTAAAATGCTCAAAGCAGGGCTTCTGTGTTGCCGCTGACAGATAAACGGGCCGGATTTAGATAGACAAACTTTAAAGATACGTGTTTGGCTCCTCAAAATGTCACCGAGATTTGGTCACATAACAAGATGTGTTGTATACATCGCTTTACCGAGCACACACTGTATTAGATCCAAAAAGGGAAAAGATGTTTTAATCTAATGGAAGAATAAGTGATACAATATGTAAGGCGCAATTGCCTCGCCGCATTAGTGGAGGATTAGGTATCACTCGGCAAAGAGGGGACCGAAGCATGCTTTTAAGCCCGTGAGCCAGATATGGTTATGTAAGCACACGGGCGAGGCTTGCTGGTTGGGGTTATACATCTAAGCGCAGACTAAGGGGCAGTGAGTAACGAGAAGGGAGGGGGGAATGCCAGCAACAGAGGAGCCCGCGAAAGTGAAAGTGATCGTGATTACTATCGCTATGGAGGAAAGACACATGGCGCTGCGCGCGTGCACGTTCACGTGCACTGTAGCTTTAGGCCACGGCAGCACTTTGAAAAGCCCAGATATAAAATGTCTCTTCGAGCCTTTGGCTCGCGAGACCTAAAAACTATGGGTCCCACAGAAACAGTAAAGCGCATGCATCGACTACAACTCACGATGATCTTCCTAGCACAGAAGACCTTCCAAACCCACTTAAGGGGCAGAACGGTGGTGACCCAAAACTGGCATAGTGGCCTTTGTTTCACAAGTCGTAAACATATTTCACAAGAGATATATAAGTTAATGCCTATATATGTACATATAGACATATTTGGTATATAAGTGGATCGTACACACTGAGCAGGGGAATATATACATTTATATATTTATATGTATTTTTAGGAGTGCAAACTAAAGTTCCCTGATAGCAACCGGCACCGGCTTACTTTACAAAGACATTGTCCATATAATAAGGTGAAACACAGCTTATATTGGAGATTCACACATTAAACATGTATAAGTAACATAATCTTACAATAATTTCCATGTTACAGCAAAAACAAAAACATGGAAAAGTAAGGGCTGACTAGAAAACATCAGCAGCATGCACATAGCTTATGGTCACTACCAAAAGCAGGCACCAAAGAAAAAATACACACATACATAAAACAACCAGGCACCCAGTAAACCTTAAACCATACCTACACAAAACATTAAGGTTTGGCCCATTACATCACCAAAACTATGAACAGTTTTTGGCTAATTAAACAACATGCTAGTGGTTGGTAACGTGAAATCAGGGGCCTCTAAATACCCACATACAACTATAAAGCTAATTAAAAGAGCACACACAGAAAAAAATAACCAAATTGCACCTTAGTCTGAATAAATATGTATGAGCCAAGGGAATTTAAGAATTTCCACAAAACATTCGGTTAACTACTAGCCAGTAACTGCAAAATAAAGGGTTTTGGGTCACATATATAGATATTTACTCACACTTACATATGCAGATATGTATAGGGAGTGTGTATGTATGTATGTACATTTCTGTATGTGTGGACATATAGATGCTATGTACACAGTGGACAACACATGCTCTCTCAAAGAGAACAAGTGGTAGACCAATGTGATCAATGCATAGTATGGGAATCTACAAGACGTCAGTGCTGCAAAAGAAACTAGTTAGTTACCTGTTACAATAGTTTTGCAGCTTGACTCTTCTAGATTCAGGTACGATCCTCCCACCTTTCTGTTGAAGAAAAAACATTAGAATGAATAAAATAAATCAATCAATGAAATAAAGGTGCAATGGTAATTTAAAAAAAAAGAAACTCAGGACCCCACCATGGTACTTAAGTACTTTATAAAGACAAACTAATACCAAAAAGTGCTACATGCATCCTCTTATAATAGCAGACGATTTTTTCTTAAGATGTCACATGTATTCAACTACATAGTTCATAACTCAAGATTTAAATAATAGCAGATTTGTAAACAAAGCATAAGAAAACTATTCTTTGGATAGTGGTCCAAAAATATGTATACCCTTACATATGCGGAACACACAACAAGCACCGATTTAAAAATAAAATAAAAATATGTATATGTATGTATGTATACACATATATTAAAAAAACTTCTTGTTGGTCAACAAGTGACCCTGCACTCTCAGAACAATAAAAACATAAAATTTATATAATGCTTATTCAACAGGCATATGCAATCCCAAGGCATAAAAAATTATCTGAGAGCTTGCACACACACAAAGGGGGTTGCAGCCCAAACCAAAAGAATCTGGTTTCACAAACACCCATTTAAAAAACAGAAACAAGTAGCACTTTCAGACTCCAACCGCTAGATGGTGGTATATATGCATAGTATGTGAATTTGGAAGAGTCAAGCTGCAAAACAATTGTTACAAGTAAGTAACTAGTTTCCTCCAGTGGGCGCAGCATCAGTGGGATCCCCCTGACATGGTCCAGATCTTCGAAGGCACTGCAAAAGATCTGCTGTGGTGGCTGACGAACCATGAATGGGTCAACGGCATGCTCCTCTCCCTTACCCAACCAGATCTGACATTAGTGACAGATGCGTCACTCCTGGGATAGGGCAGCCATCCGGGAGAGGCGGAGATCAGAGGACTATGATCTTCAGTGGAATCCAGACTTCACATAAATGTGTTGGAGGTCTGTGCGATCCAATTCGCATTCAAATCTTGTCTACCCTCCATCACAAAAAGGCGAGTGCAGATCTTCACGGACAACACTACTGCCATGTGGTACTATAACAACCAGGGCGAGGTGGGGTCGTGGACCCCCTGGCAAGATGCTCCGTGCCTCTGAACATGCCTGGAATATCACAGCATATCCCTGGTGTTTCAGCACCTGGCGGGCTCTATGAACGCCAGAGCAGATGAACTCAGCTGAAGATGCCTAGCGGATCATGGATGGAGTCTCCATCCAGAGGTGGTGCAAGGTCTCTTTCAACAGTGGAAAGACTTGATTAGACCTCTTTGCCACCACCAAGAATGTGCAATACCAGCAGTTCTGCATGCAGCAGCTTCCAAGGTGGCTCTTGCTGTGAGATGCTTTTCACACGCCTCTGCCTCCTATACACCTTTCCGCCCATACCACTCCTGCCCAGAGTTCTAAGGAAGATCAGGAATGACTGGGCCCAAGTCATCATTGTGTTTCCAGACACGGCTTGGACAGTCTGGTATCCTGAGCTGTTAAGCATGTCTATCAATCCTCCGATCAGTCTGCCCCTGATCCCCTTTAGCTGGGAAGGGTTCTCTACCCGAAACTGTCAGCGCTCCACCTTCATGTGTAGAGATTGAGCAGCGGCAGTTGACAGCTTTCGACCTTCCGCGAGAAGTCTTTGATGTTGGTTTAGCTACTCGTCGTCTCTCCACCAAGACAGTATATGCCGGTCTTTGGAAAGAATTTGTGGCATGGTGTACAGAGAAGTTGGTTGACCCCTATTTCACAGGCTTTTTTGTTTATCCTTGCCCTGGCCTAGCAGGGCTCGACATTGAGCACTTTAAGAGGGTTGTTTATCTTCCAACTCCACCTTTCTGCGGCGGCCACAGCAGCTTTCTCTCGTCAAATCCCCTATCATAAATAGATTTCTTAAAGGTCTGCAGCAGATGCTTCCCCCAGCTCCCTTTGTTATGCCTCAATGGAACCTTAACTTACTTTTCTAATGTGCTCTCCCTTTGAGCTGCTTCTCTCTTGTCCTCTTAGGCATCTCACCATCAAGACAGCCTTTCTGGTAGAAAATATATCTGCCCAGAGGGTCAGTGAACAGCAGGCACTGTCTTCTCAGCCTCCCTACATCTCCTTTTTCCCAGAAAAACTGGTCATTCAGACTTGAGCATTCTTCTTGGCTAAGCTAGTCACCCCATTCCACGTAGGCCAGTCCATCACTTTGCTTACCTTTTGTGCTCTGCCTCATGTCTCTAAGGAAGTGGAAAGATTCCAGTAGCTGCACCCAAAAAGAGTGTTGTCATTCTGTCTTGACTGTACGCTACCGTTCCGGGTGGAGGATCAATTCTTTGTGGGTTATATGGGAGCCAAGAAAGGGTAGACTATGCAGAAACTAACCAAATCCTGATGGATTGCGCTCTTCATTAAGATTTGCTATGCACTAGCCAGAAAGTAACCCCCAGAGGGCTAGCATACGCATTCCACTAGAGCCAAGGTGGGACCCCAGCTTTAACACACAGAGTTCCAATCCTGGACATCTGCCAGGCAGCAACGTAGGACTCATTGCACAAGTTCACCAAGCACTACTGTCTGAACAGTCAGGTCCATCAGGAAGGTCACTTTGCCCATTTGGTCCTGAAGGACTTTGTGGTCCATCTGGTTTGCAGACCCTTCTCCAGGGAGGTATTGCTTGAGTATCTATTCTAAGGTTAGGAATCTGCAGTTAGAAGTCTCTATCAGATCAACGAGTTACTTACCTTCGGTAACGCATTATCTGATAAAGGCTCTATCTAGCCGCAAATTCCTTACCAGCCTACCCATCTGCTATGCTCTGCGAACAGATTTCTAGGTACATGGCTGCTCCCATTTCAGTGCCATAGTTTCACACACCAGTGGTCAGTGTTCTTCGTGGCTCCGTGCTCCTGTTGTGGAAAGTCTTGAAAAGAAACTGACGTCAGCACACTGCAGTGGCGTCTATATAGGCACTGCCCACGCCACTTACAGCACTGACGACAATGCCGATGACACTATGCAGAGCTGAATGATGCCACCTACCAGCACGCAGGGGTACTACTCAAGAAACATTTCCAGATCCACTGTGACGCCTGTGGAAATAATTCTAAAAGTCTCTACAAATAAGGTGTTACCAAAGTAAGTAACTTGTTCTTCAGACACTGACCAGATATAGCACCAGGGGTAGTACTGTTGTTTCATCTGATGATGGCCATGCCCGGTTCCCTTCTGTCACCTTTCTGTCTTCTGTGGGTTCTTGCTTTCCATCTCCGAGACCTGTTGTGTGTCCCAAATTTACTTCTGTTTATACATTTCCAGTCAAGCAATTTTTTCCCCACTATTTCCTCTCCTGTCCAAACACAAATGTTCACATTCACGGATGGGCAAAGATCGGCTGATGGCTTGCAGGGCACAGTTACAAGTGTGCTTTGCATTGCCTAGGGAGTGCAGAAACGTCATGCAGTGCGTAACTAAGTGTATGCACCTCATGGCTGAGGTTAAGCAGAGTGTGGCAATGGTGTGTAAAGCGTAGTTAAGGTTGTGTCTAGCATGTATATGATATACATAGTATGCTAGGAGCTGTGTAGAGCAAGCTTGAGAATGTGCTCAGTGTTGACTGCACATGTTGAGCACGTGCCAAGTGTGCCTGCATATGGTATGAGAATGGTTTAGCATAGGCTGATTATAGCTGAGTTTGCACTCCACGAAGGAAGATATTGTTAGGCTTGGCAAGTGCAGCTGCCTTATACTGAGATGGCATTTCAGTGTGATTACTATGTGTTATGTTATGTTATTTGGATTTGTAAAGTTCAGCTGATCACCCACGAGGGTATCTAGGCGCTGAGTACAGCAAGGGCCCAAGAGTGAGGATGGATGGAATCATGCCTGTTTTTTTCTGAAAAAGCCAGGTCTTGAGCTTCTTTCGGAAGTCTATGAGGGAGAGGGCGGTTCAGAGCTGGAGCGGGAGGTTGTTCCAGGATTTGGCTGCAATGTGTCAGAAGGATCGTCTTCACATCATTTCTTCTTTTTACAAGGGCTGCATGCGGTAGGCTTACCAAAGGAGTCTGGTGGGTTGGCAGAAGTTGAGGCGGTGGTTGAGTTACGCTGGTCAGATTTTATGGAGTGCTTTGTAGGTGTGCGTGAGCAGCTTGAATTCGCATCTTTCCTGGACTGGGAGCCAGTGGAGTGCGTTGAGGTGTGGCAAGATGTAGGGGTTACGTGGAATGTCCAACATGAGTCTGGCAGGATCGTTCTGGGTGCTTTGGAGTCAGCATAGTGCTCCAGTGTAGAGGTTGCTTCCATAGTTGAGTCTTCTTGTGATAAGAGTCTGGGTGAACATTCTTCTTGTGCTCATGGGGATCCATTTGAAAGTCTTACGTAGCATCCGCATGATGTGGGATATTTATGTTTGCAGATCATAGTTGACAATATGTAAAATGTGGGTCATTGTTTCTCAAGCATTACTGTGATCAGTGGAGGGGATTTCTTGTGCTCTGAGCTTTCTTGGGGTGTTCATAATGATGGTGCTCTGAGCATGGCAGTATGTGAGTGAGACCAAGAATGTTTAGGTCTGGATGAGAGTGTGAGAAGTATGGTTCAGGGTGCACAGAGTCTATATGCTGTGAGTAGGCGGAGTGTGCACAATGGCTTCCGTGTTGTGCAGGACATGACTGAAAGTTTGCAAGGCAGCTGAGAATGTCCAGTGCTTGAATAACACAATTCAGAAAAGCTGAGTGCGCTGTAAGGGGTCATAAATATGCCTTGTCGGGCATGGTTGATAGTTTGTAGAGTATTGTTAAGCATGGTTTAGGTCACAAATGGTGGCCGACCCAGTGCTATGTCTCCTGGACCACATTATTGTGGGGTATTTAATGTTGTCTGTCACCAAAAAGTTCTTTGTCTCTAACACTGCCTAACAAAATAATCCTTTGACCAGTCAGAATCAAATCAGCCAGCTGTATTGAATTAATGATTAAGGCAGCACTGCTCTCTTTGCAATTGAATACTTCCAATATCCAGAGCCAGATTTACTAAACAATCATGCAAGTAAAGTTGCTGCACTGCGTTGTGTTCCATGAGCAGGAGAGAGCAGAACAGCGCCATGTCTACTAAGATGTGGTGCTGTTCTGCTCTCTCCCTGCGCTGGCTCACTTTTGGCTGCCATGTGCCAGTGTAGACACCCTTGCTCCATAGTGCACCTTCTTTAGACCGGTCTATGCTGAAATAGTCTAATAAGGAAACAGAAATGTGGGTAATACGCGCCATGCTATTAATTAAACTCCAATTTTAATCATAGCAATTAGGAGAAATATTATTCTAGCTGAACTACTACAACAAACTCTGCATGTTAGAAGGATTTACAATTAGTGGATTAGAACATTTCAAGTTAGGTGCCCGTGGTGCATCAAATGTAGCTGGCCTCCATATTTAAAAGTGTCCAGTGTGTCGGTGGACATTTTTCTCAGAAGAATCAATGACGTTGTTGGGTGATGCTGATAAGGAAGAAAAAATCATGGTATTAGGACTGCCATTCCATGCTTGTATGGTGGTCTTATTGTTACTAATGTTGTTTCTAGTTTTAATTTTTCTTTATTGAAATTTACATAAATAAAAACCATAGACCAAGTTGTACAAAATGTTGCTTAAGAAGAAAACTGAATGAACACGTCAATGTCATCATAATTGTCCCTTCAGCAACAGTAAATAGAATGATTCATAAAAATATATTTTTATTTTCATTAACCCAAAGAGAAAAATAATAATGTAGCAAACCCCATGAGTGAAGGAGCTAAATTTGAGAAGTGTATTAAAAGGGAGGGAGAATGGCAGGAATGGATGTGCAAACTGAAAGCGGAAGAGAGGAAAGGGAGGAAAGGACCAGAACTCAAGAAGCCATGGGGCTGAACTCATACAATGTATAACACAATATCTCTTAACAAATATCAACTTAGAAAATATTTCACCCAGAGACGCGTCACACTTAAGTTGCATACAAGAAGAATCATGCAGTGTCCACTTCATAAGATTAAGCCTCCTACCATTGCAACTATAATTGAGATTGAACTTGTCTAGCCCTTCATATCCCTTAAGAGGCGGCAATGCACGTTATCAGACTAGTAGCACACAACACTCTGGGACAGTGACTGACTGAACGGGTGTTGTATTTGTAATGAGGCCCATGCTGAAGGTGTGTAGATGTTATGAATCAGTGACAGTAAGTGAAGGAGTCTTTGTCAGTGCACTGCCCCAAAAGTTATTGAAAATTGGCTGTGTGGCCTCTGTGTGGCAAAACATAAAGGTTGTAAGTCAGAAATAGGAGACAGAAGTGGAAGAGGGGTTCTCTCTGCTTCCAAATATAATACTACGCAAATCAAAAAGAGTGTACCATGCAGGTCTTGATACCAGAGTCTCGCAAGGATTGTCTCGGAAACCCTCAGCCACCGTTTACAACCAGTGGTGTAGATAAACCCACTGAAGTGATATAGTGAGCAGCATCACAATCTCATCTCCCACCTGGGTACTCAGTCCTCCAGGTAAGTAACGTCTCCATCAGGAGGGAGATTGTCTGGATGAAGATGATGGTGGGATCAGTGCAAAAAAGATAAAATTACACTCCTATACCTGTGAAAGTGATTTTTATGTGAAAGGCGGTAAGGGGTAAGATCTTAAAATCTGGTCTACATGTTTCCGCCATAGGAACCTCTGTGAGTCAGTTGGCCTTCATCAAGACCTCATGAATCAGATCCCTGTATTTGTTGATACTGATGAGGTACTCGTGGAAGTATATTAACTTACGGGTCTCGGTTACAAGCATGATTGTTGCCTATAACCTGAGGGAAAAAGGAAATCAATACATGGAAATGCTTTGACAAGATCTCATTTCGCCTCTGAGTACCTCTTTCTTAACCCGATGTGTGATTTGATTTAAATGCACCTACAGCCAGACAGTGCAGGTTATGTGATGAATATACTTCGGAATCATCTTAATCTATTTTTCAAAACGTGTTAATCAGTCTCTTATTTAGAGGTGGTGAAGTATGATAATGGGGAAGTCTTGGGGTGGTTTTTGGCAACAGTTAGAAAATGTAGGGCGAGTTTAAAACAGGGGTAAAAATGGTTTCAAAACAGAGAACTCATACCCAGTGCAGTGTACGTTCCCACTGCTGATGTCTCTGGCGGATGCATGGTGAGAAGCTGCATCATGTGGCTCATGATGAGGAGCCGTATCATGACCCGATGATGACGCTGCTCACTATATCACTCCAGTAGAAATTATATAAACTACCGGCTGTAAATAGTGATTGAGGGTTTCCGAGAAAATCCTTGCGAGACTCTGATATCAAGATCGGTGTGGTTCACTCTTTTTGATTTGTGTAAAACATAAAGCTTGCCACTGTATTTTTATTTTTATTTTTACTGAATTATACAAACAGGCTTCAATGCCCACTGTCAGTATTTCTTTGAGCAGCGTTTGAAGTTGTCTCTGAGATGTTTGAAGTTCTCTCTTCCTGTATTGGGTTTTGATGCTATCGTTTGGGAGGACCAGTGCTACATTTTACCATCCACCTGTAAAGGCATAAGAGGGCTGTTTTCAAAATGGGGTTCCAGGAATCAGGGTTACTCAGAAAGACTTTAAAAAAAATATGTTGCCAAGAGAAGCCATCAGATCCGCTTGGCCGCTGGTCAGATCACGAGTTACCCAAAATTAATTCTCTTCTTGTCTGACAGTCTCTTTCCTGTATGTATGAGCTGAAAGAAATCTTTCAACCCCTTCATTTTGTTCTTTCCCTCAATATTCCATATCCCGCAATCTGCAGTGTTGCAACACCATCATCCCATACCAAAGGTCCTGCCCGAGTCTGGTGTGGATGCTGATCCTCCCCCAGTCCTCCAGGCTATTTTCTCATACAGCCTGTCTTCTATCCTACAGGGCCCCACCAACCCCTGTTAGTATAGTACCTTCTGTTACCACATGTGACCTCCCATCGGTTGAGCAATGCTGCAGGCTGATAGCACACAAGGGTACATCAGCAGATCCCCGGTGTCACTGTTGCTACTTCCTGCTGTTTGCCACCTTGCTAGCATCTCGGGATCCATAGGGGAGAGGTCCTCCATCTACTTACTTCTTGTTAACTATGGACCCCTGGTCAAAGGGACATCAGCCGAATCCTGGTTAGTTGTCTTTTCACAGTGAGACTTGGCCTATGGCACATAGCCAGCTGAAGTTCAGGCTTGGCATATGGAGCCTAGAGGCAAATGAGTTGTGCTTGCTGCCAGGCTCCACTGCCACCGGTGTTATTTCTGAAGATAGATCACCCAAGAGGAGGGGTATCTTCAGAAATACCTTAACTGATGTTCCCCACTCATTGTGAGTTTTGTTCTGCCTGTGCTGGGTTGGGGGTCTGAGAGCTAGGAGACAAGTGGGGAACATTTGAGGAATATTTCAGTCTGGGTCACCATGACTTACAAGGTGGATCTCGCCAGAAGGGATGCCAGTGACAATAATGTTGGAGAGGCCACCCCACATTAAGAGGCCATTTTCTCCAGCATCAGGTCCTCCAAAAGTTAGTCCCTAAATGTAGAGTCAAGAGGGCTCCACCTTCATGGTCTATGTCTTCTCAAATACTTGAGCATGAGCCAGTGGAACAGAGAGGAGAGTAGGCAGGATACTGTCAATATTTGGTAGATGACCCAGTATTCGGAAAAAATATTTTTTTAAAAAATATTGAGATGCAGAAATATCGAGTTGTAAATGTCTTGAGGAGGAGCACCACACAGTCTGAAAGCAGAGTACCTCATCACACATAGAGGACCTGGGGGCAGACCTTCCCCAGTGTCTGGACATACCACCAGTCCCCATTGGATACGGTAAGAAATGGAAGCACCAAGAGAGACCTTATTCTATGCTACCCTCTCCCTATATTCGCCTACAGTAATCATGTTTGGATTTTGCCCCAAAACTGGAGGCACACCCTACTAGGTAGTGCGTGGCCGTTGAATGCCTGTTTGGAGGGAGAGGAGTTGGTGCTGGTCCCCCTAGTGGAACTGTGGAAGTTTGGGGGATCTATTCTGATACTGGCAGTCCATCTCTTTAGAGCTCAGTCCTCTTTTGAGCCTCCTTTTGGAGTCCGGCCTCAGTGGTCGAAAGCTCCATTGTAGAGATATTGTACTAATTTGAGTCATCTGACTAAGAGCTTCTTGGTGTTTTTTTTTAGTATGTGTGTAAATCTTTATTGTGTACAGTAAGTTAAAATCATTACAGCTACTTAAAACAAGAAAAGAAAAAGAATATACTAACAATTATAAAATCTCAAATCAGTACATGATGCTTTCTCCAAAACGCACGTTGCAAAAGTAAGCAAGGCAGTCATTTTGTGGTAACAAAACTCAAATGCGGCGTTTAAGTAGACAACAAAAGGGTGCATATGCAAACGTACTAACAATGTCAAATCTCAAATCAAGACAATGTTTTCTCCAATTGCCCAAGTAAAAAGGACAGTCACATTGTTGTAACAAAATTCAAATTGCACGTTTAAGTTAACAGTAAAGTGCGTGTGCAAAGTAGATAATAGCAGCATTGAATTATGTTTAGAAGTGGCTGTCGCACATAAAAAGCACAAATTGTGTTCAAAGATATACAAATATTAAAAAGCCCTAGCAATTCAGAAGACACTCACCAGTAGACGCATTGTGGTGACAGGGCTGGCAGACAAATACAACAAAATATCGGTGCGTGAGCTCAGTTTGTCCGAACTAAAAGACTGGTTATGGCTGTGGTTTGGCTATGTGAGGCGCACTTATACGAACTATCCACTCATTTTTGCCTGACATTCAGGTCACTGACAGTGCTACTAGTTCACAAGACTCATTGAGTGTCAAAGTTCAGGTTGAGTATGCGTATCCTATCCCTCGTCACAAGCAGGTACTTATCTGTAGTCACATTTCTGGGCCTTGGGTCACGGGCAATCTCCCTATCCTTCATTCATGGTATTTTGTCCTCATTTTGTTGTACCCTCCTCCCACTGTTCATTGTTACATCAAATAGCACGTATTAATAGCCACATCCATAACGCATCGGCACCACTACCATCTACTCGTTTACCTTTGTGGTCCTATCTGGTTTTATCCATGTGATGTCATAATAGCCTCATCCCGCTTTCGCCATCATGGCTATTGACAATGTTTCTGTTAGACTAATACGCACCAGCAAGTTACTTGTACAGATCTTTTGATCTTTGCAATGTAATGTATGGAAATATAAATGCTAATAAAAAGATTTAAACAAAAAAAAGTTCAGGTTGAGTACGCAGTTGCGAGTATGAATAGGTTAAACCTATACCTTAGAAAAAACTGCTTGTGCAAACAGTTATGTCTGAAAATGGGCTTGACATGTTTTTCAGTGGTGGGGCTATGGAAACCACATTATCTAATTTACGGAAAATGCTAGTGAACTCATAAGAGCTGTCCACCCATATTTACCTGACACCGAGGCCACTGACAAATTTTAAACAGTGATCACTGGCTCTAAAGTGCTTGTGCAATTATTTAAAAAAAAAAAAAAACTGCTGGTGGTTCAGTAGAGGGAACTGTCCGCCCCAGATACCTCATGCTCTGGATGCCCACACATATTGCTAGGTGCACTAAAAGCCTCACTATTTTTCAAATATCAGAGTGAGTGCAAAAAGCGTTTGTCGATGAAGACTTTACAGTAGGCTAAACTAACATTTTAGTGTAGCGAAAGTGCATATGCAAAACATTCCATTGTGGTTGCTGATGGTGACAGAGGGGTCGTTTCATCCGCGACTTTATGACTGACTTTAGTGGGGGGACTATCATATGTTTGTTGTACTCTGGCTTACGAACTTGTCTGCTGTGGGTTTGGGAGATGAAGTTTGTCAGCCGGATGTTTAAACGAGTGCTATTGAAGTTAAGTGAGATGATTATAGCTTGCCTGTGTGTACAGGCTCCCAAAGTGTTCCATTCATGCTTTTATCAGGTTTTCTGTCCGGCCAGCAGTGTGGGACATAGACACGTTCGAGGCATGTGGGCTGCTGAATTCATATCTGTGCATAGATCGCCGCCTAGTGTTGGGTCCGGATGATTGCACATTGTTGTCCTGGAAGAGTCTTCGAAGTATCACGAGATAGGTGGCTCCTCCCCTGGACTACAGTGCGCATGGGCATCCTCTCCATCCTCAGATTGTTTTTTTCCGGCATTATGTTCGGATGTGCTTATCTTAGCTCAAGTTAGGAAAATTCAGTTTCAGGCCAAAAGGCCTTTAGTCTGCGTCGGTACTGTTCCCGTTCGGTGTCGACTAGTTTCTTTAGTGCTTTAGCACCTTCTTCCAACTTTCGGATCCGCTTGGTCCGAACATCAAACTTCGGTCGACAATGGAATCGAGGACTCCATTCAAAAGGTGTCCTTTATGCCACGCAAAATACCCACACATCGACGTCCACCCAGTATGCAATAAATGTCTCTCACCGGATCACGATGAGTCAAAATGTATGGCCTGTGCCCGGTTCCGCTCCAAGAAGACTCTCCGGAATCGACGGGCAGCGAGATTGGAGGCGCACCGAAGACGCCGAGAGCGTGGAAGACGTAGACTCCAGCCCCGCTTCCGAACACGATTCCCGATCGGAAGACGACGACGAGGTGATCTTTCAGAGAGAAGAAGTCGTCGAAGAGGTAGGAGACTACGATGAGGCCTTTGGGGCCGAGGAAGATAGCTCCTCTGAAGAGCTAGGCCCACCCGTCGATACGGAGGCCGAAAAACTACGTCGTCATGAGGCTCCGGTCAAGGGATCGCCTTCGGGCCTTACCCGAGATCAATCTCACAGTTCTTCGGCCCCGCCTTCGGACCCGGCCTCGAACATTTCCAAGGAGCCATTATTACCAAAAACGACTGGGTTCGCAAACCCGAAACCATCCATCGCACCAGTTCTGTCAAAACCGAAAGTGAAACTGGTTGTGATCAGCTCGAAGGCCTCGAAGCCCTCCACTCCTTCGACGCCGACAAAAGTCATCGGCTCCGACCGCGTACAAAGGGATTTCGGTGCCGAGCTCATCACAGCGGATACAGTTACCGAGCCGAAGAGGAAAGCCCTCGGGCCCCACAAGGCACCTCGGCCTCTGGCACCGAAAACGTCGGCCCCAACCACCAAAGTTAAGGTGGCCACCCCGTCTACGTCTAAAACACCGGCGCCTGATAAGTCATCGACTACGTCGGGCGTCGATACCTCCCTCCGGATCGATGACCCCCTTCCTGCAAAACTTTCGGGGTCGGCTTCGACGCCTACCTCCAAGGTGCCAACAGGCTCCAAAGAGCCGTCTGTGTTCACCGTTCAACAGGTCTCGGCATCGTTGCAACGCATCACAGAACGGGCAGCCCTCCAATCTTCGTCGGGTCCCGACACGCACAGGACCTCAAAAGCACCCTCGGCGCCGACCAACATCACGTTTGGGTTGCCACCGCCCACGGCACCGAAACTATTCGAGATTCGGACACTTGTCCTCCACACACGGTCTACATCCACTGGTCAAACAGAGCTCGAGCCTTCACAGCCACGATTTATCGACGCCAACACTGGGAGGTTGATGCTCCGCAAGCGGAAAATCACACCGGACACACTGGAGAGGGGAGTGGACTCCTACAAAATTCCTCTCAAACACAAGTTGCCAGCGGGGTCGGAACCAGTGCTACATGAACAATTCCAACCCTTCCATCACAATCCGCAGTCCTTTTCTCCTACGCCTTCCGATGCGGACGCTGTAGAGGACTATGTGGGGGATGATACCATCTACCCTGGGGATGTCGATCCTGATGAGCACCTGCAAGACCCGGATCAGGCATGGGATGACCCCACCGACCAGGGTACCGCTCCACATACTCAGGATACGCAGCTTTATAACATAAAAACATCTCCCACAGAAGACACTGCTGCCTTTAATGCCCTAATCGAACGGGCTGCTGCTAATCATGGAGTAGAACTCCATTCTGACGCCATCGAGGAAGACTTCTTGCTTGACACTTTCGCCTCTTCCGAAAGAACTGTCAAAACTCTGCCCATGTTAAAAGGAGTTCTCAAACCTGCCAAAGACATTTTCAAAGAAACCACAAGAGCACGGGTGTTAAACCCCAGGATTGAAAAAAATACAAGCCTGCACCCGGAGACCCTGTATACATTCGGGGTCAGTTACCTTTGGACTCCATGGTGGTTGCTAATGCTCGCAAGAGAGCCCACTCACAAACAACAGGTGATGCTCCTCCCCCAGACAAGGAGTCCAAAGTGCTGGAAACATCGGGCAAACGAATTGCGGCCCAAGCAGCAAACATCTTGCGTATTGCCAACACACAGGCACTCGTGGCCCGTTATGACAGGTCCCACTACGACACACTAGAATCATTACTCCAACATCTGCCAGATGACTATAAAGAGTCAGCAGAGCTACTCATCAGAGAGGGACAACTCCTCACCAATGCATCCATAAAGTGCGCACTTGATGCAGCCGACACAGCGGCTAGGGCTATCAACACAAGCGTCATGTTGAGACGGCATGCATGGTTAAGAATCTCAGGCTTCAAGCCGGAGATTCAAAACAATATCCTACATCTACCAGTCAACACATACTATTTATTTGGCCCTGACGTTGACACTACCCTCGAGAAAATTAAAAAAGACACTGACACTGCGAAATCAATGGGGGCTCTGCAGACGCAACAGTTTCGTAGTGGCTCCTTTCGTCGCCCCAGAAATAGAGGAGCAGCTAGAGGTCAGGGGCCACAGCAGCAATACACCAAAGGTGGCACACAAAGTACCTATGATAAAACCAACAGAGGTGGATATCGTGGTTCCAGCACCAAGGGCAGAGGACGTGGTTATGGCAACACCAGGTCCTCCCCTAAAAACAAACAGTGACGCCCTCTCCCCGCCCCCCGACCACATAACACCTGTTGGGGGGAGACTCCAACTGTTCCTCTCCACGTGGAAAACCATCACCACAGACAGGTGGGTCAGGGACATCATCCAGCACGGGTACTGTCTAGAATTAACGTCCACTCCACCCAATATACCGCCAAAGCACCGTCCTATGTCCGTAGAGCACTTGGCATTATTGCAGCAGGAGGTGCTAGGTATGCTGCAAAAAGGTGCAATAGAGGTCGTGCCCATCGACCAGCAGGGGACAGGGGTGTACTCTCTGTACTTCTTAATCCCAAAAAAGGACGGCTCGCTAAGACCTATACTAGACCTGCGACCCCTCAACCAATACATTCTCTCAGAGCATTTCCATATGCTCACCCTACAGCAGGTTCTCCCACTACTCAGTCAGGGAGACTTCCTAGCCACACTGGACCTAAAAGATGCGTACTTCCACATACCCATACACCCTTCACACAGAAAGTACCCCAGGTTCACTATTCAAGGGCATCACTATCAGTTCAAAGTTCTGCCCATCGGAGTAACAACAGCACCCAGGGTCTTTACCAAGTGCCTAGCGACAGTGGCAGCACATCTACGAAGACAACACATTCACGTTTTCCCTTATCTGGACTGGTTCAGGCAAAGTCAGCCCACCAGTGCGCCAGCCACATGTCCCACACCATTCACCTTCTTCACAGTCTGGGATTCTCACTAAATTACCCAAAATCACATCTCCAACCTGCACACGTACAACAGTACCTAGGCGCCACCATAAACACTCTGGCGGCCACAGCTCAGCCAACTTTAGTGAGAATCAACAGCATGCAACTGCTGATCTCAAAATTCAAACCTCAACACTCCCTTCCTGCACGAGTGTTCATGCAGTTGATAGGCATGATGGCCTCCTGCATTTTCATAGTCCCGCACGCGAGACTACATATGCGCCCGCTTCAGGAGTGCTTAGCACGTCAATGGAATCAGGCTCACGGGCAATTAAAAGACCTAGTGTTCGTGAGCGGTCGGGCATACAACTCTCTGCATTGGTGGAATCCACAAAACCTTTGCAAGGGCCGACCGTTCCAGGAGCCTATTCCACAAATAATACTGACGGCGGACGCCTCTCTCCAGGGATGGGGAGCTCATGTACTCCATTACACAGTGCAGGGACTATGGACAACACAGCAGAAGAAGATGCACATCAACCTTCTGGAACTGATGGCGATCTTCCTGGCCATGAAGGCATTCAAAGTACACTTGTGCAACAAAGTCGTGTTGATCCGGACGGACAACATGACTGTCATGTACTACATACAGAAGCAGGGAGGAACACACTCTCCACAGTTGTCTCATCTGGCTCAGAGCATGTGGAAGTGGGCCATCCAGAGGAACATATTCCTCATGGCGGAACACCTCCCCGGCAAGGGCAACCAGATGGCGGATCTGCTCAGCAGACACAGCCACCAAATGCACAAGTGGGAGCTGCATCCATCAGTACTCAAACCGTACTTCCAACAGTGGGGTCATCCAGAGAGACCTATTCGCCACAAGGGAAAACGCAAAATGCCAAAGCTTTGCCGCCAGGTTCCCACATCCACAGTCGAGGGGCAATGCGATATGGATGAACTGGTCAGGCAGATTTGCGAACTCTTTTCCCCCAGCACCATTAATACCGCTAGTGGCACGCAAACTACGGCAACACTCGATGACGCTCATCCTGGTTGCTCCAACGTGGGCACGCCAGCCATGGTACACCACGTTTCTAGAACTCTCCGTGGTACCGCATCAAAGACTGCGGCTAACAGCCAAGCTTTTAACGCAGAGCCATGGCGAGATTCAGCACCAAGATCCGCAACAGTTGATCCTGGCGATCTGGCTCCTGAGGTCTTAGAGTTTGGCTACCTCAACTTGTCTCCAGAATGTATGAATATCATCAAAGAGGCATGGAGACCCACAACCAGAGCATGCTATGCGGCTAAATGGAAAAGGTTTGTCATTTATTGTACCAATAATGACATCAATCCGC
Organism: Triturus cristatus; assembly: GCF_964204655.1. Classification (NCBI taxonomy): domain Eukaryota; kingdom Metazoa; phylum Chordata; class Amphibia; order Caudata; family Salamandridae; genus Triturus; species Triturus cristatus. Next base: position 203,530,337 of record NC_140586.1, read on the forward strand.
TGGATGCATCAACTCAAAACATTATCTGTTATCTGTTACATTTATACAGATGCAATCTAGCGTATAATTCCATCCGTATACATTTAACCGCACTGGCAGCTTACCTTCAAAACCGGCAGCACCTTTCACTGTTCAGAGTGCCTGCCATCAAAGCTTTCCTGGAAGGACTCAAAAGAGTCATTCCTCCTAGACACCCACCTTCGCCAGTCTGGAACCTCAATGTGGTCCTCACCAGACTAATGGGGCCACCTTTTGAACCTCTACACTCCTGTGAGATTCAATTTCTTACCTGGAAGGTGGCTTTCCTAGTGGCCATTACCTCACTAAGAAGAGTTAGTGAACTCCAGGCACTAACCATTCAAGAGCCATTTATACAGGTTCATGCAAACAGGGTCGTCCTACGCACCAACCCTACATTTATGCCCAAGGTAATATCGAAGTTCCATTTGAACCAATCTATTGAACTGCCAGTGTTTTACCCTAATCCTGAGAATGTAGCAGAAAGAATGCTCCACACACTTGATGTCAAACGAGCTCTCATGTACTATATTGACAGAACACAAACCTTCAGAAAGACAAAACAACTGTTAGTTGCCTTTTCTCCACAGCACAAAGGCAGCCCCATTTCCAAAGCAGGAATAGCTAGATGGATCGTTAAGTGTATACAGATTTGCTATCACAAAGCTAAACGCACACTAACGATTCCTCCAAGAGCCCACTCCACACGAAAGTTAGGGGCCTCCATGGCTTTCCTGGGAAATATTTCTTTAGAGGAGATATGTAGAGCAGCCACATGGTCCACTACACATACCTTCACAAAAGACTACTGTGTTGTTGTACACTCAAGACAGCAGGCAGCTGTAGGACAGGCTGTTCTCAAAACTCTTTTTCAGACTGCTGCAGCTGGCACAGGTAGCCGCCGCTAATGGAGGAACTGCTATATATTCTATGCACAGATATGAATTCAGCAGCCCACATGCCTCGAACTGAATATGCTACTTACCAGTATGCATCTGTTCTTGGCATGTAGGGCTGCTGACATTCATATCGCCCACCCTCCTCCCCGGCGCCTGTAGCGGCTGCAGCACTCAGAATTACTGTATAGCATGGTCATCACTTACTATATCTACTCCATCACTGCCACAATGGCGAAAAACAATCTGAGGATGGAGAGGATGCCCATGCGCACTGTAGTCCAGGGAAGGAGCCACCTATCTCGTGATACTTCGAAGACTCTTCCAGGACAACAATGTGCAATCATCCGGACCCAACACTAGGCGGCGATCTATGCACAGATATGAATGTCAGCAGCCCTACATGCCAAAAATAGATGCATACTGGTAAGTAGCATATTCAATAACATGCTTGAGGAATTCCTCGCACTGCCCACAGCCCCTACAGATTGTACTTTCCCAATGTGGGTTTGGCAAACCCTTTACTACTCCTCTTTCATCTGCAGGTGTTGCCTTCATGCCATCCTTGATCCTGTGCTCCTTATCAGTCTTTGATGCTTTAAGTGTGAAGCATCAAAGACTGGTCAGGAAGACCATCCAGCCCTTCTGCATCAAGTTCCTGTGCAGCACCTATCCACTCTGGTGCATCTCCTTCCATCTCTCGTGCAGCTCATACCTTCTCTGGTGCAGCTCCTACCTTCTCTGGTGCAGGTCCTATCTTCTCTGGTGCCGCTCCTACCTTCTCTGGTGGAGCTCTTACCTTCTCTGGTGCAGCTCCTACCTTCTCTGATGGAGCTCCTACCTTATCTGGTGCAGCTCCTACCATCTCGGGTGCAACTCCTACCATCTCTGGTCCAGCTCCTACCTTCTCTGGTGGAGCTCCTACCATCTCTGGTGCAGCTCCTACCATCTCTGGTCCAGCACCCACCATCTCTGGTGCAGCTCCTACCTTCTCTGGTGCATCTCCTACCTTCTCTGGTGCAGCTCCTACCTTCTCTGGTGGAGCTCCTACCTTCTCTGGTGCAGCTCCTATCTTCTCTGGTGCAGCTCCTACCATCTCTGGTGCAGCTCCCATCATCTTCAAAGCCAATGGACAGCTCGAGGCAGTAGTTCCCCCTTTTCAACGGCCACCTCCTCTTCCTCTCTACCAGCTGGTTACTTCCTGGGTCTCGGCTTATCCAGAAGGGACAATTCTCTTGTGGATCTTTTCTTAGTCCCCCTCCTTACAAGAAAGCTTAGGGGCATATTTACAAGGAAGTAGCGGAGCGCGGTGTTAGCCTACTTGGCTTAATGCTGCGCTCTGCCACTTCTGAAACGCAGGGCTGCACCAGAGATACAGTACATCCTTGCGTTTCCCCCTCACTGGCACTAATTTAGCTGCCTAGCGCCAACGCAGGCACCCATGCGCCACAGTGGAAGGGGTGCCTACGTTGAGGGAAATGATTTAATGATTGTTTATGTGCAGGAAGCTGTCCCTTCCTGCACAAATGAGCAACCAAGATGAGTCCCACTGTGTTGGAATTGGCTATCTTCCCAGTATCCTTTATAGTTTAAGGAAAAAAAAATGTTTTCTTAAAATAATCCTCACCTACCAAGGTGTCCCATGGTGGCATGCTTCATCATAGGGTTCTTCCTACCCCGCTGCGAGGGTCGATTAGTGGTTAAAAAATACCTGGCTTAATGAAAACTAAATATTTATTCAGTCCTATAGCTGGTATTGTTAAAAGTGGGGAAAGGAGCAACACATGTTTAGGTGTGTTTGTCTCACGGTTGACATGTTTCAAGCCATTACCCCAAGGCTTTTCTTCAGGAACATGACATTGATCCATGTACCACTCCTATGAGTGACACCAACTAGATCTTCTTATTAAAAATGAAAGGACATATAAGTACAATACAATACCCAATCGGTATTTTTTTCTGGAAAGATCTGGAAAGATAGGACTTATCGTTATTGCTTACATTTCATTAAAGATAATTGAGGTTAACTAGAAAACACATCACCATATGCGGAAAAAACGATGATTGTGGTGAAAATCTGATCGTCTGTTGTCTATAGAATGTGATTGGTATGCAAGAAAGTTGTAGATAAGGTCTCAAAAACATACATTTTAATAGACGAAATCTGGCCCCATGAGCTCAACGGGGGAAGGGGCGCATGTAGTCACACACTGGAAAGATCAAAAAGTAAACAAGGCTTTTACGTTCAGTATTTTTAAAGAAACTTCCCAATATAAGACAAAAAAGGGAAGAAATGCTCATTGTCAAAGGGGCTCTTCTATGCCGTACTCATATTATCAAAGCTACTCCCTTGCCCTGCATACTTTGCCTGTCCACAGCTCCTATGATAACCCTTCCAGTGGAGTCGGACCTGTTAGATGACAGGCGGCTCAGCGTTAGCATCTGCATGCGCGAGAAAGCTAGACCACTCACTTGCGCAAGATGGCCACCCTCCAATGGCACCACTTTCTGGTTGCACGGCGCCTGGTGATGTCGGTCCGCACCTGTACTTCGGGGCTGTGGGGAGAATCTGTTTTAAAAGGAATACATGTCCAGATAGTGAAAAAAGGTTTCCCTTCGGGAAATGTTTGTTGAAAAAAAAGGTAATGAAAAAAGTTATGAAAAAAAGGGGGCGATACTTCTGTGCATTATACCATAGATTTGCTATGAATAGGAACAAAGGATGGTAAAGATATTTATATATAGAAAAGGTTAATACTTGTGCTAGACCAAGAAGATTCTTCTGAGCCTGGTACCTCTGGATACCTATGAGATTTCACTGCGCCACTTCTACGACTTCACTGCATCAAATCCTTGCACCTGCTTCAAGCAGGCGTAAGGGTTGAGGCCGGGCTTCTCACATGGGACTCACGCATGGGTAATAGCACATTGCTGGAATTGCCTCCGTTTTCTGACACACTCCAGCAATGCGTCATTACTGCATCAATAGGTACGTCAGGATTCCTGATGTGTGCAGACTCTTAAATAGACCTGAGAATTGCAGAAGAAGCATTCTCCGGTCTCAGGGCTCTTGAAAATGGAGTACCAGTCTTCAGAGAGCAGTCCATTGTTTTGTGTCTGAGAACCCCACCCTCTCAGTCTGTGGCAGTAACTTCTCTGAAAGGAAAATTACATCCCTGCACATAAGCAAGGATGCCAAGTTCCTACCATTCCAGCGGTCACTCCCTGAGATAGGCGAACACAAACACCTTCATGGGCAGCTTTTGCCTATTCTCTAGTATACCTTTATTGGGACATCTCCTTACTCCCATGTTATGCCCAGGAAGAGAAGTGTCAAAGAAGCTGTGAATCCAAAGCTGCTTATTTCCTGAGACATCATCAAAACTACCACCAGGACCTTGAACTCTTTTGGTCATGTGATGTTGTGGCTTAAGTACCTGTACCAGAAGCCAGAGATACAGGAAAAAACGTCATTTATCTCAAGTTTAGTGTAAAAAGGCCGGTTAAATATGTTTGTGGATAAGGAACTTCAGCAGTTCAAGCGAGGCACATTCACTGAGTGCCATCCAAGCGTAATACCCACATTTTAACCCCTCTCTTCCACCAAGCGAAGTACTTCCAGACTTTCGATGCATGCTAGGCAGACCTTTCAATCCCAGAGCCTAGCTGGAGGCTCCTCATGAAAATTGCAAAGATTATTTGGTTCAGAGGGAAGTACAAGCCTGCTCCCCCAGCATAGGCAACAGCCAAAAGTACTAACACAAAACAGAGAGTATGAGAGTTTACATAAGGCTTTCACACATCCTCTCAAGTAACAAAAACTACTACACCAAAGAATCTGAAAGACCAGATCTTCCTTCCTAATTGTCTATGGTACCACATCCTACAGAAATATTAATATTGTTAAGAAAAAACACTTCATCCACCAAATGGTGGCATGCTTCATCATTGGTGTTTTTCTCACCTTGGGAGGACAATGCGACCAGGATGGGCTCAACCCTTAACGGGAGCTCTTAAATATTAGATTTTCTGGACAGTTCTGGGGGTCCAGCTAATGTATAAAGATGGTTATGCGTATACCCTAAATGTCTTAATTTGTTTAGTACCCATACCATGATTAAAATCTAAACCATGGATGCAAAATGGGAATCCAATGTTTCCTGCATCCTCATTTTGCCAACATGTTACTGCCGATTCTAAAACATGCCTAATAGGTCACTCTGCCTTCTTCAGGGCAACTAGACCTCCCTACCTATATTCACCCTGTTCTAAGGGAACAGTTAACATAAGGAGGCATATGTTTTTCTACTTTAATGTGTTTCAAAACCTGTAGGATGCCACTCCACTTTATGCCACTCCACTCTACACTTTCCACTCTATGCCACTTCATTTTATGTTACTTCACTATATGCCAGTAAACTCTAAGATAATCCTCTGTACGCCGCTCTAAGCTACTCCACACTGCACTCTCTACTCTACTTTATTATGCTGTATGCCACTCTATTTTATGGCACTCCTGTCTACGCCACTTCACTGTTCACCCCTCCACTGTACACTACTCCACTGTACACTATTTCAGTGTACGCAACTCCACTCTACAACACTACATTGTGCACTTCAGTTTACACCACTGAACTATTCACTGTACACCATTGCACTCTATGCCACTCCTCTGTACTCGACTGCAGTATACGCCACTCCTTTCTACCACTATACACCAGTCCACTCTACACTATTCAACGTTACACCGATAAACTGTCCCTCACTCCACTCTAAGCCAGTCCACTCTACACCACTCCTCTGTACTCCACTCCACTCTACATTGTTCCACTGTAGGTCAATCTGCTCTACTACACTCCACTGTACGTCAGTGCAGTGCACGCCATTCTAGTATATGCTAGTCCACTCTATGGCCCTGCACTGAACAACACTCCACTCTATACCATTCCCCTGCCACTCCAGTGTACCTAATTCCACTCTACTCTACTCCCCCCCACTCTACGACACAATATACCGTCCGAAAGGACACTTGACAACACTATCCTCCACTGTACGGTATCACACTCTACTCTACAATAGTAAACTGTACGATAAGAAAAAACATCTTTATTACAAATTTTAAAACCATTTAAATTTCATGAAAAAAACCAAAAGTTAAAGATGTTATAATTAAGAAACCTTCATGTTCAAGGCATGTGTGCTGTAGATACACATGCTTTGCATACTCCTGCCATCTAGTGATGGGTCCATATGTTTGCAAGTTGTTTTTCTTCGAAGAAGTCTTTCAACTCACAAGGTAAGGTGACCCCTCCTTTCGGTGATACTGCGCATGGGCATCGACTCCATTGTTAGATTGTTTTTTTCCGCCATCGGGTTCGGACGTGTATTGCTGCGCTCCGGTTCAAAACCGTTCTTCGGGTTCCCCTCAGTGTGCAATCCACTACCCTGGACGGTATTTCCCACTTCTCAGCGTTTTGATTCGGTCAACAAAAACTCCAATTTCAAATGAAGTTTCTTTGGCAGCCTTCAGGCCTAACCGCGTCGGTCCAGCTCTTCATCGATAGAACAGACTCAGTTCAAATTCTATCCTCTGTGCCAGACCAAGTACCCGCTCACTGACTCGCACCAAATGTGTAACTTGTACTTGTTTCTAGAGCACAGAGAAAAGACTGCGACGTGTGCAAATCGATTGGGTCGAAGAAAACTCTCCGCGATCATCGGGCTCTATGTCGGGAGATGCAGCGCCAACACGTCGATGACACGCCGGATATCTTCAGTGAAGATTCCGAGAAAGGTGACCTCGAGCCCTCAGTGGCTGAGGAAGAAGAGGCCTTCTCCATGTTGGACTCAGATTCAGAGATGGAGATAGACATCGACGTCCACAATGTGCTGCAGGGACAGGGTGACATGAGTACAGAAGACCCCTTGCCCCGTCCACCCACCCCCAAAAAATCTAAGGCTTCGGCACTGAGACGATGTTTCTGACGCTTCGCCTCCCGGCTCGGCACTGAAACATGTAGTCAAGCGTTTTGGCTCAGGATCAAGTCGGCTGAAATCCACCTCAGAGCCAAAACCTTCCGGTTCCAAGCACAAAGCCGGTTTGGAGCCGAAACCCTCCACGCCGAAAAAGAAACAGCCTTCGGAGCCGAAACGGTCCGTACCGAAAAGCCATTCAATCTCGGCCCGAAACTTTCGGCTCTGAAAACCAAAAATGTGCCTTCAGCACCTTCAGATCTAAAAATAGACATTGTTCCATACAAATCCGATCCTAAGCAAAAGAAACTGTACATTAATCCTGATACAGGACATATTCACACCAAGCCACCTTCTAAGCACAATGTTCCCGAGGACGACAGTCATTACAAAATCCCTTTAAAAAAGAAAAATTTTGGTACCAGCCCTTTTCATTCACCACTGCCAACTCCACCCTCCTCTCCACTTCTAGATCCTTTGCACATCACACCTCATGATTCTCCACTATCTCGCCTTGAGGGAAACAATATTGATGAGGGAGACAAACACTTACCAGGGGATCCATAGACTAATTATGCAATTGACCCTCCATTGGATAACGATCCAGACCTTTACCCTGCCAAACCATCTCCACCTGATGACAAAGAATCTTATCAAGGGCCGCACAATACCATGGGGTGGTACTCCACAAGGAATCTTTAAAAGAGGATTTTTTATTTAAGACACTAGGATCAGCACACAGGTCGAGCCAAACACTCCCTGTGCTCAAAGGAATGATGAGGCACGCAGACGAAATTATTAAAGACCATGTACGTGCACGAATCTTGACTCCTAGAGTCGACAAAAAAATACAAATCTTCCCCAACAGATCCGGTATTTATTAAAGGCCAGTTACCACTTGACTCCTTGGTAGTATCCAATGCCCGCAAGCGAGCTAATTCCCAAACCTTGGGGGATGCTCTCCCCAAGATAAAGAATCAAAATTCATTAATGCTTCTGGCAAACGCATAGCTGCTAAGCTGCCAATCACTGGTGTATTGCCAACACTCAGGGCCTTTTAGTCAGGTATGACAGGGCGCACTGGGACAAAATGGAGCAATTGCTACAATATCTCCAAGATGAGCATAAAGCTAAAGCCCAAGACTTGGTCCAAGAAGGAAAATTAACTTCCAACTCTACCATAAGGTGTGCTCTAGATGCTGCTGACACCGCAGCTAGCGAGATCAACACTAGCATCCTACTCAGAAGGCATGCTTGGTTAAGGATCTCCAGTTTTAAACCCGAAGCCCAACAATTTATTTTTAATACACCATTTGACAAAGAAAATCGTTTTGGCCCTGAGGTAGATCAAGTGCTCCAAAAAATAAAAAAGGACACTGAGGTAGCAAAATCCATGGGAGCGCTTTAGTCTCCTTTAAACAGGGGCTCCTTTTGGTGCTCCTTTTAGCTCTCCTTTTACAGGGGAGGGTCCAATTCAACACCCTCAGACCAAAACACTTCCTCGTACAAGGGTAACAACCAATCCTCTTCCTCAAGAGGCTTTTTCAGAGGAGGGTATATAGGAAACAACTCTAAGGGCAGGGGTAAGGGCACCAAACCCATAACTCCCCTTCCCCTAATAAGTAATGACTTTCCCACGCTTCCCCCGACTATTCCACACCTGTCGGGGGAAGACTTCAACAGTTACTCCCCATTTGGCAATCTGTAACAACTGACAAATTGGTACATGGAATTATCCAACATGGTTATTGCCTGGAGCTTATCGCCAATCCTCCAAACATTCCACCTGACCACTTGCTGTTGCTCGAACAAGAAGTGCTATGTCTCCTACTAAAAGGAGCCAAAGAGCCAGTTCCACTTCAGTACCAAGGTTCAGGGGTCTACTCTCTCTACTTTCTAATCTCCAAAAGAACAGCTCGAAGCGCGGAGAGAAGATGGCCACGTAGTGAGTGAGCTCCGTCACCCTTCTTAGCCCCTGTCTATCCTGAGGGACTATCCGGTACACAGATTGCCAGTTCTCGGCATCGGAGCACCAGCGGAGCCCAACCTGCTTGCCCCGGCTCCGCGATCGTGTCTGCAGCCTGAGATCTGATGCCTCGGAGAGCTGCGGCCTGGGGCGGAGCCTAAAGCCGGGACCCACAGTAGATTGTCCCGCCGTGGAGGTGCCTTGGCTGACCCGGGGTGGCGCTACGAATCGGGGAGCAGCTGCGGTCATCTTTGCGGCCGGAGCGCCCGGTGAGCTGCTGAGATCTGTGGCGGTGGCGGCTTGGGTGCCCCGCCAGCATACCTGAGAGCCCCCACGCCCTCTGCAAGAATCATCGAAGGCAGTTTAACGCGCCGGCCGCACTGCACTAAAATGGCGGCGGCGCGTCTTCACCACTGAAAGTTATCCTGCTGATTGCCGCATCAAAGTGATGGCTGTATTTCCCAGTCTGCCGAAAATTGCCCAGTGACCCTGGGACAGCAGCACTCCCGACCTGAGGTATGTCGGACTGGTGTGCTGAATAACACGCAGTACACTGCGGTAGGCGCGCCAGCCGCGAAACAAGGGTGAGCGGCGGAGCGACCTCGGAGGTGAGGTTTCCCATCGGCTGGAATCCTGACATCACTCGACAGCTGGGGGAGACCAGATTTCGTGTGCAGTACAGGCACCACGAAGCTCTAGGGATCCTGCTACCCTGAACATGTGTCTCGCCTTCCAGTGGTGCCTCGCAGCGGCATGAACCCCATCACCACTTACCAGCAGCGGGTGGCCACACCATCTGTGCGGAGCGGTTTCCCTGGTGATCTAGGGGTCCCCCTACCCTGAACGCCTGGTGCCCCCTGCAAAGTCTTGCCGGTTGGGGTCCTGGGGCCGGAATGTCCGGTTTATGCAATCCTGAGTCAGAGTGTGCCTCGCCATCCTCGGCAATAGCTTTCCAGCTTGTCCTTTCTACTGCAGCCCAAGAGGGGTGAAATTTTGGAAGCGGCCGCAGGGACCCCTACACCTGCAGGACTCGGAACTGAGTTCCGGATCAGGGGCGAGTCGAAGTTGGGTTGGAGCCGGGGACGGTTGTTTGTTGTGGTGCCCCCGTCCTGCACCTCAAACCTGCCCAATATTCGCCTAGAACGCAACAATGGAGCGCGTGAAGGGATCCGGGTCTCGGAACAAAAACCAATTCAATCCAACAAGCTGGACCGATACACGGTCTCTAAAGAAACACAGCGGGGTCAATTGCCAGACGAAACTACAAGTGGTAGCCCGGGGGACGAGGAACAGGAAATTTCCCTCAAAGACGTCATGGAAGCCATCTCTGGTGTTAAGACCTCCTTGGAGCATAAAATGGACACTATGGCCATTGACATAAACCTTATCAGGGCGGATATGGGGAAACTGAATGAAAAAGTCAAACAGGTGGAAATAACAGCTGCCAGCCTGGTGGGAGACATCGCGTGTCTACAAAAGGAGGTCAGAGACCTCCAGGACTCTCGTACTTCTACAGAGCTTAAGCTGGATGACTATGAAGGCCGCCTTCGTCGAAACAGCCTCCGCATCCTAGGAGTTCCCGAGAAGTCGGAAGGGCAACCCCCAGGCCTCTTTGTTGAGGAACTCATTCTCAACCATTTGAAACCCAAAGGCCTCAGTAAATTTTTTGTGATCGAGCGAGCCCACAGGGTACCGGGCGGCCGAACCAAATCGGGCGCTCCCCAGCTGCCCATGTTGGCTCGGGTCTTAAACTTCCGAGATAGAGACGTTATCCTCCAAAGCTCCAGGGCTGGCGCCCCTCTCCGCTATGAGTTAGCGGATATCTCCTTCTTCCCGGACTATACTCAAAGAGTACAGAGGCAAAGGAGGACATTCCTATCGGTGAAGCGAGACCTGAGAGATAAAGGCATAAAATACTCGATGCTATTTCCAGCACGCCTCCGGGTCGAGGCCGACGGAAAAGTGTGATTTTTTGACCAGCCGGAAGCAGTGGCGGAGTGGATTGAGAATAGGGGTGCAGGGAGCCCAACAGATCGTGGAGCCAGGGACACAACAGGCGCTCGGCCGCCCTGATGAAGGAATCTCCATGCAGGCAACTTTCTATAGATATACAAATACAATGAAACAGTGGGGCGGGCTGTGTGGGAGGGGAATGGCAACTGCGCTTCACTCAAAGAGACTGGTAAATTTCTAATGTTTTCAGGTCATTATGGCAATTGATGGTGTAACAAAGTGCCAGTCTGGGGCAGGGGTACAGAGCCCGCTATTTTCCCCCTGTTTTTCTTCCTTTGAATTTAGTTAGGGCGACAGGCACTCTGCAAGTTTTTAATGGACAGTTCAGAGCCCAGAGTGCGGGCAGCAGGGAGTGGGGATGTTGGGATGGGGTTTTGAGTTGGATGGTTTGGTGTTTTTTGTTTATGATCGGCACAGTACATGAGTGTTTCGGCGAAAGTCCTAATGCAAGGGTTACCGCAGGGGATTGTTGGCGTGTCCATGGTCATGCCAGAGATGATGGGGGATAGGGGTGTAGGGATCCGGAACTGGAGCATTGGTGAGTCAGGGGATAATAGCAAACGGAGTTTTGTCCTCCAATATATTGAGTATCTCTACAATGATGGGGGATAGAGAGGTTAAAGTTCTAAGTTGTAATGTGAACGGGTTAGGGAATAAAATTAAGCGACGTATAGTACTCCAACATATTAAGAAGCATTCCCTGGATGTGGTCCTACTGCAGGAAACGCACTTAGTTGGCAATACCTGGAAAGCAATGCACAGGGGAGGGTACAAAATGATTGCTCATGCGGGATGTACGTCAGGTTCTAGGGGTGTGGGCATAATGATGAAAAACACTTTCCCTCTAGCAGTGAATTCCACATGGACAGATGATTGTGGCAGATATGTTGGTGTCACCGGGATGTGGGAAGGCCGCTTGATCACTTTTATGTCAGTCTATGTTCCTCCGGGTCTTCAGAGTACCACGTTTACCGATCTGGGTACGGTCCTGCTCACGGTGCCTGAGGGACTTCTGATGCTAGGGGGCAACTTTAACGCAGTAGTCTCTGGGGAGTTGGATAGGTTTCCTCCCTGGGAAATGGGGTGGGCTACCCGCTGGCTACCTGATTTTCTAGAAGCCATGGGTCTAGTGGATAGCTGGAGACTTTACCACCCAGATCAGATGCAATACACCTTTCACTCTGGAGCTCATCACAGCCTCTCCAGGCTAGACTACTGTCTAGTACCCGCTGCACAAGCCACCTATATACATACTATTAGCCACTTAGCCAGAGGCATTTCTGATCCCTTCCCACTTTGGATCCAACTCCTTCTGAGCCCAGGATCGTCGGGAAGACTGGCCCCAATTAACCCCTGGTACCTGCGGAACCCTAAGATCCGTAAAGGCCTTCTCAAGACTATAGACGAATACTTCACCAATAATGTGGGTTCAGTGAATTCCACCCAGTCTTTATGGGAAGCATTTAAAACGGTAATCCGTGGGCAGGCTTTATCGCTTATTTCTGGCTCAAAGAAAGATAAACAAAAAGACGTTATTGAAATTGAGACGGAAATTTATAGTCTTGAGGACGAACTGGAACGCTGGACAAGCTTCATCTACTAAGCTTAAAGCAACATGACTACAAAATGCTCGTCACGGATAGGGCCAAGGCTCTTAGCAGAGAGCAGCAGGGCAGGCTCTACGATTTGGGAGATAAAGCCAGGAAATTAATTGCCTGGGTGGACAGGAAGGAATGGGCAAGCCGCCTAGTTTCGGAGCTTAGAATAGAGGGAGATATCCTACTCACGGAACCACAGGAGATAGTGGACAGATTTGCAGAATACTTTCAAACAGTATACACTACCATATCCCCCCGCTCAGAGGTAGATTCGCATGAACTGCTTCGCGATATCAAGTTCCCTTGTCTCTCCCCTGACAACTGAAAATATATGGATAGTCCCCTGACAAAGGATGAGATCGCCCAGGCAATTCGCTCCTTAAACTCTGGGAAAGCACTAGGCCCAAACGGGCTCCCCAGATAAACTTGCCCCCCACTTAAAGTCCATGTTTGAGGAGTCTAGAGAGGCAGGGGTGTTACCCCGGGAACAGTGGCTGGCCAGCATTGTCACCATCCACAAAGAGGGAAAGGTCGCGACGGATTGTGCCTCATACAGGCCCATTTCGCTTTTGAATGCAGAGCCCAAAATTTTGGCCAAACTTTCAGCTAATCGATTGATGAAGGTGATCACAACCCTAATACACCCCGATCAGTCTGGCTTTTTGCCCCATAGAAACACCGCCCTTAACCTGCGTAGAGTTCACGGGGTAATAGATAGAGCCCGCACCCTTCAAGAACCTGCGGTGATTGTATCATTAGACGCGACTATGGCGTTTGACACCGTGGAGTAGCCCTACCTGTGGGCAGTTCTGGCTAAATTTGGGTTTGGTCCGGAATGTATCCAATGGGTACGTCTGCTGTACTCCGCACCCCTAGCACAAGTGGTGATGAACAGGAAGGTGTCAGCCTCATTCCCGCTTAGTCGTGGGACGCGTCAGGGCTGCCTGCTGTCCCCCCTTCTTTTTGCCCTGGCCCTGAAACCCCTTGCGGCGTGGATTCGTTGGGATCCAATGATGCGAGGACTGAGGTGGTCCCTCGGGTGGGAAGATCGTATATCCTTAGACGCCGGTGACATCTTGCTCTATTCGGCCTCTCCGCAGAAATCCCTAATTGTATTTCTCGATATTCTGGCAGTCTTTGGGAGGTTCTCGGGACTCTCCATTAATTGGGGGAAATCCCTGCTATTTGCTCTTAGTGGGAACCCTCCTGTTCCTCCCCGAGGTTGACGGATACAAATCAATGACAGGGGGTTTAAATATTTGGGGATCTTTGTTTCCCTTGACCCTTCAGTTCGATATGCTTGCAACCTGCTCCCCCCCTCCAAAAACTCAAGAGTGACATTGCCAATTGGAGGAAGCTCCCCATCTCACTCCTGGGTAGGGCCGTCCTTTTCAAAATGATGGCCCTGCCCAGATTCCTATACGTCCTGCAAAATACATTAGATGTCGTTCCAGCATCCTATTTCAGGGAAATTGAGGGCCTACAAAGAGACCTACTGTGGGACGGAAGACCTCAAATCGCACTAAACAAGCTAACGTTAAACTGGTATGATGGGGGCATTAGCCTCCCGGATATCAGGAAGTACTACTGGGCCTCCCAATTGGCAGCTATTAACCATGGCATGTTCGGCCGCATAGACGATCCGGGTTACACCATGGATAAATGAATCCTACCGGGTGGGAACTACAATAGAGCTCTTTATTCCTGTCTGAAAGATTTCAATTATCAGGCCCCACAAAACATTCAGTTCAAATTTGGCATGACGCCACGAACTCCCTGGGATGGAGAAACAAGTTAACTTTAGCCACACCTCTGTGGGACTCAGAGAAGCTGGGCGATCTCAGGAAAACGAAGGGTTTTGACAGGATCTTATTGGAATTTCTGCTATCAAAGATATGTGGGGGAAGGGTGAGATCAAGACCTTCCGGGAACTTCAAACTGAATACGAGCTGGCAGACGCGGAGAGGTTCCGCTATATGCAGGTTCGTCATTCGCTCCAGTCCGCGTTACCTAAAGAGACAGTTCCCCCGGAGGCCTCCCCGCTAGAGGACAGGGTTCTGGGTGGTCTACTTCCCGAGAGAACGATTTCTTTAATATACAAAAAGTTGATCAACCATATGGCGGATCCTCTTCAGTCACTGAGAGACAAATTGGGTGCAAGACGGGATAGAAATGGATGACGAGGACTGGCAGTCGGCGATATCCTCTCCCAAAGTAGTGGCGATTCCAGCGCGATTACGGAATTTCTGCTATCAAAGATATGTGGGGGAAGGGTGAGATCAAGACCTTCCGGGAACTTCAAACTGAATACGAGCTGGCAGACGCGGAGAGGTTCCGCTATATGCAGGTTCGTCATTCGCTCCAGTCCGCGTTACCTAAAGAGACAGTTCCCCCGGAGGCCTCCCCGCTAGAGGACAGGGTTCTGGGTGGTCTACTTCCCGAGAGAACGATTTCTTTAATATACAAAAAGTTGATCAACCATATGGCGGATCCTCTTCAGTCACTGAGAGACAAATTGGGTGCAAGACGGGATAGAAATGGATGACGAGGACTGGCAGTCGGCGATATCCTCTCCCAAAGTAGTGGCGATTCCAGCGCGATTACGGCTAGTTCAATTAAAAATCCTTTACAGAATATATCTATCAGGCCCCGATTGGTGAGCATGGGGTGGGCTGACACAGGAGAATGCAGGAGACAATGTGGACTTATCGGCACCTATATGCACACTATCTGGTAACTTTCATATATTAGCTCATATTGGCTTCAGATACACGACATAATCGGTAAGGTGTTACACATCACTCTCCGACCGGAGGCACGGAGATGCCTTCTAAACATATGGGAGCCTACAGATTTGAATACATCGCAGACTCAGTGGGCCACTCTAGGATTTATATTAGCTAAACGTAACATTGCTCAGCTATGGGAGCAGCACGCCCGCCCACCCTAGAGGACTGGGAAAGAAATCTCGGCTGGTGCATGTTCAGAGAAAAAACAGTGTATCTAGCAAGGGGATGTCCCAAGAAGTGGTCGCGAGTCTGGGGCCAGTGAAGTGACTATAGAGGGGAGATTTGTGCACCACCCTGTAACGATAGGAAGACCCTGACTCCCCGTAACGTTCCTTGATATTGTAATGAATGTATGTCCCTCCGACTGTGTGAAATGTACTAGTTGACCCGCCCGATCCTCTGTAATGTATGATTTGCCGATGTTTGTTAATAAAAAGAATTATAAAAAAAAATAAAAAAAGAACAGCTCATTAAGACCTATTCTGGATCTCAGATAGTTGAACCAATACATACTGTCAAAGCACTTTCACATGGTAACCCTTCAACAGGTATTTCCACTTTTACAGCAGGGCGATTTTATGTCTACTGTAGACGTAAAAGACGCATATTTTCTCATTCCAATTCATCCAACTCTTCGCAAATATCTCAGATTTGTCATAGCAGGCAAACATTACCAGTTCAAAGTACTTCCGTTTGGAGTCACCACTGCTCCCAGAGTATTTACCAAATGTCTGGCAGTAGTAGCAGCTCATCTCAGAAGACAACGTATTCATGTCTTCCCATATTAGATGACTGGCTATCAAAGCCAGCACTTACCAAAACTTTCTGCAATACACTCAGATCACAATAGACCTGCTTCATCAATTGGGCTTCATGGTCAATGCACAGAAATCTCACCGGCGTCTTTCACAGATGCAGTCTTATCTAGGAGCCACTATCAACACTCTCAACGCTCTAGCCTTTCCCAATGGAGCCAGAATTCACAACATTCAGTCTATGATACTACAGTTTCAACCCAACCAGACATTACCAGCCAGAGTTTTCATGCAACTGCTAGGAATGATGGCGTCTTGATTAGCAGTCGGACCCCATGCAAGGCTTCACATGCGTCCCCTACAAGAGAGCTTATCAAGTCAGTGGAATCAGTAGCAGGGTCAGTTAACCGATCTAGTCTTGGTAGACGGCCGCACCCATCGCTCTCTGAGGTGGAACCCATAAAATTTATCGAAAGGGCGGCCCTTCATAGACCCTATTCCACAGATCGTGCTAAAAGCAGACGCATCTCTCTCTGGTTGGGGTACCCATCTCCAAGATTACACAATCCAGGGTCTGTGGGGGGAAAAATCACAAAACTCTCCACATCAACTATCTAGAATTTCTGGCAGTGTTCCTAGCACTCAAAGCTTTTCAAACAAACCTCATACGCAAACCTGCCTAGTCCACACAGACAACATGAGAGCAATGTACTAGTTACAAACACAGGGAGGGACACAGTCTCGCCAACTGTCACGCCTCTCTCAAAACATTTGGAACTGGGCAATACATCACAGGATCTATCTCCTGGCGGAACATTTTCCAGGGGTAAATAATCAGATTGCTGACCTCCAGCAGAAAGAGGCAGCAAATTCACAAGTGGGAACTTCATCACCAAGTTCTCCATCCATACTTCCAACAATGGTGATTTCCACAAATAAACCTGTTCGCCATAGTAGACAACACAAAATGCTCAAACTTTGCATCCAGATTCCCACACCTTCTATCCAAAGGCAATGCCCTATGGATGAATTGGTCAGGGATATTTACCTACCCTTTAACACCTCTCCCACTACTTCCGTTACTGGTTCGGAAACTCTGGCAAACATCCCTCACACTGATTATAGTAGCCCTCACATGGGCTCGTCAACCTTGGTACACCACCCTGTTAGAACTGTCAGTGGTTCCAAATCAAAAACTATATCTCACCTCCAGTCTCCTCACTCGGAGCCATGGAGAAATCAGACATCCAAATCCCAAGGAGCTCAACCTAGCGATGTGGCTCCTGAAGTCATAGAGTTGGTTATTTAAATTTACCACCACAATGTATGACTATTTTGAATGAAGCACGAAAGCCTACTACCAGAGCTTGCTATGGAATGAAGGAAGCTCGCTCGGTATATTCTATACCAAAATGAGGTATAGTGTGCACAGAGTCTAGTGGAACCCCAAAGGTAGGCAGAGGTAAAAGTAGATGGCACCTTACTCTCTATTTGTGGTAGTGTGGGCGAGCAGTAAGGCTTTTTCAGAGGGTAGTGTTGAGCATTTGTTGTATACACTCAGGCAGCAAATGATGTCACGCACTCAAAGACTGAACTCAGACCAATCTGTTTGTATAAAAAATATTTAGTTATATTTATTTTCTAGAACCAAGCAAGCCTGGTACAGGTAAGTGTAAATGGTACTTTTCAAGGCAGGTTGAACAATACAAGCAAGCTGAATGAAAATGACTTTGTTAAAGGTTTGTAAACACTTTAAATACATTTAAAATTACTGTTTGATTACTTTTGATTACTTTACAGATTACTTTATGGATTACTTTTTCTACTCACTGTGATATGCCCAGATATCACACTGGGACATTTCGTAGAGAAAAAGTAAGTAAAGCAGTTTTTGGTTATTTGCAGTTTTTCAATGTTTCATACAAAACCAGCTCCACACAAAACAATTTTCAAGGACAAACAGTCAATGGATTTATATGGAGAAAAATAAAGTTAATGGTTTGCAGGTAAGTACACGTTTGTGGGAGTTGGTATTCTGAGGTTAGACCAAGGGTTTCCCCAGGGTCAAGGATGTACTCTCGAAGCACCCTCAGCAGCACTAGGGCGGCCAGGTGCAGAATGCTGAGGCCCAATGTAATCCAACGGCGGATTGGGGGCCTCCGGTTGGTGGCTGCTCACGAGCAGGCCACATGGTTGTGGGAGCAAAGTTCCTGGTGTTAGGCTCAAGGCAAAGGGGGATCCGAGTTAGCACCCAAAGTACACCCGCAGTGGCGTAGGGGCGGCTGGGTGCAGGGTGCTGATTTAGCGTCAGGTTCCCTGTTGATTTCAATGGGGATTCTCCGGATGCAATAAAGACTGCAGGCTCAGAGATGAAGATCTTCTGGAGGTGGCCATCGGGAGGAGAGGTAAGTTGGGATTCCTGGGGATGCTGGGCCACCGTCGGTTGGGCCACCAAAGGCCGTGGGACGTCGGGTGCAGGGTGTCTTTAGTCATCGGGTTTTCTTACCAGCTCCAGTCGGGGGGATCCTCCAGAAAGAGGCTGCAGGCTTCGCTTGGAGATTCGAGGCAGGTCAGAGATCACCAGATCTCAGGTCAGGATTGCCGGGGAGACCTCCTCGTGGTGTTGGGCCACTCGGGCAATAGGGGACGGGTGCAGAGTGGTGCAGACTCACGGATTTGGCCGGAGCCTGAGTCTGTGGGTGAGCAAATCCGGTGATCACGGGAGACAAAGTCTTTCTTGTGGAAGGCAGTGCATGTCCTTGGGGTTCTTGAGGTTGCTGGCTGCAGGACACACCGGGATTTCGCTGGAGCAGGTTCGAGCTGGGGACAGGCAGGTAGGGACGTGGCCAAGTCAGTGAGCGTGCTTCTCTTCTTAGTTTCAGCACGGCTCTTTGGTCCTTCTTCTTATCTTCTTCTTGGTCGGTTCTTGTCTGAGGAGGCAGGGTTCAGGGTTGCCTCTAAATACTAGATTCAGGGATGTTACAGGTAGGTAAAGGTTGGGACTAATGGGTCCCTTCCTTGGGGTGGATACATCTCCTATTATGCCACCCTCCAGTGAGAGGGGGGCATATGCCTCACTCTGGTTGGCTGGGTCCCCCATCTGCATGATGGCGGGGTCTGAGAGTTGTGCTTCACCTCGCCTCCCCCACCTGAGGAGTGGGGTTGGCAAAGGTGGGCAACCTCCCTTCCTCACTTGGTTTTCCCGCCGACTCTCCTGCCCAAACTGGGGGTCAGAACCGGTGGGGGCCAGTTCCTGGAAGCAGCAAAGGCCTAGGGTAGCTCACAAAGGCGGCAAGCCTTTGGAACTTCCCCTTCGTGGACCCTGCCCATCCTGGGGGAGGCGGCTTGGCACCTCGTTCCAGGATGTGCATTGTTTCAGACCCCCGAGAGCAGCAGGCTCTCGACCCAGGGGCCCAGAAACATGTCTGGTGGTGGCAGCGGGTGAGCAGCCACTCAGTCTTGACACAAGTGTTACGTCGTTTTTCAGGGGGTATCTCTAAGATGCCCTCTGTGTGCATTTTTCATTAAATCCCACGCTGGCATCAGTGTGGGTTTAATGTGCTGAGAAGTTTTATACCAAACTTCCCAGTTTTCAGTAAAGCCATCATGGTGCTGTGGAGTTCGTAATGACAAATTCCAAGCACCATGTACTCTTAATGGCAGTACTGCACTTACAATGTCTAAGAATTGGCTTAAACACTGTAGGGGTACAGGGCTTATGCACCTGTACCCTCACCACTGGGTTAGTGCACCCAGCTAGTGGAGTGGCTGACCTTTGCCAGGGTAGTGGGTTGTAGGCATGGCACACAGGGATGTGTGCCATGTTGACTCTTCACTTTGTTCTGCACCAAAACACGCAGCCTGCAAAGGCAGTGTGCGTGTGTGTAGATGTACAGGGCCCCAAAGGGTGGCACAATAAGTGTTGCAGCCCTTAGAGGCCTTCCCTGGCCACAGTGCCCTTGGTACCTATGATACCATTTACAAGTGACTGACCTGTGGCAAAGAGTGCCGATTGGGTTTTTTCTTAATGCAGTTTTAGGTTAAGAACATAGACCCTGTGTACCTGTTTGGCAGGAACCGAGGGCAAACTCAGTCAAAGTACATCAATAGTTTAGCAAAAAGTGAGGGTAACCATGCAAAAAGTGGGGGCGCATACTTGCATGCAGCGAAATGGAAAAGATTTCTTGTCTATCGTAATAACAACAAGATCAATCCTCTAGATGCTTCTGTACAAATAATTATCTGTTACCTGTTGCACTTACAACAAACTGGGTTGGGTTACACATCTATTCGTTTACACCCTGCAGCAGTAGCTGCATATTTGCAAAGCTGACAACATTTATCTCTATTCAAAATTTCTGTAATCAAAGTTTTCATGGAAGGCTTGAAAAGAGTAATACCAACAAGAGTTCCACCCGCACCAGTGTGGAATCTTAACATTGTCCTTACAAGACTTATGGGTTTGCCTTTTGAACCCTTACATAATTGCCTTCTACAATTCCTTTCATGGGAAGTTGCTTTCCTCATTGCCATCTCTTCATTGAGGAGAGTTGGTGAGTTAAGGGCATTAACTTTAGAAGAACCATTCTTTCAACTCCACAAAGATAGAGTTGTTCTTTGCACCAATCCAACAATCCTTCCCAAAGTGGTTTCTGCTTTTCATGTTAACCAATCAATTGAGTTACCTGACGCAGTGGAAAACGAACTCGCCACACGCTAGACATTAGAAGAGCCTTATTGTATTACATAGAAAGAACCAAGGATTTTCGCAAAACAAAACAATTGTTTGTTGCATTTGCTCCACTTCACAAAGGCAATCCCATCTCAAAATCGGGCATTTCAAGATAAATAGTTAAATGCAGTCAAACATGCTATGCAAAGAGAACTTTAACCACACCCCCTAGAGCACATTCTACACGCAAAATAGGGGCTACTATCACCTTCTTAGGCAAGATTCCTCTAGCTGACATCTGTAAAGCAGCTATATGGTCTACACCACACACATTTACCAAACACTACTATATGGATGTGTTAGCACAACAACAGGCTAATGTGAGTCAAGCAGTGCTTAAGACACTATTTCAGACAACTGCAACACCTACAGGTTAGCCACCGCTAGAGGAGCATACTGCTTTATAGTCTATGCAAAGCATGTGTATCTACAGCACACATGCCTCAAACGGATAATGTTACTTATCCAGTAAGCATCTTTTCTTGGCATGTAGAGCTGAAGATTCACATGCGCCCACTCGCCTCCCCGGGCACCTGTAGTTGTTGCAGTTCTTCTTATTAACATACATATGCATGAACATCTCTAGTCTACACTTACGTTCTCCATTCTCACCCTCTTGCGGGAACACTATCTAACAATGGAGTCGATAAAGTAAAAGTAAACATGTCTGATCTGTTGATAGCTAATACATCCAAGAAAACGAACCAGGATGGCCCAGCCAGGATGATCATACACTTCAATGGAAAGTCAGTAGACATTGTGCAGATCTTTAAAAAGAACTGGCACATTCTTTAAACAGATAATGTCTTGAAAAACAACCCTCTCACACGTTCCCAGATACCGTATAAAAGATGTCAATCCTTAAGTGACCATTTAATACATAGTCACTATGATGCAACCCCCTCCACGACGAAGACAATCACAGGCTTCCATCCCTGCATGTGTTGCAAGGCGTGCAAATATAGTTGCAAAGTTACCAACTATAAAGGTAGACCAGGGGATCCTAGGCCACCCAGAACGATTAATCAACTTCTGAACTGTAACTTGGAATACACCGTGTACTGTTTAGAATGTCCCTGTCCCAAACGCTACATAGGTAGCACAATACATCCTATTAAAAAACACATCCTTGAACACATGCAAGCAATTACCAAAAAGGATGTAACTTATCCTGTGGCTCGTAATTTTGAGACCTTCCATTGGAGCAATCGAGACCTCCGGAAATGTTATTGTATTGCTCAAATACAGAAAAACGAAAGGAGAGGGAATAGAGTAAAAATAAATGCGCATCTTGGAGTCAAGATACATTATAGACCTCCAAACAAAAGCCCCCGTAAGGTTCAATACCGATGAGGAGATGTGGGTACATTTAGAGTAAGAAGAGATATTATACACCAGTCCCCCTAAATTGTAAAATCTAAAACCTAAAGTTAAAATCTGAGACTGTGTTAGAACCTACAGCCGCACCTCTGCCCCGAGTGACACGATTGCCCATTAAGGGCTTAATAATACAAAAACATGGGCGACATTTTGATGAAATGTGTGTGTGTATATGTGTATGTATATATATATATATATATATATATATATATATATATATATATATATATATAAAAACAGGTTGCCCAAGAAGAGAGGCTCACACTCGAGAGGGTTGACACACACTTGCTGCCGGCGGTGGTGTAACAGCATGGACCACACCCGCCCTCTGACTTGCCATACGCGTTTCGGGCGTGAATTCCGCCCTTGTTCACTGGCTACACAAAAGGAGGAGAAGACTTCATTTCCCGCACCTGTATATATTGCACGTTGTTAAGTCCCGCCCATGTGGGCTGTGGCAAGGCATGCTGGTATTTGAAGTTCCTGCCCACAAACATTGCAAGGTGCTTACCCCAGTGGGCGTCTTGATGCTCCCAAAGTTCAAATGTCTACCCCAGTGGGTGGGGTGATGTGATCACATTACTGCAACATCTCCAATATGTACCAACAGCTCAGGCCCCTCTCGTTCAAATCACCGCTCTGATGCTGAGCAGTGTCGATCCGCCAGAGCCAGCGGCGGGGCCTCCCAGCGACCGGACGGAGCTGTTGGTACATATTGGAGATGTTGCAGTAATGTGATCACATCACCCCACCCACTGGGGTAGACATTTGAACTTTGGGAGCATCAAGACGCCCACTGGGGTAAGCACCTTGCAATGTTTGTGGGCAGGAACTTCAAATACCAGCATGCCTTGCCACAGCCCACATGGGCGGGACTTAACAACGTGCAATAAATACAGGTGCGGATAATGAAGTCTTGTCCTCCTTTTGTGTAGCCAGTGAACAAGGGCGGAATTCACGCCCGAAACGCGTATGGCAAGTCAGAGGGCGGGTGTGGTCCATGCTGTTACACCACCGCCGACAGCAAGTGTGTGTCAACCCTCTCGAGTGTGAGCCTCTCTTCTTGGGCAACCTGTTTCTAAATATTACGCGACTCGTCCGGTCGCTGGGAGGCCCCGCCGCTGGCTCTGGCGGATCGACACTGCTCAGCATCAGAGCGGTGATTTGAACGAGAGGGGCCTGAGCTGTTGGTACATATTGGAGATGTTGCAGTAATGTGATCACATCACCCCACCCACTGGGGTAGACATTTGAACTTTGGGAGCATCAAGACGCCCACTGGGGTAAGCACCTTGCAATGTTTGTGGGCAGGAACTTCAAATACCAGCATGCCTTGCCACAGCCCACATGGGCGGGACTTAACAACGTGCAATAAATACAGGTGCGGATAATGAAGTCTTGTCCTCCTTTTGTGTAGCCAGTGAACAAGGGCGGAATTCACGCCCGAAACGCGTATGGCAAGTCAGAGGGCGGGTGTGGTCCATGCTGTTACACCACCGCCGGCAGCAAGTGTGTGTCAACCCTCTCGAGTGTGAGCCTCTCTTCTTGGGCAACCTGTTTCTAAATATTACGCGACTCGTCCGGTCGCTGGGAGGCCCCGCCGCTGGCTCTAGCGGATCGACACTGCTCAGCATCAGAGCGGTGATTTGAACGAGAGGGGCCTGAGCTGTTGGTACATATTGGAGATGTTGCAGTAATATGATCACATCACCCCACCCACTGGGGTGGACATTTGAACTTTGGGAGCATCAAGATGCCCACTGGGGTAAGCACCTTGCAATGTTTGTGGGCAGGAACTTCAAATACCAGCATGCCTTGCCACAGCCCACATGGGCGGGACTTAATAACGTACAATAAATACAGGTGCGGATAATGAAGTCTTGTCCTCCTTTTGTGTAGCCAGTGAACAAGGGCGGAATTTACGCCCGAAACGCGTATGGCAAGTCAGAGGGCGGGTGTGGTCCATGCTGTTACACCACCGCCGGCAGCAAGAGTGTGTCAACCCTCTCGAGTGTGAGCCTCTCTTCTTGGGCAACCTGTTTCTAAATATTACGCGACTCGTCCGGTCGCTGGGAGGCCCCGCCGCTGGTTCTGGCGGATCGACACTGCTCAGCATCAGAGCGGTGATTTGAACGAGAGGGGCCTGAGCTGTTGGTACATATTGGAGATGTTGCAGTAATGTGATCACATCACCCCACCCACTGGGGTAGACATTTGAACTTTGGGAGCATCAAGACGCCCACTGGGGTAAGCACCTTGCAATGTTTGTGGGCAGGAACTTCAAATACCAGCATGTCTTGCCACAGCCCACATGGGCAGGACTTAACAACGTGCAATAAATACAGGTGCGGATAATGAAGTTTTGTCCTCCTTTTGTGTAGCCAGTGAACAAGGGCGGAATTCACGCCCGAAACGCGTATGGCAAGTCAGAGGGCGGGTGTGGTCCATGCTGTAACACCACCGCCGGCAGCAAGTGTGTGTCAACCCTCTCGAGTGTGAGCCTCTCTTCTTGGGCAACCTGTTTCTAAATATTACGCGACTCGTCTGGTCGCTGGGAGGCCCCGCCGCTGGCTCTGGCGGATCGACACTGCTCAGCATCAGAGTGGTGATTTGAACGAGAGGGGCCTGAGCTGTTGGTACATATTGGAGATGTTGCAGTAATGTGATCACATCACCCCACCCACTGGGGTAGACATTTGAACTTTGGGAGCATCAAGACGTCTACTGGGGTAAGCACCTTGCAATGTTTGTGGGCAGGAACTTCAAATACCAGCATGCCTTGCCACAGCCCACATGGGCGGGACTTAACAACGTGCAATAAATACAGGTGCGGATAATGAAGTCTTGTCCTCCTTTTGTGTAACCAGTGAACAAGGGTGGAATTCACGCCCGAAACGCGTATGGCAAGTCAGAGGGCGGGTGTGGTCCATGCTGTTACACCACCGCCGGCAGCAAGTGTGTGTCAACCCTCTCGAGTGTGAGCCTCTCTTCTTGGGCAACCTGTTTCTAAATATTACGCGACTCGTCCGGTCGCTGGGAGGCCCCGCCGCTGGCTCTGGCGGATCGACACTGCTCAGCATCAGAGCGGTGATTTGAACGAGAGGGGCCTGAGCTGTTGGTACATATTGGAGATGTTGCAGTAATGTGATCACATCACCCCACCCACTGGGGTAGACATTTGAACTTTGGGAGCATCAAGACGCCCACTGGGGTAAGCACCTTGCAATGTTTGTGGGCAGGAACTTCAAATACCAGCATGCCTTGCCACAGCCCACATGGGCGGGACTTAACAACGTGCAATAAATACAGGTGCGGATAATGAAGTCTTGTCCTCCTTTTGTGTAGCCAGTGAACAAGGGCGGAATTCACGCCCGAAACGCGTATGGCAAGTCAGAGGGCGGGTGTGGTCCATGCTGTTACACCACCGCCGGCAGCAAGTGTGTGTCAACCCTCTCGAGTGTGAGCCTCTCTTCTTGGGCAACCTGTTTCTAAATATATATATATAAATACATATATTCTTAAAAGGAAACACATTTACTATGTATATATATCATATTCAATGATAATTATTAATAATGGACTAATACCTTTGTTCATTTGTGTTCGCAAAATGTTTTATTACTCTCCCGAATTATCTGCTTTTATGAGGGAATTTGTCACAAGTAAAAAACATGGGTTGATCCACGATTTACTTGTTTATGTTTAAAACACGTTATAAGATGGCCACCATGAAATCAGGTAATTAACCTTGACTTAAAGACCATCTTTTCTTTTTATGCATTGCACATGATACATTGTTCGACTTAAATGTTTCCGTATTAACATAGAAAACTGACATAGAGGAAGGCGCAAGCCGAAACGCATCTGTCAGTGCAGGGGGATCTGCACATTAAAGCACTTTGTCTTGACAAAACTTCCGTGTGTGCTCTCAATTTCTGGCATCCGAAGATCATCGCCTTTGTACTTTCATATATATATGTTCGAGGCATATGAGCTGCAGATTACACACTGTGCATAGATCACCATCTAGTGTTGGGCCCGGATGTTTGCAGTTGTTTTTCCTCTTGGAAAGTCTTTGGAAGTCACGAGGTATGTGACTCCTCCTTTGGATCAAATTGCGCATGGGCTTTGGCTCCATCCTCAGATTGTATTTTTTTCCGCCATCGGGTTCGGATGTAATCTTCGCGCTCCGGTTCCGAACAGTTTCCAGTTCTTCTTTCGGCGCGCAATCCTTCCCCCCCTTTCGCAGTTTTGTTTTCGATCGGGATCTCCACACTCGACGCGGCCCTCATCGATCCAAGTCTTCGATTCCAGTCGTTGACGAGGGCCTTCGGGCCTACCCAAGCTCCGGTCCTGGCTGATGGAAAGGACTCCATTCAAAAAGTGTCCTCAATGTGGGTCCAAATTTTCCCACACCGATCTCCATGAGGTATGCAACCTCTACCTCTCCCCTGAACACGAGGCTCGAGACTGTCCGGCGTGCAAATCCTTCCGGTCCAAGAAAACCATTCGAGACCGAAGGGCGAGAAGAACCATGGCACACTCGTCTACAGCGATCCCAGACGACATCTTCGGAGAAGGCGTCGACGCTCCAGAAGGACAGCACACCGAAGAGGGCCTCGTCAGCGCCTCCGAGGCCGATGACTCAGATGTCGAGAACATCACTCCGGCACAGAGGGTCGTGAGTACCAACATCCACCCCCACCCCACACCCTCGACGGCATCCAAAAAGGCTTCAGTCACACCTTCGCCCTCGGGCCTAGGCACAACCAAGGACATTGCTTCCCACACCGCACCTTCGGGCCCCGTAAAGAAGCCTATCAAGCCTTCCGGCGGCTCGGGCTCGAGCCAGCCTACTGTCGGTGCCGAGAAACACTCCTCCGCACCAACGCCGAAAAAGAAAATGGCCTCCTCCTCGGCACCGAGCTCCGCACCGAAGCACTCGGCGCCGAAAACAAGCACCGGCTCCTCGGTACCGACACCGTCCCCGGAACCGAGCAAAAAACACAAAGCCATCGACACCCACACCTCAAAGCCGAAAGTCATCTCGGAGCCGAGTAAGCCAGCCATTCCGCAGTCGCACAGTTCAAAACAACGAACTGATGCAGACTCCAAGACTAAAAAACCTACGGCCCGACACTTTCGGCGCCGACGGATCGGCAAATCACTGAAGAACTATTTAGGCCTGATCCATTACAAAAAACACAGGTCAAGGACCCGAAGACTGGACATTTGATGCTCAGCATCAAAAAGAGACCGCTGGACAAGCTCCACCTCCAAATTGGAAAGACTTTGCTACCTCCCCTTTGAGAATATCTTCACCCCCCCCTCCACCTCCAGCTCCTCCACCTCCTCCTTCACCTCCCCCACCTCATCATTCCCCCACACCCTCTCCGGATGATGATGATGATGATGTCTATGATGACACGGGACGAGCCCAATGACCAACCCACAGGGGACCCCACTCCTACAGGCTCCCCAGACCCATGGGACGACTATAACATTCCAGACATCCCTAATGTCCCGCAGGATGATCTCTACCCTTCGAGACCACCCCCCCCCCGGAAGACTCAATGGGGTTTAACCAACTACACCAGAGGGCTGCACACTACCACGGTGTGGATCTCCATACTGACCCCGTGGAGGAGGACTTCCTCCTAGACACCTTCGACACAACGCACTGGGCCACTGCCATCCTGCCCATGCTCAAAGGCGTTATCAAGCACGCGCCGGAGGTCTTTAAAGACCCGGTCAGAGCCAGGGTCATCAACCCTCGCATCGACAAAAAATATTAGGCCGCCCCTACAGACCCCACCTACATCAGAGGGCCAGCACCACTAGATTCCCTAGTAGTGTCCATTGCAAGAAAGCGTGCAAACTCCCAGGCATCAGGCGAGGCACCACCACCTGATAAGGAGTCCAAACTCCTGGACGCATCAGGCAAGCGCACTGCATCCCAGGCTGCCAACTTATGGCGCATCGCTAACACACAAGCGCGTTTGGAAAGATATGACAGGGCGCATTATGATGAATTAGAAGCCATAATGCAACACCTCCCTGACAAATATAAAAATAGAGCCAATGAGCTAATCCAGGAGGGTAAAACCATCACCAACACCTCCATTCGCTGTGCCCTAGACGCAGCTGACACCGCCTCTAGGGCCATTAACACCAGCGTCCTCCTCCGTCGCCATGCCTGGCTACGAATTTCAGGTTTCAAACCAGAGGTGCAAGCTTCCATCCTGAACCACCCCTTTGACCAGGAACATCTGTTCGGCCCAAAAGTTGATGAGGCCCTAGAAAAAATGAAGAAAGACACCGATTCGGCGAAGTCTATGGGAGCCTTACAATTGCACCCTCCCAGGCGCTCCTTTTGCCGTTCTTCCTTTCGAAGCACCTCCAGAGGCTACTCATCTGACACCGCTTCTACTTCCTATAAAGCCCCTACCCAATCCACCTTTACAAGGGGTTACCAAAGAGGCGGCTACAGGGGCAACAATAATAAAGGCAGAGGCAAGACAAACACCTCCCGCTCTGTCTCCACCCCTACCCAATGACTTCCCTCCATTCCCCCCAGACCATCCCACTCCGGTCGGGGCAGACTCCACAATTTCCTTCCTGTATGGACTACCATCACCTCAGACAAATGGGTAACGCAAATAATTCAGTCAGGCTACTGCCTCGAACTAACATCTACCCCCTCAAACATTCCACCCAAACAACGCCCAATGTCACAGGAACATTTAGCACTACTAAAGCAAGAGGTAATCTCCCTCCTACAGAAGAGTGCGATAGAACAAGTTCCTACCCACCAACAAAATATAGAAGTCTACTCCCTATATTTTCTCATAACAAAACAGGGATGACACTCTAAGGCCCGTCCTAGACCTCAGACAACTAAATCACTATATACACTCAGACCATTTTCACATGGTCACACTCCAGCAGGTACTTCCACTGCTCTCCCAAAACGACTTCCTGGCCACCTTAGACCTCAAGGACGCCTATTTCCACATTCCTGTTCCCAACGCTCACAGGAAGTTTCTCAGATTTATAGTGGACGGTCAACACTATCAATTCAAGGTGCTCCCCTTGGGAGCCAACGCAGCACCAAGGGTGTTTACCAAGTGCCTAGCTGTAGTGGCAGCACACCTGCGAAGACAACACATGCATGTCTTCCCATATCTAGACGACTGGCTCATAAAGGCCAACTCATACAACCAGTGTGTACAACACACTCACACCACTATCCAACTACTTCATGAACTGGGCTTCACAGTAAATCACATGAAGTCCCATCTCCAACCATCCCACGTAAAACAATACCTCGGTGCCACCATAGACACCGCAAAAGCGTTAGCCTATCCCAGTCCTGCCAGGATAGCAAGCATTCAGGCTCTCCGCGCCAAATTTCAGCCAGAACACTCTCTTCCAGCTGGAGTGTTCATGCAACTTATAGGGATGATGGCCTCTTGCATATTCATAGTGCCTCATACAAGACTCCAGATGCGTCCTCTCCAAGAGTGCTTAGCGCGCCAATGGAACCAGGCCCAGGGTCAATTGACAGATCTGGTGTTGGTAGACGGTCGTGCCCATCGCTCTCTGCAGTGGTGGACCACCACAATCCTTTCCAAAGGACGACCGTTCCTGGAACCGGTTCCTCAAATAGTACTGACAACGGACGCATCGCTCTCCGTCTGGGGAGCTCACATACTACATCACACCATGCAGGACAGGTGGATACCTCAACAAAAGTTGCTCCACATCAACCATCTAGAGTTACTAGCCATATTCTTAGCCCTAAAGGCCTTTCAAACGCATGTCTCAGGCAAGGCCGTCTTAGTCCGCACCGACAACATGACAGCCATTTACTATATACAAAAACAAGGCGGCACACACTCTCCTCAGCTCTCTCACCTAGCACAGAGCATATGGAGATGGGCCATACCCCAAAAAATCTTTCTCCTAGCCCAACATGTCCCAGGAGTCCAAAACACTATGGCGGATCTGCTGAGCAGACAAACTCAACAGATCCACGAGTGGGAACTCCATCCACAAGTTCTTCACCCGCACTTTCAAATGTGGGGGCATCCACAGATAGACCTCTTCGCCACCCACGAAAATGCAAAATGCCCAAGCTTCGCCGCCAGATATCCACACCCATTGTCCAAAGGCAATGCGATATGGATGAACTGGTCAGGCAGATTTGCGTACGCTTTTCCGCCTCTCCCACTCATTCCATTAGTGGTGCGCAAACTACAAAAACACTCCCTCACTCTCATTCTAGTATCTCCAACTTGGGCCAGACAACTGTGGTACACCACACTGCTGGAACTATCTGTAGTACTGCACCAAAAATTACACCTCTCTCCACACCTCTTAACCCAGAACCATGGAGAGATCAGGCACCCGGACCCAGCTCAGCTCAAACTTGCGATCTGGCTCCTGAAATCTCAGAATTCGGTTACCTGAATCTTCCCCCTGACTGTTTGAACTTCATTAAAGAAGCTAGACGTCCTACCACTAGAGCTTGCTACGCAGCCAAGTGGAAAAGTTTTGTGATCTATTGTCACAACAGTAACTTCAATCCCCTAGATGTGTCCATTCAACACATCATAGGCTATTTACTACACCTACAAAGATGCAATATAGCCTACACGTCTATTAGACTGCACCTTGCAGCCATAGCAGCTTATCTACAAAACAGGCAACATCTATCTCTCTTTAGAGTACCTGCCATAAAAGCCTTCATGGAAGGCCTCAAAACAATAATTCCCCCAAGAGTGCCACCCTCACCGGTGTGGAACCTAAACATCGTTCTCACCAGACTAATGGGGCCTCCCTTTGAACCTCTACACAAATGTGAACTTCAATTCCTAACATGAAAAACTGCCTTTCTTGTAGCCATCACTTCTCTCAGGAGAGTAAGCGAGATAAGCACTTACCATTCAAGAACCCTTTCTGTAAATGCACCATAACAAAGTGGTTCTCCGTACTAATCCAAAATTCCTCCCTAAAGTCATTTCTCCCTTTCACCTAAACCAATCTGTGGAACTACCCGTATTCTTCTCGCAACCACAAACCGTTGCAGAAAGAGCTCTCCACACATTAGATGTCAAACGAGCCTTACTCTACTACATCGAGAGAACACAACCCTTTCGTAAGACAAAATAACTGTTTGTTTCCTTCTCACCACCACATAAAGGCAACCCCATCTCCAAATCTGGGATAGCTAGGTGGATTGTCAAATGCATTCAGATTTGCTACCACAAGGCAAAACGAACACTATCTGTTCCACCTAAAGCCCACTCTACACGTAAGATAGGGGCTTCCATGGCATTCTTAGGGAACATCCCCTTAGATGATATCTGCAAAGCAGCTACATGGTCAACACCGCACACTTTCACTAAACACTATTGTGTAGATGTGCAAACTAAGCAACAAGCTAGTGTGGGCAAGGCTGTACTCAAAACATTGTTTCAAACCACTGCAACAGATACTGATGGTCGCCGCTAAGGATGGGTACTGCTATATAATCTATGCACAGTGTGTAATCTGCAGCTCATATGCCTCGAACAGCAAATGCTACTTGCCAGTATGCATTCTTGGCATGTGGAGCTGCAGATCTACACACGCCCACCCGCCTTCCCGGCTACCTTTATCTGTTCCAGTTTATCTTATTTAGATACAACACACATGGGCATCTTCACTGTTTATTACTACGCTCCATCATTTCCCTGCTGGCGAAAAACAATCTGAGGATGGAGCCGAAGCCTATTCGCAGTATGATCCACAGGAGGAGTCACATACCTCGTGACTTCCAAAGACTTTCCAAGAGGAAAAACAACTGCAAACATCCGGGCCCAACACCAGATGGCGATCTATGCACAGTGTGTAGATCTGCAGCTGTACATGTCAAGAACAGATGCAAACTGGTAAGTAGCATTTGCTATATATATATATATATATATATATATATATATCTCATCCACCAATTTGTTCGTGGTGACGCGCTCTTCACACAGAGGGTGCCGGTGTCGAGGGCGAACTTCCCCTCGTAAATTATTTCTCACCAAATATCCACCAAAAGATTTCACCTCACACCAAGGGAATCTTCATTAAACTTTTATTTTCAGGCATGCAAATTAACCCACAACCACCACCTACGCGTTTCAACCCTGCAGGGTCTTGTTCGCCAGTACAGTGCTCCTTCATGAGGCATTCTGGAGTACCGTACTGGTCGAGCTGGGCAGTATTTATCATCAGAACTGGTCAATCATTTCTCTAGAATGGTTCAAATTCTGCAGACTGCTCAAATCAGATGTAGCATAGCCACACCATGATTAGCATGTGCCAGGGCCATGAACAAAAATAGCCTTTTGTGGGCTGGTTGCAACTCGCCCAGTGCAGATTTACATTGGGCTCGGCAAGTAGGCCACATCCTTTGTAGATGTAGATCAGGCAGGACGAACAACTTAAGGGAGGCTGGAAAATGAAGAGCGACAAGCTTCAAAGAGAAGAGACCCTAACAGACCCACCCACAAGAAAACTGTAACCCACTACAATCTAATCCAGGTTGGGAAAGGAAAGCCGAAAGAGTGGGCTTCAAGGTTAGCAATGACCTGGACTTCCTCTTACAAAAGTCGTCCACCTTTTTAGTTTGCTTCACACACATGGGATTCAACATCTACGCTGTACTCTAGCCCAGGGTCCTCCAAAGTCGGTCCTGGAGGGCCGGATCCATGCCAGATGTTTAGCAAATCCCCTTTTAGATAAAAGTAGTTATTTTAAAAATCTGGCATGGATCCGGCCCTCCAGGACCAACTTTAGAGAACCATGCTGTAGCCAGAACGCAGTTTTTCCACTAAACCCACAGCATACACAATATTTAAATTCACTATCTAGACATTTCCCACATGTATGGAAGTGAAAGATCTGTTTAAGGCAGACTGCCAGAAACTTTTACAAGTGGGAGGTGAGTAGGGGTATCCCCCCTGAAGCAGACAGGTAAAAATAGATTAGCAATACGAAGTCACAGTTCGTTTTCATATGGATGCCCTCAGTGCACTTACTTGATTTTCAGGCTCACTAGGGTATCAAAAATCTCAAGAGAGTATGGAAAGCATGGTCTCCAGTGACATGGAGCGTGCTTTCATCCCAACATGCAAAGAACAGTCATTAAAGACGTTTCTGCATACATCCCATATCATGGTAAGCTATTGCTCCTTAATAACATCCAATTGAACATGCCATACAGATTCTGCCAAGATGGTATGCCTTTACCCCAACAAGGAAGAAACAACATGCCTCGACAACAAACTCAAAGCCCTTTCATGGACCACCCCATTAACAACATTTTTTGAGTTATTCTGTAGCACATTAAAAAAATGGATTATCCATGATCCTGTGGAAGCTTTAAATTCTATTTACAAGCCCACACATGAAAATAACTCATTGTGCATGGCTGTGCGCAATGGAGGCTAGGTGCAGCATGCCCAATACAAGTGCTAAAGCCCAGTCTGCACAGCCTTCCACCATGTGCATCAGGGGTGGGCACAGACCCTGATTGCATGCTCTCCACCCAGGCTGTAGAACATGCTCAGTGCGTATGACTGTTTGGCCTGCCCGAGACGACCGACCAGACATTCATGTGAACTTAAAAGAGTGCCACCACTGTTCATGTTACGTCCAGCCCTGCTCCGCCCCTAACTAGCTGATACACAGACGGAAAAATAAAATGATAATAACATTCGCTATTATTTTATTTTTCTTTATTCAACTGCTCACAGAGCAGTGGGGTAATGCTCCTCTGCCTTATAGGAGGAGCCGCCCCTGATGGCAACTTTTTGGGCACGATCGGTATCAATGAGCATGATGAATATTTATTAATGCTCTAAGGTGCGCCTCAGAAACATGAACCAAATACGGTCTCCACATATTTCTTGAGTTACCTTGCCCAGTTATGTTAATTTATTTTTTATTGTCCTGGGATTCTGCTCTGCTTTGAGTTCCTCCATTGATCATGCCTTGATTTAAAGCAGATAAAAGAGACACTCAACTCTATTACAAAATCAAATCACCCACTGACATCCTACATCTCAACGCCACACTGAGCAAGATACAATCTTGGTTTAACTCCAGCCACTTAAAGCTGAACCCCAACAAAACCGAAATAATACTGGTTCGAGGCATGTGAGCTGTAGATCACATGACTTGCATACTCCTTCCATCTAGTGTTGGGTCCGGGTGTTTGCAAGTTGTTTTTCTTCAAAGACGTCTTTCCAGTCACAAGGTAGGTAACTCCTCCTTTCCATGATAGTGTACATCGACATTGACTCCATTGTTAGAATGTTTTTTCACACCATCGCTTTCGCAAATGAATTGCTGCACTCTGGTTCGACACCGTTTCTCAGTTTCCCCTCAGTGCGCAATCCACTTACCCTCAACGGTATTGTTTTTGATTGTGTATTTCCATTTATTGGCGTATCGTATTTAATACAAAAACTCTTTTCGATAGGGAAACTTGTGGAAGGCCGTCGGGCCTACCCGCGTCGGTCCTCCTCGCAGTTGATGGATTGGACTCAATTGAAATGATGCCCTCTGTACCATGCAAAGTTCCCGCGCACCGACTCACACAAAGTGTGCAACTTGTGCTTATCTCTTGAGCACAACGAACAGAACTGCGATGCAGGTAAAGCTTTTGACTTGAAAAAAACACTCCGCGACCATCGGGCTCGACGTCGCGACATGCAGAGCCAGAACACCGGATCCATTCCGGACCTGAGAAGAATCCGAACAATAGACTGGTGATGCCATAGGGGCCGAGGAAGAACAAGAGGAGCCTATCTCCATCTCCTCGTCCGGCTCCGATGTGGACAAAGACATCCCGCAAGGTCAGCATATCGTGAGTACCAATTCTCCCTTGCCTCAAAGTCCAACTCAGCCCAAGAACAGGCTCCGGTCCTACCTCTGCCTTTGGGCCGTGGTCAGCACAGAGAACATGTTTCCAACGCCCCGCCTTCGGGCACGGCACCGAAACACACGTCAAAACCTTCCGGATCGGGATCGAGCTGTCCACACTCGGGTACCGAGCCGAAATCTTTGGGGTCGAAACCAAAACCTGTCTCAGGCTCAACTCCTTCGATGCCGAAACCGTCTTCGGAACCGAAATCTTCAGCACCCAAGACACCGGCACTGAAAACCTTGGCACTGAAACATAAAGATGCCCCGATACCACCAAAGGAGTCCCATTTCGACGTCCCACCTTCAAAACCCCACCCAAAACAAAAGGAACTTTACATTAATCCAAAAACTGGACATATTGTGACCAAATTGCCACTTAAACACAATCTGAATCAGAGGAAGCCTATCACATTCCTTTAAAAAGGAAATATGTTGGTACTAACCCTTCTCCTCCTCCGTCACCTCCTTCCCCACAAACACAGCATTTGCTAATTACTCCTACTAAATAGCCACAACCACATACATCTGATGATCAGGATGATGGGGATGGGGGCAATGATCCTTCACCTGTAGACCCCTGAAAGGATTATAATACAAACTCTCCCACAGATAATGATCCTGACCTTTATCCTACTAAACCTTCTCCACCAGATGACAACGTAGGTTACATAGAGCTACTAAGCAGAGCTGCTGAATATCATGGGGCACAATTACAAAAAGAATCCCTAGAGGAGTATTTCCGTTTTGAAACCCTTAGTAGTTCCCAAAGATCCACACACACATACAATCCCCATGCTCAAGGGCATGTTAAGACATGTGAATGACATATTTAAGGATCCTGTTCGTGCACGCATTCTCACCCCAGGATAGACAAAAAATATAAACCTGCACCTTCAGACCCAGTTCATCAAGGGCCAGTTACCTTTAGACTCATTAGTGGTTTCTAATGCCCGTAACCGGCCAATTCTCAGACGTCAGGAGATGCTCCACCTCTGGACAAAGAGTCTAAGCTGATAGACGGCTCTGAGAAGAGAGTAGCCTCCCAAGCTGCAAATTACTGGTGCATTGCTAATACCCAAGCCCTTTTAGCCAGGTACGATAGGGCACATTGGGACGAAGTGGAGCAACTGCTCCAATTCTTGCCTGATGAGCATAAGTCCAAAGCCCAAGACCTGTGCTAGAGGGAAAGCTCATCTATAATTCTTCCATTAGCTGTGCGTTAAATGGCACTGATACTGCGGCTAGAGCCGTCAGTACCAGTATGCTACTAAGAAGATATGCATGGTTAAGAATGTCAGGATTTAAACTAGAAGTTCAAGCTTCTAGTCTTAACACTCCATTTGACAAACAACACCTTTAAATCCTTTAGTAGACACGTCTTTAGAGGAAATGAAGAAGGACACAGACGTGGCAAAGTCTATGGGAGCCCTACAGTCCCCTCTTAGTCGTGGTTCCTTTCGGCGCACCCTCTGTCATGGGGGGTCTAAGAATATCTCCTCAGACACTGCCTCTACACCATACAAAGGCAACAATCAGCCCTCTGCTTCCAAGGGTTTCTTTAGAGGAGACTACAGAGGCAACAATGGCAACGGTAGAGGTTCCAACACACGCACCTCCCCCCTCAAATAACAAACAGTGACTTGCCTAACTCTCCCCCAATCATTCCAAACCTGTCGGGGGACATCTTTCACTATTCCTATCCGTCAGACAATCAATAACTACAAACAAATAGGTACTAGGAATTATCCGTTCTGGTTATTGTCTGGAGCTTACCAACAATCCTCCAAACATTCCTCCACGTTCACACAAAATGTCCCCAGACCATTTACACCTCCTCAAACAAGAGGTTCAGTCTCTCCTTTTGAAGGGAGCCATAGCGCCCGTACCACTAAAATATCAGGGGTCGGGCGTATACTCCCTGTACTTTCTGATACCCAATAAGGACAGTTCTCTCAGACCTTTTTTAGACCTCCGAGAATTAAATCTTTACATACAATCAGATCATTTTCACATGGTGGCGCTTCAACATGTGCTCCCACTTCTACAGCAGGGTGGCTTTATGTCAACTCTAGACTTTAAGGACGCATATTTCCACATTCCAATACATCCCTCTCGTGGCAAATTTCTCAGATTTGTGGTACTGGGGCAGCATTACTAGTTCAAAGTACCCCCATTCGAAGCCACCACTGCTCCCAGAGTATTTACAAAATGTCTGGCAGTAGTCGCAAAGGGGAAGACACGCTCTGGATTGTCTGCCGCTCCCTCGCTGAAGTCCGTGACATCGTTGGACCCTCGAGGAACCACGGAGCCAGTAATTTAGATGAAAGTCGGTGGAGCAAGGAAACAGCCTGCAGAGAGCTCCATAACCCAGACGAAGAATGCGGAAGAAAGAAAGGGCAAAGATGGGGCTCCGCCCCAGGAACACGCAAACGAGCTCTCCGTCCTGGTACTGCTGAGAGCGGCACCAGGAGCAAAGCGTGCCGCAGTACAGCAACCACAAGGAGAAGCTGGAGTAGGTGAGCGGTGTCAAGGGGGCAGCAATAAGACAAGTGTGGACGATAATGCAACTGACTGTAGGGGACCCGAGACTGAACTAGCAATAAGTAATGAAGCAGCTGCTATCTGTTTACATTCTATGTCAGGGGGTGATTGTGGGAATGTGGCAGATGGGTCCGGGGGACATCAGTTAAAGCAGATAGAGGGTATGGAAGCAGTACTTAAGGAAACGATTTCGGAAACCATCCCTCTATACCCCCAACAGGGAAATGCCCAGATCAAAAATCAAACCGCCTCCTCAAATCACAGTGAACAAGATATGGAAGGCAATGACTGCTTCTTCTCCCTTTTAGATGGGGTCTGGTCGGTGTCAGGTTCAGGGTCAGACTCACTAGGTGACTCAAGCGAGGAGGCTTGAGACATCGACAAAAGAGACCCGACAGCCACAATGCGTAAAGCGGTAAGATGAGCTAACCACTGTAACCTGCATTAAAAAAATCTAAAATGGGATCATTCAGGGGTTGAGCTACTCAGCAGTATTACAACACCATCCCCCCAAGTTGACATTACATCCCCCTCAATACTCCCAACCCTAGACACTGTTCTGCAATGCATACTCTCCCACCGTGAAGAGACCCACCAAGATAGTAGGCGAGTACAAACAGCCATGCAGAAGATTCAAGGGGCTGTAAGAAAAGTTGCAAAGTCGTGTACTAGAATCAACGAGCGCTTGACAACCCTTGAAACTAGAACAGAGGCCCTGGAGAATGACCTGGCAGACACACGAACAAACACTGTGGCACATGATGCACAATTGACTGACATACAATGGAAGCTGGAGGACCAAGAAAATCGGCAACCCCGAAATTATCTGCGGGTTTTGGGAATTCCGGAGGGAAAGGAAGGGTCAGATGCCCGGTCATATATGGTTGATATGCTGGCCAAGACACTCCCGGATTTGGAAGGATGGAATTGGGCGCTGGAAGTGCAGAGGACACACCGGGTTCCATTCAACCTTAAGCAACCAGTGGGATCAGATGCGAAACCCCTCGCTATTTTGGTTTGTTTTGGTAACTTTCTTTTGCGACAGTCTATTCATGAAAAGGCCAGGCCAACAGCGAAGCGAAACTAGGGTGACTATTTTTTTTTCATTCAGCCGGACTTCTGCCACTTCATGGTAGAGCGACAATGGCGTTTACGCCAGATGATAAAACCTTTTTAAGATCGGGGGGGCAAGTCTTCTTGTTGTATCCTGCTCGTTTGAAAGTAATTAAGGGCGATCACACTCAATGTTTTACTTCAGAGGTGAAGGCCATGGAGTACCTGGAGGGTTGGGATTTGAAGTCTTAGATAGATAAATGCATTAGTGGGGGTGAATATGAAGTATGAAAATTCAAGGGGAGGGTATGTTCATCAATTTGCTCGCCTTATATAGGTGGATATCATCCTGTCCAATTCCTCTTAAACTGTTATCTATCTTGGGCTCTTTCTCTTTTATCCTTCTCTTTTGTTTAAAATGATTCGGGTGAGAGGCTTTTTTCTGCCTAAAGCTGCCATGAAATTGGATATATTGATAAGGGAGCAGCAACCATCGCTATAGACTGAGATCAGTCTGGATGCCTTTCAACAGGGATAGGGTGGTGGAGGGCATCAAGGGCACGGTGGGGTGGAGGAGGGGTGGGTGGGAGAGGGAACTGGGGGTGCAAGGGAGGTTGAGTTTTTAAGGGTGTTGGGCACAGGGAAGGGAGGGTGAAATACGGAGAGAGTACAAACTAGTGATTCGAGAAACAGAATCGATCAAGAAAGAGGGGGAAAGGTGAGAGAATGATCTAGGCTGATAAAATCATATTATGTAAATGGGTAAAAAAGGTATTTGCTCAATCAATATCGGGGGCCTGAATGACCAAATAAAACGTATTAGGGTTGCAGAGGCTTTAAGAACACAGAAAGCTGATATAATATGTCAACAAGAAACGCATATTCCCTGGGGGAAGCGGGACATTCTAATTATTAAAGGATATTCCCTCGTAGCATGTTCTACCCAAACTTCGACTATAAGAGGGGTAGCGATTCATGTAAGGAATAGTATTGGCCCAGCTAAACATGTTTTGGAGGATAAATGGGGGAGATGGGCTATCGCACTGCTTCCCGTAGGACTGACAGTTTGCACAATATACGGATCGAATCAGGACGATCCGCAAATCTTTAACAATCTAGATATTGAGTTAACATTATGGCCAGTCCCACTAATAATATGTGGAGATATGAATATCAACTATTTGGCAAGTAGAGACCGAACTCAAAGATATCTGGGAAGAAAACAACATGTCCATAAGGCTTTATCCGCCCTGATGACCTGTCATGATCTGACGGATGTATAGGTGGCAAAACACCCTGCCGACCCAGGATACACTTACTTCTCAAGCCCTCATAAGAAGTACGTCAGATTGGACTACTTTCTGGTCTCTTCTTCCCTGCTTACAGGGGTGGCAAAAAGGAAATTACCAACATTGTTATCTGATCATAGCCCACTAATTATGGATCTAGTATTTCAAGGCACGGACCATGCCAAAGCAAATGGACATTTGATAGAACATTATTGACCAATGAGCGGTATGTAAAGTATATTACACAGTGGGTGATAGAATATTTGGAGATGAATCACTATAGTTCATCACGATGTATAGTCTGCGATAGTTTCAAGGCGGGCCTTTGGGGGGAAACAGTTTGTTTTGTAGGTAATGCCAGGAAGCAAAAGAAAGATAAAATTAACGCTTTGATCGAAGGTCTAGCAGAATTGAAAAACGAGCACACCCTTGCTATTAGGCAAAAACAGGAAGCTGTTGAGGCGTCACTACGGCATGAAATAGCGGTAGCAAAAGCTGATATTAATAGCTTTTACAGCAAGAAGGGGGCGGGTAGTCGGTAGGCAAGATGCTGGCTTCATGCACTAAACAGAGGGGTGCTAGGAATAATATAACTGAAGTTAAACGACAGGATGGTGCACCGGTCACAGACTTAAAGAACATTATCAAGGTCTTCAAGAGGTTTTATCAAGATTTATACCTGCAAGATAATCTTGATCCTATCTTACCCAGCGAAAAATGAAACAGTTATGGAGAATCAACTTAGGGTAAGCGAAGAAATCAGGCAGAAGATGGAAAGAGAGATCACAACAGAAGAGGTTTTTTTTTTTTAAATTGTTTTTATTCGTCAACAAACACATATATTGCCGGCCCCTGTAGCCCCAGAGGTATCGGCCCAAGCAGCACACTAATCATGACATTGACAGTTTTATCATAATAGGATACTTGGAATGCATTTCAGATGAAAAACCAATTCCCCAACTCTCCCCTTCACCTCCCGACTCCCTCCCCCCGACCGCACCGCACTGTATCCAACCAACGACACCGTGTATGAGCATAAGCCGGACAGATCCCTCCCCAGTCCCTGCATGCAACCCCCCCCCCCTCCGGGGGAAGCTAGATGAGCCCCTCCTCCCGCTCCACTGGAACTGGCTCCAGGGGGAGACCCCTATAGTCCGCCCACCGCTTTAATACCTTGTAGTGTTTACGGGGGCACCCCCTGGCTGCAAAAATGGGGAGCTCCAGGCCCATATTAAAATTCAAGCCCCTCTTCCACACATTCAGCGAGGGGGCAGTCGGCGCCTTCAATGCCCGAGCGATATCCCTCTTGGCCAGCGTGAGACCTAGCAGCAATAAGTGTCTCTTTTATATATTGCCACCAATACCTTCCATAATATGCAGGAGTGTCAGCTTGGGGTCCGCAGGAAGATCCCAACACAATACTTCGGATAGACATGCCAACACCCCTCTCCAAAACCTGGACAATGACCCACAAAGCCACACCGTATGGAAGAAGGAACCCTCCTCCCGTCCACAGCGGAGACACTCCGGAGAGACAATCAAGCCTGCCCGCCACAGCCTCTGCCGGGTAAAGTAAGCCCTATACAGATATTTAAATAGTATAAGTCGGAGTCGGATAGCTATTGCCGTCCCCTGAGGCGAGGCCAGTGCATCCGTCCAGTCCGTCTCATCGAGGGGCCCAACATCGTCCTCCCATTGCCCCTGAAGCCGCTGGAGCGAAGGGGCGCTGTGGATAACAAGCGAGCAATATATCTTGAAGATTTTCTTTTCTTGGAGGTCTCCCATAAAAAGCTTCACTTCCACTGGGCTAAAAGCCGCTATGGAGTCTAATCCTACCAGACTGGGGGAGAGTGCGTGGCGAAACTGTAGATATCTATAGAACTGCGTCCGTGGCATGCTGAACTCCTGTTGGAGATCCAGGAAGGACTTCAGAACACACCCACGCACCACATCGCCTATGGTGGAGATGCCAATCCGATCCCACCCCTCAAACCCTGACAGGGCCGCCAACTGCGGTAGTCGCCCATTGTGCCACAATGGGGTCTCCCGCGTGAGCACGCCCCACGACCCAATGCGCATCAGCGCCTGGTGCCAAATTCGAAAAACTACCTGCGTCACCGGTGGTAAACGCGCCCGAAGTACGGCAGAGTAAAGCAAGGTGTGAAGTGTGTGTGGGGCCATGAGCCGCTGCTCCACAGCGTACGCCGGGTCTCCCCCCCTCCCATACCACCACTCGTTCAGAACCAGCAGGTGGGGTTCTGCAGCTGATACAGAAGGCGGGGGAGAGCCACCATTTTAAAAATCGCAGACCGGCCAAAGATAGTGAGCGGCATGCAAGTCCACAATTTAATGTCCCGGCAAACCCGCTCCCACACAGGCACCACGTTTCGCCCCCAGGAGATCGCCGGAGTAGGTGATAAGAATACCCCTAGATACTGTAGCCCCCCCTCCGCCATCCACACCGAGGACGCCCACTCCTGCACCGGAGTCGGACCCCCAAGTACCCATAGTGTGGACTTCCGGGGAATCATAAAGAGACCCGACGTCTCACCGAATATCTGCATGATACGGAGCAGCCGGGGCCCCGTTCGGTCGAGATCCGTCAGGAAAAAGAGGACATCATCCGCGTACAGGGCTATCCGATCGGCCAGGCCAGTTTCCCACTCAAATCCGGAGATCTGCGCGTCCATTCGCACCCACACCGCCAGCGGCTCCATGGCCAAAGCAAACAGATACGGGGACAGGGGACACCCCTGGCGTGTCCCACGCCGTACGGGGAACGGCAATGAGGACGCCCCCGCCACCCTGACCGAGGCCGTATTCTCCGTATAGAGAAGCCGCACATAGGACAGGAACCACGGCCCGAAATTCAAACGCTGCAGAAGCAGGAACAAATAACGCCAACTAAGGGAATCGAACGCCCTATCCATATCCGCTTACAATAGGGCTGCCGGGACCCCCAGCCGCTGCACTTCAGCGACCGCCACGTGGGCCCGCCGGATGTTATGTCGCGTGGCACGGGAGGGCATGAACCCCGCCTGGTCCGGATGGACCAGCGAGGCAATATGTGGCAGGAGGCGATTGGCCAAAGCTTTCGCCAAAATTTTAGCCTCCACATTGAGGAGGGAAATCGGACGATACGAGGCGTGCTCCTCCGGGGCCCTACCCGGCTTGTGGAACACTACAATCTCAGCGTGCCTCCAGTCTCGGGGCAACAACCCACACTCTCGGGCCTCCCCCACCACTGCCGTATAATGTGGGCCTAATTGTAGAAAATACTTCATAAAAAACTCGCTCGGTAACCCATTCGGGCCCGGAGCCTTGCCCGGGTTCAGGCCACCCAGCGCCTCCCCCAATTCTTCCACCGTCGTCAGAAGGTCCAATGCCGTCCGTGCCGTTTCGGATAACACCGTGACCGGGTGATCGCTCCACGGCCGTTGCCGTGAGGGTTTCACAGGGACCATAGAGACCCGCATAGTAGGTAGCAAAACTATTGGCTAGCGCCCCCGGGTCCACTATGGGCGCTCCCCCAGGATCCACGATCCCTGGGAGGTCCTGAGCATGATACATCCCCTGGCACAGCCTATGCAGCATTGCACCTGACTTGTCACCCCACTGGTACACTCGACTCCTAGTGGCTAGCCACACCTGGCGTGCCTCATCTAGCAGCAGGCAACCATACGTCCGCTGCGCATAAAGTAACTGCCGGCAATGTGCCTCACCCCCATCCTCCCGGCCGCTACTCTCCAGCTCCAGAACCTCAGCCTCCGCTCGAACCAACCCGCCGCACAGAAGATGTAGTCTAGCCGGGAGAAGGAGCCATGCACCGCCGACAAATATGTGTAAGCACTAGCCGTTCCATGACACCGCCTCCAGGCATCCACCCATGCCAGACCACCTACCAGCGCGTGAAGTTTCGTCTGTCCACCCCCCCTCTCTCCCCGCCCCCAGATAAGCGGTCCCTAGAGAGATCCATCACATCATTCCATGCCCCTCCTATGATCCCCGGGACTTCTGGGATGTCCGCCCAGCGGGCCATGAGCTGCTCCGCAAATGACCAGGACAAGGGGGGGGGGGCGTACACACTTCCAAACACCATCCTCTCCGACCCAATCCGACCCAATACAAAAACATACCTCCCATACGTGTCCGCCCATGTCTGAGAATGCACAAAAGAGACCCGTTTGTGAACCAAGATACCCACACCCCTGGAACCCTGAACAAACCCCGCATGAAACACTTGTGTGTACCCGTAGCGATGTAGGCATAGCACCTTCGTCCCCAATAGGTGTGTCTCCTGTAGGAGTAACACGTCCGCCGATGCCCTCTTCACGTACTGCAGGATCGCCCCTCTCTTGATCTTATCGAGGGCACCCCGAACATTCCAGATCAACACTTTAATGGTAGCTAATCGCCCACTTATCCCCTGGGAATCTGTCGCCATAGGAAACATATCCAAAACATAGCAGCCACTCAGGGACTCCGGCATCCGCCCACGCCCAGCTCTGTACTAAGGTGCGGTCAACCCCTAAACTAAAACCCCAACATCCCAACAGTCCCCCCACCCCATACCTCACAAACATGGAAGTACCTGTCGCGGTGAGAAAC
Organism: Triturus cristatus; assembly: GCF_964204655.1. Classification (NCBI taxonomy): domain Eukaryota; kingdom Metazoa; phylum Chordata; class Amphibia; order Caudata; family Salamandridae; genus Triturus; species Triturus cristatus. The sequence goes on from NC_140586.1 coordinate 203,574,911, forward strand.
TGTCCCAGGCCCAAACCGTGAACCTCAGTAGATCTCAACCAATGGATCCCCAACGTGCCCTCCACCACCAAGTCCCAAAGACCCCGCCCGCAACTGGCTACGGCGGTGATCGCCCCCAACATCTGTCCCCCGGACCAAGGCAGCCCCCTGCATCCAGGAGAATGAAGCAGTCGACGGCATGTCCACACCACGGATACCAAGAAGACTCACACCCAAGGAACTCCCGGGCCCTCAGGACCCAACCGGCGGATGACCTGCCTCCGGGCCAGCCCCACGCCGGGCCCCCCCCTGACTTATGCCGACGGCGGGATCTGGAACGCCGCTGCTTCTTAGCCAGAGTCCCTGCCGCCTCAGTCTGGGATGAGTCCGATTCTCTACCAGGAGATGTATGAGGACGCAGTTTTACTGTCTCATCTGTCCATTTGAAAACGTCCTCTGGCGATTCGAAGAACAATGTTCGGGACTCATATACGACCCTCAAGCGCGCTGGATAGAGAAAAGCGTAGGATAAATGAAGCTCTCGCAACCTGGCCTTGGCCGCTAGGAAAGACCGCCGCTGCTGTTGGACCATACGTGTATAGTCCGGGAATACAAGTATGCAGGAGTTTTCGAATTGCAGAGGCTCCCTCTCCCTGGCCTGGCGGAGGATGACATCCCTGTCGTGGTAGTTCAGGAGATTAGCGATAATCGGCCGAGGACGGGCTCCCACCGGCGGCCTCTGGACCAGGGCCCGGTGTGCCCTCTCCACTACAAAGCATCGGGACAGCGATTCAGCCGGGAGCCAGCCCTCCAGCCACTGGGAGAGGAAGCGCTCCATGTTGTTCCCCTCGCAGCCCTCCGGAAACCCCACAAAGCGCAAGTTATTCCTGCGGGCCCGCCCTTCTGCATCCTCGACCATGCCCGCCAGGCCCCGCTGGGTCGACTCTAGGGCCGCAACCTGCTTCCTCAGCGTCGCAACCTCATCCTCCACGCTCGACACCCTGGTTTCAGTTTCTGTGATGCGGGTCACCGCATTGCGCAGGTCTTGACGCAGCAACATTACGTCCGAACCAACTGCCCCAATCTTGGCATCCAGCATGTCCCGGGACTGCGTTATAGCTGCTAGGAGGGCCTTATTATCCGGCACTACCCCCGAAGGGCCCCCGTCCCCGCCAGGCCCGGGCCCGTGAATTTATCGATAGGCCCCTGCTTCGCCGCTCCTCCACCAGGTTTGTCTCTGGTCATCGTCGCAGATCAGTGTTTCAAGGCCATCGCCGTATGGTGTCCCCCGGGCCCAACTGTAGATCTTCTCTCCCCCCTATGTGACTACCTCCAGGATAGTGTCCCCGTCACCCGTCCTCCACCTCAGCCATCCATGGGATATCACAGGGGCCGGGGCCCAGCCGGTCCTACGGCACCCAGCCCGCGCCGGACCAGGCGCAGTCTCTGCCAAATATGGGGGCCCCCCCCCCCTGGCGCCGCCTCTCCAACGATGTCTCGGGCAAACACAACGTCCACTGCAGCCCAGCCAGCCAGGTCAAACGTGCCCCGCCGCCACCGAAATCCAACAGGCCACAGCCGCTCACCAGCCGGGCCGGGCGGCCGCCCCGCAGCCCTCGCCGCTCCCCACCAGACACCTCACTCCCCCGCGGCCCGAACCGGCCGCTGAACCCCCAGGGACCACCATCTCACTCAGGGGAGGGGGGGAGAAAGAGAAAGACCAGCCTCAGTACAACGGGGACCAGGGCGCCACCTCACCTCAGGGCCGGGACACGCAGCGCGCCTCACTATCTCGTGGGCCCCTCCAGGCCGGGACGCCCAGGCTACCTCCACCGGGTCTCCTCAGGCGGGGCCAAGTCGTCACTCCACCGTCAGCCCCACAGCATCACCGTCTGGCCGCCACCTCCGCAGCAATCGTCACCCGGCCACCCCGCGGCTCACAGAGGACCCAGGCCGTCGGGAGCGCTTCAAGCGCCGCCGCTGCTCGTCAGCTGTGACTGCCCGCTGGCAGGGCGCCTCAACTCCGGGGGCAAGGATAAATCGTCGGATAATCGTTACGGGCGGGCGGGAGCCGGCTTAAGATGCGTCCGCCATCTTGGCTCACCAAGCCACGCCCCACAACAGAAGAGGTTTTACTAGCCCTACAGTCCATGGCCCCAGGAAAAGCGGCTGGACCCGATAGAATACCTTTGAAGTTCTATAAAGCTATTCAGGAGGAAATAGCTCCATTACTTCTGGACCTGTTTCTTGGAGTACAATACAGTGGGGTCCTCCCGGAATCCTGGCAAGGAGCAGATATTGTGATCTTTCTAAAAAAAGGGGAAGCCCCCTGACAACCCTGCAACTTATCGGCTCATATCCCTCATCAATGTGGATACCAAATTTGACTCCAAAACTCTTGCGACTCGATTAGGGGGGATCATAGCCCATCTAGTCTCACCATGGCAACATGGTTTTATTCCGGGAAGAGGCACAACAGACCAGATCGGATGTGCTATAGCCTTATTTGATATAACTGAGGTAACAGGAGAGAAGATGGCTATGATCCTCCTAGATGCAGAGAAGGCATTCGACCGAGTATCATGGAATTATTTATGGGCTATTATGGCACAGAGAGGGTTTGGGCCAGGCTTCATAACAGCTGTACGGGCTATGTATTTTAGACCGTATGCGAGACTACTTATAATGGGCCAAGAGTCAAGTCGTATCAATGTTTCTAGGGGGACAAGACAGGGCTGTCCTTGCTCTCCCATTCTATTTGCCCTATATATTGATATTTTTATCCACAAATTCTTCAAGACCAGACAATTAAACCAGTCTGTTGTAACGGTTTTGAATTTAAGATAATGGCTTATGCCGATGACCTGGCGGTAGTGCCCACAGATCCAGAAAAAGCAATAATTCTAATACAGAAACTGGCTGGCGAATATGGCCGGAAATCAGGCTACTTACTGAACATGGGCAAACGCAGATTATATGTAACTCTAAAACTCCCTGAAATGATCCCGAAGGCAGGATGTAGTAGTCTACCTTGGGATAAAGATCAGTAGCAATGTAGATTCTATTTGGAAAATAAATATGTCGTCCATGATAAATAATATCAGCATGGATCTACGATTTATAGATAGACTTCATCTTTCACTTATAGGAAGATGTAATGTACTCAAAATGGCCCTCTTTCCTAAGATGCTATATATGTTCAGATCTATCCCGTTGAAAATCGAAGACCTACTTTTAAAGAAACTGGACTCTATTTTTAGAAACTTTATCTGGAGATACGCAAAAATTCGACATTCCCTCAAATTTTTAACACTACCACAAGATCGTGGTGGCTGGTCAGCCCCTAATCTTAGATTCCATTACTTCGCCACCTTCTTGCAACAGATGACATTTGTGGCCTCATTAGGAAACGGACATATTACAGCTAGGAACCAAGAGGTAAATATAGGCACTCCTTCCATATACATGTTGGCCAAAGGGAAGGCAGAGCAGGGAGTACTCCTTCGACAAGTGGAGGCCAGCTATTACAAGAAGACACGGTTTAAGGCGATTATTACAATCTGGAAAATCTGGAGCAAAATGGTAGGACTCATGCAAATTCAGAAGTATAATAGATACACACACTTGTGGCAATCCTCTCTGTTTCGCACAACAATGTATGATAATGTTGGTAGGCAATGGGAGGGAAAGGGTATTTCTAAGATTGGAGATTTATTTTCAGTTGATAAGAGGCTTTCATTCCGTGATCTGAAGCAAAGATATGGCATAATGGTTGGGACGTATTTTAAATATAAGCAGATCACCAGTTTTTTAAATCAAATAAGCAAGGAAAAGATCTCCACAAACAGAATCGTTCTAATGGAGGCCATGTCTCACTCCCAGATAAGAATTAAACATATAAATAAAATATTAATAGATACACTTCCCGACTATCTGGAAGCAGTAGAAACCAAACGGGCCACCAAATTGGGAAACCCAGATGCTGATCTTTACCAGTCAGTCTCATTAGGTAAGGGGACATTTCTCTCAGCCAATCTAAAAGCCCAACATTATTACACCATCTTCGATCTCTATTTTACTCCTGCAAAGCTTTGCCGTTGGGGAAAAAGAGGGGATGACAACTGTCCTTGATGGGATCAAGGACCCACGGACATAATATGCATGTTTTATGGGTGTGAGAAATTAGGACCTTTAAAACAGGGAATTGAGGAATTTCTTTCAGCAGCACTAGGGGGCATAGTCTGTATAACCCCTACATGATGATATTAGGATACAATGAGAAGGCACAACATGATGTACAGAAGAATAAGTTTGTTTTTGTCACAGTAGCTGTGACTCTGCTACGTATTGCTACACAATGGAAGGATGTTGATCCACCTACATATTACGTCTGGCTGGGTCGTCTGTTAGCCATATATAATCTTGAAAGGTCATTGTATAATTGAAAAGGCCTGTGTGCTAGCAGTAGAGGCAGGAAAATCCAATGAACAAATGGTTCACAAGGCATAATGCAGGGAGGGACTGGTTGGCCCAGGCTGGAGAACTCATGGAATTGGGCAGTACTCTTCTGTCTTCCTAGTCTCTTATACTTTCTATTTCTCTTTGTATTGCTCTTCTGCACTCTACCATCCACTGTGTTCTGACAAATCATGTTATTGCAGATGTCATAAGTGTTGTTATCAATGCTGTGATTTCACATGCAATAACTTATTTAATATGCAAAGGTACAGCTAGTGCATGGAGAAGGAGCGAGTTATAGATTATGTAGTGTGGCAAGTGAGGTAACAAGACTATGAGGAGGTGCTCTACTTATAGTAATATGAATGTGGTGCATAAATTATAAATGTAAGTTATGGCTATGACTTATAATAATTAGAAAGTGGTGCGTAAGTTATAAATGTATGTTATAACTATAACTTTATAATTTCTAATGTTTGTGTACTTTTTGGTTTTGTATACAAATAAGAAACAAAGTTTACCTAATTATAACTTATCCTCAACCTTTGGAGTTTTTCATGGAATATTATATATTTATATATTGTGCTTGTCTTTCTGTCCAGAAAGTAACTTTGGATACTGTAACACTTGAATAGATGTCTATAAATTTATTAGGAAAATCAAATTAGGAAAATACTTCACCATAAAAAACAACTTAGAGCATGACGCAAAAAACAAACAAGAGCGCAACATCAACACAGCACAAATACAAGGACTGCAAGTCAAGGATATGTCACTTGTTCAGACCTTACATGCCCTAGGTGAAGAAAACATCTCTATTAACAACACACAAGAGATAGCTGAGGCAGAAGGAATCAACTTAGCCAAGCCTGGGCACAGTCCGTTTAAGCCAGTTTCGACCTTTGTCCCCACAATGCCACGAGATGCGATCGACATCTATCATGATCGCATCACAGAGGAGCTAAAGAAATTACAACGTAAAATCAAAGCACAACACATCTCACCTAAACAACACATTAAAAAATATGCTGATATAATGAATACATTGAAAAAGAACAATACCATTGTCATCAACAAGTCAGACAAAGGGGGTAACGTTGTGCTATGGGATAAGAAAGACTATATAAAGGAGACATATTGACATCTTAATGATGGAACGTGCTACAGTAAAATAAACATGGCGCTAGTGAGGGGTATACAAAAGAACTACAAAGATGAACTGAGCAGTTAGAGGAAAAAAGGCCTTATTTCAAGGGACAGGTTTATGTTTCTAAATAAAGATTTTCCAGTTTTATCAAACAGATATTTCATACCAAAGGTGCATAAAGACGAATTGCCAATTTCAGGGAGACCCATTGTTTCAGCGATAAATAGCACCTTTGAGAACACATCGAAATATGTGGATTTTTACCTCAAAGACTTTGTGATAAATTTACCAACATACATTAAGGACACTACCGACTTCTAGTTCCAACTGAGTAACTTGGAGTGGTCACATGAGTAAATTTTTCTTACCGTGGATATTACCGCTTTGTATACTAGCATTGCCCATCCAGATGGATTAAGAGCTGTAGAACACTTTTTGGGCAAGAGACCAATTGAAATGTACTGCCATAGTCGAATGCTAATCAAAATGATACATTGGTGTTTACACAATAATGTGTTTATGTTTGATAATGCAGTATTTCAGCAACTAACAGGAGTGGCTATGGGGGCATGTTTCTCCCCCAGCTACGCTTGTCTTCTTGTGGGCTGGTGGGAGGAGCATGTCCTCAGGTCACAGCATGCCTCATTGTGGTCTATGCATCTAGTAAAATACTAGCGGTATATCGATTATATTTTTGTTGAATGGCGGGGGACAAAAGAGCAGGCCTCCAGTTTTGTGGAAAAAATCAATGATAACAGTCTCAATTTGCACTTTACTGCCAACATAGATGCGACAATTGCCAATTTCCTGGATATTACGGTCCAAGTGGTACATGGTAGAGTAGAGACTTCCCTATACAGAAAGCCCACTTCGGGTAACACAGTGTTACATGCTGGTAGTTTTCACCCACAGCACACGATATCCAGTATTCCATATGGGGAGTTTCTCCGCATACATAGGGTTCGAGGCATGTGGGTTGCTGAATTCATATCTGTGCATAGATCGCCGCCTAGTGTTGGGTCCGGATGATTGCACATTGTTGTCCTGGAAGAGTCTTCGAAGTATCACGAGATAGGTGGCTCCTCCCCTGGACTACAGTGCGCATGGGCATCCTCTCCATTCTCAGATTGTTTTTTTCTGCCATTGGGTTTGGATGTGCTTATCTTAGCTCAAGTTAGGAAAAACTTTATTTAGACTTTAGATATCGTTGGTATCGTTTGCGTTCGGTATCAATAGATTATTTTATTCACCTTTATCGGATCGAGTTCGGTCCGAACATCAATCAACGTTCGAGGATGGAATCGAGGACTCCCTTCAAGAGATGTCCTCTATGTCACGCCAAATATCCACACGTCGGTGTCCACCCGGTGTGTAACAAATGTTTATCACCGGATCATGATGAAACCAAGTGTATGGCCTGCGCCTGGTTCCGGTCCAAGAAGACACTTCGGAATCGACGAGCGGCTCGATTGAAGGCCAAAAAATCGCCTACCCCGGTTAACATATTCGGTACCGAGGATGAAGATGTCGAGAGCGTCAAAGAAGTAGAACAATTTGACGCCGTTGGAGAGCGGGATGTTCGGGAACAATCGGACCCTGCTTCGGAGCATGACTCCCAATATGACGATGAAGACGAGGAGATCTTCGAGGAAGAAGACGTCGTCGACGAGGTAGGAGACGACAATGAGGCCCTTGGGGCCGAGGAAGATAGCTCAGGCGAGGAGCTAGGCCAATCCGTCGATGCGGAGGCCGAGGGACATAGTCTCCATAAAGCTCAGGTCGAGGGTTCGCCTAAGGGCCTTACCCAAGATCGGTCGGATCGTTCTACAGCCCCGCCTGAAGGCCCGGCTTCGAACATTGCAAAGGAGCCAGAAATATCTAAAAAGACTGGAGTCGATCCCGCGAAATCGAAACCGAAAGCTGCACCGGTCAAATCGAAACTGAAAGTGCAACTGGTCCTGGTCGGATCGAAGGCATCGAAACCTTCCAATCCGTCAACACAAAAGAAGGACATTGGAGCCGAACAATCTAAGAAGGACTTCGGTACCGAGAAACCAAAAAAGGACTTCGGCACCGAGAAACAAACGAAGGCCCTCGGTCCCGAGAAGACGCAGAGGCCTATGGCACCGAAGGTTGAGGCGCCGAAGACCAAAGTCAAGGTGGTCGATCCGACTACATCAACACCGAGGGGTGCTGAGACTGCAAAGATACCCAATCAACAAAGCGTCGATTTGAAACTTCGGATCGAAGCCCCTACGACAGGAAAGAAACCGGAGACCACGTCGAGGCCTGTCGGATCAAAAGCACCGTCGACATCCATGTTAAAGCAGGTATCAGGGTCCCTAAAGCGCATCAGGGAACGGGACACTCTCGAACCGAAACAAGGCCCCGAACCAAAGAAGGTCGCCAAGGCTCCCTCGACGCCGGCACCGATCACGTTTGGATTGCCACCACCGGGGACACCTAAGATGGTCGAACTTAGGAAGAGTATCGAGCAACCAAAAACAGCGTCGACTGGAAGAACAGATGTCGAAGACTCACAGGAGCAGTTTATCGACGTAGAAACTGGTAGACTGCTGTTCCGCAAGCGCAAAATTGTCCCAGTAAACACTTTGGAGTCATACAAAATTCCACTCAAAAAGAAAATGGCGTCAGGTTCCACACCAGTGCTTGTGGAACCTTACCAAACATATAATCAGGAACCACAATACTTTTCTCCCACACACTCGGAGGCGGATGCAGGAGAAGGCTATGATGAGTATACCTCTTATCCTATGGATAATGACCCTGATGAACAACAGCAGGACCAGGATCAAGCATGGGGAGACCCTAATGACCCAGGAGACACACAAAATGCTCCTGACACTAATGTTTATAATATAAAACCATCTCCCGCTGAAGATACTGCTGCTTTTAACGCCCTCATTGAAAGAGCAGCTGCCAATCACGGAGTGGAACTTCATTCTGACTCTGTGGAAGAGGATTTCTTGGTGGACACGTTCTCAACATCAGAAAGAACGGTCAAGACTCTACCAATGCTAAAAGGGGTTATTAAACAGGCTAATGACATCTTTAAGGAGCCAACCAGAACACGGGTATTAAACCCAAGAATAGAAAAAAAATACAGACCAGCCCCAGGAGACCCAATGTACATTAAGGGTCAATTGCCATTGGACTCAATGGTCGTTTCTAATGCTCGCAAAAGAGCAAACTCGCAGACTACGGGTGATGCTCCTCCTCCGCACAAGGAGTCCAAAGTGCTTGAAACATCGGGAAAAAGGGTGGCAGCACAAGCAGCAAACATCTGGCGCCTTGCCAACACCTAGGCACTCCTAGCCAGATACAACAGGTCCCACTACGATACCCTAGAAACACTGATAGAACACCTACCAGATGACTACAAAGAGGGAGCGGAGCTCCTCATCAGAGAGGGACAACTCATTACAAATGCGTCCATCAAATGCGCACTAGATGCAGCTGACACTGCAGCAAGGGCAATCAACACTAGTGTGATGTTAAGGAGGCACGCATGGTTAAGAATATCAGGTTTCAAACCTGACATTCAAACTAATATCTTGCATCAACCAGTCAACCCAGACTTTTTATTTGGCCCAGAAGTTGACACCACACTAGAAAAGATTAAAAAGGACACTGAAACTGCAAAATCTATGGGGGCTCTACAATCGCAGCAGTTTCGGAGTGGCTCCTTTTGTCGCCCCAGGAATACAGGAGCAGCTAGAGGTCAGGGGTCCCAGCAGCCGTACAATAAAGGAGGTACCCAGAGTACCTATAATAAGAACAATAGGGGTGGATACCGTGGACCCAGCACCAAAGGCAGAGGCAAAGGAAACAACAACACCAGGTCCTCCGCCAATAACAAACAGTGACGTCTTGTCACTGCCCCCGACCACATAACACCGGTCGGGGGGAGACTACAACAGTTCCTGCCGGTCTGGAGATCCATCACCACAGACAGGTGGGTCACAGACATTGTCCAGCACGGTTATTGTCTAGAATTAACATCCAATCCACCCAACATACCACCAAGACACCGTCCTATGTCCGCAGAGCACTTGACATTATTGCAGCAGGAAGTACTAAGTATGCTGCAAAAAGGAGCCATAGAGCTCGTGCCTGTAAAACAACAAGGGTCAGGGGTGTACTCTCTGTACTTCTTAATCCCAAAAAAGGACGGGTCTCTCAGACCTATACTGGACCTAAGACCTCTCAACCGATACATTCTGTCAGAGCATTTTCATATGCTCACCCTCCAGCAGGTTCTGCCGTTACTCAGTCAGGGAGACTTCCTAGCAACACTAGATTTGAAGGATGCGTATTTCCACACACAGGAAATATCTCAGGTTCACTATTCAGGATCAACATTATCAGTTCAAAGTCCTCCCCTTCGGAGTAACAACAGCGCCCAGGGTCTTTACCAAGTGCCTGGCAACAGTGGCTGCACACTTGCGGAGACAGCACATTCACGTCTTCCCTTACCTGGACGACTGGCTTGTTCAGGCAAAGTCAGCCCAGCAGTGTGCCAGCCACATGTCCCACACCATTCACCTTCTTCACAGTCTGGGATTCTCACTAAATTATCCAAAATCACATCTTCAACCCGCCCACGTACGGCAGTACCTGGGCGCCACCATAAACACTCTAGCAGCCAAAGCTCAGCCAAATTTAGTGAGGATCAACAGCATACAACTGCTGATAAACAAATTCAGACCTCAACACTCCCTTCCAGCGCGAGTGTTCATGCAGTTGATAGGCATGATGGCCTCCTGCATCTTCATAGTCCCGCACGCGAGACTACATATGCGCCCGCTTCAGGAGTGCTTGGCACGTCAATGGAATCAGGCTCAGGGACAGTTGAAGGACCTAGTGTTGGTGAGCGGTCGGGCATACAACTCTCTGCATTGGTGGAATCCACAAAACCTTTGCAAGGGCCGACCGTTCCAAGAGCCTGTTCCACAAATAATACTGACGGCGGACGCCTCTCTCCAGGGATGGAAAGCTCATGTACTCAATTACACAGTGCAGGGACTATGGACGACACAGCAAAAGAAGATGCACATCAACCTTCTGGAACTGATGGCAATCTTCCTAGCCATGAAGGCATTCAAAGTACACTTGTGCAACAAAGTCGTGTACATCCGGACGGACAACAAGACTGCCATGTACTACATACAGAAGCAGGGAGGAACACACTCTCCACAGTTGTCTCATCTGGCTCAGAGCATGTGGAAGTGGGCCATTCAGAGGAACATGTTCCTCATGGCGGAACACCTCCCAGGCAAAGACAACCAGATGGCGGATCTGCTCAGCAGACACAGCCACCAAATACACGAGTGGGAGCTACATCCATCAGTACTCCAACCATACTTCCAGCAGTGGGGTCATCCAGAGATAGACCTATTTGCCACAAGGGAAAACGCAAAATGCCGAGGCTTTGCCGCCAGGTTCCCGCATCCACAGTCGCAGGGCAATGCGATATGGATGAACTGGTCAGGCAGATTTGCGTACGCTTTTCCCCCAGCGCCATTAATACCGCTAGTGGCACACAAACTGAGGCAACACTCAATGACACTCATCCTGGTTGCTCCAACGTGGGCACGCCAGCCATGGTACACCACGTTTCTAGAACTTTCCGTGGTGCCGCATCAAAGGCTGCGGCTAACACCCACACTTTTAACGCAGAACCATGGCGAAATTCAGCACCCAGATCCGCAACAGCTGAACCTGGCGATCTGGCACCTGAAGTCTTAGAGTTTGGCTACCTGAACCTGCCTCCTGAATGTATGAATATCATCAAGGAGGCCAGGAGACCCACGGCCAGAGCTTGCTATGCGGCTAAATGGAAAAGATTTGTCATTTACTGCAAAAACAATGACATTAATCTGCTGGATGCATCCATTCAAAACATAATCTGTTACCTATTACACTTATACCGATGCAATCTGGCATACAGCTCCATACGTATACATCTAACCGCGATAGCAGCCTATCTTCAGAACAGGCAGCACCTCTCTTTATTCAGAGTGCCTGCCGTCAAAGCCTTTTTAGAGGGACTCAAAAGAGTGATTCCTCCACGACACCCGCCAGCACCAGTGTGGAACCTGAATGTGGTCCTCACCAGATTAATGGGTCCATCTTTTGAACCTCTACATTCATGTGAGCTTCAATTCCTCACCTGGAAAGTAGCTTTCTTAGTGGCAATCACTTCATTAAGAAGAGTTAGTGAACTCCAGGCACTAACCATTCAAGAGCCATTCATACAGGTTCACGCAAACAAAGTTGTACTACGTACGAACCCCACATTCATGCCTAAAGTAATAACGCAGTTCCACATAAATCAGACTATTGAACTGCCTGTTTTCTTTCCAAATCCAGAATCTGTCGCAGAGAGGATGCTCCATACACTAGATGTAAAAAGGGCCCTCATGTACTACATAGACAGAACAAAAGATTTTAGGAAAACAAAACAACTGTTCGTTGCTTTTTCTCCACAACACAAGGGCAACGCCATTTCCAAAGCGGGGATAGCCAGATGGATCGTTAAATGTATTCAAAATTGCTATGACAAAGCTAAACGCACATTAACTATTCCTCCCAGAGCCCACTCAACACGTAAGTTAGGGGCGTCCATGGCTTTCCTAGGGAACATTCCTTTAGAGGCAATATGTAAAGCAGCCACATGGTCCACTATACATACATTTACCAAACACTACTGTGTAGATGTACACTCACAACAGCAGGCAGCTGTAGGACAGGCTGTTCTCAAAACTCTTTTTCAGACTGCTGCAGCTGGCACAGGCAGCCGCTTCTAATAAAGGGACTGCTATCTAATCTATGCACAGATATGAATTCAGCAGCCCACATGCCTTGAACCGAATATGCTACTTACCAGTATGCATCTGTACTTGGCATGTAGGGCTGCTGACATTCATATCGCCCACCCTCCTCCCCGGCGCCTGTAGCGGCTGCAGCACTCAGAATTACTGTATAGCATGGTCATCACTTACTATATCTACTCCATCACTGCCACAATGGCGAAAAACAATCTGAGGATGGAGAGGATGCCCATGCGCACTGTAGTCCAGGGGAGGAGCCACCTATCTCATGATACTTCGAAGACTCTTCCAGGACAACAATGTGCAATCATCCGGACCCAACACTAGGCGGCGATCTATGCACAGATATGAATGTCAGCAGCCCTACATGCCAAGAACAGATGCATACTGGTAAGTAGCATATTCGGCATGCAGCACACCAGAAGCCCGAACATATCATCAAATGGAGGTCAAAAAGAGACTTGTGGCAAGGGGGTACCAGTCCAAGAAATTGGAAGTGGCCTTGAGGGAGGCGAATGCAAAAGATCGAGCAGCTCTACTTGACCCCAACAGGCATGTGGATGCAGTAATAGCAGAACCAAGCGAAATCCCATGCAATGACAATATTGAATTGAGACTGATTACAGGCAATAGCAGACAGGCTAAATGCATAAAAACCATCATTAGAAAACAAAGGCCCATTGTCCTCACCGACCCGACACTGAAAAAGGGTGTCCCGAGAACTCCCACCGTTACTTTCAGAAGAGCCTATTCGATGCGTAACGACCTAGTGAGGAATAGCTCTGAAACTAACAAGATGGACAATTGATTGTCCCCAAGAAAGGGATTCTTCAAGTTCAGCTCATGCCGGGCCTGCAAGTTTGGCAGTAATACTGCCACATATTTGACACCCTTTTCAGATAGACCTTTCGCACTCAGAGAACACTACACTTGTAGAACTGACTACGCAGTTTATGTGTTAAAGTGTAGCTGTAATTTATGCTACGTGGGTAGCACTAAACGGCAAATGTATGTCCGTATTTTACAACACTTACGTGCGATAGTGAACTCCGACCCAGCCTACCCAGTCGCCAGGCATTTTAAAGCAATTCATAACAACAATTTGAATTGTTTATAATATTTTGTTATTGATGCGGTGCCACACAACAAACGGGGAGGCAATAGGGAGAAAAAGTTGCGCCAGCTCGAATCAAGATACATTGTCGAGCTGAACACAAAGACCCCTATGGGCTTGAATATCGGAGAAGATTTACACAACTTTCTGTGAGAGGTGAAAACACCTTTGTGTCATTTATGATTATTACCTGGGAGGAACTGCCTGTGGTATTAGAAGAAGAGGTTGTGACTTACCAATATCCTCATACCAACTAGGATTTTAAACACTTAAGGGGTCCATTAGGATGTAGGGCGGTGGGACCACCGCTGCGCTGGCGGGCAGAAAAATGCCTTTTTCCATCCGCTAGCAGCGGACATCACGGCCGCCATTAATATGGTCAAACATAGGCCAATTTCCAACCGCCGCAGTGCGTCGCGCACCGCCATCAAAGTGCGCCTGCCACCGCGGCGGTGCGAGCCAATGGAGACCCTCCCCTCCGCTGTGCAGAATGACGTCCGCCCTGCTCCACAAATTAGGATGACTCAAGCAAGCAGACGCACCGCAGCAGAGACACCGTCCAACCAGAGACGGCGGAAACTCAACAGCGGAGCGCGAAACCAGAGTACCGGTCCACTCCACCCGGACACGACCGCAATGGACCCTGCCCTACACGTCTTTCCGGTGCTTTACCTGCTACATCACCAGGAACTCATGGACCGACGCAGGTAAGTAATAAGACAACACACAACCCACGACCGGACACAGGGTCCAAATCCACATCAGACACCCTAGAGGGGACAAGGACACATCCACAAGGGCCCCCACACATCACCCACCTGCCACAAAGTCACCCCGCTGCATCCTGGACACACATCTACCGCCACCATGCATCAATGTCCCGGTCACGTCTTTGCTGTGGCGAACACAAGCAAATGCATGCGCACAATGCAGAAGGCAGGGCCAGTGCCAGGCATGGGCAGGGCACAAAGACCACAGGGACACACCCACTCCCACCACACACTAGCACACCCCATGAAGGCACACGCCATGTGCCCCCCCTGTGCACCCCATGCACAACTACAAGCCAGGGCAATCCATACCCTGCACCACACAACAAACAATCATGGAGACACACAATGCAGGAGTGGCTGCACAGGAACACACAGCACAGTAGCACAGGGCCAGGGAAACACACACTACACCACACTCAGGGACACATAGATGAGGACAAGCAACAAACGAACACACACAAGGAATCAACATCCAAATGGACACACAGCCTGCACAGTCACACATACATACCACAGACTGACACACACATACACACCCCACATGCCAACAGCAATGGATCACAACAAAGTGGGCTGCACACAAATGGAAGGCCATGGAGCCACACGACAAGCATGTGTACATCACATCAACACAAGGAACAGAGCACAACACCCTCACACCATCAAAGCACACATGGCTGGCACAGTCAGTGAAATCAAACCACAGACAGCTCAGTGCAACAACACAGATAAACAGCAAGGCAAACCATGTATAGGCACAAGGATGAAAGGAAGGCCCTGAAGTCAAACTGGGAACAGCCACACATCCATACAACTACTTCACAGGAGTACACCAGCAGCACTACACACTGGGACCATCTACACACCTCAGGACTGACAAACACCAGTAAGAATCTACACACATACCCCCCTTGCACCAGCAGAACACAACACCAGTGCCAAACACACTGAAGGCTGGCAAAACTTGACAGGCAATACACACACAAACAACCACACACCCTGGGCTCAGCCACAAACATCACACACACACACACACACAGGGATTCCACCACAAATGTGGAAACTAATACAACAGACAAACACATAACTCAACTGAAACACACACAGAGCCACAACAACAACAACAGACATGCCCTGTGCAGCTAAACTGGGGAAAGGCAATTGGAGCACAGACACAACAGGAGTGCACAACCTCATCACTCTGGAACAATGCACAGACAACATACCACAACACACACAAGAAGTGCACCATCACAGAACAACACAGCCACATCAAACAAACAACAGATGCACAGGCAGAACAATCACATAGCAAACACAGCAGGATATCAGGGGATGCCCACCAGGCAATCACAAGGCAACATACACACACAGCACTGCATGCACAACAAGCTGTGTGTGCACAGCAAGCATACCAGCCACACACAGACATCAGTGACAGAACGGCAACCCACACAACACCATACAGCACAGCACAAAGACAACAGTACACCCAGGAAGTGAAGCAATAACACAGCCAACACACATACATCCAACACAACACCCAATAGATGCACAGGTTTGGGACACAAATATGGAAACAACTTGACCACAGGACAGGGCAGCACACACAGTTGGACTGCATAGCAGACCATGACTGACAAACAGCACAAGAACATCACACATGACCCATTGGGGAAATGCACTGAGTGACACATTGACCCTGGACAAAGAACTGCACCACAAAGCACAGTTGCACAAATGAAGTCATGGGGAGCCACACACACATACAAACCAAGGGGACAGCTGACACCAAAGTGAAGTGTACTGCATGTCAGTAGGGGACATGGCAGGAGTGTACCATACACAAAGAGAGGGAGTGCAGACCCACAATGGGTAGGCAGTTGAAGCACAGATAGGGAATGGCATGGCAACACACACAACATGCCACACTGGAGGCAAGAAGGCACCATGGGACAGCAAGGCATGAGAAAACACAACCACAATGGCAGTGTGGAGCAGAAGGTCTGCACAGACCCCACAAACAGCCACCAGACACATGGATGTGTAACAAAACACAACACTGAATTGCCAGTAACACCCTCTGCATACTCACAAGTGACAAAAACAAGTAGGAGTCAGACAGAACTGCAGGGACACACCAACACAGTGCACAACATACAACTCACACATGGGCATACAACCACATCCACAGAAATGAACAATCAAAACAACAGGCACACAACACCTGGGTGACATGTGTGTATTTGACAGAACAGAGGCATGTACACATCAACACTCCCCACAAACTCACCCCTTCACACTGCACACTACCTGGCCATCCAAGAGCACACATGGAAAGTAAGCCATGGGACTAGGGTGACTGGCCATCACAAGATGACCACACACATACACCACTGGGCACACATATAAGAAGAACACACACATGATGACCCTGGACAACCTGCCTGCAATACTGTGTGCAGAAACCCACCCTGTGCCGACAGTGCCCCCCAACCTGACATGTGTACAATAGAGCCAACATGAACTAATTAAGTAAATGACGACAAACCATTCGAAATTGACACCCTTGCCACCACAAGCATCTGTGCCAAGAAAAACTGAAGACCCTGTCACCCCTGAAAAAAAGAGAGCAAGTGAGCCCAAACATAGACCATGTTGAAGTGGCACACAGACCCTGTGGCACAGTAAACCATTTACACACAGCAAAATAACTTTATTCAGTAAGGACACTGACAAAATAGACAACTGGAGCACCTGTCTTTATTCACAAATTGCACAGATAGGCACCATCAAAAGAGAAGAGTAAGGCACAAAATGCAGAGCATGTCCATGAGAAGCTGCACAGGCAAGGGCAAAACAGCAGTGAACAGCAAGGCCAGTGGCCAGGGCAGAGTGCAGAGCATGTCCATGAGAAGCTGCACAGGCAAGGGCAAAACAGCAGTGAACGGCAAGGCCAGTGGCCAGGGCAGAGTGCAGAGCATGTCCATGAGAAGCTGCACAGGCAAGGGCAAAACAGCAGTGAATGGCAAGGCCAGTGGGCATGACAAACAGCAGACTGAGTCCATGAGAAGCTGCACAGGAAATGTGTGCGACTGTACCTTTCCATGTTCAGCAACACAGTCAGGGGGAACACTGTGCAGTACAGGCCCACCTGTGTGAGACACAGGTGTGTGAGGGTGACTAACACTCAGACTTAGCTGTCAGGTGGACTGGGAGCTGGCTATGTCTCGGGGACTGTCGGGGCACTTAAAGGGGGAAAGAACGGAACAGCTAAGGTAGAGCTATCAGTGGCTTGGCAAGCTGGAGGGCTGCTTGGACCAGGTGCTGTAGTGGCACCTGGAGGTGGAGTCATGCAGACGGGAGTCACGGTGTGACTGGGAGATTGTGGAGGGGTGCCCTTCTACTTCTTGGGGATCCTAAATGGCTTGCCTGACTTGGGATCAATGGGAATTGGTGTGGGCACAACAGGCACACACACCACCACTGCTGCAGCAGGTGCAGGCGCTGGCAGCCCCTCTGGTGATGTGCTGGACCCAGCGGAATGCTTTTCCTTGCTTCACCTCTGCCCCCCCTTTCCCTGTTTACTAGGTGTTACCCCTACAGTGCCCTCCGGCCCCTGCTTCACTTGGCTTGGAATGGGAGTCGAGGTGGTTGGTGATACTGCCTTTGAGCCCTTCCTAGGTGTACCCTTGGCATGCACAACCTCTTTGGTGGGCACAGACACTGTACAATTATCTTTACAAGATGCTTTAGGGGCAAGAGAGTCCTTGGATGGGGTTGCCACTGAGGCATGTGTCCCTGAGGTCTGCTGCTTTGCTAATTGTCCACTGGTTTTGCCTGACGGGCTTTTCTCCCTGCGCTCTGGGGTGCCTTTGGTCTTCTGTGGGGATGGTGTCTGCGCACGGGACCTTTTGGGTTGCTGCTGCTGTGTGCTCCGTGTACTGTATCGTGACTTTGATGTATGTGGACGGTGGTCACTATCGTCAGACGTGGCCACTGCCTGGGGGGGAGGGACAAAGGGACTGGAGCTGGACTTTGAGAATGTGCCTGTTGCAGGGCAGACGTCACTGTTGATGATAAAGCCTGGACTGTCCGGTGCAGCCCACCCACATCGGAATGTGTGTCCTCCATGAAAGCAACCACCTGGGTCAATTTCTTGTCGTGGTCAATGAAGGCATTGAGGAGAGCTGTTTGGCCTACACACAACTGGCGCAAAAGGTCCACAGACTCAGCACTGATTGCAGCAGGGGGACAGGGGCAGCAGTGCCAGGGGTGAAGGACACTCTTTCACTCTTACTGAGGCAGACACAGGCAGCACCAGAGGAAGTGGCTGGGAGGGTGGGCAATGGTCGCTGTGTGGTGGAAGTCGATGCAGAGTCCCCGTTCCCTGTGCCCTCCAACAAGGATGCATCCCCGCTGGCATCGGATGATCTGGTGCTTTGCGTCTCAGGCTGGGACTCCTCCAGCAGACTCCTGTCCCCCTCTGATGCGCTGGTGACATCTGTATCACCAGGCTCCTGGGCAGCTGTGGTGCTAGTTTCACCCCCACTGGTGTCCTTCTCCTGTCCCTCCGTAACCACAGGTGATTCTGCATGGGAGAGAGAGATGTAGGATCAGGTCAGTCGCAAAAACAGAACAAACATGCAAGCAATGCATGACAAAAGTAGAGCAAATCTACATGTTGCACACCACCCTGTGCAATCACATCGTGCCAACTCACTACATAGACTCAATCAGTGCGTGGAAACTGAAAACTCGGGCATGAGTGAGCCATGTGATGACCACACAGCTTGTGGCTCTGTTCAAACAGACACACAACTAGTTCTGAGCACATCTAGGGACATGATGGGGGCACAATACTTGTTGCCAATGACAGAACTGAATGGAACAGGAGGGGACAGCACAGACCCAGACTACAACATGACAGTCCACAATAGACATTAACCCATGCCACCCACCATGTCGTACCTTGAGGACAATAGAATGCTGCACATTGCTGTAAGATGTCTAGCCCTCCCCAATATGGGTGCATGCAATGGACGCATTGATGTACGCACAGTCAGATTGGGCACACTGCTGTTCCCTCCCTTGGGATTCCCAAGACTACACCAATGCAGAAGAAACCTGAAGAGCACAACTCAGAATGTAATGTGAAGGCACAGCATCCAAATCTACCTTGCAAGTACAGGTAGGGCAAATGCATGCCACAGGCACCCTGGCCAGAAGCCACTTACATGCCACAATATTAGATAAGGGTCAAACCCAATATACCCTTGAGGGCTTGGGCAAATAAATGCGGAAAGGTAAATATGCCAACAAGGGGTTTTGTTTTAGAGTGATCTATTATTTATAAATTTCAATGATTTGAATCAATAAACATGTTAAGATGAAATAACACCACTGTGAAATCAATCCAATGATCTAAACATCATAAATCTATAATGACAACAACACACACGGGGGTTCTTTTTGTGATTTAAACACAATGATTTTTATAGTTTCATCCAAAGTAAAAAGAGTACAAAAGAGACATAAATTAAAGCAATATATCATGAAAACAAGGGACGAGATTAAGTCCTCATTTCATCTGAATAAACACATCTATTCCTGATTAGTTTGAACAGAGATAAAACTCTTTTTGAGCATATAATCTACTGTACATAACAGATAAACTGGAATTAGATGGTAAAGTCGACGTTTCGGTCTTGGGTGGTGTCAATCCGTCAGACCATCTTCAGGACAATAATTGCATAAAAGAAGACTCCTAAACAAACATAATGCAAATAGTTACATAGATGTGAACATTTTTCGCGCTAACAAATTTATGTACAAAGTCTAGAACACAAACTCCAACCCGTGTGCGAGAAATAAAGTTGTCAATATTGTTTGTCAAAAGAATCGGAGTGTATTATGTAATCATTCACCTATATGTCTTCTATATCATTTTAACTTCGTTTATAAATCACAATCGCAGTAATAGTGCTGTTAGTCATTGTAGGAACCTAATTTTCTGCTGTGCCATCAATAATATATGTAGTTATTTAAAAATAGATTACTTGATGTGATTTATAAACGAAGTTAAAATGATATAGAAGACATATAGGTGAATGATTACATAATACACTCCGATTCATTTCTATTACACAGCAATAAAACTACGGCAGGATTGACTCCCGTATTAGTACGAATTGGCAGTTGCAGGTGCCAAGTACTTCATGGTAGGATATGATTCACTATCTCTTTGACACAATATTATAACTTTTTAATTAAATACTGAATTTTGGTTTTCTTCATTTGCAGTGTAAATATCTTCACGATTTTAATCAAAGTCACGTGAGAACGCTATTGAGACCTCTAAGTAAGCATGGTCACCTATAAAAAATCATGTGTTTCTATAGAAAGCAATTATTCTAAATGAATTATTGGTAAATAGCTTTTTTCAACATTAGATGATTGATATAGCTCAGATTCTTTTGATAAATAATATTGACAACTTTATTTCTCGCACACGGGTTGGAGTTTGTGTTCTAGACTTTGTACATAAATTTGTTAGCGCGAAAAATGTTCACATCTATGTGACTATTTGCATTATGTTTGTTTAGGAGTCTTCTTTTATGCAATTATTGTCCTGAAGATGGTCTGACGGATTGACACCACCCAAGACCGAAACGTCGACTTTACCATCTAATTCCAGTTTATCTGTTATGTACAGTAGATTATATGCTCAAAAAGAGTTTTATCTCTGTTCAAACTAATCAGGAATAGATGTGTTTATTCAGATGAAATGAGGACTTAATCTCGTCCCTTGTTTTCATGATATATTGCTTTAATTTATGTCTCTTTTGTACTCTTTTTACTTTGGATGAAACTATAAAAATCATTGTGTTTAAATCACAAAAAGAACCCCCGTGTGTGTTGTTGTCATTATAGATTTATGATGTTTAGATCATTGGATTGATTTCACAGTGGTGTTATTTCATCTTAACATGTTTATTGATTCAAATCATTGAAATTTATAAATAATAGATCACTCTAAAACAAAACCCCTTGTTGGCATATTTACCTTTCCACTTACATGCCACAGCATCACACTACCAACATCACATAGGCCAGCGCTGGCACAGGCTCTGTACACATGCAGCCAATCCCAGCCAAAGTCAGACTCCCCAAATGCTCACCCCTGGCTTGCTGCTGATGCTCCTTCAAACGTGCATCCTGCTCAGGCTGTGTCACCGCCAAGATGCGCCCCATTAGTGGTGTCATGCTCTGCCGTGCCAGACGCCCATTGAGAGGAAGCAGCGCCAGGGTCATCTCCGCCACATTCTTTGCCAGCCGGCTGATGTCGTCCCATCTCTTGAGGCAGTGGGTGCGCCGTCGGTTTGAGACCCCCAGGGCTCGCACCTTTGCTGCAATGGCCCTCCACACGGCCTTACGCTGGTGTACCTTGAGCTGCAGGCATGGGAGACAAGAGGGAGAAATGATCAGGGACAGTGCCATGTACCATCATCTATCAGTATGGCAGCAAGGTACAACATCATCACATATCTAACGATAGGTCAATCAGAGACTATAGTACAGCCCACATGGGACCCCTGCATGGGAAAAGCTGATGTTAAAGCATGCAGGTGTGAGGGGGAACACAGTCACTGCACATCTCACACACATGCTGGATGCCAGCACTGAAACACCCATATAGCCTGCCCACATCTCCAGTCCATTGTTTGTTTGAGCAACACATACATCACATGTCAACCTGTGTTTGTGGGTGGACTCACTGTGTCCAAGACTGCGCAGCCATCAATGTCCCTGTCTTGTGAATATTTGAATGTGTCATGGTGGTCACATGGATGGACATGAGATCACAAATCCAATATGTCAATCACAAGGGCAGTTGTGTGCAAACCACAGTGCTGAGATGGACCATAGCTGGAGTGATATGTGACAAGACTGATGTCATACTCTGTAAGTCGAGTGAGTTGTCCTTGTCTTTGTAGGCGGGGACTGTGCAGGCCAGCTGGGCTCACACTGAGATGTACTACAGGGGCACACACAGACATCCAGCAAAGCAATCACGGTCCTGACTACAGCATGAACAACCTTCTGTGTCACTGTATGGCTGACAACACAACACGGGTCACTCATACATACATGTGCAGGGAGGGAAAGCTGTGGCATTGGGTACACACACCCTCCCACTGGAGACAGCATGTCAGGCAGTGCATAACACTACACCACACTCCCAGGCACATACTGCATCAGTCCACTACATGTGTGGCCCCCCTGCCCTACCACACCACTGTTGAAGACTTACCACAACATTTGGGGCACCATATAGCCTTGGATACTGTGTGAGCAACTCGTCCACCAGGACCTCCAGCTCCTCGCTCGTGAAGGGACTGACACGGATCTTCTCTGTCCTTGCCATCAATGTAGACATAAGACAACAGCAGGGAATTTGGTGGCGAGGGTTCCCAGGCAGCAGTCCCTGGAGGCAGCAGCAGGTGAGGGGGTCTCAGGCAGCAGTTCCTGGAGGCAGCAGCAGGTGAGGGGTCTCAGGCAGCAGTCCCTGGAGGCAGCAGCAGCTTAGGGGTCTCAGGCAGCAGTCCCTGGAGGCAGCAGCAGGTGAGGGGTCTCAGGCAGCAGTCCCTGGAGGCAGCAGCAGGTGAGGGCTCTCAGGCAGCAGTCCCTGGAGCCAGCAGCAGGTGAGGGGTCTCAGGCAGCAGGCTCTGTGAGCAGTGGCAATGTGAGGCTCACTCCCACATATATAGCCCCCTGGGGTCGTTTCAAAGGTGCCAAGTTGCAGCAATTGGTGGTCCAGGTCTGCCTCTTTCAAATACATCCAATGACCGCATCCACGGTGGCGGAGCACGCCTACCGTAATCTTCAAAATTGCATCATGCCACCGCTATCGAGCTTCGCATTGGCTCTAGGGCGAACTCCATGGCGGTGTAACACTGCAGGTCACCGGTGTGCGCTACCACGATTTTAGTGGCGGGGCATGCAAACCGCCATTTCCACATGTCTCCATGCCTATGACTACCGCACTTGTGTGAATGGGGGTGCCGGTGACACACCGCCAGGGCCAGACGGTAGCTACCGCGATATGGGTGCCATACAATGGTGATGGCCATCTGTCAGACATCAACATTGCACAGTGCCAACATGTTCAATGGCACATCATTGTGCACACGATGCCAAAGATCAGTTTACTCCACTGATGGCTACACATGCCATGTTTGTGTGTGTGTAACACAGATTTGCCTGTACCCATTCACATGTCACTTAAGGATTTGATGTTGGTGTAGGCAGGACAGTGTAGTCCTGGACTGTACAATGTGTGCAAATGTCAATGTGTTGAGGTCCAGTGACAATCACAGCAATGCTCGTATCAATGAATGTTGATCTATCTAGCATTGCCTCTCATGTCTGCTCATGCACACATTCATCATTCCAGCGCCAACTGTGGTCATTGTGTGGTGGATGTGTGCCAGGTTGTAATGACGCATTAAGGTGTGACCGGTACAGCAGCTAGGTATGCGGCAGTGGTTTTGATTAGTTACACATATGCTGGGTGCTAGACTCCCAGGCGTGCACATGTGTACTGTGGCCATATCCCTATGTACATTCACATTGCCAAAGGTGGTGTTTGAGGTACTTGTCTTGTGTAAGTTGACACGTGTGCCCTTTGTGTAGCTGAAGCTGTCCCTCCATGTAAGCTGGTCTGTTAGTCACTATAGATGTTAGTCATTGTTGTCATTGTGTCATCCAGAACGTGATATGCTGTGCACATCTCATGATGTATTGCATTGACATGTGTCCACTATCATCTCCAATAGGAGGAGGCCAAATTTGACTCGTCACTTGACGGTGCTGGAGGACATGGAGGATGTAACGCTCATACGCAAATGCTGCCTGGACAGAGCCACCCTGAAAACCCTTTGTGATCTGTTGGAGCCCCACCTGCAGCCACGCAGGACATATCCAACAGCTTTCACCCCTACTTATAAGGTGATGGCAGCCCTGCATTTTTTTTGCCACGGGATCATTCCAGGAGACTGTGGCCAGCGCTGGTGGGATGTCACTACCGATGTTCAGCATGGTGCTGCGTCATGTACTGTCCGCCATGATGCTATACAAGGACAGATACATCCATTTCCCCAGGGGTGCTCAATTGCCAGCAGTGAAGGGAGACTTCTATCCCCTTGGACACATCCCCAATGTTGCTGGTGCCATTGATTGCACCCATGTCGCTCTTGTGCCACCACAGGCAAGTGAGCACATTTACCGCAATCGCAAGCATTACCACTCCATCAATGTGCAGGTGGTGTGCCTGGCAGATATGACCATCTCGCAGGTGTGTGCCAAATTCTCAGGCTCGGCCCACGACTCCTACATCCTGCGGTACAGCATTGTGCCCCAGCTGATGGCTAATCTTCTTCCAGAGCGTACATGGATTGTGGATGAGTATGCCTAGTCGTGTGGCGTGCTGTGTGTGTGTGACCTGCTGCCCTGAGCCTCTGCGACGGTGCAATGTCTATTTGTGTTTGTCATACCTAGGTGACTCTGCATATCCCAACCGTCCCTGGTTGCTGAGCCCACTGCGGAATCCCAGGTCCCCGGCTGAAGTCCGCTACAATGAGGCCCATGGGAGGACACGTCATGTGGTGGAGCGTACTTTTGGCCTGCTCAAGTCACGTTTCCGGTGCCTGGACAAGACCAAAGGTGCACTGGCATACTCGCCCGGGAAGGTGTGTCAGATTGTTGTGGCATGATGCATGCTCCACAACCTAGTCATTCGCAAGGAGATTCCCCTGCTCCTGGATGATGGTGAGGACCCAAGGCCCCAGCCTGCAAACCAAGCCGTGTCCAGTGACTTCACTTGACGGTGGGTGTCAATGTGCAACATACCCATTGTCTGATGATATTGCTTTTGTCGTGAAGGGGCATGTGAGAATTGTAGCATCAGCCAGTTGTAGACTCAGTGGTGGTTGTAAATGTTTCTAGGACATGTCATTTGGGATCATCAACAGGACGTGTATGTTGACACTTGGTGGCCATTGTGACATGTGCATGTTGGGTTATTCTGGTGTTAGGGCTTGTGTGATGTCTGTGATGCCACACCCAGACCAGTGTCAGTTGTTCTGTTGTGTTTCCCTAGGTGCCTTCGACTTCTCCTTGTCTACATACAGCCCATCCTCATGGTACATTGTGATCATGTTGAAGACTGTACACCCTGCAATAAAGACGGATCAGACACAACAACATGTGTGTGAGGATATTTTATTTACTATGGTGAGATGCAAGGGGGGTGTACATTTCCATTGGGTGGGAGCAGTGAGTTGACAGTCATGGTAGATGAGATGGTCGAGGAGTCAGCACATTGCTGTGGTGACCCAGTCCAACAGACAGATGCCATTCACAAGGCAGTTCGGGAAAGACAGTCCAAAGAGTCAATGCAGTGGTGGAGAGGGTTGCCATCATGGCTGGCTCCGTGACTGGTGTCTGGCAGGTGCTTGGCCTCCAGATACTCCCAGGGTCTTCTTGGGACGACCCCTTCATCGTTTGGCAAGGGGGGCCCTGCTGCAGGGCCAGTGGGGTCTAAAGACTCACCCCTCTCTGTGGGCGCAGGGGAGGATGGTGAACTGTCATTGTGCAGCCCACCAGAGGGAGGCGGAGGTGTTGTCTGGGGTGCAGGCCTGTCCCTCAATACCGCCACTTGCTGGCCCAAGAGGTCCACGATATGTCCCATGCGGCTGTCAATGGACCTCATCAGCAGGATGAGCTTGTGCAACAAATCGTCCGACCGGCCCGTTCGTCCTTGGGCCTGTTCGTATGCACCCAGGACTCTGGTGATGTGTTCCAGGGAGTGGGTCCCAGCCTCCTGGTGTCCCTGGGTGACCCTGCCCCTCCCACCTGCCCTGCTGCACGGACCTGTTGCCTCACCACTGTGGGCACCCGCATCCTCTCCCTGCCCTCCTCCATGGGTGGTGTGTGCTGGGCATCCTCTGGGACAGGGAGGGTGTTGCAGGCAGCACTGGTGGTGGTGGTGGTGGTGGTGGTGTTGGTGGTGGCGGTGGCTGCACAGGCTCTGACAGCAGGGGTCTGCTGTGGAGTTGTTGTTGCAACAGATGTGGGGGGGACGCCGGGGTCCTGGGACCTGTTGCTCTCTGGCACACCAGATGGGCCGGCCTCGAGCACATCGTCCACGGAATCCTGGAAGTCAACATCCGAGAGTCCTTGTACCGGGGGGGGGGATACTGGCTCTGCAGGTTGCTGGTGTTGTACTCTGCAGTGAGTTCTTGGTCACCTGTGGGTCAGATGTGAAATGGTCATTGCAGTACACCCGGCAAGCTTTGTGTTAGCTGTGTGTCATTCACTTTTTGTTCACTGCACAGTTGACATATCATCACTTTGTTGACTATGTGCAGTACTGTGCTTCCTGACATGATGAAGCGGTACAAGCATTACTTGTCCATGGTGCGAGGTGTCAAGGCATACCATGCAAAGCGTGCACTATTGAGGTTTACAGGGACTCGTTACCATCTAGGCTCTGGCACAACATGTGTTTAATTGTGGACTCATAGTTTATTTGTCTGGCCTAGCAGACGTTACATCTGGCCATGGACTGGCCATTGTCATCTCCTGCATCCCTTTGTCCTGTCATGTGCATATCTTGATTTGTGCCACCACACATGCTTTCATATTTTTCTAATGGTCATTGTTGCACTTGCCCATGGTGATACACATGTAACTAGTTGCTGTGCATGAATGTGCCCAGGCTTTCTTCTGCTTGTGCATTGGTGTGTCACACTTTGGTGGTTGTGACAGTTTCCTTAGCTTACCTGTGTGCACAGTGTGCTTGGCAATGGGGTAGGTATGCCTCTTTGTGCAATGAGAGGAATGGTGTTGTCATATGGCACCATTTAATTTGTGAAAAATTGGTGGGTGCACGTACTGGCTACCTACCTGTGAGTATTTTTGGTGTACTGCAATGGCTTCCAACTGCTCCTGGGTAGGGCGGGGGAGGGCTCGATCCTGCTGAGGTGTGGTACAGAGTGAATATTGGGAGTAGTAGTGCAGCCCTCACAGACACAAACACCATCCCAGGGAAGATGGCTACCTACCTGTAAGTTTGATGTGGGATGTGTAATGGCTGACACATGCTTCTGGGTGGGGTAGTGGGAGGGCTCAATCCGGCTGAGGTGTGGGACAGGGGGCATGGTGGGAGTAGTGGTGCAGCCCCCCATGCCCCCCCCCCCCCAGACACCCTCATTGTGAAGATGGCTACCTGCCTGTAAGTTTTTTTGGTGTACTGCAATGGCTTCCAACTGCTCCTGGGTGGGGTGGGGGAGGGCTACATCCTGCTGAGGTGTGGGACAGAGTGAATGTTGGGAGTAGTAGTGCAGCCCTTGCAGACACAAACACCATCCCAGGGAAGATGTCTACGTACCTGTAAGTTTGATGAGGGCTGTGTAATGGCTGACACATGCTCCTGGGTGGGATGGGGGAGCGCTCTATCCTGCTGAGGTGTTGACCAGGGTGCCTGGGGGTTGTTGTAGTGCTGTCTGCCTGTACACATGCCCCCATGGTTTTGTTGTTAGCTATGTTTGGGGTGAATGGGAGTGGGTGAATGTTGGGTCTGTGAGCCATGTTTTTGTGAGTGTGTGGTGCAGATGGATGGTATGTGTCCTAGGTGGTGTAGCTTTGTAGTTGTGCAAGGCAGTACATTGCAGAGTGGCGATAGTCATTTATTTGTACATACCAGCCTCCACTGCCCCGGCTACTCCTGTGAGACTCTCTGGATGCAGTATGACAAGGACCTTCTCCTCCCATTATGTGAATGGTTTTGGTGGAATGGGAGGGCCACCTCCTGTCCTCTGAGCCAGCTCACGGTTCTTGCTCCTCCACTCCTTGACCACCCTCTTCAGATCATGCCGACGCTGCATGATCTCCTTTTTTGATCTTGGGGTGGTCCCTACTGCATTGACCCTTTGACCTATCCTAGCCCACATTTGTGTCCTTGTGGCTAAGGGTGTCTGTTGGACCAGGGTACCAAAAAGCTGTGGTTCCACTCTGACTATCTCATCTACCATGACCTTCAACTCACTCTCAGTGAATTTGGGCATTTTATGTGTGGCCATGGTGTGTGGTGTGCAAAGTGATTATGGGTGCAGGAGTGTGAGTGGTGGTTGTGGTTGTGCTGTGTATGGTGTGTGTTGTGCAGGGGGGTTAGTTGTGCTGGTGTGGAGGTGGTGGTGGTGCTGTGTGTGGTGTGGCTGGTGATGCTGTGTCCTTTGCCTCTCCTGACAGCTGGCTCTCCTGTCAGCTGGGGTATGTGTCCCTTCTCGCCTGGACTTTTGCAAGGGATTGTGGTCAGGGAAGGGGCTGGTTTTATACTCAGCTATGTGGGTGTGTCCAATTGGTGTGTTGCTGACAGGTGTGTTGTTGTGGGAATTGTTTTTTTTGTTTTGCCATGTGGTTGTGTCATTGGGGTGTGTTTTGTGTATTTGTGAGGCATGTGTAGTTTTCTGTGTGCACTTTTTGGCCTTCTTGTTGGGTTTTGGCTTTGTCCGCCATATTTTAGACGGTTCGTCCGCCACGGTGGCTTTGCTTCAGCTCTTCCACTGGCTCTTGCATTCATCCCATTGTGCGACCGCGGCGGTCGGAGATGGCGGTACGTACTGCAGGACCGTCGGGGATATACTAATTTCCGGGGCGGTGTCGCCGCTATACTTGCGGCGGGTTGTTGTTTTTCCGCTGCAGTTCCAACCGCCGCGGACGGATTTTGGCCATCTCCGCCCGCTACGGGTGGTTATTCTTGGCCTCGTACCGCCGCAGTCGGATTTGTTTGGCGGTTAATGCTAATTTGGACGCCGGTTTTCCCACGGGGCCGGCGGGCGGTTGTTTTCTGCTTCCACGGCGGTCGTGGTGTTTTTCCGCCCTCCATCCTAATGGACCTCTATGTTAGGATTTTAACATCCATGAATGAATAAGCCAATAACATATTGCCAGGAATTTGAATAGTGTCAGGGGGCTTCTTGGTCACTATCTCCTTTGTGGACGCACAGTGTTTACAGCTGTCCTAGGGTAAACCGATGAGATTTTTTATATGGTATAGGTACCTGTAATACATACTTGTGATCATCGGCGCACTAGGAGGATGTGAATGTGTATATTACAATATAGAACTATGAACTGCCGTCATATGATATCAATTTTTACCTTTATATTTGCACACTTTGCACAAGAACAAAACTGCACATCTATGCACTTTACACACTTCAGGACTCAGACTGGCACTGGCACTTTTGGTATAGAGCAGCTACAGTATTTGCACTATGACATATATTGCCCAATTAGCGTATTTGTACATAGTAGAAGCATTCTTAGCACAATCAGAGTATTTGCACATTTCAAGAACCCTTTTGCCAAATTGCATTTTGCACATATTTATGAACATTGTAAAGTATATATTTTTACCCATCGTCAATACTATAATGTGTATGCGATTTGCACAATCGGCGTATTGGCACATTTCGAGAATCCTTTTGTCAAATTGCATTTTGCACATATGTATATGAACATTGTACAGTATATATTTTTACCTATCGTTAATACTATATTGTGTATGTGATTTATGAACTGAAATTTGCACTATGCACTTTCATATATAAAATCATGCACGAAAAGAAGGTAACGATGTGGAAAAGACAGCACAATATGGAAATGCATGTGAATATAGCTAGATGCATTAGGGATGGCAAATAAGAAGATAATGGTTGTTTAATGATACCAAGCTGGTTGTGCGCACAATCTATATATGTATATACAATAGGTATAATTGGGTCACGATTTGATACATTGTAGAGGAAGATGTTTGTTCTGTTGGATGCTGGATGGCACAGTATTTTCTCTATGTCTATCAGTGCTGAATGCATCATTGTAAGCGCCACTTTCCCTTTAAATTTCCGTCTCTGATATCTGTTTGTCATGTGATCAAGGACACCGTCTTGTGTCCAAAACGCATAAGAGACAGCACGGTTCGAATTCACCAAATAAATAAGAATCTGGCACCCGCTATATATTGAGTCTGTGTACCTGCTTGTACATGCATGCACTTGGGAGCCTTTCATCGGGTGCACAAATATATATATATATATATATATATATATTTTTTTTTTTCTCAAAGCACCCTCGATTCGAAAACGCACTCGAATCCAGCTAATTATTGGCTCTGCAGCATCTCTTCACTTAGAGTCAAAGCAGCCTTACGCGTTTCGGGGCTTCAATCCCCTTGTTCACAGGCATCCATGCAGAGGTACGTCACCCTTGCGTTTAAATAGGCGCGCTTTAACATGCAACTTGATTCATTCATTTGCGCTGCATGCTGGGATAGGCAGTCCTTGAATAATCAGACGTTGGTACTTTTAATTAAAGCGCCTACACATTAATAATCACCTTAGTAGGTCCGTTTCCTTCCACACAGTCTTTCATTTAAAACACCCTCTAGTGGGCCTCCAATATGAAGGATGATGTTTTTCCACGCCAGCTGGTTTCCCAATGGAGACTGTTGAACAGTTCCTTTGTCTCCGTGGCCCCCAGGCATAAGGGGTCGTGCGATTTCACGGCCGGATGACCGCAATACTATTTTTTTCTCAAAGCACCCTCGATTCGAAAACGCACTCGAATCCAGCTAATTATTGGCTCTGCAGCATCTCTTCACTTAGAGTCAAAGCAGCCTTACGCGTTTCGGGGCTTCAATCCCCTTGTTCACAGGCATCCATGCAGAGGTACGTCATCCTTGCGTTTAAATAGGCGCGCTTTAACATGCAACTTGATTCATTCATTTGCGCTGCATGCTGGGATAGGCAGTCCTTGAATAATCAGACGTTGGTACTTTTAATTAAAGCGTCTACACATTAATAATCACCTTAGTAGGTCCGTTTCCTTCCACACAGTCTTTCATTTAAAACACCCTCTAGTGGGCCTCCAATATGAAGGATGATGTTTTTCCACGCCAGCTGGTTTCCCAATGGAGACTGTTGAACAGTTCCTTTGTCTCCGTGGCCCCCAGGCATAAGGGGTGGTGCGATTTCACGGCCGGATGACCGCAATATTATTTTTTTCTCAAAGCACCCTCGATTCGAAAACGCACTCGAATCCAGCTAATTATTGGCTCTGCAGCATCTCTTCACTTAGAGTCAAAGCAGCCTTACGCGTTTCGGGGCTTCAATCCCCTTGTTCACAGGCATCCATGCAGAGGTACGTCATCCTTGCGTTTAAATAGGCGCGCTTTAACATGCAACTTGATTCATTCATTTGCGCTGCATGCTGGGATAGGCAGTCCTTGAATAATCAGACGTTGGTACTTTTAATTAAAGCGCCTACACATTAATAATCACCTTAGTAGGTCCGTTTCCTTCCACACAGTCTTTCATTTAAAACACCCTCTAGTGGGCCTCCAATATGAAGGATGATGTTTTTCCACGCCAGCTGGTTTCCCAATGGAGACTGTTGAACAGTTCCTTTGTCTCCGTGGCCCCCAGGCATAAGGGGTGGTGCGATTTCACGGCTGGATGACCGCAATATTATTTTTTTCTCAAAGCACCCTCGATTCGAAAACGCACTCGAATCCAGCTAATTATTGACTCTGCAGCATCTCTTCACTTAGAGTCAAAGCAGCCTTACGCGTTTCGGGGCTTCAATCCCCTTGTTCACAGGCATCCATGCAGAGGTACGTCATCCTTGCGTTTAAATAGGCGCGCTTTAACATGCAACTTGATTCATTCATTTGCGCTGCATGCTGGGATAGGCAGTCCTTGAATAATCAGACGTTGGTACTTTTAATTAAAGCGCCTACACATTAATAATCACCTTAGTAGGTCCGTTTCCTTCCACACAGTCTTTCATTTAAAACACCCTCTAGTGGGCCTCCAATATGAAGGATGATGTTTTTCCACGCCAGCTGGTTTCCCAATGGAGACTGTTGAACAGTTCCTTTGTCTCCGTGGCCCCCAGGCATAAGGGGTGGTGCGATTTCACGGCCGGATGACCGCAATATTATTTTTTTCTCTCAAAGCACCCTCGATTCGAAAACGCACTCGAATCCAGCTAATTATTGGCTCTGCAGCATCTCTTCACTTAGAGTCAAAGCAGCCTTACGCGTTTCGGGGCTTCAATCCCCTTGTTCACAGGCATCCATGCAGAGGTACGTCATCCTTGCGTTTAAATAGGCGCGCTTTAACATGCAACTTGATTCATTCATTTGCGCTGCATGCTGGGATAGGCAGTCCTTGAATAATCAGACGTTGGTACTTTTAATTAAAGCGCCTACACATTAATAATCACCTTAGTAGGTCCGTTTCCTTCCACACAGTCTTTCATTTAAAACACCCTCTAGTGGGCCTCCAATATGAAGGATGATGTTTTTCCACGCCAGCTGGTTTCCCAATGGAGACTGTTGAACAGTTCCTTTGTCTCCGTGGCCCCCAGGCATAAGGGGTGGTGCGATTTCACGGCCGGCTGACCGCAATATTATTTTTTTCTCAAAGCACCCTCGATTCGAAAACGCACTGGAATCCAGCTAATTATTGGCTCTGCAGCATCTCTTCACTTAGAGTCAAAGCAGCCTTACGCGTTTCGGGGCTTCAATCCCCTTGTTCACAGGCATCCATGCAGAGGTACGTCATCCTTGCGAAATCGCACCACCCCTTATGCCTGGGGGCCACGGAGACAAAGGAACTGTTCAACAGTCTCCATTGGGAAAGCAGCTGCCGTGGAAAAACATCATCCTTCATATTGGAGGCCCACTAGAGGGTGTTTTAAATGAAAGACTGTGTGGAAGGAAACGGACCTACTAAGGTGATTATTAATGTGTAGGCGCTTTAATTAAAAGTACCAACGTCTGATTATTCAAGGACTGCCTATCCCAGCATGCAGCGCAAATGAATGAATCAAGTTGCATGTTAAAGCGCGCCTATTTAAACGCAAGGATGACGTACCTCTGCATGGATGCCTGTGAACAAGGGGATTGAAGCCCCGAAACGCGTAAGGCTGTTTTGACTCTAAGTGAAGAGATGCTGCAGAGCCAATAATTAGCTGGATTCGAGTGCGTTTTCGAATCGAGGGTGCTTTGAGGAAAAAAAAAAAATATATATATATATATATATATATATATATTACCTACTGGCGGTCGCCAGTAGGTAGTTATAGTTAGGACCACGTTTCCATAGGAAATCCGCAACATTCTATTTTGAATAACTTTGGCGCCGGTTGACGAATCCTCGTGAATTTTTCAAAATAGGTGGGGCGCTACGCTCCGCTCCTACCCTGAAAGTCTCGGGGGGATTCGTCAAGCGGGGGCTGAGATAAAAGGGGGGTCCCAAAACGCGTTTTTCCCATGCATTTTTCCATAGGACCTTTAGACACAGCTACAGCCCGAACGGCTGAACAGAATTACTTGAAATTTGGCAGAGAGGTAGTCCTCAGGTCAAGGAAGTGCCTTTTGTAGGTTTGGTGTAAATCTGTTCAGTAGATTCTGAGAAAATAGCCTTTAAATCAATATATATATCTGAGCCAGCTTACGGTGCGCTTACGGTGCGCTTACCGTACGCGTACGGTGGCGAGTGCGATTCTGATTGGCCCTTAGATCTTAGTAAACATTCGAATCGGTCGAAACCAGGAAGCGGCGGCCGCCATTTTCTCTCTCGCACTCTGATAGGGGGTTGAAAAACAAAGTGCAAATCATGTAAAGGGGCTGTTTACACAGCTCCCAAGCACCTAGCCATGTCGAGGGAGTCCCCAACGATCCCCCAAGTGAAAAAAGGCAATTTTAATTTTTTCGAAAATTTCGCCGATTACGCTTACCATACGCGTACGGTAAGAAATAATAATAAAAAAAAAGATATCCACATTCTCCCCACCCCGTGTGCAAAAGGTGCCCGAAGGGCACCTTTTGTGCATGGCTCATCAGAGATAAACAAAACCTATATTTTACCTGTCACAACGATGCTCATCATATGACCTCCATGTGCGCACAGTGCGCGAAGCGCATCGTGCGTTCATGGCCCATCTAGCGTAACGTGGGCACGCGGTGCGCGAAGCGCACCGCGTGCTCACTGTGCGCGCTTGGTGCGCGAAGCGCACCTGCGCGCACCGAATGAACTGCGTTAAGTGGGCGCGCACGCCACAAATGGCGTAAAGTAACTTAGCATTTAAAAAAACGTACAAATTCACTGAAAAAACCATAGGTTTCACACACGTTATAGTTAGGAATTAGCATTTAAAAAACCTTGCAAATTCACTGAAAAAACCATAGGTTTCACACATGTTATAGTTAGCTGGACATTTTACTGATAAAAAACCAATGAAATTCCCCCGTTATAGTTACTGTAGGCAACTATAACTCACGCGACCGTAATCCTCTGCTGATGACATATGTGTCTTTATGAAAAAAAAATATTTGTAATATATGTATAGCTAAAATTTAATGGAAGAAGACATGGGCAAATAAGTGTCTAAATACAGTATTAGCATCAGCAGAGGATTGCGGTCGCGTGAGTTATAGTTGCCTACAGTAACTATAACGGGGGAATTTCATTGGTTTTTTATCAGTAAAATGTCCAGCTAACTATAACATGTGTGAAACCTATGGTTTTTTCAGTGAATTTGCAAGGTTTTTTAAATGCTAATTCCTAACTATAACGTGTGTGAAACCTATGGTTTTTTCAGTGAATATATATATATATATATATTCACTGAAAAAACCATAGGTTTCACACATGTTATAGTTAGCGGAAATTTTACTGATAAAAAACCAATGAAATTGCCCCGTTATAGTTAGTGCTGGCAACTATAACTCACGCGACCGCAATCCTCTGCTGATGCTAATACTGTATTTAGACACTTATTTGCCCATGTCTTCTTCCATACATTTTTAGCTATACATATATTACAAATATTTTTTTTTATAAAGACACATATGTCATCAGCAGAAGATTGCGGTCGCGTGAGTTATAGTTGCCAGCACTAACTATAACGGGGCAATTTCATTGGTTTTTTATCAGTAAAATTTCCGCTAACTATAACATGTGTGAAACCTATGGTTTTTTCAGTGAATTTGCAAGGTTTTTTAAATGCTAATTCCTAACTATAACGTGTGTGAAACCTATGGTTTTTTCAGTGAATTTGTACGTTTTTTTAAATGCTAAGTTACTTTACGCCATTCGAGGCGTGCGCGCCCACTTAACGCAGTTCGTTCCGTGCACGGTTTTTAGCAACTTTAATAAGCCCTGTACATTTGGTGGCCTTCGGCCACCAAAAGCACAGGGGGTGGGGTCAATGTGGATAGTGTTTTTTTTATTTAGATTTTATAAATTCATGTTGCCAAAATTTAGTTTTTTTTCACAGGTCTAATAAGCCCTGTACATTTGGTGGCCTGCGGCCACCAAAAGCACAGGGGGTGGGGTAAGTGTGGATAGTGTTTTTTTTTTATTTTTTTTTTTTAACCGTACGCGTACGGTAAGCGTACGGTAAGCGTACTCGCCGAAATTGCCGAAAAAAAAAAAAAACGTTTTTGCTCTTGGGGGATGTTTGGGGACTCCCTCAACATGACTGTGTGGGAGGGAGTTGTCAAAACAGCCCCGCAACATGTTTTTGGGCATCATGTTTGATAAATAACACTCAGTGCGAGAGACAAAATGGCGGACGCCGCTTCCTGGTTTCGGCCGATTCGAATGTTTACTAAGATCTAAGAGCCAATCAGAATCGCGCTCGCGCACGCCACCGTACGCGTACGGTAAGCGTACGGTAAGCGTACCGTAAGCGGGCTCAGATATATATATTGATTTAAAGGCTATTTTCTCAGAATCTACTGAACAGATTTACACCAAACCTACAAAAGGCACTTCCTTGACCTAGGGACTACCTCTCTGCCAAATTTCTAGTAATTCTGTTCAGCCGTTCGGGCTGTAGCTCTGTCTAAAGGTCCTATGGAAAAATGCATGGGAAAAACGCGTTTTGGGACCCCCCTTTTATCTCAGCCCCCGCTTGACGAATCTCCCCGAGACTTTCAGGGTAGGAGCGGAGCGTAGCGCCCCACCTATTTTGAGAAATTCGCGAGGATTCATCGACCGGCGCCAAAGTTATTCAAAATAGAATGTTGCGGATTTCCTATGGAAAAGGGGTCCTAACTATAACTACCTACTGGCGACCGCCAGTAGGTAATATATATATATTCACTGAAAAAACCATAGGTTTCACACACGTTATAGTTAGGAATTAGTATTTAAAAAACCTTGCAAATTCACTGAAAAAACATAGGTTTCACACATGTTATAGTTAGCTGGACATTTCACTCGTACAAAACCATTGAAATTCCACCGTTATTGTTAGTTCAGCTAACTATAACTCGCGCACCCGCAATCCACTGCTGATGATGTCACATATTACATCACTCATGACATGGTAAGTGACATCACTCATGACATCACTGATGACATCTCAAATGACATCACTGATGACATCATCCAGTGGATATGTGTCTTTCTGAAAAATAAATATTTTTTATATATGTATATCTAAAGGTTAATGGAAGAATAAATGAGTAAATAAGTGTCTAAATGGATGTTTTTTTTTGTAAAAATTAATTGTATAACTGACTTATTAACAGTATCTTAGTGAATACAAGTATTAGTGAGTAATGTTTAAATATTTAAATATCTGTATCAGTGTCTCACTTTGTGTATAAGTGGCTGCATGGGTTGGTTAGTAGCTACATGAGTGTGTATATGGGTTATTAGTTCGTTTTTAGAGTATCAGTATGAGTGTCTGTATGGTTCAGTGGGGGGTGTTACTTAGCGTATAGATGCATGAATGAGTGACTCACTGTTTGTATGTGTTTTGAAGACAGTATGTGAGCAGGGCGGTATGGGTGGATGAGTGTGTGCATGGGTGAGTAAGAGAGTGAATGACTGTCTCAATAGTGTCTTTATGAGTAAGTGCATATGTTTTAAACTAGTATATGTGAGTATTGATGTATATAAGTGAGGATATATGAGAGTGAAAGATTGGAAGAGTTCCTGTATGAATAAGTATGTGTTTCTATAAGTGATTGTTTAAGAGAGTAAGTATTTGTACGTTTCTGTAAAAGTAAGTGTAGTGGTGTGTGAATAGCTGTATATGCAAGTAAATGGATGTTTATTTGCATGTGTGAGTATGTGTGTGAGTAACTTTATGTATGAGTGTAGGTGTGTAACAGGATTTATAGGTGTATGAGTACATATGATGACTGAGAACATGTATGAGTGACTATATAGAAGTGTTGATGAATGAGTGGATGCGTATGTAGATTTTGGAATTACTGAATAGATTGTTCTAACTGGTATTGGTATCTCTATACTTTTCAAAACTTTAGTTTGTATTTTTCAATGTGTGTATCAAAGTTTATATTAGGATAAGAGGAGGTCTGCCACTCTTACACAAGGATGATGTCATCAGTGATGTCATTTGAGATGTCATCAGTGATGTCATGAGTGATGTCACTGACCATGTCATGAGTGATGTAATATGTGACGTCATCAGCAGTGGATTGCGGGCGCGCGAGTTATAGTTAGCTGAACTAACTATAACGGGGGAATTTCAATGGTTTTGTACGAGTGGAATGTCCAGCTAACTATAACATGTGTGAAACCTATGGTTTTTTCAGTGAATTTGCAAGGTTTTCTAAATGCTAATTCCTAACTATAACGTGTGTGAAACCTATGGTTTTTTCAGTGAATTTGCAAGGTTTTTTAAATGCTATTTCCTAACTATAACGTGTGTGAAACCTATGGTTTTTTCAGTGAATTTCAAAGGTTTTTAAATGCTAATTTATGAATGTATTATTATATTTTTTATATATTTATTTTACAATAAGCTACCTATGTATATAGTTATAGATTGACTGTATCCTGTAATATGGAATGGCTCAGCTCTTTTTTTTTTTTATTTGGATAAAGTTGAACAGCATAGTTAATATAAACTTATAAACAGTTTAATTTTTTTTTTTTTTTTTTTTAGGGATTTTTGACCGTGCAAAATAAAAAGCATTTTTTTTTTGCTCTTGTGGGTCCTTTTGTGACCCTGTGACAAAGCCTAGGGCGTTAGGAAGTGTCTTCCGTTACTTGTTTTCACATTCTCAACTTTTCTCTTTGGCTATCTTCTGCCATGTTGGTGCGCGCACGGTGCGCGCACGGAGTGCGCATGCGTGCGTGCTCCGTGCGCGCATGCGTGCGTCGTGCGTGCTCCGTGCGCGCATGCATGTGTCGTGCGTGCTCTGTGCGCTCGTGCTCCGTGCGCGCTTGCGTGCGTGCTTCATGCTCGCGTGCTCTATACGCGCATGCGCACATGCTCTGTACGCGCATGCGAGCGTGCTCCATGTGCCCGTGCTCCGTGCACGCTTGCTTACGTCATGCGTGCTCCGCACGGCAAGTCATGTGATTACGAAACAACACTTTTCATTGGTTCATAGTATTTTCACTTTCAGAATCTTCCAACATCACAACCATTCCCGTACTATTTCTTCTGATTTCCTGGGAGAAGGAGCTGAACAGCTTTTCTAGTACTCCAGTACTTGAAAATGGCAGAGCAGCAGTCATCTTCTGGGAGTGAGGAGGAGACCTTTGTTCCACCAAGGCAGAGGAAACAAAAAGACTCATTTATCTGGAATAAGGGCCAGAAAAAGGTGAATGCTCCTAAAGTCACCTGCACTGTTTGTGAAGTTGTCTTATCTAGAGGAGACCCTAAAAAAATACTCTTTTAGTATTTACTCCATGATAAGACACTTCAAAACAGTGCATCCTGTAGCTTACGCTCGGGAGTGTACTTTAGCTGCAAGAGACAACCCTCCAGCAGCTCAGCCGAGCACATCTCCTGCGCCGTCAGCTTCACTTTCTTCTCGACCTCTGGATATGCACCCTCTGTTGCAGAGGGTTCATATACGGTGCAATGAGTGCAATGCTCTTCTCTGTTATGGTGGGAGCAGTATTACCCTAATAGAGGAGAAGATACAGCAGCACACATGCTGCACCCCATAATTTTTTTCATTTTTTTTCTTTTTGTTCCTCTGTTCCTCAATTAACACAACGGCTCTTTTTAGAGCCACCTAACATCTAAACACTTAAACTTGATTTTTAATTCTATTTTTTTTACAATTTTTTTTCCGCCGTGCGCGCATTGTGCGCGCACGGTACGCGCACCCCGCGATTTTTTGAAAAAAAATATAACGTTTTTTTCACCCTTCGGGATGCTTCAGGGACCCCCTGACAATGGCTAGGGGGTCAGAAACTCCCTACCCTGCCCCCATTTCACGTTCTCCACCTTTCTTTTAAATAGAAACACACATTTCTATTGGTTGCAAATTTCAACCCTTTCCAAATGATTCCTACCCCCAACATGACTTCTGCCTGCTAGCATAGCAACAGATCATGGAACACTGGTGTGAGCAGAGAGGTCAGAAGTTCAGCACACAATGGGGCAGATTTACAAGCCCCTTGCACCACTTTTGCGTCACTTTTAACATGGAAAAAGTGACGCAAAAGTGGAGCAAGGGTCTTGTAAATCTGCCACAATGTTTCTAATCCAAAGAGCAAGATTGCTTGACTTTTCAAACCTAACAGCAAATCCAAAGTAATGTTCTGTGGGAACACATTTTTCTGAACCAATACAAAACATGCTTGTAAAAATGTAAACATACAGCCTAGTTTTTAGTGTTGAATGGTCTGAAACAGCCAATTAGTTCTTTTTATTAAAAAAAAGTATGTAAGCCTACATTTTACAACTATCTTTCATTTCATATTGCCATT
The DNA here is from genome assembly GCF_964204655.1 of Triturus cristatus. Classification (NCBI taxonomy): domain Eukaryota; kingdom Metazoa; phylum Chordata; class Amphibia; order Caudata; family Salamandridae; genus Triturus; species Triturus cristatus. Next base: position 203,615,080 of record NC_140586.1, read on the forward strand.
CTACTGAAAGACACCTTCTGAGTGCATCCAGGTCTCCTCCTCACTCCCTGAAGTAGACTGCTGTTCTGCTATTTTCAAGTAAAATTGATAGCTGTTCAGCTCCTTGTCCCAGGAAATAAGAAGAAATAGTGAGGGGAGTGGCAAGGCATTTATAGAGGAGACTGTGTACATTTCACAGATGAAGGGAACAGAAGATTCTGGAAGAGAAACTAGTATGAACCAAGGCTTCTGAGTGCATCCAGATCTCCTCCTCACTCCCTGAAGTAGACTGCTGTTCTGCCATTTTCAAGTAAAATTGATACCTGTTCAGCTCCTTGTCCCAGAAAATAAGAAGAAATAGTGAGGGGAGTACATTTCACAGATGAAGGGAACAGAGGCTTCCTCTTGAACTTTAGACTCTGCATCGGTACTTACATATAGGTACCAAAAAACACTCAATTAACACAACGGCTCGTTTTAGAGCCAACCAACATCTAAACACTCAAACACAACGGCTCTTTTTAGAGCCAACCAACATCTAAACACTTAAACTTGATTTTTAATTCTATTTTTTTTACGGGTATGAGGATTAGAAAAGGGGGTAAGGGAAAGTGAGAGATGGAGAGTAAGGGGATGGAGGGATTTAGGAAACTGGAGTGAGAGAAAGGGAGTCAGGATTTCAATGAGCAAAGCAGAGTGAGGGAGAGTGAAGGAAAGAATGCGAAAAGATGAAGGGGTGTGAGATACAGACAGGAGGAAGTGAAGTAGGAGAATGGGAGTGACTATGAGTAAAGGATAGTGCAGTTAGGGAAGGTGATGGAAGGAGAATGACGGAGAAGGTTAAAAAATTAACATAGATGGAAAATGAGTAATGGAGAGAGGAGGAGTGGTAGAAACAGAGCGGCAGATTTATAACAAACTAACGCAGCATGGTGCAGCAAGTAATTTTTCTGCGCCGTGCTGCGTTAGTTTCGAAGCACAGAGATGCGACATATTTACAAGAATATGTCGCATCTCTATGCTTCCCCTATGCTGGCGCACAAACTGCAGCCATGCACCGGCGCAGGCTCCCTTGCACCATGGTGCAAGGATGCCTGCGTGGTGGGGAGATTGTTATTGTGCAGGAAGGGACACCTTCCTGCACAAAAACAATCACAAGAGGCTTTTTCCTCTTTCAATGTGTGCTGTAGCATGCAGCACGTACTGAAAGAGGAAAAAACGAGGAGAAATGAAAACATTTCTCCTCGTTGTGCCTCGCTACGCCACCTCTAGGGTGGCGTAGCATTCACACACAACTCCAGAGTTATGATTTCTCGTAAATCTGGAGATGTGTCTAGTTCTATGGGTGTTGCGTGGGAACACCCACAACAACACCCATGGACGCCCCTTCAACGCACATTGCTGCATGTGAAGTGGCTGTATTTACAAGGAGAGGAAAAGTCACGCAGGGTGGCTTTTCCTCTCCTTGTAAATATGGAGGAGCCCCTGTGCCACCAGTACGTTATGAAAAGTGACGTAGTGGTGGCGCAGGGGGCTTGTAAATCTGCCCCAGAGATGTTAAGGAAATTAAGGGTAAGACAGACAAAGGGAGAGAGACAGAAACAGACAGAGAGCAAGGAACTGAGAAGGAGTAAGGCAGTTAGAATGACTGAGACATATGTAGACAGGGAGAGAAACATGGTTGAAAAAATAGTGATGGAGGCAGTAAACCCAGGGGAGTAGTAGAGAAGGAGTGAGGGAGTTACGAAAGAGCAGTAAAGGAAGGAGAGAGAAGGAAGGGGAATGAGAAAAGCAGAGTGAAGAGAAGTGAAGAAAAGGAAGCATGAAAGTGAAGGGGTGAGAAATACAGATATTTTAAACTTACCTGACCAACAAAATAACTTAATTAGAAATAAATGGGTTTTTTTAATTGCAAGAAAAATGGATTCAATTTCCTAAATTTTCTTTCTAGATCTGAAAAAAAGAAAAAAAGTATTAATATTCAACAATACATTTTAGAAAACAGTACATATATTTTCATATTTTACAAAGTAATTTTTTGCCCTTTTTTTGCTGTTTTCAGAATATATTGAATTTCACTGAAAATAGTGATATCAATTGTATTCATCACTTAACAGCGGGCAAATAAATAAACAATCTGAAAGATTGTTTAAAAAAGCCCTGAACGTATCCTCAGTAAAACATACCTTGATAGAAATGTAACATATATATTAAAAATATCTTCTAAGAACAATAACTATTTGCAATAAATAACGTCTGTAAATTCTGTTGCTTAAGCACATGCACCAAAATAATATCTGTCAAAGAAGTCCACAATAGAAACATTTACCTTTCCATGAGGCCAAATGGTAATTTTTAAATCCTTTTTAAGTGAAATATCCAATGTTAATCCTATAAAATTGAAACAATGGTTTCTTCAGATGCTGCAATTTGTATCTAAAATTTTGGTTTTAGAAAAATTAAGTAACAATTTGGTAATTCTGCAGGCAAACGTTGCTTGAAAATCAATTGAGAATCATTACAAAGTGTCCAGCCTTTTTCACATTTTAGATACACTGTGTAATGACCACAAGTTATAGAAGGTCAATCATGTAAAATTATTGCAACTGCAACAAAAGTTTTTCCTGATATTGATAATTGATTTCCTACAACCTTCTTTATTAAAGTGTCCAATTTTGTTCCATCAGCTCTACAACGTTGTATCATTAAAATTACATACTGTCCATATTTCTTTAAAAATAACGTTGATAACATTTCTGATTTACATTGAGAACATTCCATGTTGTGATTTGCATCTTTAACTAATTTACTAAAAGTTAAAGTATGAACCTTTCAGAATCAACATTAGTGCTGCATGTGTTCATACAGTTTTCACAACAATGTTCCCATTTATAAGAGAGACCAAATATATTTTCTATTTCTACCTCTTCATCTTCCAGTACCATAAGCAGATACATTAAGAATTCCTGTGCATCTTGCTAGACATTTTGTGTAAACTGTGTACATCCAGAACATACATCTAAAAGATTTCTAACATCAGAAGCACTTTCTATTTTAGTTTTATCATTACTCAGCTTCTCATAAAGGAAACTCAGCAGAGAACATAATCTTTTTTCATGATTTAGTATTATCTGCTCTTGCAAACTTTCAAGATAAAATACATTATTCAGCACTACATTAGCGTAGCAGTTGACACCAGAGCTATTTTCAAAATGACAACCAACAACCTCTTCAACATTGTCCTTTTTCTTTTTGCTTGCAATCACATCACTCTCTTTTTGTTTACTCTTCTGTAATCCTCATTACAGATATTCTCAATTCTCCTTTTCCGACAAACAACACGTTTTTCAAACACAGGATACTGACCTAAATGAGGAGCATAGCTTCTTCTTAATCTATTATACTCCTTTACACAATTTGCATCAGCATTAACTTTTGAGTCATCAAAGTCTATCATGAATAAACCAGATATTTTTTTCACTCGTGACAAAGCAACATATGCCATACCTTCTTTAAACACACTAGTTCCAATGTTTACAAAAGCACTATCTACAGTTAATCCTTGAGATTTGTGAATAGTTACAGCATATGCTAGAGAAAACGGAAACTGCTTCCTACGTACATATGTCTTTCACAAGCAAAAAACGAACTGAACAATGACTAATGTCTTTAACCTCTTCAATCTGATCAAATTTTATTTTTAAAAATTCAATTCCATCTTTTTTCTGGTAATTAACAAAACCCACAACTTTACCCATAGCTCCATTCACTAAACCTTTTTCTACATTCAAATTACGTTTTAAAATTATTCGACAGTTCATACATACATAAAGATTCTTTACTAAACCAGCTGTTTTCGATATGTTTTTCTCTAGAGAATCCAATTTAGTTGTCAATTTGCTTGTCAATATAATAGTTATTCCTTCATGCTGTATTTTATCTACAGCTTCCATTTTTATAATCTCTTCATTTTCCAATTTCAAAAGTTCTTCATTGAATATAGAGCATTCATGTAGTGTTGGCATTAAGCAGATTACAGTATTTTTTTCACCAATTTTCATGTATATTTTCTCTGGAACTATTTGTTCTGTTGGAAACAAATTACATAGCAATCAACTCTGTAAAGCTTTTCTGCCATGTTCTGTGAGTAGTCCAATTCTGATATCTTTGAGAATACTTGCATAATCATCATCATTTGCTTGCCGCATATTGGTAATGAGTTCTTTGTACTCAAAGTATGACCAAATATTCACATTACCTATACTTCCTAATGACTTATTCGTGTCTTCATGTGCAAGAGTATTAAATACTGGTTGTCCTTTAACTGGAGTGAGCTGCAGTAGATCCCCAAAAACTATAACATGTTTTCCTCCAAATAACACGTCATAGTCTGTCTTTAGAATTTGCTGCATTCTTAAATGCAAAAAGGCAAGCATTAAGTTTGATACCATGCTTACCTCATCAATAATGAGAACTTTCATTTTCTTCAATACTCTTGAAACTTCAAAACATGCTTCTCCTGTTAGCTTGTGGTATTGTATTTTGTTCTCATGCTCTACTGGTAACATTAGCAAACGATGTAAGGTAATTCCTTTTATGTTATATGCTGCTAACCCAGTTGGAGCAGTAACAACACAAGACAAAGTTGAATCAGTTTTTTTCTGTAGGTAGCTTCTAATTACTTTAATTAAGAAACGTTTTCCTTATCCAGCTTGTCCACTCACATACATTCTGATTGGTTCAAATGATGTGCATGAGCACTCTTTATTTTCATGTAGTAATCCATGATCAATTTGTTGTTGTTCATCATTCAGTTGTTGTTCCAAATTTGATAAGTTTATTAAATCTTCCTGAGCTTGATTCATAGCTGTTTCCACTTCAGTCATGGCTATTGCAGCTTCACTTTCTACGATTGGTTGTCCTAGAGGATCTTGACTGAGCGTCCCAGAACTTTGACTGTCTTTAGAACTGTCTCTAGCTACTTCAGCTGCAATTGTAGCTTCTTGTTCAATTTCTTCATTTAACATTTGTACATAAGTTGGTAAAGTACTGCATTCTATGCTATCTTTGCATGCATTAAAGGAATCTTCATAGCTCTGAAAATCTCCAAGTAATTCATCCTCTGAACGCCATGGTTTAAACAACTGTAAAAGTGCTAAGTAGTAAAATTCCTTTTTGTCAGTAGTGTCGCAACTCAGCTTTCTGTGATTAATCAAACTTCCTTTTGTTTGTTTCACCAAACATCCTTCCTCACCAATGACTTTATATTTTCCATTGTTGATGTCTTCTGTGGCATTCCGTTTAAAAATGTAGTTCTGCAGCACTTCATAGAGACACATGTTCTTAAGATGATGACTTCTGTTTGGGTAATATGTGTCCAACATGTTTGTTTTTAAAATGTCTGTAGTTTCTGGTTCGTTCTCTGCTAAACATTCAGTTTCTCGAATAGATTTCAGTACCCGATTTCGCATTCCTGCAAGGCCTAAACTTACCCAAATTATTCCTCTGGATTTGGAGTACAGACTTGCAGATGATAACCTATCTGAGCATTCGTATGACCCAATTTCTCGATGCGATAACATCTTTAAACTGAAACTGTATAGCTTTTTACTGACAGTCTTCTCGTGAGAAATCTCTTCCCACATTTCTTTCAATTCCGTTTTCTCAGATTTAGTGATGTAAGATGTGACATACCGAGCAACAGCAATAGAATTGTCACCTACATACTGAATATCCATGTTAGCATTCCACCTGGATAAAATGACTGGGTTCTAGTCATTTATATATTTTGACTCTTCTTTTCTTCTTAGGTTGTAGGTATTTTTCGGAGATTTTCTTGTAATAGTATGTCGCACAGCTGACATAAAACTGTTTACTCTTCCTTTTGAAAGAACAGGTCGTGGAAATCCAAATCGACATTTTGTGTAGAATTTATCTTTACTCTTGTACTTTCGTCGACAGTATTTTCCACACCGATGACTTTGGAAACGTAAAACTTGCTCTTTTAAGTTTTTTTCTTCTGTGCTTTTAGGTATAGCACATGTTGCATATTCTTCAATGAAAGATAAAACTGCATCATCAGAATCTGTTCCAAATTTTGGGGCATCCTTGATCCACAACAGCATATGAATATGAGGAGCACCTCTTGCTTGGTACTCTTTTCTCCAAAAGAAATCCACAACTTCTCCAAGAGGTGGATTTTTTTTATTGCAGAAGAAGGACATCATAGCCTCAAATCTATGATTGAAATATCTGCAAACATTAACCGGATCCAATGAGCACAATTCTCCTGCTGTCTTGTATTGGATGTTTTCAATATTTGAATTTGCCTCTCGAAGAAAATCCAGTAAATCATCCCAAGCGTACTCAGCACAGCTTAGGGTAAGGAACCATGTAGGAGTTCCTAAATTCCGTAACATACATTTCAATTCTCCATGGCGTCGGTACCAATATTCATTAGTCCCACGCAGACAAGCCATCAGATTAATCAATTGAGATTCCAAATGATCATCTCGCTGTTGCACTTTGTTCATAAAATCCTTTGCAGACACATTATGTAGATGTACTCCAGTTTTTAAAATGTGATTTACTGCATAAGATAGTGCAGACAAGTCACTTTCAAATAAAAGATGGAACAAATAAGGAATACTCTGACGAAATCTTGGATCTTCTGCATATAATCTTGTAGTCCGATACTCAGAAGCAGGAATCTGTACTGGACGTTCATCATATCGTCCACCTTTTCCTGTAGGAAACAGCTGGGGAAAACAACGAGCTTCCAAGCTCTCCTCCCATACACTCATGGGAGTTCCTTTTGCTTTTTTCATCTGAAACAGATCAATAGTGTTTCCCATAACTTCTTTAGAATGAAGAGGATGTATGCTGAAATGTTCATAAATTTCTTCTTCTTTTGACTCATCCACTTTTTCAATTTGCCCAGTTGGTATTCCTGTGTCTGCTAGTAAAACTTCTTCATCTTCATCCATATAAATTGATTCATACCATTTATTATTTCTTTTCAAATATAAATTTGCTCTTTGTACTTTTCGTACATCTACTAGCTCCTGCCAAATTTTCTTATTCTTTGTAGGTACACCATTAACCAGAATAACTAATGGTTCAGTTTCCAAACTATCTGCATCAATTGTTTCAATATTTTTTTTCAAATCTAATGGCAAATAGACAACTCTTCCTTTTAAACCTCTTTGTAAATCTGAAGGAGGTAATTTACCTGTTTTGGGCTCCATACGAACTATAGTCTAAAACGGATGTACACATTGAATGAGTATAGACTCATACGTATTTAAATCAGAAAGTTCTGCAGGAATATCAACCAATTCTAAATTATTATGTACAGCTCTAGCTGGCATTTTATTTTCTTCTAACTTATTATAACAGTATTTACAAATACGCTGATCTTCACCCAAATCAAAACAATTTTCCAGAAATAAATATGCAGCAAAATCCTTCCACTCATAATTATTTTCTTTTTCACTTTTTTTATAGAGATCAACATTCCTTGTTTGAGTTTTATAATGGCTTCTCCGGCTACAAATACAAGTAATATTTGGTCTTTCATTAGAGATGATAGTAAATTTTGTCATTTGATCTTCAAAATTTTTACTAACAGTGAGTTCTACATTCTCTTCCACATTTTCCTCAATAACTGTGTCAATTCCTGCACTTTCTTGTTCTGGACCAAAGTAACAAAACTGAATATCATCAGTAACCTTCTCTACATCTGATACAGATCCACGGAACAAAGCAGTATTCAACTCATTTGACTTTAGTGCTGGACTTTTAGCAGAATACAATCTTCTCACAAACTTTCTCATTTCAGTATGATGTACTGCCAGCATCCTAAAATGGTTAAAAACACTTTGACAAACTTTCCTAGAAAGACAAGCCAGAGAATGTCCTTGCAAACCAGTATTCTTTCTCACTCTGCATGGATCTAGTCTTTGAAGCATCTTAATCTTCTGTTTAACACTTTTTTAATAAATTCTCTTAGAAAGTCACGTAATTTAACAATAGATTCTTGTCGTACAGTACAAATACTACTACAATTCCAAGTTTACACTGGGGCTTTAGGACGTTTCCCCATAACCTCATCAGCTAACACTTCTTCCTCATTTCTTGGAACCCTCTTCTCCTTTTCCATTACACAACCATCTTTAACTTCATAAGCTCGACCACTGGTGTCAACTGCATACAGCAAACTATTACTTTGAAGATAACTCTCTTCATTAAAAAATGGTTCAGTACTTGAACTATGCTTCCATTCTCCTAAGAACACTTTACAAAAGTTATTTTTTTTCACTACTCTTTTCCTTTTGGACTTCATTACATTGACTAATTTATCTAATGTATGGATCCTGTTCAAAATTAAAATGAATAGTTTTCTTTTTAATTCCAAAGCCTTTGCAACAATTGATTCAATATGTTTCTTTTTCATATAAAATTTGGCTTTCTTCCTATATTTTTTCACATCCTTTAGCAAATTGAACATCACTCTTCTCTGAAACATTTTTCTACGAATGTTTTTAAAATCTGTTTTTCTTTTTAAGTCATTCTTTCTTGCTTCTGATTGTACATTAGCATTTAGGGCCTCATGTAGGTAGCCAAATACCGGTCGGTAACGGCCGATTTTCGGTAATTATACCGTTACCGACCGGTATTTTGGCTTTTGAGATGTAGGGGGAGAATTTCTGTATTCGGAATTTACCGAACCGGTAAAATTACCGAATCGGTTAAATTTCCGATTCGGTAATTTTACCGATTCGGTAAATTCCGAATACAGAAATCAGATGTAGGGGGACTGTGTGGTGTGTGTGGGGATTCGTTATTTACCACCAACTAATAGTTGGTGGTAAATGACGAATATGTGTGTAAATGCAATATTTTGCCCGTAGATGTGTGCAATGTGGCAGACACACATGCCCTCAGGGCATGTATGTGTGCCACATGTGCACACATGGCCGAATCAGGGGTGCAACAGGGTGTCAATGTGACACCCTGCCACCCTTGCATGTGCTCCCCCATTACCGAATCGGTATTTACCGATTCGGTAATGAGGCATACCTTCCCATCAATGGGAAGGTATGCCTCATTACCGATTCGGTAAATACCGATTCGGTAATTACCGAATTATTCCGAATCGGTAATATTTACCGACCAATTACCTACATAGCATTTACCACTTCATAAATACCGAATCGGTATGATTCGGTATTTATGAAGTGGTAAATGCCAGCCCACCTACATAAGGCCCTTAGTATTTTCTTTCTATTGTCTTGTTGTTTTCTACTTGAAACCCTATTTGCAGTGGATATATTTTAAAATTTTTTTTCTTTGTTTGAGGATATTTTTAAAAAAATCCTTTGTCTGCTTACCAGAAGACTTTTTCTTTTTCCCAACATGAGGTTCTTCAACTAATTTTTGTTGTCCAGTTGTCTTCAAATATAGATGTTGTTGCTGTTCTTTTCTCTTTCTTGATTTTATAGGCGTGTTTAATTTATATTAGTGTTAATCAGCAATACCTGAAAGAAACAAAAAAAAAATACCTTTATGTATTTAAATATATTACTATATTTTTTTTAGCTTTTCAAATCCTATCATATGAGCTGTCCCTTTCCTACGACTGCAAGTCTTACAGAACAACAGCAACACAAATTAAATCTCTGACATCAATTCCTGTGTGCAGACAGACTCATGGTGTGATTCTAGGCAGAAAACGATATTTGATTGGCAATTTCAAAGCACATTTACTACTGTGGTAGAGCAAGTGATAATTACTGTAACAGCCTGACACATTTTCCTTATAGTTTGGAGAGGCAGAAAAGAGCACATGTCCTAACAGCTACTTGAGACCATGAGCATCTGTTACCTGGGTGAGTGATTAGACTAAAGCAAAGGAAATGAGCCTTGCTAACGTTGAATGTGTTAGCGTTACACACTGCTATCTTGTGAGACCGGCCTCGTGGCGTGGACCCTCCCGACCAGTAAGCAACCCCTGCAACCACACCTGATCCCCCGGTATCACAGACTTCCGGCCACCATGGCCCAATAAACCCGATGGCCGGCCGTGGCCCCAGCAAAACCTAGACACTACCGCGCATGCCCGGCCAAGGGAGAGAGAAACCCCCAAGCAAGACCGGGAGGCGCCGTCTCTGTCACACCTCTGATCTCCTCCCCAAGGAGGGTTACGATCGACCACCAGGCCCCTGGTGAGCGGGCGCCTCGCATGCTGGGTGTCTGGAGTCCCTCCCAGACCAACCTGAACAGATCAAAGAGCCGAGCGGCAGGAAGTCCCAACACACCGCCCCCAGGCACCAAGACCCCTCTCTGCTAGGACTCCGGACTTCAAAGAGGAGGGGGAGTATAACTTGGGGTGCTGAAGGGACAGGCGGCAGAGAAGACCTGGACCGACGAGAGCCCTGCTGACCTGGTCGCGGCTCGACAGACCTCTGAAACCAAGGACGCTACCTGACCCGAACTCTGAACCAACTGAGCCCTGCTGACGCCGTTGCGGCTCCCCGAACTCTGAACCATCTGAGCCCTGCTGACGCCGTCGCGGCTCCCCGAACTCTGAACCAACTGAGCCCTGCTGACGCCGTCGCGGCTCCCCGAACTCTGAAACATCTGAGCCCTGCTGACGCCGTCGCGGCTCCCCGAACTCTGAACCATCTCAGCCCTGCTGACGCCGTCGCGGCTCCCCGAACTCTGAACCATCTGAGCCCTGCTGACGCCGTCGCAGCTCCCGAGAACCTGAACCCACCTGTGCCTGCTGAGAGACTCGCGGCGCTCTTATCCTGAAGGACCGGCAGGGATTGCCGAGTGAACCCAAATCCCCCAGTTCGAGGATTGAGAGCTGTGCGAAGGATATTCCGCAGAGACACTGAACTTAAAGACTGTCCCGCTACCCCCATACCCCCTCACGAAACCACCGACGTTGTGATATTGATCCAACAGCTGTATCACGGATCATAAAGATCCCCAGAAACTAGAGATAAAGTATACTGTCTTACTAAGAACTACTGTGTGGTGTCCCTCTATCGAATAGTGTAAGCTCAGCGTGTACGATCCTACGAACGAGACCCTTCAAGGAAGGGCCTCCCCGCCAGTGCTCGGCCTAACTCTGGGAGAGGTGGGTCAAAGGGTGGTCAGGAACGTATTCCGAAGCCTCCCGGAGAACGCCCTTCCAACATTTGGTGGCAGACGACGGGATCCGAGCCGACACCTTGAGATCGTACAGTAAACGGCTGACGCACTACCAAATGGAGATGGAAGGAGAAAACGCCATGAGTGCCGCAGGGACCAACACAAAGCCCGACGTTCCGAGAGGACTGGTTGGAAGATTATACGCATCGAGAACTAAAACAGTTCTGCAAAGACCTTGGAATCGCTACCACCGGATTAAGCACCAAAGAAGATTTCCAGGAAGCGTTGAGGACCTGGGTCGAGGCTGGAGCTTCCCTGCCCTAAACCGAAGGAGGCGCCCAGGAAAGAGAGCCGCCAAACGAACCACGAAGCATCCCGGTAAGGAGCAATGCCCCAGAGGGGGGCCTATCCCCGGAAGAACTAGCGGACCGAGAGAGGGGCCGCAGCCACGAACTAGAACTAGCCAAACTAAAAATAGAGGGAGAGCTAAAATTGGCCGAAAAAAAGTTAGCCGTAGAACAATTACGCCTACAAGGGGAACTCGGGGAAAAGAAGCGCCAGCGGGAACACGAAGAAAAAAAACTTCAACTAGAACATGAACGCAGCCTAAAAGAGATCGAACTCAAGGTCAAGAGTGAGGAGTCCAGAACCACGGGAAACCAACCGACCTCCCCCGCAGTGGAACCAAAGGTCCACATCCCCAAGGATGTGGTGAAGGAATACTACAAGAACGATGACATCCAGCAGTGGTTCAAGGCCTACGAAGTCGCCATGACCTCCCACCGAGTTCCACAGAAGGATTGGGGGGCTGGCTTGTGGGGCCGGTTCCTGAGCGAGGGGAGAGATACCCTGCTGGACCTGCCCTCCACAGTGCTGAATTACTACAGCCACATTAAAGAGGCCCTATTAGCCAGATATGGACTCACCCCGAGATGTACAGGCAAACGGTTTCGAGACTGCAAAAAAAATACCCGGTACTACGTGGGTCGAATACGTGAACTTTTACAGCAGGGCCTTGGACGGGTGGATCAAGGGCAGCAAGGTCTCCACCTTTGAGGAACTGTTGGACCTGATAGCATGGGAACACTTGTCTGCAAATTGCTTTGTGGAGCTATGCCAGCACCTCCTGGACAGCAAGCTCACTGATCCTCGGAAACTGCCTGTTGAAGCTGACCGATGGGTGAACACCCGGGCCTCCCGGGGCCCCGTGGGAGACTACGGCCTCCACAGTCAGGGACCCCCCCGCCAGAGGGGCGGAGGGAACCAAGGCAGACAGAGGGAATCCCAGGTGGGCCCCCAGCATAGTCCCCCCAGAAACCAACCCCCGCACTTTCCAGTCGAGGCTCTCCGCGACACCGGGGCGAGTGTCACGGCGGTCTACTGCCACCTGATCTCCGACGACCAGATCCTGCCCGACGCCTTCTGTCCAGTCATATCCTCGGACAACTCCGAGAGCCTCTGCCGGATGGCCCTGGTACCCTTCGAATGGGGGGGAGTCACTGGTAAATTGAGAGTGGCCGTCCGAACCTCCCAACCAGTAGACTGCCTCCTAGGCAACGACCTCGAGAGCTCCTTGTGGGGACAAGTGGAACGAAGAGCCCATCTGGAGATAATGGGCCTACCCGAATGGGTATGCGCCACCACGCGCTCCATGTCTGCCCGATCGCCTTCCCTCGAGGGAGTTGAGGCCTTACCCCTGAACCCAGTCGCCGTCCCCGAGGACCGGGACGCACTACCCGAACCCGACGACCCTCTCCCGGAAGGAGAACCCGTTCCCAATGACGGATCAGTGAATCCAGACCCCGAACAACTGACCGAGCTAGGGGACCTACCCGAGATGGCCCATTGGCACTGCGAGGGGGGCCCCTCCCGAGAAGAATTCTGCAAGGAACAAGCCACCTGTCCTTCCCTCATTGGACCCCGACAGCAGGCCGACGCCCAGGCCGCAGGCGACCAGTCCGGAACCCACTGGGTATATTGGGAAAACGGCCTCATGTACAGCGAACAGAAGTCGGCCGAGCTGGGATCGGCCCGGGTACTGGTGGTACCCCTGCGCTTCCGAGGTTTCCTCCTAGGCCTAGCCCATGATGTACCCCTGGCAGGACACTTAGGCCAAGACAAAACCTATCATCGCCTGGTTACCCACTTCTATTGGCCCAAAATGCGAGCTAATGTAGAGGCCCACTGCAAGTCCTGTCTCTCGTGCTAGGCCAGCGGAAAAAGTGGTGGGAAGAGCATGGCTCCACTACAACCCTTCCCCGTTGTTAGTACCTCCTTGAAGCGGGTGGGGATCGACATCGTGGGACCCATGGATCCCAGGACCGCCCAGGGCCACAGGTTCATCCTCGTCCTGGTGGACCATGCCACCCGCTACCCAGAGGCCATTTCCCTCCGCACCGTGACGGCCCCGTGGTGGGCCGGGCCTTGATGGGAATCTTCTCCCGCGTGGGGTTCCCTCGCGAAGTCGTGAGTGATCGTGGCACAAACTTTATCTCCAAGTACATGAGGTCCTTATGGCAACAATGCGGGGTGTCATACAAATTCACCACCCCATACCACCCCCAAGGCAATGGCCTAGTCGAACGATTTAACCGGCATCTAAAGGGAATGATCATGGGCCTTGAAGAACCCCTTAGCCGGAAATAGGACGTCCTCCTCCCTTGCCTCCTGTTCGCCTACCGGGAAGTCCCCCAAAAATCCCTGGGGTTCAGCCCATTCGAATTACTCTACGGACACCCCGTCCGGGGACCCCTGAGCCTGGTCAAAGAGGGCTGGAAACGGCTCCCCGAGGAGCCCCTCCCGATGTATTCTGCTATATCCTGGCGCTCCGCAACCAGACCCGGAAGTTCCGGGAGCTCGCCGAGGCAAACCTCGAGGCTAGCCAAGAAGAGATGAAGCGCTGGTATGACCAGAACGCCACGCTAGTCGAGTTTCAGCCGGGCCAACAGGTCTGGGTAATGGCCCCGGTGAAACCCTGCACCCTCCAAGACAAATGGACTGGACCCTTCAAAGTGGTCGAGCGGAAGAGTCAAGTCACGTATCTAGTTGACTTTCAGTCTCCTCGGAACCCCCTCCGGGTCCTCCACGTGAACCGCCTCAAACCCCACTTCGTGAGGACCGAGTTAAGTTTGCTCCTGGCCACCGACGATGGGACTGAAGAAGACACAGAGCCCCTTCCGGACTCCCTGTGTGCTAAGGAGAAAGATGGCTCTGTAGACGGGGTGAGACTGTCGTCCACCCTCACCCCCCAGCAGTCTGATGACTGCCGCCAGCTATTGAGACAATTCACAGACCTCTTCTCCCTCACCCCTAGGGTCACCGACTGGTGTGTCCTCGACGTAGACACCGGGGACAGCCCGCCGGTAAGACACCGAGCCTACCGAGTCCCTGACCGGGTACTGATGGCCCTGCGCCAGGCAGGCCTAACCATCAAAGCCAGCAAGTGTCAAATTGGACAGGGCTCAGTGATCTATCTGGGACACCAGGTGGGAAGCGGGCAGGTTGCCCCCCTCCAGCCGAAGATTGACGCCATCTTGTCCTGGGAACCCCCCATGACCCAGACGGAAGTCCAGGCCATCCTAGGCCTCACCGGTTACTACCGGAGGTTTATTAAAAACTATGGCAGCATCGCAGGCCCCCTCACAGAGTTAACCTCCAAAAAGCACCCGAAGAAAGTACAGTGGACTCCCTCGTGCCAAGAAGCGTTCGACGCCTTGAAAGCCGCTATATGTACTGCTCCGGTACTCAAGGCCCCCGACTACTCTCAGGAATTTGTGGTCCAGACGGACGCTTCGGAGCACGGCATCGGGGCAGTCCTCTCACAGTTCAACGACAAAGGCATAGATCAGCCCATGGCCTTCATCAGCCGAAGGTTACTACCTCGGGAACGACGGCAGAGAAGACCTGGACCGACGAGAGCACCATTGAAAGAGAGACCTTCGCAGTAGTCTGGGCCCTCAAGAAGCTACGGCCCTACTTGTTCGGAACCCACTTCCGAGTTCAAACGGATCATCGACCCTTACGGTGGCTGATGCAAATGAGAGGAGAAAACCCCAAACTGCTACGATGGTCAATCTCCCTCCAGGGGATGGACTTCACTGTGGAGCATCGCCCTGGGACTGACCACGCCAACGCTGACGGCCTGTCCCGATTCTTCCGCTTCAGCGAGGAGAACCCCCAAGTGGATGGGTAGTTCTCCCCGCCTTTCAGCTGGGGGGCACGTGTGAGACCGGCCTCGTGGCGTGGACCCTCCCGACCAGTAAGCAACCCCTGCAACCACACCTGATCCCCCGGTATCACAGACTTCCGGCCACCATGGCCCAATAAACCCGATGGCCGGCCGGGGCCCCAGCAAAACCTAGACACTACCGTGCATGCCCGGCCAAGGGAGAGAGAAACCCCCAAGCAAGACCGGGAGGCGCCGTCTCTGTCACACCTCTGATCTCCTCCCCAAGGAGGGTTTCGATCGACCCCCAGGCCCCCGGTGAGCGGGCGCCTCGCATGCTGGGTGTCTGGAGTCCCTCCCAGACCAACCTGAACAGATCAAAGAGCCGAGCGGGAGGAAATCTCAACACACCGCCCCCAGGCACCAAGACCCCCCTCTGTGAGGACTCCGGACTTCAAAGAGGAGGGGGAGTATATTAAGGGGTGCTGAAGGGACAGGCGGCAGAGAAGACCTGGACCGACGAGAACCCTGCTGACCTGGTCGCGGCTCGACCGACCTCTGAAACCAAGGACGCTACCTGACCCGAACTCTGAACCATCTGAGCCCTGCTGACGCCGTCGCGGCTCCCCGAACTCTGAACCATCTGAGCCCTGCTGACGCTGTCGCGGCTCCCCGAACTCTGACCCATCTGAGCCCTGCTGACGCCGTCACGGCTCCCCGAACTCTGAACCATCTGAGCCCTGCTGACGCCGTCGCGGCTCCCCGAACTCTGAACCATCTGAGCCCTGCTGACGCCATCGCGGCTCCCCGAACTCTGAACCATCTGAGCCCTGCTGACGCCGTCGCGGCTCCCGAGAACCTGAACCCACCTGTGCCTGCTGAGAGACTCACGGCGCTCCTATCCTGAAGGACCGGCAGGGATTGCCGAGTGAACCCAAAGCCCCCAGCTCGAGGATTGAGAGCTGTGCGAAGGATATTCCGCAGAGACACTGAACTTAAAGACTGTCCCGCTACCCCCATATCCCCTCACGAAACCGCTGACGTTGTGATATTGATCAAACAGCTGTATCACGGATCATAAAGATCCCCAGAAATTAGAGATAAAGTATACTGTCTTACTAAGAACTACTGTGTGGTGTCCCTCTATCGAATAGTGTAAGCTCAGCGTGTACGATCCTAGGAACGAGACCCTTCCAGGAAGGGCCTCCCCACCAGTGCTCGGCCTAACTCTGGGAGAGGTGGGTCAAAGGGTGGTCAGGAACGTATTCCGAATCCTCCCGGAGAACGCCCTTCCAACATATCTGAAATACCACACAGTGCTGAATAGTAAGCATGGGAGTGCAGGAGAAGCAGCTGCCTGTTTGCTAAGAGTGTGTTTCTGGAGACTGCGTATTGTCAGGTGCAAGAGAGATCTGCATGGACGCTTGCACAACTGCATGAAGACTGCAGAGATGTATGTAAGAGTACAGTTGTGGTAAGGGTTAATTGGAGTTTTGAACATGTAGGAACTACCTCACCCATTGCAGGAGTGGAAGGAAAATCTACCATGTTGATTTCAAATGTGTTAGCATTTGCCTCTCATTTATGAGCTATTGATTTGTGCTGAATGCTAACCATCACAGTTCAAGAAAACAAGCTGCCCCTTTCCTGCGAGTGCAAGTCTTACAGAACAACAGCAACACAAATTAAATCTCTGACATCAATTCCTGTGTGCACACAGACTCATGGTGTGATTCTAGGCAGAAAACGATATTTGATTGACAATTTCAAAACACATTTACTACTGTGGTACAGTAAGTGATAATTACTGTAACAGCCTGACACATTTTCCTTATAGTTTAGAGAGGCAGAAAAGAGCACATGTCCTAACAGCTACTTGAGACAATCAGCATGTGGAACCTGGGTGAGTGATTAGACTAGAGCAAAGGAAATGAGCCTTGGTGACGTTGAATGTGTTAGTGTTACACACTGCTATCTGAAATACCACACAGTGCTGAATAGTAAGCATGGGAGTGCAGGAGAAGCAGCTGCCTGTGTGCTAAGAGTGTGTTTCTGGAGACTGTGTATTGTCAGGGGCAAGAGAAATCTGCATGGACGCTTGCACAACTGCATGAAGACTGCAGAGATGTATGTAAGAGTACATGTGTGGTAAGGGTTAATTGGAGTTTAGAACATGTAGGAACTACCTCACCCATTGCAAGAGTGGAAGGAAAATCTACCATGTTGATTTCAAATGTGTTAGTATTTGCCTCTCATTTGTGAGATAGTGATTTGTACTGAATGCTAACCATCACAGTTCAAGAAAACAAGCTGCCCTTTTCCTGCGAGTGCAAGTCTTACAGAACAACAGCAACACAAATTAAATCTCTGACATCAATTCCTGTGTGCACACAGACTCATGGTGTAATTCTAGGCAGAAAACGATATTTGATTGGCAATTTCAAAACACATTTACTACTGTGGTACAGTAAGTGATAATTACTGTAACAGCCTGACACATTTTCCTTATAGTTTAGAGAGGCAGAAAAGAGCACATGTCCTAACAGCTACTTGAGACCATCAGCATGTGGAACCTGGGTGAGTGATTAGACTAGAGCAAAGGAAATGAGCCTTGGTGACGTTGAATGTGTTAGCGTTACACACTGCTATCTGAAATACCACACAGTGCTGAATAATAAGCATGGGAGTGCAGGGGAAGCAGCTGCCTGTGTGCTAAGAGTGTGTTTCTGGAGACTGTGTATTGTCAGGTGCAAGAGAGATCTGCATGGACGCTTGCTCAACTGCATGAAGACTGCAGAGATGTATGTAAGAGTACATGTGTGGTAAGGATTAATTGGAGTTTTGAACATGTAGGAACTACCTCACCCATTGCAGGAGTGGAAGGAAAATCTACCATGTTGATTTCAAATGTGTTAGCATTTGCCTCTCATTTGTGAGATAGTGATTTGTGTTGAATGCTAACCATCCCAGTTCAAGAAAACAAGCTGCCCCTTTCCTGCGAGTACAAGTCTTACAGAACAACAGCAACACGAATTAAATCTCTGACATCAATTCATGTGTGCAGACAGACTCATGGTGTGATTCTAGGCACAAAACAGTATTCCTGGGTGATACCAGTACACCTTAACTTATGGTGAAGACATACTCCATATTATCTTACAAGTTCAAGGCAGTTAAATATCTTCCAAAACATAAAATGTAAAACACAACTTTAAAAGAAGAAACACATTTCTATTATTTATATCAAAATGCACCACATACATCCCCTCTCAAATTCATAACTCACCTTTAAAAGTAGTTAGTTGAGAAAGAAATGTGGCACTCACACAGCAGATTATCAGAGCCAGAATCTCTGAGCTGTACTCCTCTCACCAGAACCAGTAAATGGCAAAGTTTCCCTCTCTTTTTTCACACATATACATGTTAACTTCAAAACACAATGCTTCCCACATTTTTTCAAATGGAAACACACATTTTTATTGGTTGAAAATTTCAACCCTTTCCAAATGATTCCTACCCCCAACATGACTTCTACCTGCTAGCATAGCAACAGGTCATGGACCACTGGTGTGAGCAGAGAGGTCAGAAGTTCAGCACACAATGTTTCTAATCCAAAGAGCAAGAGTGCTTGACTTTTCAAACCTAACAGCAAATCCAAACTAATGTTCTCTGGGAACACATTTTTCTGAACCAATACAAAACATGCTTTTAAAAATGTAAACATACAGCCTAGTTTTTAGTGTAGAATGGTCTGAAACAGCCAATGAGTTCTTTTTATTAAAAAAAAAGTATGTAAGCCTCCATTTTACAACTATCTTTCTTTTCATATTGCCATTCTACTGAAAGACACCTTCTGAGTGCATCCAGATCTCCTTGAAAGATGTTCACAGTGTGGATTGTAGGTCATAGCTATGTCTTCTGGAGTGAAAAGTATGCAGAATAAAGAGGTATTGTGAAAGACCTTGCTTTGCCAAATGTAGACATTAAATGGATTGGTCAGAGAGGGTTAAAGTGGCACCAATTAATGCCTTTGGTGGAATCCTTTCTACTTCTCCCACAGCCTAACCTTATAATTGTGCACTGTGGTGGAAATGACCTAGGCACATTAACTGGGGTAGGTCTGGAAATGCTTGTTAAGGACACCTTTGTGCAATTGATATCACTTTTTCCACAAACTACCTTTGTATATTCTAATATATGCCAAAGGCAAAAGTGGAACTGGTCCAACCAACATTGTCCGTAGATTGACAAAGCAAGAAAGCACGTCAATAAGTCTGTTTCTGCTTTCCTCAGAGACTATGGTATGGGTTCTATATACCACAACAACTTGCGTTACAACATGCAAGTCATTTATAGAGGAAACGGTCTATATTTCGCAGATAAAGGGAACAGAGTCTTCCTCTTGAACTTTAGACTGTGCATCGGTACTTAATTGTAGGTACCAAAAAACACTCAATGAACACAACGGCTTTTTAGAGCCACCTAACATCTAAACACTTAAACTTGATTTTTAATTCTATTTTTTTTTTTAATTTTTCTTCCGCCGTGCGCGCACGGTGCGTGCACCCCGCGTTTTTTTAAAAAAAAAATAAAATGATTTTTTCACCCTTCGGGATCCTTCACGGACCCCCTGACAAAGGCTAGGGGGTCAGAAACTCTCTACCCTGCCCCCTTTTGACGTTTTCCACCTTTTTTTTTCAGTGCGACACACAAAATGGCGTCTGACACTTCCTGATTTCGACCGATTCGAATGTTGACTGACATCTAACCACCAATCAGAATTACGCTCGCGCACGGCACCTTGCGTGCACGGTGCGCGCACGGTGCGCGCCTATAGATATTTATGTACTTTTAACTTCAATTTTCTCAGGAACTACTGAACAGATTGACACTATATATGCAAAAGGCACATGCCTGACCTGAAGACTACCTCTTTGCCAAATTTCAAGTAATTCTGTTCAGCCGTTCGGGCTGTACCTTTGACTAAAGGTCCTATGGGAAAATGCATGGGGAAAAGGCGTTTTGGGACCCCCTTTTTTCTCGGCCCCTGCTTGTCGAATCACCCCGAGACTTTCAGGGTAGGAGCTGAGCGGAGCGCCCCATTAGTTTTGAAAATTTCACGAGGATTCGTCAACCGACGCCAAAGTTATTCAAAATAGAATTTTCAGATTTCCTATGGAAACTCGGTCCTAACTATAACTATCTACTGGCGACCGCCAGTAGATAATATATATAATGTTAAAATAATTGATATATAAATGTGTATATGTATATTATTATTTTTTAAAATTGTGTAACCTTTTGTAATAAATAAAATTTGGTGTGCCCCACTAAGAACGAACAATGACTATCCAGATTAACAGAACTTCTTTCCTCCTAGAGGCAAATCAATACTCCTTTTTGTTAAATTCCACTTTAACACCATCAAGTGTCTGCTCAGTGTACAAGGTGCACTGAAATTACAAATTAAATTGGACAGTTCAGTGGCTGACAAGCAGATGTGAAAAGGTTCGCTTACAGTGGCCCTGCTGTGCCATAAACAGCAAGCCTCTTTCAAACAGACAGACAATAATGAACTGTTTATAACCTCTAGTATTACTTCTAATGAAAGTAAATGCCACCATTTCATACCAAGATCAATCTAAAGCTAAGTGAATTAAAAAATGTTTTCAAACATTTAGGGGCCCATTAGGATGTCGGTTGGTGGCATCACCGCGTTGCTGGCGGTGCGGAAAAAAGCTATGTTCCAGGCATATGAGCTGCAGATTACACACTATGCATAGATCGCCATCTGGTGTTGGGCCCGGTTGTTTGCACTTGTTTGTCTTGGAAAGTCTTTGGAAGTCATGAGGTATGTGACTCCTCCTTTGGATCATAGTGCGCATGGGCATCGGCTCCATCCTCAGATTGTTTTTTTCCGCCATCGGGCTCGGATGTGTTCTCTCGTTCCAGTTTGGAACCGTTAACGGTTTTTCTCTTTCGACGCGCAATCCTTCCCTTATTGACGGTATTGTTTTGATCACGTTTTCCAATCCACGTGACCCTTCAACTTCGAAGTCTTCGATTCCGGTCATCGAAGAAGGCCTTCGGGCCTACCTGGGCCTCATCTCCGGCTCTGGAAAGGACGCCATACAAAAAGTGTCCTCGATGTGGGTTGAAGATTCCCCACACCGACCTGCATGAGGTGTGTAACCTCTGCCTCTCCCCGGAGCACGAGGCCAGAGACTGTCCAGCTTGCGCCTCCTTCCGCTCCAAGAAGACGATCCGGGACCGACGAGCTAGAAGAACAATGTCTCGCTCGTCATCTTCGATCCCCGCCGACATCTTCCAGGAAGGTGTCGATGTTCCGGAGCAAAGTCGGTACGAAGGAGGCATCATCAGCGCCTCCGAAGCAGATGACTCCGACGTCGAGGACATCACTCCAGCTCAGAGGGCCATGAGTATAGAAGTCGCCCCGACCCAAACCCCCGCGACACTATCAAAAAAGGCTTCGGTACCACCTTCACCTTCGGGCCCAGGTGCACACCGAGACACTGCTTCCCATGCCCCGCCTTCGGGCCCGGTAAACTTTAGGTGACTTGGACTCGAGTCAGCCTACACTCGGTGCCGAAAAACATACTCAGGCAACGAAAAAGAAGACGTCCTTTTCCTCATTCACGCCGACTGCTGCTTCGACATCTAAGCACTCGGCGTTGAAGGCTAGTATCGGTTCCTCGGCAACGACAACACCCTCAGAGCCGAGCTAAAAATGCCCTCCAAATGGCCCCGACTTCCATTCTTCGAAGCCAAAGACCTCGGAACCGAAATAACAACAACAGGTTCCATCGGACAAAGACACTACAAAACTGCACGGTTCCAAATCTAGAACCGCTACCAAGTCAACACCGAAAAAACTTACGGCACCGAAGTCGTCGACTCCGAAGGATCCTAAGACTGGTCACTTAATGCTTAGTATCAAGAAAAGACCCCTAGAAGCGCCTGCACCAGCACCACCACCGAAAAAGAGAGACTTTGCTACCTCTCCATTAGGGATCCACACCGCTCTTCTACACCATCACCTACCCCAGTAGATGATGATAATGACAACACCTCAGATGACGCAGGGAGAGGTCTGGATGATCAACCCCTAGGGGATCCTACCCCTACTGGCTCCCCAGACCCTGGGATGATTACAGTGTCCCAGACGTCCCTTACACCCCACAAGATGACATCTACCCCTCCAGGCCTTCCCCTCCTGAGGACAATATCACTTCAACCAGCGCCTCCACAGAGCTGCCCAGTACCACGGGGTTGCCCTTCATACAGACCCAGTAGAGAAAGATGTTGTCATGGACACTTTTGACACCCCACAAAGGTCCACCTCAATTTTACCCATGCTTAAAGGGGTCATTAAGCATGCACCAGAGATCTTTAACGACCCCGTCAGGGCTCGAGTCATCAACCTGAGAATAGAAAAAAAATATAAAGCTGCTCCTACTGATGCAGCATACATTAAGGGCCCCGCATCACTAGACTCCTGGGTAGTCTCTAATGCAAGGAAGAGAGCCAATTCCCAAACATCAGGTGACGCACCACCACCAGATAAGGAATCTAAACTCCTGGACGCCTCTGGCAAATGCACAGCGTCACAGGCAGCAAACATATGGCGCATTGCTAATACCCAAGCGCTCTTAGCCAGGTATGACAGGGCACATTATGATGAACTTGAGTCCATAATGCATCACCTCCATGCCAGGTATAAAAACAAGGCCAATGAACTAATACAGGAAGGTAAAAACATCACTAACCCCTCCATCCGTTGTGCCTGTGGCAGATACCGCCTCAAGGGCAATAAACACCAGTGTCCTTTTGTGTAGGCATGCCTGGTTACGCATCTCAGGTTTTAAACCTGAAGTCCAGAGTTCCATACTCAATCATCCATTCGATGAGCAACACCTATTTGGCCCCAATGTGGATGTATCACTTGAAAAAATGAAAAAGGATACAAACACAGCCAAATCTATGGGAGCCTTGCAGTCGTAAGCTCCCAGATGGTCCTTTCATCGCTCATCCTTCAGAAGCACCCACAGAGGCTACTCCTCTGATAGCCACTCCACTTCTTACAAGGCTCCCACCCAATCCACCTTTACTAGAGGTTACCAAAGGGGTGGTTACAGGGGAAACAACAGCAAGGGCAGAGTCAAAAATACCAACTCCCACTCTGCCTCCACCCCCACCCCATGACTTCCCTCCACTTCCCCCAGACCATTCCACTCCAGTCGGGGGAAGACTCCACCAATTCCTCCCTGCCTGGGCAAACATCACTTCAGACAGGTGGGTGCAACAGATAATTCAATCAGGCTACTGTCTCCAACTAACATCTACCCCCCCCCAAACATATCACCCAAACAGCATCCAATGTCACAAGAACATCTGTTACTGCTAAAGCAGGAGGTGATCTCCCTCCTACAAAAAATGCAATAGAACCAGTTCCCCTGCACCAACAAAACAAGGGAGATTACTCCCTCTAATTTCTCATACCAAAAAAGGATGGCTCTCTCAGGCCTATTTTAGACCTCAGACCCCTAAACCTATACATACACTCAGACCATTTCCACATGGTCACACTTCAGCAGGTCCTATCTCTGCTTTCACAGTGCGACTTCCTTACTACCCTAGACCTCAAGGATGCCTATTTCCACATTCCCATTCCCAGCGCTCGCAGAAAATATCTCAGATTCGTAGTGGACGGTCAGCACTATCAATTCAAAGTACTCCCTTTCTGAGTCACCACAGCACCAAGAGTGTTTACCAAGTGCCTAGCGTTAGTGGCAGCACATCTAAGAAGACAGTAAATCCACGTCTTCCCATATTTAGACGACTGGCTCATAAAAGCCAGCTCATACAATCAGTGTGTACAACACACTCGCGCCACTATTCAACAACTTCACGACCTGGGGTTCACAATAAACCACGCCAAGTCCTAGCTGCAACCGTCCCACACGCAACACTACCTCGGTGCCACAATCGACACCTCAAGAGCGCTAGTCTATCCCAGTCCCGCCAGGATAGCAAGCATACAAGCTCTTCTCACCAAATTCCAACCGCAACACTCTCTTCCAGCTCGAGTGTTCATGCAACTCATAGGGATGATGCCCTCTTGCATATTCATAGTGCCTCATGCAAGACTTCAGATGCATCCTCTCCAAGAGTGCTTAGCACGCCAATGGAACCAGGCTCAATGTCAACTAACATCTGGTGTTGGTAGACGGTCGTACCCATCGCTCTCTGCAGTGGTGGAACACCAAGAAGCTTTCCAAAGGGCGACCGTTCCTAGAGCCGATCCTTCAAATAGTTCTGACGTCAAACGCATCGCTCTCCAGCTGGGGAGCTCACCTACTACATCACACAATGCGGGGCAGGTGGACACCTCAACAAAAGTTACTCCACATCAACCACCTGGAGTTACTAGCCATATTCCTAGCCTTAAAAGCATTTCAAAAACACATATCAGGCAAAGCTGTCTTAGTCCGCACCGACAACATGACAGCCATGTATTATATACAAAAACAAGGTGGGACAGACTCTCTGCAGCTCTCTCAGCTCGCACAGAGCATATGGAGGTGGGCTATACCTCAAAATATCTTTCTCCTATCCCAACATGTCCCAGGAGTCCAAAACACAATAGCCGATCTGTTGAGCCGTCAAACACAACAAATCCACGAGTGGGAACTTCATCCACAAGTTCTTCAACCGTTTTTTCAGATGTGGGGGCAACCACAGATAGACCTCTTCACCACCCAAGAAAACGCCAAATGCCCAAGCTTCGCCGCCAGGTGTCCTCACCCATTGTCCAAAGGCAATGCGATATGGAAGAACTGGTCAGGCAGATTTGCGTACGCTTTTCCGCCTCTCCCACTCATTTCTCTAGTGGTGCGCAAACTACAGCAACACTCCTTAAAGCTCATACTAGTTGCTCCAACTTTGGCCAGACAACCATGGTACACCACATTGCTGGAACTCTCTGTAGTTCCGCACCAAAAATTACACCTCTCTCCATGCCTCTTAACACAGAACCATGGAGAGATCCAACACCCAGACTCAGCTCAGCTCAACCTAGCGATCTGGCTCCTGAAGTTCTAGAATTCGGTTACCTTAACCTTCCTCCTGACTGTATGGACGTCATTAAAGAAGCTAGACGGCCTACCACTAGAGCATGTTATGCAGCCAAGTGGAAACGATTTGTAGTATACTGTCACAACAACAACAACACTGATCCCCTAGATGTGTCTATCCAACACATCATAGGCTACTTACTACACCTCCAAAGGTGCAACTTAGCCTACACGTCTATCAGACTGCATCTTGCTGCTATAGGAGCATATCTACAAAATAGACAACATCTCTCACTTTTCAGAGTACCTGCCATAAAGGCCTTTATGGAGGGACTCAAAAGAATAATTCCCCCCAGAGTACCACCTTCGCCTGTGTGGAATTTAAACATCGTTCTCACAAGACTAATGGGGCCTCCATTTGAACCTCTACATAAATGTGAGCTACAATTCTTAACATGGGAAACTGCTTTCCTAGTAGCCATTACTTCTCTACGAAGAGTTAGCGAACTGCAAGCACTAACCATTCAGGAACCCTTTCTGCAGATGCATCATAATAAGGTTGTTCGCCAAACTAATCCTAAATTCCTCCCTAAAGTCATGTCTCCCTTCCACCTCAATCATTCTGTGGAGCTGCCTGTATTCTTCTCGCAGCCACAAACAGTCGCAGAAAGAGCTCTTCACACCTTAGATGTCAAAAGAGCATGGCTGTACTACATAGAAAGAACAAAACCTTTTCCTAAGACCAAACAACTATTTGTGTCTTTCTCACCACTACACAAGGGCAACCCCATATCCAAATCTGGGATAGCTAGGTGGATTGTCAAATGCGTACAAATTTGTTACCACAAAGCAAAACGTACATTATCTGTTCCTCCTAAAGCCCACTCTACACAATAGATAGGGGCTTCAATTACATTTTTAGGGAACATTCCCTCAGACGATACCTGCAGAGCAGCTACATGGTCTACACCGCATACATTCACAAAACATTATTGTGTCGATGTGCAAACTAAACAACAAGCTAGTGTGGGGCAGGCTGTACTCAAAACACTATTTCAAACTACTGCAACAGATACTGGTGGTCGCTGCTAGGAGGGGATACTGCTATACACTCTATGCATAGTGTGTAATCTGCAGCTCATATGCCTCGAACAGAATATGCTACTTACCAGTGTGCATCTGTTCTTGGCATGTAGAGCTGCAGATGTACACACGCCCACCCGCCTCACCGGCTACCTTTATCTGTTCCAGTATCTTACTAGTATTATCTTATCTTACTTAGATACAGCATACATGGTCATCTTTCCTGTTTCTTACAAAGCTCCATCATTTCCCCACTGGCGAAAAACAATGTGAGGATGGAGCCGATGCCCATGCGCACTATGATCCAAAGGAGGAGTCACATACCTTGTGACTTCCAAAGACTTTCCAAGACAAAAACTAGTGCAAACATCCGGGCCCAACACCAGATGGCGATCTATGCATAGTGTGTAGATCTGCAGCTCTACATGCCAAGAACAGATGCATACTGGTAAGTAGCATATTCCTTTCCGTCCACGAGCAGCAGCCCTCACATCCGCTATATTAATATGGACAATCATAGGCCATTTCCCGACTGCCACGGGGCGACGCGCACCGCCATCAAAGTGCGCCCGCCACGGTGGCGGTGGGAGCCAATGGAGACTCACCGCCGTGCCGAATGGTGTCCGCCCGCTCCACAAATTAGGATGACTGAAACAAGCAGACGCACCGCAGCGGAGGTACCGCCCAACCAGAGACTGCGGAAGCTCGACAGCGGAGCGCGAAACCAGAGTCCCGGTCGTGACGGCCATGGACCCAGCTCTACACGTCTTTCCAGTGCTGTACTTGCTACATCACCAGGAACTCATGGATCGCCGCAGATGCCGCTGCAGGTATGCAACAACACAACACACAACACACGTGCAGACACGGTCAAAAACCACATCAGACACCCTAGGGGGGACAGGGACACATCCACAAGGGCACACATCACCCACCTGCCACAAAGTCACCCCTCTGCATCCTGGACACAGCTACCGCCACCATGCAGCAATGTCCCGTTCACATCACTGCAGCGGCGAATACAAGGGAATACATGCGTACAATGCAGAAGGCAGGGCCAGCGCCAGGCATGGGCAGGGCACAAAGACCACAGGGCCACACCTCCACCCACCACACACTAGCACACCCCCTGAAGGCACATGCCATGGGCCCCTTCTGTGCACCCCATGCACAACAACAAGCCAGATCAATACACACCCTGCACCACACAACAAACAAACATAAAGACACACTGCAGGAGTGGCTGGACAGGAACACACAATACACAGCACAGTAGCACAGGGCCAGGGAAACACACACACCACCACAACACCACACTCAGGGCAATAAAAATGAGGACAAGCACCAAATGAACACATACAAGGAATTAACATCCAAATGGACACACAGCCTACCAAGTCACACATACATACCACAGACTGACACACAGACACATACACACCCCACATGCCAACAGCAATGGAGCACAACAAATAGAAACCCAAAGTGGACTGCACACAAATGGAAGGCAATGGAGACACACAACAATCATGTGTACATCACATCAACACAAGGAACAGAGAACAACACCCTCACACCATCAAAGCACACATGGCTGCCACAGTGAGTGACCTCAAACCACAGACAGCTCAGTGCAACAACTTAGGGAGATAGCAAGGCAAACCACGTATAGGCACAAGGATGAAAGGAAGGCCCTGACGTCAAACTGAACAGCCACACATCCATACAACTACTTCACAGGAGTACACCAGCAGCACTACACACAGGGCCCATCTACACACCTCAGGACTGACAAACACCAGTAGGAATCTACACGCATTCCCCCTCACACCAGCAGCACACAACACCAGTGCCAAGCACACTGAAGGCTGGCAATACTTGCCAGTCAATACACACACAAACAACCACACACCCTAGAGTCAGCCGTAAACATCACACACACACACAGGGATGCCACCACAAATGTCGAAACAAATACAACAGACTAACACATAACCCAACAGAAACACACACAGAGCGACAACAACAACAGACATGCCCTGTGCAGCTAAACTGGGGAAAGGCAATGGGAGCACAGACACAACAGGAGTGCACAACCTCATCACTTAGCAACAATGCACAGACAACATACCACAACACACAAAACGTGCACCATCACAGAACAACACAGCCACATCAAACAAACAACAGATGCACAGGCAGAACAATCACATAGCAAACACAGCAGGACATCAGGTGATGCCCACCAGGCAATCACAAGGCAACATACACACACAGCACTGCATGCACAATAAGCTGTGTGTGCACAGCAAGCATACCAGCCACACACAGACATCAGTGACAGAACAGCAACCCACACAACACCATACAGCACAGCACAAAGACAACAGCACACCCAGGAAGTGAAGCAATAACACAGCCAACACACATACATCCAACACAACACCCAACAGAAGCACAAGTCTGGGACACAAAGGTGGAAGCAACTTGACCAGAGGACTGGGCAGCACACACAGTTGAACTGCATAGGAGCAACCATGACTGACAAACAGCACCGAACATCACACATGACCCATTGGGGAAATGCCCTGAGTGACACATTGGCCATGGCCAAAGAACTGCACCACAAAGCACAGTGTCACAAATGAAGTCATGGGGAGGAACACACACATTTAAACCAAGGGGACAGCTGACACCAAAGTGAAGTGTACTGCATGTCAGTAGGGGACATGACAGGAGTGTACCATACACAAAGAGAGGGAGTGCAGACCAACAATGGGTAGGAAGCTGAAGCACAGAAAGGGGATGGAATGACAACACACACAACATGCCACACTGAAGGCAAGAAGGCACCATGTGACAGCAATGCATGAGAAAACACAACCACAATGGCAGTGTGAAGCAGCAGGTCTGCACAGTCTCCACAAACAGCAACAAGACACATGGATGTGCAACAAAACACAACACTGACTTGCCAGTAACACTGTCTGCATACTCACAAGTGACAAAAACAACAAGTAGGAGTCAGACAGAACTGCAAGGACACACCAACACACTGCACAGTGCGCAACATACAACTCGCACATGGGCATACAACCACATCCACAGGGCTTAACAATCAAAACAACAGGCACACAACTCCTGGGTGACACGTGTGTATTTGACAGTGCAGAGGCATGTACACATCAACACTCCCTACAAATTCACCCCCTTCACACTGCACACTACCTGGCAATCCAAGAGCACAAATGGAAAGTAAGCCATGGGACTAGGATGACTGGCCATCACAAGATGACTACACACATATACCACTAGGCACACATAAAGGCAGAACATGCATACATGATGACCCTGGCCAGCCTGCCTGCAATACTGTGTGCAGAAACCCCCCTGCGCTGGCAGTGCCCCCAACCTGACATGTGTACAATATAGCCAACATAAACTACTTAAGTAAATGACTACTGCTATCCATTGTAAATTGACACCATTGGCCACACAAGTTTCTGGGTCAAGAAGAACTGAAGACCCTGTCACCCCTGAAAACAAAGAGAGTAAGTGAGCCCAAAAATTGACTATGTTTAAGTGGCACACAGACCATGTGGCACAGTAAACCATTTACACACAGCAAAAAACTTTATTCAGTAAGGACACTGACAAAATAGACAACAGTAGGAACTGTCTTTATTCACATATTGCACAGATAGGTACCATGAGAAGAGCAAGGCTCAAGATGCAGAGAATGGTCATGAGAAGCTGCACAGGCAGGAGGCACACAGCAGTGAACAACAAGGCCAGTGGGCAGGACAAAGTGCTGAGTGAGTCCATGAGAAGCTGCACAGGCAGGGGCAAAACAGCAAGGCCAGTGGCTAGTCCGAGGTGTAGAGTGAGTCCATGAGAAGCTGCACAGGCAGGGGGCACACAGCAGTGAACGACAAGGCCAGTGGGCAGGACAAACTACAGAGTGAGTCCATGAGAAGCTGCACAGGCAGGGGCAAAACAGCAAGGTCAGTGGCCAGTCCAAGGTGCAGATTGAGTCCATGAAAAGCTGCAAAGGCAGGGGGCACACAGCAGTGAATGACAAGGCCATTGGGCAGGACAAAGTACAGAGTGAGTCCCTGAGAAGCTGCACAGGGAATGTGTGCCACTACCATTCCATGTTCAGCAACACAGTCAGGGGCAACAATGTGCAGTACAGGCCCACCTGTGTGAGAGACAGGTGTGTGAGGGTGACAACCACTCAGAATTGGCTGTCAGGTGGACTGGGAGCTGGCTGTGTCTCGGGGACTGTCTGGGCACTTGACTGGGGAGAGAGCGAAACAGCTGAGGTTGAGCTATCAGTGGCTTGGCAAGCTGGAGGGCTGCTTGGACCAGGTGCTGTAGTGGCACGTGGAGGTGGAATCGTGCAGACGGGAGACTCAGTGTGGCTGGGAGATTGTGGAGGGGTGCCCTTCCAATTCTTGGGGATCCTAAATGGCTTGACTGACTGTGGATCAATGGGAAGTGGTGTGGGCACAGCAGGCACACTCACCACCACAGCTGCAGCAGGTGCAGGCACTTGCAGCCCCTCTGGTGATGTGCTGGACCCAGCGGAACACTTTTCCTGGCTTCGCCTCTGCCCCCCCTTCCCCTGTTTACTAGGTGTTACCCCTACAGTGCCCTCCGGCCCCTGCTTCACTGGGCTTGGAATGGGAGACGAGGTGGTTGGTGATTCTGCCTTGGAGCCCTTCTTAGGTGTACCCTTGGCATGCACCACCTCCTTGGTGGGCACAGACACTGTATGCTTCTCTTTGCACGATGCTTTAGGGGCAGGAGAGTCCTTGGATGGGGATGCCACTGAGGCATGTGTGCCTGAGGTCTGCTGCTTTGCTTTTTGTCAACTGGTGTCGCCTGACGGGCTTTTCTCCCTGCGCTCTGGGGTGGCTTTGGTCAACTGTGGGGATGGTGTCTGCGCCCGGGACCGCTTGGGTTGCTGCTGCTGTGTGCTTCGTGTGCTGTATCGTGACTTTGACGTATGTGGACCGTGGTCACTATCGTCAGACTTGGCCACTACCAGGGTGGTGGACAAAGGGACCGAAGCTGGACTGTGAGTATGTGCCTGTTGCAGGGCAGACGTCGCTGTTGATGACAAAGCCTGGACTGTCCGGTGCAGCCAACCCACGTCTGAATGTATGCCCTCCATGAAAGCAACAACCTGGGCCAATTTCTTGTCGTGGTCAATGAAGGCATTGAGGAGAGCTGTCTGGCCTACACACAGCTGGAGCAAAAGGTCCACAGACTCAGCACTGATGGCAGCAGGGGGGACAGGGGCAGCGGTGCCAGGGGTGAAGGACACTCTTCCCCTCTTACTGAAGCGGACACGGGCAGCACCAGAGGAAGTGGCTGGGAAGGTGGGCACTGGCCGCTGTGTGGTGGAAGGCAATGAAGAGTCCCCGTTCCCTGTGCCCGCCAACATGGATGCATCGCCGCTGGCATCGGGTGATGTGGTGCTTTGCGTCTCAGGCTGGGATTCCTCCAGCAGACTCCTGTCCCCCTCTGAGGCACTGGTGACATCTGTCTCGCTGGGCTCCTGTGCAGCTGTTGTGCTAGTTTCACCCCCACTGGTGTCCGTCTCCTGTCCATCCGTGACCACAGGTGATGCTGCATGAGAGAGAGAGAGAGAGAATGTAGGGTCAGGTCAGTGACAGCAACAGAACAAACATATGCAAGCAATGCATCGCAAAAGATTACCAAATCTACATGTTGCACACCACCCTGTGCAATCACATCGTGCCAACTCACTATATTGACTCAAGCAGTGTGTGGAAACTGGAAACTCAGGCAGGAGTGAGCCATGTGATGACCACACAGCACAACACCCTGCTTGTGGCTCTGTTCAAACAGACACAACTAGCTCTGAGCACACCTAGGGACATGATGGGGGCACACTACTTGTTGCCAATGACAGAACTGAATGGAACAGGAGGGGACAGCACAGACCCAGACAACAACATGACAGTCCACAATGGACATTAGCCCATGCCACCCACCATGTCGTACCTTGGGGACAATAAAATTGTGCACATTGTTGTCAGATGTGTAGGCCTCCCCAATCTGGGTGCATGCAATGGACACATTGATGAATGCACAGTCAGATCGGGCACACTGCTGTTCCCTCCCATGGGAACCCCAAGACTACCCCAATGCAGAAGAAACCTGAAGAGCACAACTCTGAATGTAATGTGAAGGCACAGCATCCAAATCACCTTTGTAAGTACAGGTACGGCAAATGCATGCCACCGACACCCAGGCCAGCAGCCACTTACATGCAACAGCATCACACTACCAACATCACATAGGCCAGCGCTGGCACAGGCTCTGTACACATTCTCTTTCAATTGAGGAACAACAGGTAACACTCCTCTTGGTAGTCTATCTGTACACATGCAGCCACTCCCAGCCAAAGTCAGACTCCCCAAATGCTCACCCCTGGCTTGCTGCTGATGCTCCTTCAAATGTGCATCCAGCTCAGGCTGTATCACCGCCAAGATGCGCCCCAATAGTGGTGTCATGCTGCGCCATGCCAAACGCCCAGTGCGAGGAAGCAGCCCCAAGGTCATCTCCGCCACATTCTTTGCCAGCCGGCTGATGTCGTCCCATCTCTTGTTTCAGTAGGTGCGCCATCCGTTTGAGAAACCCATAGCTTGCACCTTCGCTGCAATGGCCCTCCACACGGCCTTACGCTGGTGTACCTTGAGCTGCAGGCATGGGAGACGAGGGGGAAATGATCAGTGACACAGTGCCATGTACCGACATCTATCAGTATAGCAGCAAGATACAAAATCATTACATATCCAACGATATGTCAATCAGAGACTATAGTACAGTTCACATGGGACACCTGCATGGGAAAAGCTGATGTTAAAGCATGCAGGTGTGAGGGGGAACACAGTCCCTGCACATCTCACACACATGCAGGATGCCAGCACTGAAACACCTATGTAGCCTGCCCACATCTCCAGTCCATTGTTGGCTTGAGCAACACATACATCACATGTTAACCTGTGTTTGGGGGTGGACTCACTGTGTCCAAGACTGCGCAGTCATCAATGTCCCTGTCCTGTGAATAGATGAATGTGTCATGGTGGTCACATTGAGGGACATGATCTCACAAATACAAAATGCCATTCACAAGGGCAGATGTGTGCAAAATACAGTGCTGAGATGGCCGATAGCTGGAGTGCAATGTGAAAAGACTGATCCCACTGGAGACAGCATGCCAGGCAGTGCATGACACAACCCCACACTCCCAGGCACATACTGCATCAGTCCAACTACACGTGTGGCCCCCCTGCCCTACCCCATCACTGTTGAAGACTTACCACGACATTTGGGGCATCATATAGCCTTGGGTACTGTGTGAGCACCTCGTCCACCAGGACCTCCAGCTCCTCGCTCGTGAAGGGACAGGCACGGCTCTTCTCTGTCCTTGCCATCACTGTGGACATGAGACAACAGCGGCAGATTTGGGTGGTGAAGGGTCTCAGGCAGCAGTCCCTGGACGCAGCAGCAGGTGTGGGGTCTTAGGCAGCAGTCCCTGGAGGCAGCAGCAGGTGAGGGGTCTCTGGCAGCATGCTCTGGGAGCAGCAGCAGGTGAGGGGTCTCAGGCAGCAGGCTCTGAGAGCAGTGGAAATGTGAGGCTCACTCCCACACATATATAGCCCCCTGGGGTTGTTTCAAAGATGCCAAGCTGCAGCAATTGGTGGTCCAGGTCTGCCTCTTTCAAATGCAATCATGGCTCCCATTGGCTGTAAGGGCATGCTCCATGGCGGTGACACAACGCTGGGGCCCGGGCTGCGCTACCGTGATGTTGCATCTTTAAAATGCAGCCAATGTCCGCCTCCGTGGTGGCGGAGCACGCCTACCGCGATCTTCAAAATTGCATCATGCCACCGCAATCATGGCTCCCATTGGCTGTAGGGGCATGCTCCATGGCGGTGACACAATGCTGGGGTCCGGGGTGTGCTACCGCGATGGTGCATCTTTCAAATGCAGCCAATGCGCCCCTCCGCGGTGGCGGAGCACGCCTACCGCGATCTTCAAAATTGCATCATGCCACCGCTATCGAGCTTCGCGTTGGCTCTACGGCAAGCTCCATGGCGGTGACACACCGCAGGGGCCCGGTGTGCGCTACTGCGATTTTAGCGGCGAAGCATGCCAACCGTCATTTCCACATGTCTCCATGCCTATCAGTAACGCACTTGTGTGAATGGGGGTGCTGGTGACACACCGCCGGGGCCAGGCGGTAGCTACTGCGATGTAGGTGCCATACATTGACACGAGGCTCCACCATTCAGGTGGCGTAGCATGCCAACCGCCATTTTCACATGTCTCCATGCCTATCAGTACCGCAGTTGTGTGAATGAGGGTACTGGTGACACACCGCAGGGGCCAGGCGGTAGCTACCGCGATATGGATAGCGGAGCATGCCCCCCACCATTTGGGCATGTCTCCATGCCTATCACTGCTGCACTTGTGTGAATGGGGGGTGCTGGTGACACACCGCTGGGGCCAGGCGGTAGCTACTGCGATATGGGTGCCATACATTGACACGAGGCATCCCGATTCAGGCGGCGGAGCATGCCCACCGCCATTTCCACATGTCTCCATGCCTATCACTACCGCACTTGTGTGAATGAGGGTGCTGGTGACACACCGCAGGGGCCAGGTGGGAGCTTCTGCGATTTGAGTGCCATACATTGACACGAGGCTCCGCCATTCATGCGGCAGAGCTTGCCAACCGCCATTTCCACATGTCTCCATGCCTATCAGTACCGCAGTTGTGTGAATGAGGGTACTGGTGACACACCGCAGGGGCCAGGCGGTAGCTTCCGCGATTTGGGTGCCATACAATCGCAATGGCCATCTGTCAAACATCAACATGGTCAATGGAACATCATCGTGCACACGATGGCAATGTTCCATTTACTCCACTGATGGCTACACATGCCATGTTTGTGTGTGTGTTTCCTAGATTGGCCTGTACCCACTCACATGTCACTGATGGATTTGATGTTGGTGTAGGCAGGACAGTGTTGTTCTGGACTCTACAATGTGTACACATGTCCATGTGTTGAGGTGCAGTGACAATCACAGCGATGCTCGTCTCAATGAATAATGAACTATGTTGCATTGCCTCTCATGTCTGCTCATGCACACATTCGTCATTCCAGCGCCGACTGTGGTCAATGTGTTGTGGATGTGTGCCAGGTTGTAATGACGCATTGAGGTGTGACAGGTAAAGCAGCTAGGTATGAGACAGTGGGTTTGATTAGTTACACATATGCTGGATGCTATACTCCCAGGCGTGCCCATTTGAAATGTGGCCGTATCCCTATGTGCATTCACACTGACCAAGGTGGTGTTTGAGGTACTTGTCTTGTGTAAGTTGACAGGTGTGGCCTTTGTGTACATGAAGGTGTCTCTACATGTGAGCTGGTCTGTTAGTCAAGATTGATGTCAGTCATTGTTGTTGTTGAGTCATCCAGAAAGTGATGTGCTGAGCACATCTCATGATGTATTGCATTGACATGTGTTCACTATCATCTCCAATAGGAAGAGGCCAAATTTGATTTGTCACTTGACGGTGCTGGAGGACATAAAGGATGTTGCGATCATACGGAAATGCCACCTGGACAGAGCCACCCTGACAACCCTTTGTGATCTGTTGGAGCCCCACCTGCAGCCTCGCAGGACATATCCAACAGCTTTCACCCCTACTTATAAGGTGATGGCGGCCCTGCATTTTTTTGCCACAGGATCATTCCAGCACATGGTGGCCAGCGCAGGTGGGATGTCACAACCAATGTTCAGCATGGTGCTGCGTAATGTACTGTCCGCCATGATGCTATACAAGGACAGATACATCCATTTCCCCCGGGGTGCTGAATTGCCAGCTGTGAAGGGAGACTTCTATCCCCTTGGACACATCCCCAATGTTGTTGGTGCCATTGATTGCACCCATGTCAGGCTTGTGCCACCACAGGCAAGTGAGCACATTTACCGCAATCGCAAGCATTACCACTCCATCAATGTGCAGATGGGGTGCCTGGCATTTTTGACCATCACCCACGTGTGTGCCAAATGCCCAGGCTCTGCCCATGACTCCTACATCCTGTGGAACAGCATTGTGCCCCAGCTGATGGCTAATCTGCTTCCCGAGCGTGCATGGATTGTGGGTGAGTATGCCTAGTCGTGTGGCGTGCTGGGTGTGTGACCTGCTGCCCTCAGCCTCTGCGACATTGCAATGTCTATTTGTGTTTGTCATACCTAGCTGACTAAATATACCAACCGTCCCTGGTTGCTGAGCCCACTACGGAATCTCAGGACACTGGCTAAAGTCCACTACAATGAGGCCCGTGGAAGGACACGTCATGTGGTGGAGCGTACTTTTGGTCTGCGCAAGTCACGTTTCCGCTGCCTGGACAAGACCGGAGGTGCACTGGCATACTCGCCCGGGAAGGTGTCAGATTGTAGTGGCATGCTGCATGCTCCATGACCTAGCCATTCGCAAGGAGATTCCCCTGCTCCTGGATGATGGTGAGGACCGCAGGCCCCAGCCTGAAAACAAGTCGTGTCCAGTGATGAGGACAGTGGAGAGGAGGAAGGTGTTGACCTGCATGAACAGCTCATCACCCGCTACTTCACTTGAAGGTGGGTGTCAATGTGCAACATACCCATTGTCTGCTGATATTGCTGTGGTCGTGAAGGGGCATGTGAGAATTGTAGCAGCAGCCAGTTGTAGACTCAGCGGTGTTTGGCAATGTTTCTGGGACAGGTCATTTGGGAACATCTACAGGACATATATGTTGACACTTGTTGCCCATTGTGACATGTTCATGTTGGGTTATCCTGATGGTAGGGGTTGTGTGATGTCTGTGATGCCACACCCAGACCAGTGAAAGTAGTTATGTTGTGTTCCCCTAGGTGCCTTCGACTTCTCCTTGCCTATATACAGCCCATGCTCCTGGTACATTTTGAGCATGTTGAAGACTGTACATCCTGCAATAAAGACGGAGCAGACACAACAACATGTGTGTAAGGATATTTTATTTGCAATGGTGAGATGCGAGGGGGGGTGTACATTAACATTGGGGGGTGTGGTGGAGCAGTGAGTTGACAGTTGTGGTAGATGAGATAATCCGAGTAGTCACCACATTGATGTGGTGACGCAGTCCAACAGACAGATGCCATTCACAAGGCAGCGTGGGGAAGGACAATCCAAAAAGTCAATGCAGTGGTGGAGAGGGTTGAGATCATGGCTGGCTCCGTGACTGGTGTCTGGCAGGTGCTTGGCCTCCAGATACTCCCAGGGTCTTCTTGGGATGGCCCCTTCGTCATTTGGCAGGGGGGGGCCTGCTACAGGTCCAGTGGGGTCTGAGGACTCACCCCTCTCTGTGGGTGCAGGGGAGGATGGTGAACTGTCATCGTGCGGCCTACCAGAGGGAGGTGGAGGTGTTGTCTGTGGTGCATGCCTGTCCCTTAGTACCACCACTTGCTGGCCAAAGAGGTCCACGATTTGTCCCATGCGGGTATCGATGGACCTCATCACCAGGAGCTCGTGCAACAGTTCGTCCCTGGTCCTGTTCATATGCGCCCAGGACTCTGGTGATGTGTTTCAGGGATTGGGTCTCATCCTCTTGGAGTCCATGGGTGACCCTGTCCCTCCCACCTGCCCTGCTGCCACGGACCTGTTGCCTCACTACTGTGGGCACCCGCATCCTCTCCCTGCCCTCCTCCGTTGGTGGTGTGTGCTGGTCATCCTCAAGACAGGGAGGGTATTGCAGGCAGCACTGGTGGTGGTGGTGGTTGCCGCACAGGCCGTGACAGCAGGGGTGTGCTGTGAAGTTGTTGTTGGCGCAGGTGTGGTGGGGGGGACGCTGGGGTCCTGGGACCTGTTGCTCCCTGGCACACCAGATGGGCCGGCTTCGAGCTCATCATCCATCGAATCCTGGGAGTCAACATCCGAGAGACCATGTACCGGGCGGGGGGAGACTGGCTCTGCAGGTTGCTGGTGTTGTCCTCTGCAGTGAGTTCTTGGTCACCAATGGGTCAGATGGGAAATTGTCATTGTAGTGCACCCAAGAAGCTTTGTGTTATCTGTGTGTAATTCACTTTTTGTACACTGCACAATTGACAGATCATCACATTGTTTACTATGTGCACTACTGTGCTTCCTGACATGATGCAGTGGTACAGGCATTACTTGTCCATGGTGTGAGGTGTCAAGGCATACCATGCGACCCGTGCACAATTAAGGATTACAGGGACTTGTTGCCATCTAGGGCCTGGCACAACGTGTTTAATTGAGAACTCATTGTTTATTTGTCTGACCTGGGAGATGTCACATCTGGCCATGGACTGGCCATTGTCATCTCCTGAATACCTTTCTCCTGTCATGTGCATATCTTGATTTGTACCACCACATATGCTTTCATATGTTTCGAATGGTCCTTGTTGCACTTGCTCCATGGCCATGCACATTTAAATAGATGCTGTGCATGATTGTGCCCTGACTTTCTTTTACTTGTGCATTGGTGTGCCACACTTTGGTAGCTGTGACAGTTTCCTTAGCTTACCAGTGTGCACACTGTGCTTGGCAATGGGGTAGGTATGCCTCTTTGTGCAATGAGAGGGCTGGTGTTGTCATATGGCACCATTTAATTTGTGATGAATGGGTGGGTGCACGTACTGGCTACTTACCTGTAATGTGCCCACATTTGGGTTTGTTATGTCACACATGTGTGTGTGCGTGGTGGCGACTTACATCCTGCTCAGTGGGGTCACGGTCCAGAATCATATGTCTACCTACCTGCAAGTTTGTTTGGTGTACTGCAATGGCTTCCAACTGCTTCTGGGTGGGGGAGTGCTCCATCCTGCTCTGGTGTGGGGCAGAGGGAATGTTGGGAGTAGTAGTGCAGGCCTCCCACACCCAGACACCCTCACTGTGAAGATGGCTACCTACCTGTTTGTTTGATGAGGGTGATGTAATGGCTTCCAACTGCTTCTGGGTAAGGGAGGGCTCCATCCTGCTGAGGGGGAGCAGGCTGCATGGTGGGAGTAGTGGTACAGACCTTCCACCCACAAACACCCTCACTGTGAAGATGGCTACCTACCTGTAAGTTTGTTTGGTGTACTGCAATTGCTTCCAACTACTTCTGGGTGGGGGAGTGCTCCATCCTGCTCAGGTGTGGGACAGAGGGAATGTTGGGAGTAGTAGTGCAGGCCTCCAACACCCAGACACCCTGACTGTGAAGATGGCTACCTACCTGTTAGTTTGATGAGGGTAATGTTATGGCTGACACATGCTTCTGGGTGGGGTGGGGGGAGGGAGCCATCTTGCTAGGCTGTGGGACTGGGGGCATGGTGGGAGTAGTGGTGCAGGCCTCCCACCCCCAGACACCCTCCCAGAGAAGATGGCTACCTACCTGTTAGTTTGATGAGGGTGATGTAATGGCTTCCAACTGCTTCTGGGTGGGGGAGTGCTCCATCCTGCTCAGGTGTGGGACAGAGGGAATTTTGGGAGTAGTAGTGCAGGCCTCACACATCCAGACACCCTCACTGTGAAGATGGCTACCTACCTGTAAGTTTGTTTGGTGTACTGTGCTGGCTTCCAACTGCTTTTGGGTGGGGGTGTGCTCCATCCTGTTCAGGTGTGGGACAGAGGGAATGTTGGGAGTAGTAGTGCAGGCCTCCCACACCCAGACACCCTCACTGTGAAGATGGCTACCTACCTGTAAGTTTGTTTGGTGTACTGTGCTGGCTTCCAACTGCTACGGGTGGGGGAGTGCTCCATCCTGCTCAGGTGTGGGACAGAGGGACTGTTGAGAGTAGTAGTGCATGCCTCCCACACCCAGACACCTTCACTGTGAAGATGGCTACCTACCTGTAAGTTTTTTGGGTGCACTGTGCTGGCTTCCAACTGCTTTTGGGTGGGGGAGTGCTCCATCCTGCTCGGTGTGGGCAGAGGGAATGTTGGGAGTAGTAGTGCAGGCCTCCCATACCCAGACACCCTCACTGTGAAGATGGCTACCTACCTGTAAGTTTGATGAGGGTAATGTAATGGCTGACACATGCTTCTGGGTGGGGTGGGTGGAGGTCTCCATCTTGCTGATGCTGTGGGACAAGTGGGCCTGGTGGGAGTTGTAGTGCTGTCTGCCTGTACACATGCCCCCGTGGTAATGTTGGTAGCTATGTTTGGGGTGAGTGGGAGTGGGTGAATGTTGGATCTGTGAGACATGTTTTTGTGAGTGTGTGGTGCAGATGGATGGAATTTGTCCCAGGTGGTGTAGCTTTGTAGTTGTGCAAGACAGTACATAGTAGAGTGGTGGTAGTCATTTGTTTGTACTTACCAGTCTCCACTCCCCCGCTCCCCCGGCTACTCCTGTGAGACTCTCCGGATGCAGTATGGCAAGCACCTTCTCCTCCCATGGTCTGAATGGTTTTTGTGGAATGGGAGGGCCACCACCAGTCCTCTGAGCCAGCTCACGGTTCTTGCTCCTCCTATCCTTGACAACCCTCTTCAGATCATTCCACCGCTTCATGATCTCCTTTTTTGATCTTGGGGTGGTCCCTACTGCATTGACCCTTTGGACTATCCTTGCCCACATTTGTGTCCTTGTGGCTAATGGTGTCTGTTGGACCAGGTTACCAAACAGCTGTGGTTCCACTCTGACTATCTCATCTACCATGACTGTCAGCTCACTCTCGGTGAATTTGGCCATTTTCTGTGTGACCATGGTGTGTGGTGTGCAACGTGGTTGTGGGTGCAGGAGTGTGAGTGGTGTTTGTGGTTTTGATGTGTATGGTGTGTGTTTTGCAGGGGGGTTAGTCGTGCAGGTGTGGAAGTGGTGGTGGTGCTGTGTGTGGTGTGGCTAGTGATGTTGTGTCTTTTGCCTCTCCTGTCAGCTGGGGTATGTGTCCCTTCTCTCCTGGAGAATTGCAAAGGATTGTGGTCAAGGAAGGGGCTGGTTTTATACTCAGCTCTGTGGGTGTGTCCAATTCGGGTGTTGCTGTCAGGTGTGTTTTCCTGGGATTTGTATATTTCTTTTTGCCATGTGGTTGTGTCATTGGGGTATGTTTTGTGTATTTGGGGGCCATGGCTAGTTTTCTGTGTGTACTTTGTGGCCTTCTTGTGGGTTTTTTGCTTCGTCCGCCATATTTTTTACGGATCGTCCGCAGCGGTGGATGTGCTTCAGCTCTTCCGCTGGCTCTCCCATTCATTCCATTGTGCGACCGCGGCGGTCGGAGACAACGGTATGTGCCGTGGGACCGTTGCAGATATCCTAATTTCCTGTGCGGTGTCTCCGCTATACTTGCGGCGGGTTGGTGTTTTTCCGCCGCGATTCCGACCGCCGCGTACGGATTTTGTCCATCTCTGCCCGCTACGGGTGGTTTTTCTTGGCCCCGTTCCGCCGCGGTCTGTATTTTTTAGCGGTTGATCCTAATTTGGCCGCCGGTTTCCCCACGGTGCCAGTGGGCGGTTGTTTTCCGCTTCCATGGCGGTCGGAGTGCTTTTCTGATCGCCATTCTAATAGACCCCTAAGTCTTTGTAGCCCAATCACTCCACTTCATTACAACTAAATGAAGGATGGATATCAAGAAAGCTTTTTTCTGCGGATATTTGGAGACTCCTGTGTCCACTATTTAGGGAATATGCCAGATCTTGTAAATCTAATATTAACTGTGGCTTAACTGATGTGAATACTTTTCATGTACGTAGAGGAATGACTTGACACCTGAAGAACTGCTGTTCATAGTCACGTTTTTACAGTGCTAGGGTGCCCACTGGACTAGGAACTGTGGCAAGTGTGGAGATTACCCATCACTGGGGCATGGACCGGATGTTTAAACTGTTCCCTCTCTGTTACCATCAACAAATTTGGAAGCAGCTTTTAGCTCCTTGATCAGTGCTCTGACCCAGGTCGGGGGTGGCCAAGGGAATGCTCAGTGCTCCACAGAGGCGCACACAGGCCACCCTGCAACATGAGTGTGTCACAGACAAAGGAGGATCACAAATCAACAGCATAAGAGACAACTCCACCTGGGTCCTGTATGACGCAGGCAGATGTTCTCTCCACACAGATGCTGGGTGGCCGCTTGCCCTGATGTGGTGCAGCCCTTATGTCATCTTCCACTGGTCCTCACAGTCTGCTGGCTTATTCCCAGCTAGTGCTACTCTATGGGGGCACTGTAGTGTGTCCTCTCAAAGCTGGCAGGCTTGTTCTCCTCCAAAGGCAGCACAGCAGAGCTTCCAGTAGGATTCTTGGCCCAGACTTGATGCTAATATGACTGAGTTGCTATAGTCAGGCATACTGAGAGCCCTTAACTGGCTACCGTTTGAAGCCAGAATTCATCTAAAA
The DNA here is from genome assembly GCF_964204655.1 of Triturus cristatus. Lineage (NCBI taxonomy): Eukaryota > Metazoa > Chordata > Amphibia > Caudata > Salamandridae > Triturus > Triturus cristatus. The sequence goes on from NC_140586.1 coordinate 203,657,958, forward strand.
ATCGCTTGTATGACGCTCAAGGCCCTCTACCACAACGCCCCACTAGCTCAGAAACTGGTGCTCTCTGCGGGCAGCAGAGCCTCCAGGAGTGCCAAGACACTTCTCCTACAACCTCAACGATTTGCCAAGAAAAAAGGCGTATAACTGGTCCTTCTCTGGTATGGCTCCGAGGATATGGAACGCTTTGCCCAGTGAAACAAGAATGAACCCTTCCAGTGCCTCCTTCAAAAGAGAAGTGAAAGCTATCCTCATGGCTAAATTCACGTGAACTCTATGACTATTCCCTGTATTTTTTTGTATTGGTTGTGTCTTTGTATACTATATCTTGCCTTCTTATGACTTGTAAAGCGCTCTGATACTCGCAAGAGTCTTGTTCGTGCTATATAAAACCTTCAAAATAAATAAATAAATACTCTGTCTTTGGAATTCAGTTCTTCATAGCTGTCTCCTTCATGAAGCATTCTGGAGCCCTGTACTGGTTGAGCTAGGCAGTATTTATCATCAGAACTGGTCAATCTTTTCTCTAGAACAGTTCAAATTCTGCAGACTCCTCCGATCAAATCCAGCATGGCCACACCATGATCTGCACGTGCCAGGGACGTGAACAAAAAAATCCTTTTGTGGGCTGGTTGCAACTCGCCCAGTGCAGATTTGCATTGGGCTCAGCGAAAAGGCCCCTAGACCACATCCTTTGTAGATGTAGATCAGGCAGGACAAACAGCTGAAGTGAGGCTGGAAAATGAAGAGCGACAAGCTTCAAAGAGAAGAGGCCCTGACAGACCCACCCGCAAGAAAACTGTATCACAGAACAGTCTAACCCTGGTTGGGAAAGGAAAGCCGAAAGAGTGGCCTAAAAGGTTAGCATTGATTTGGACTTCCTCTTACAAAGTCTTCCACCTTCTTCTTATTTTGCTTCACACACATGAGATTCAACATCTACGCTGTACTCTAGCCAGGGTTCACCAAAGTCGGTCCTGGAGGGCCGAATCTATGCCAGATGTTTAGCAAATCCCTGTTTAGATAAATGTAGGTATTTTAAAAATCTGGCATGGATCCGGCCCTCCAGGACCAACTTTAGAGAACCATGCTGTAGCCAGATCCCACAGTTTTTCCACTAAACTCACAGCATACACAATATTTACATTCACTATCTAGACATTTCCCACATGTATGGAAGTGAAAGACCTGTTTAAGGCAGACTGCCAGAAATTATGCAGATGGGAGGTTAGTAGGGGTATCTCCCCTGAAGCAGACAGGTAAAAATAGATTAGCAATACGAAGTCTCAGTTTGTTTTCATAGGGATGGCCACAGTGTGCTTGCTTGATTTTCAGGCTCACTAGGGTATCAAAAACCTCTAGATATAGTATGGGAAGCATGGTCTCCAGTGACATGTAGCGTGCTTTCAGCCCAACATGCAAAGAACAGTCATTAAAGACGTTTCTGCATGCATCCCAGATCATGATAAGCTATTGATCCTCAATAACACCCAGTTCAACATGCCATACTGGTTCTGCTAAGGCGTGCCTTTACCCCAGCAATGAAGAAACAGTATGCCTGGACAACAAACTCAAAGCCCTTTTATGGACCAACCCATTCATCAAAAAATGTTGATTTATTCTGTAGTACATTTAAAAAATATATATATTCATTTGCCATGGTCCTGTGGAAACTTTAAATACCATTTGCTAGCCCAAATGTGACCATAAATCATTGTGCATGGCCCTTGGCTGTGTGCAATGGAGGCTAGGAGCAGCAGGCCCAATCAGAAGTGCTCTAACCCACTCTGCACAGCCTTCGACCATGTGCACCAGGGGAGGGCATAGACCCTGATTGTGTGGACATAAGCCACTGCCCCATATCCTTGAATTATCTGCTGGTCAGTACGCTAAATGTTTCTCACATCGATCCGTGAATCCTCTTTTAAAAAAAACATAAATACACTGTCCGTGGAATGCAAGGGCCCTTGTGTGGCTATAGCCCTTGGCTTTCAGCTTCATGCAGTGGGAGGTTGAGTGTAGGGTGCAGCCTTCGCCTGTGGCAGCCTTGTTCACCTCAGTCTCCATCTGAACATCACCCACAGTGCATGGCCATCGGTCTTTTGCAGTGGATGCTGAATACACGGCCTGGCCTTGGGGGAAAATGTGTGTCCAGACCAATGTCGACATAACCGATGGTATAGGCAAAGAGCTTGGAGGGTAGGGAAGCCATTTGGGCACGCCCTACGCCCAGACCCATGTGCCCTCATGTGCTGCTCATCACCAACACAGTTGGGAGCCTCCGGCTTAACACTAGAACACTGATCAACCTCCAGCCAATCACCCATAGAGCGGGAAACCTCCTGCATAATAGTAACATACTACACAACGTCCAGCCGATTACCAACAAAGTGGGAAACCTACCTACCATCACCAACACATTGAGAATCCGCCTTCTGAACACTAATAAACTAGGCTCCTGCCCATCACCAACACATCCCTCAACATCCAGTCCTTTGCTAACTTAGGGGAAACCTTCTCACAAACAACTGTTTAGGGGAAACCTCCTGTCCGGCCTACTACCCCACTGATTCCCGTCCCTTCAGCCTGCGATGAGTAGGTCCAAGTGGCACATTCTAAAAGATTCAGAAGTGGTCAGTCCTGGCTTCTTCACAGGTATCACAGTGGGGGGTTGGGGAGGGGTCACTCACTCTAGTCTCCTGGGGTAGTAAACAAGTGTGGTGAGAAGTGCTTGTTCTGGTCTCTTGAGGTTTGGTTGGTGACAGAGGCTTGCATATTTGTTTCTTTTGTACTTTCACAAGTCTCTTTGCATTTCCCAGGACATGTCCTTCTCTGACCAATTCTACCCCGACAATCCCAAGAGACCGGAGGAGCCGATCCGCTCACACCAGGACATTCTGAACTGTGTAAAGAGCAACTTCAAATATGCCAACATCCTGAGCGATCTAGTAAACAAACACTACGACAAGAAACTGCAACACATCGAGATACGTGTGGACCGCACCTTGAAGGATATGAGCGAGCTGCTCATGTCTCGCCTGAGTGACATCCAGACGATCCTACAGAGGTTCGACCAAGATCTGAAGGAGAAGCTGCACCCGGAGGAGTACAAGAAGCTTCGGGATGCCAAGGAGTTCTCTGATGATGCAATCTACGGAATTGTCAAGAAAGTAATGTGTGTGGTTGACTGGGTGAGTGTTGGACCAGGGACCATAGTGCTGGCCTTCAGGTTCATACCAAAGCTGGCCGAATTGCTCCCCAGATTTGCCGCCATCACTTCAAGGATCTCATGTTCAACTTTGGCCCTTTTGGATTTTGGAGTGTTATACGTAGGAGTCTACGACGTCTTTAGTGCTATCATGGGGGAAGATGAAAGAGGGAAGCATAATAAGGCACTTGTGAAGTACAAAGGACTGCTCGCGTACATAGAACCGGTGTCAGAACAGTTCGTGAGGGCCGTTTATCAAATCGAAGCAATCTTGGATGACCGTAAAAAGTTTATCCCAACATAAGTGAGGGTCACATCCGTGGGTGATGCATTGCTCATAAAGCAAGTTTCCCTAAATTTATAGTAGATCAGAAATGGACAATCTGCTGGCAGACTCCCCCTGCCCCAGAACTCACTCTGTCCGCAACCCACCACCACTGTCTCTGTCCACAACCCACCACCACTGTCTCTGTCCACAACCCACCACCACTGTCTCTGTCCACAACCCACCCTCACTGTCTCTGTCCGCAACCCACCACCACTGTCTCTGTCCACAATCCACCCCCACTGTCTCTGTCCGCAACCCACCACCACTGTCTATGTCCACAACCCACCACCACTGTCTCTGTCCACAACCCACCACCACTGTCTCTGTCCACAACCCACCCCCACTGTCTCTGTCTGCAACCCACCACCACTGTCTCTGTCCGCAACCCACCACCACTGTCTCTGTCTGCAACCCACCCCCACTGTCTCTGTCCGCAACCCACCGCCACTGTCTCTGTCCGCAACCCACCACCATTGTCTCTGTCCGCAACCCACCACCACTGTCTCTGTCCACCACCACTGTCTCTGTCCACAACCCACCACCACTGTCTCTGTCCGCAACCCACCACCATGTTAGGAGTATTCCAGGTGCCTCAGCTGCTGCTGGTAAACACTCTCCCTTCAGCAATTCTAGCAAGGGGCCTGGGATCGAATCCAATCTACCATAAATAACAGCAGATCATTCACCAGATCTAGACAGTGTCACTTGTCACCATGTCTGACGGTATTGCCAAGAAAACAACAATGGGTGTGGCTCTAATCAGTAAGGCTGAGCCCTTTTAGCAACAAAAACAAACCAACTGCCAATACTGATCATTAGTGATAAATACCAAGTTTACAAGGCGTAGGAACAAAAGATCAATACAAACCGTCACTATTTAATAGTGTTTATTCCAAAAAGGTTTTTTACTTTATATTTTTTCAATTATCTCTCTAAACCTTTATATACAACAAACAAGACACCACTATAAACATATACCAAGTTTTTTGAAAAATAATAAGTTTTTTTTTAAATGAAGATTTTTTAACCACATCACACTCATACATTACTCTCAAACAATGTCTGACAATCATACCACAAACCACATTCATCATCCAACAAACATCCTACAACAACTCGGGTGCCAATTCCTTAGGTCCTTGACACAATTACCTACTTAATGGACCCAAGAACTACAACCAAACAAAGGCAAAATATCTATAACAAATAGTTGTGCGGCCTTTAAATCTCGCCTCAGTATCACGAATGAAGAACTCAATTGTTTTTTAGGGGAAAGCACAACAAAAAAGACGTTTTTAACAATCCAGTTGTTTGGTGTTAAATAGAAGGTCTACGCGTTTCGAACCCACTCAATTACAGGGGTTCTCTTCAGGACCACGACACTGTAGGGTAAAGACAAAAACAATACAAAACTTTAATTCTTAGAAGAATGACCAATTCGCTAGCGCACACTACTCGCTTTGTAAACCTCAGGAAAAACCTCTTACCTATTCAAATCCCACCAAATGAGGAAAATATCAATAGTTTCTAATGCAACTGCAAAACAATAAAAGAAAGAAGGGGGGGGGGAAAGGAAAGAAAATAGACAGGAAAACGTTCTGTCATTATCAAGTTCCAAGTCATGAACTAGAAAGTAAATAAATCCCCTTGAGGAAGGACACTTACTTCTATCGATTGCCAGATGTATTACCATCAACACATGCTGTTGGCAAAAACTTTTTCAAGTAATAGCTTTTTCTTATCGCCCAGAGCTGAAAAAGAAGTAGCAACAGATATAGTCTTCCAAGTTCGTGTAAAGATTTCCAATGTGTATAATAGTTTGCCCCAATGTCAACATACCTGGAAAGATGTTGAGACACGGTGTCTTGTCGGCATTTTTTGGCGTGTTTTTTAGGAGTTCCATTATTCCTGAAACAAACATGGAGAGTCTCATCGGAGCGGCTCGTCACACACATAAAATCGAGGTTAATAATAATTGGAGCTCAATTTACCTGGGAAAGAGATTGTTCCATTTTACTCGCGAACAAATCGCGTGTTCGTCTGATTTCAAAAAACGATATCTGGGACGAACTCCATTAGTGCTTAAATGCGTAACCACTTGCGTCGTATCATGTGGTCCGCACTTGCTTGTGGGAAATGTATTCCATGCTTCAACTAAATGCATGAAAAAGCACAAAGGCCGCTTAAATAATTTTTCTAATCCAAAGGCTGGTTTAATCCACTCACAGTATACCACGCAGTCCACATAGCTCATTCGTCTAGTTTCGCGAACCAATACAGACCCAATTGGCACTTGCGTGCATCTCCGTTGGCGTCGTATCATGTGATCAGCACAGCATTCTGGGTCATGTATTCCAAGCGATTAAACCAGTGATTACCATATATTGGTATCCCCCATGTTTGGAGGTTGAACTCCCTTTATACAATTAACAAAGAACCTAAAGGATGGTTAATCTATCCACAGCCGTGATATCAATACCTGCTTGCTTGTAGATGTATTTGCCTCGTATTGAATACAAATTCGCTGGGATTAGTTGGTATAGATAAAAATAATGCTAGCCAAAATTGACAATATGATGATATCTCTAATCATTGTGAACCCACAAGAGGACACCTAAATTGTTTGCGTAACTGCAACTGCTGGAAAGGTGGAAACATCATCTACTAACGTTTCTACAGTTTATATATTTCAGAAAGTTCGTTTAAACCTGAAACCGCAGTGTCAAATTTTAAAATAAGCATTGCTTCACGCTGAGCCAATTTTTGTTCCATATCTCCACCTCTAGGGTCTCGTTCTATTTTTGAAATAATCGTCCATTGTAAGTCTCTCTCTGTGTGTGATTTTTTGTTCCAATGGTTAACTAATGGGGCAGTCTCCACATTCTTCCTGATGACTGAAAATGATACTTTTGCTTATAGTGAAGATCACATCAAAAAATTGATGAGTGCACCACCCTTGCTCGCCTCAGCCTCTTTAAGTGTGACAGCGAAAACAAAAAACGAATCAGATAAACTAGTACGCCTAAAGAAAAAACAAATTAGAACAGATTTACATGGTCATTTCTTGCTGGAACATTTAAAGGCAGGTACAATTCCTGGAGAACTCCAAATACGTAATATACCAGTAATTTTTACTGACGATCCACTTTATAAAAAGGGATATAGCTGTATTGAAACCAAATGCAGTAGGGACCTTATGGTCCTTACTGTTGAAACAGCACTTAGGATTTCACAACAACAACTGGATGAAATAGCAGCTTTGGAAACAGATATCAAGAATAATCAAACAATTACAGATTCAAAAACCTTGTTGGAAAAAGTTGAAAAGGAAATCTTGGAGTTTAAAGATTATACTATTAATCAAAAAGGAAACCAGTTTGAGAAAGATAAAAGGAATTTTTCCCTTGACACTGTGTATCCATACTTGCAGGCAGATTTCTACAGTAGAGCAGAATCACGTAGATATTTACCAGAATATCAAGGGAGATCAAAGAAGCAGTTCATTACATTTTCTGACACTTCATCTTCGTCAGAAGGTGAAACAGACAGTAGCGAAGGACGTCCTAATACGAATAAGAGATGGAATGCCCAACAACAACAGCTCCCATTCTTTTTTAGGAAGAGGCCAACAAAGATCCAGAGGAAGGAACAGATTCAACAATCAACCTTGGGAGATGATTACACGGAGGCAACATTACCAAAATTAACTCCATCCCCTATTTTCAATCTTTCTGGACATGTTATCACTAAGGCAGAAGAGAGTATTTTGGAAAAAGGACTGACCTTTGTCCCTACAAAAAATACAGATTTCATAAAAATGAAAACGTAAACCATTTAATTCTGCCGAAAAATTTGTCTAAAAACATTTTTCATTGAAAATGAATTGGCAATCTCGAATGAAGTTACAGGACTTCGCAAAAAATCTACATTTTGCCCTCCAGGCAACAAGATACCAAAAGAAGTAATGTTATTTGAAAAAACTGTACTTTCTGCTATTTCGGACATGGAAAAAAAGACCAAATATGTGAAACATAATATCACAAAGGTATAGTGAGAAGCTATTAATTCATTAAAGAATGATCCATCGGTGATCATAAAACAGGCAGACAAAGGGGGCTCGATTGTGGTCTGAGGGACCCCAGAATACACATCAGAGGCACTTAAACAACTAAATGATCCAGTTTGTTATAAACGTATTTCGAAAGATCCGATGGTTGAACTGCAAGGACACCTCTTTTCCATTCTAAAAATTGGCTTTGAACAAGGATTTTTGGGTCAAAAAGAATATAATCTTCTGCAAAATAAACATCCTCGAATTCCAGTTTTTTATGTTTTACCCAAAGTACATCAAAACGAGACTTGCCCCCCAGGCAGCCCGATAGTTTCAGGTTGCAATTCTTTGATTGAGCCAATTTCAAAATACTTTGGTTTTTTTTTTTAAAGGTTTTCTGACTGATGTTCCAACATACCTTCAAGACACCACAGATTTCATCAATAAACTAGAAGGAGTCATTTTCGAAAATAACAAAGATATAATGGTGACACTAGATGTCACATCATTATATACTCAGATTCCACAGGATGAAACATTGGCTGTCCTGTCATTTATTCTGGAAAAAAGAGTAAAACCAGTTAGGGTTCCAACAGATTTTATTCTTGAATTGGCTGCCTTTGCATTAAAAAAGAATTATTTTACATTTGGGAGTGAATTCTTTTACCAGACAAAAGGAGTAGCGATGGGATGTCCCTTCGCTCCAGAATTGGCCGTGTTGTTTATGGCAATGTATGAAGAAAAGTATGTATATAATAACAATCCTTCGAAACAGTTTGTAACAACTTGGATGAGTTTCATAGACGACATCTTCATGGTATGGTCAGGAAGTTTGGAACAACTGAACCAGTTTTTTGATTGGCTCAATCAACGAACTTTAGATATCAAATTCAGTATCAACCATTCATTTAACAGAATGCCTTTTCTGGACGTTGAAGTTAATCCAGCTGAAGGAGGTCTAGTTATAACATTATACAAGAAAGCTACAGACCGAAATAAGGCTCTTCTGTTTTCAAGTAACCATCCAAGAAGTTTGAAAGAGAACTTACCGTATGGACAGTTTTTAAGAATTCGTCATAACTGTTTTTACAAGGAAGAATATACCATACATGCCAATAAATGGTGAGATCAGCCATGAAGAGAGCATGGTGGACCCCAAGAGAGACACTATTAATTAAAAAAGAAAAAAATCCAATGCAAAGACAAGTTTTTGTGACTACTTTTTGTCCAAACTCCAATCTTTAAAAAAAAGTGATCAACCAGAACTGGCATCTGGTGAAAAATTTGGATCCATCTTTTTCAAGTGTCCCTTTATTCGCTTTCAAAAAAGAAAGGAGTATATCCAATCACATAGTGAGGGCAGCTTTAAAGAAAGATCCCAAACCAACCCTAAGGGAATTGATGGGTTTAACACCTGCGATAGGCCACCATAAATGTGGCACATATACATGTTGCGAACAGACAATTGAAGGAGAACTTTTCTCACACAATGGAATTTATTGGAAGCACAATGCATTCATAAATTGTAAGACCAAATATGTGATCTATGGGATTACATGCCCATGTTTGATGTTATACATAGGCAAAACAAACCAGGAGGTACGCCAAAGAATAACACAACATAAATCCTGCATCAGGAAGAATGTGGAGACTGCCCCATTAGTTAACCATTGGAACAAAAAATCACACACAGAGAGAGACATCCAGTGGACGAATATTTCAAAAATAGAACGAGACCCTAGAGGTGGAGATATGGAACAAAAATTGGCTCAATGTGAAGCAATGCTTATTGTAAAATTTGACACAGCGGTTTCTGGTGTAAACAAACTTTCTGAAATATATAAACTGTAGAAACGTTAGTAGATGACGTTTCCACCTTTCCAGCAGCTGCAGTTATGCAAACAATTTAGGTGTCCTCTTGTGGGTTCACAATGATTAGAGATATCATCATATTGCCAATTTTGGCTAGCATTATTTTTATCTATCCCAACTAATCCCAGCAAAATTTTATTCAATACAAGGCAAATACATCTACACGCAAGCAGGTATTGATATCAAAGGTTTGGATATATTAACCATCCTTTAGGTTCTTTGTTAATTGTATAAAGGGAGTTCAACCTCCAAACATGGGGGATACCAATATATGGTAATCACAAGTTTAATCGTTTGGAATACATGACCCAGAATGCTGTGCTGATCACATGATGCGACGCCAACGGAGATGCATGCAAGTGGCAATTGGGTCCGTATCGCTTCACGAAACTAGACGAATTAGCTATGTGGACTGCGTGGTATACTGTGAGTGAATTAAACCAGCCTTTGGATTAGAAAAATTATTTAAGCGGCCTTTGTGCTTTTTCATGCATTTAGTTGAAGCATGGAATACATTTCCCACAAGCCAGTGTGGACCACATGTTACGAAGAAAGCGGTTACGCATTTAAGCACTAATCGAGTTCAGACGAACACGCGATTTGTTCACGAGTTAAATGGAACAATCTCTTTCTCAGGTAAATTGAGCTCCAATTATTATTAACCTCGATTTTACGTTTGTGACGAGCCGCTCCAATGGGACTCTCCAAGTTTGTTTCAGGAATAAGGGAACTCCTAAAAAACACACCAAAAAACGCCGACAAGACACCGTGTCTCGACATCTTTCCAGGTATGTTGACATTGGGGCCAACTATTATACACATTGGAAATCTTTACACGAACTTGGAAGATTATAGCTGTTGCTACTTCTTTTTCAGCCCTGGGCGATAAGAAAAAGCTATTACTTGTAAAAGTTTTTGCCAACATCATGTGTTGATGGTAATACGTCTGGCAATCGATAGAAGTAAGTGTCCTTCCTCAAGGGGATTTATTTACTTTCTAATTCACGACTTGGAACTTGATAATGACAGAACGTTTTCCTGTCTATTTTCTTTCCTTTCCCCCCTTCTTTCTTTTATTGTTTTGCAGTTGCATTAGAAACTATTGATATTTTCCTCATTTGGTGGGATTTGAATAGGTAAGAGGTTTTTCCTGAGGTTTACAAAGCTAGTAGTGTGCGCTAGCGAATTAGTCATTCTTCTAAGAATTAAAGTTTTGTATTGTTTTTGTCTTTACCCTACAGTGTCGTGGTCCTGAAGAGAACCCCTGTAATTGAGTGGGTTCGAAACGAGTAGACCTTTTATTTTACCCCAAACTATTCAATTGTTAAAAACTTCTTTTTTGTTGTACTTTCCCCTAAAAAACAATTGAATTCTTCATTTGTGATACTGAGGCGAGATTTAAAGGCCGCACAACTATTTGTTATAGATATTTTGCCTTTGTTTGGTTGTATTTCTTAGGTCCATTTAGTAGGTAATTGTGTCAAGGACCTAAGGAATTGGCACGCTAGTTGTTGTAGGATGTTTGTTGGATGATGAATGTGGTTTGTGGTATGATTGTCAGACATTGTTTGAGAGTAATGTATGAGTGTGATGTGGTTAAAAAAATCTTCATTTTTTTAAAAACATCATTTTTCAAAAAACTTGGTATATGTTTATAGTGGTGTCTTGTTTGTTGTATATAAAGGTTTAGAGAGATAATTGAAAAAATATAAAGTAAAAAATCTTTTTAGAATAAACACTATTAAATAGTGACGGTTTGTATTGATCTTTTGTTCTTGCGCCGTGTAAACTTGGTATTTATCACTAATGATCAGTATTGGCAGTTGGTTAGTTTTCGTTGACGGTATTGCCGCTACAAAAAAACGCCATGAAAAGCGTGTCTGAGCCTCATGAAATTGTAAATCTTTGCCTAACTTTCTGGGTAAGTCCCCAGCATGCAGGGGTTTAACTATCAGCAGTGCAGCAGGTGCCGTGGCACTGGGATCCTAGAGGCAGAAAGATCCCACTGAAACCTTATTAGTAAAGTATTTTGGCAGTGCTTAACTTGCGCCGGTGTTTTGCAGTGCCTAGCGCCAGCACTTAATTGCTAACACCTGGGCTTACTTATGACAGTCCATCACATGGCGCTATCTATTTTTGTACAGAGCACACCAGGTTAACAATGAAATACACAACTTGAAAAATAATTCTCCAGCGTCCAGGCCATTCCCACTGCTTTGGGTGCCCTGGAATTGTTCAAACTGTCCCATTTATTGGAGTGTTGTGTTTAGTAGAGAGCGTTTAAACCGGCACATGGCAGTGATGTCAGTTCCAGTTGTTAGGACAATCTACAGTACCCTCTTGAGCAATTATTTACAAATTAAGCACAAATTATTTGACTAAACCAGCAGCCTGTCTGCACTGGGGTCCATCGCACTCCTGCTACACAACTGCCAACATGCCAGGCGTAATAGAGAGGAAGGCAGTGACAGTGCTTTGTGGGCGAGTTCTACTGCCAACATTTATTGGTAGAAATTCACTAGCACTGACAGTCATTGGTTGATTTTTCGCAATAACTTCTCTCTCTCAAATGTCCCCCTTATACACCTTGGACCATCTCTCCTTCGCATTAGAAAACAGTAAAAAGACCAGTTGAATCATTGTATTTAACTCTGCATTTAATGATTGCCCCCCTGAATCTCTGTACCCCAAACTAAAATAGCTAAGTAGAAGATAATAATAGTATGCAAATTATATATTTAATTGGGAAAGTGAATGAACAATTATCCATAACAGCAAGTGAAAACATACATGCTTATGCCATGCCATTGAATATAACGTGGCCCAATAAAACTTTGAACAATACAATAATAAACTTACATAAGTCAATAAGCTCTGTGCACAAGTCAAATTATTTGTTATTGCCATAGCGCAGCCTTTATAATGTGAAAAAGATTGATTACAATGAATGGCAGTAGAAAGCAGTTCTCCTAATACTCACAAGGCCTGTTCATAATACTATTATCACGCTGAACAGATTTAAATCTTTGTGTGCTGGTTTGGGTTTCAAAGCAGCCTTTGAAGCCAATTTTGGTGGCTGAGTCTACTAAGGCATCCACTTCAGAGAAGTATTTTCAAACCCATGGCCCAGGTTCAAAGCCCAGTGGGTTCACTCAGCCTTTCATCTTTCTGAGGTGGTGACCTTGCGGTTTAGATATACATGTTATGTTAAAACTTTCAACCAGTAAACAGCATGACAAAACCATACCATATATTCTATTGATCTAGAAGAAGGAAGAAGTAAACTAAAAGGACTTCCTGTAGTACTATGTTAACTAGAAACGTATTCTTAAGTCGAATAGCCCAAACCCTTTTGTGATGGGAGTGTGGTAAGACTGGACGGTAAGACTGGACTGTGAGAAGGAACACAATGTCTGAGAGTAATGAAGATTACTGGTGTGTAACGTGAATCTGCATCCAGGCCTCAGGACCTTGCCTGCTGCATTATATTACAATAAGCATACCCGGATATCCACGTCATAATCACTGCACGCCAAGTGATTTGTTTAATCTAAACAGTGGTTACAACTGAGTTCAATGCATATGAACCAAAATATCCCAAACAAATACAGAAAAGTGATAGGTAGAACAGCTCGCACCTGTCCCTAATAGTACATTTGGTGGACATACAGACATAATTGATTGAGAGATGTGTGTTGAGAAACTGCTTCATTAAAATTGTACAAGAGAACATGTCAGCAGGCGGTCCTTCGGCATTGCAACTGTATTTGGTCCTGCTTTCTATCTCCCTGTGTATTATGTAACCAAGCCAATGTATCGTACTGTACTCATAACTTGACTATGTCAGTATCGTATTTGTGTTATATTAACCAAAAAGCAAAAAACTAAATAAAAAATAGTACATTTGGTGAACACCCTAAATGTTATCTGCCGCTTTTAGATACCTCTGCAATTCAGATAAACATAAATTCATAAATATAACGGTGCACCCAAAAAATGAGGAAAACATCCAATCAAAGTATCAGAAGTTATTGTCTCTTCTTTATTTCATGCCCTAAAGATTTTAATTTTCTCTCTGTTCTTATTTGAATTAATGCAGCCTCAGCCAACGCATTTAGTTCATGTGAGTGTCCTTCTTCAGGAAATACTTGTTCAAAGACCACAATAGTTTATTGGTAAATCCAGGGGCTAATTATTATTCCAAATGAGGCAATACCTCATAATCTCCTCTTCATTCTGCCCCATAAGAGGCTTGTTAACTACAGTTCTCGTGTTCAAGATTAGGTTTCCCACATCATGGACACCCGAATCCATTTTCCACCCAACACCTTGATTATTCTTGTTTTTTAGGTCTCGCCTAGCGAACGCAGCGCATGTGCTGCATCGCCTTGGCGAGACTATTGTTGTGGCTTTTGCTAGCGAAGGGAGACAAACCATGTGCGCGCACAGACAGGCGATGTGCACGCGCATGGCGTCTATTCTCTGCAAGCAGATAAGAAAAGTGTTCACGAAGAAGACGAGCCGCGGCGCACAGGCATTCCAAGGGCGCCTGTTCCGAACACTTCCCTTTCCTCTTATCTGATGGGCCGTCACACGCGTCTTCTGTTTCCTCCCTCCCCTCGCTACTCTACCCCTACCCCACTCTCTCTGCTGTTCCTCCCCCTCCCTCCAGCTGTGTAGGGCGCAACGGCGACAGCTTGTCCACTCCCTCTTCATTCAGAGAAAACTCGGCCCGGAAAAGGAGTATTTTCTGGACACTTAAAAGGTAAAACACAAATTACCGTGTATTTGTCAGCACAGGAGGCCTTTCACAGGGCAACGTCTAATTGAAAGCTTGTCATCATTAAAACTACCCCGACCTAGAGAATTCTATCAAAGGAGTGTTTGTTTTCAGAAGGGAGCGTTTTAATAGGAACTGAAGGCTGCTCCGCTGGCGCTAATTAGGACTTTGGTGCCTCTGCACCATTCATCACCATCGGTCAATGGATGAGCGGCCAGCAGCCATTTTATAACAACCAAACTGTGCCAAGCAGATGTTTCCTGTGCCAGTGTGGACACATCGCTCAGAGGGGGTGGGCTGACAACTTTTTGTACTACTACACAGCCATAGCAAGAAGTTAGGGCGATGTATGCTGAATTCCAGCACAAATTCTCTACAGACCCAGCCTGGGTTCAGAATGGTAAAGAGAATGGAATGCGTAATTCTCACCACTCGGCTCTCAAAGTGTTTCCTAAATTGCTCTGTGGGGCTTGTGACAGAAATGGCTCGAACAATACTGCTAATTGGAAGACTGCTTCATGGGAGAGGGGAGGAGATGCAAGGGGTGTCAATGCCGTCAAGAGAATGTCGAAAACAAAGAAACTTCCAAAAATGTTTAAATGTTTCCAAGTTCGACATGTTTCGGATAAGTACAAATGCAGGGCTATATATAGCTGGTCTTTGATGTGCGATGCTCTCTGTTGTGCAGTCCGTGTGAGCTACGGCCATTTCAATGCCTCGTCGGGGGTAGTAAGCGCTATATAAATACAATTACAATATTTTAAATGTCACGTTTATTTAGCAGTTTAGCACCACCTCCGGAGGAAAGTATTCCTGTATGATGGCATGTTTGCAAACTGGATTGTACTAAACAGCAATGACTGTTAGCCATTAACACTCAGCGAATATGTCTTGACAAAGAGGTGAAACTTCTACACGTGACAACTTGAACCTCAATAGGGTAAAGGTTTTGTGGCATATTATCAGCATGCATATTTAGTGTTTAGAAACCTTAGCAAGTCAGTATGAGTGCAATAAGAAAACAGTAACTTAAACTAGATTCACCGCTTGTTGAAAGGGCCAGTCTGACAACCACTGGAATACAAATGTCACATTAATTAACTGAGAAAGGACAACACAGGTGGTGATTGTTCAGGCTTTCCAGTACGAGATAGATCATCCTTCTCAGACACTGTCTGATCTACAGACAGGGACTGTGCACACCTGAAGCAAAAATGATCTGTGAACTACACAAAAGAGTGATTTTGTAACCAGTCCCTGCCACTGAACTTCCAAGCCACCATGTAAAGTGGCTGTGCAGATGTACCACCACCAGTGATCTTTCACTCCAGATGTTTATTCTGCTGGTCAACCTAACCACTCACTTGCAGTGCACCAAAAAATTGGTTGTGCGGACTTCTGCAACAATGACCTTTCAAACCACCTTATATGTGTGCTGTCCATGACTCCCACAACACTGACCCCTCACTGCAACGCAGACAGTATTTATGCAGTCCTTGCCACTAGTGACCTATCAATCTACCTCAGACTGATGTTGTGCAGGCTTTTCACAGCAATGATCAGTCAATTCACCTCAGACATTGATTGTGCATGCCTTCAAGAGCACTGACATGTGAATCCACTTCTGCAGAAAGACAACATTAACTTTAGAATGAGCTTGGACAAATAGCAGTAAGCAGGGCATGAGCGCAGGGTGCGGATTTTTAATGTGTCCTTAGTTGACAGTGACATAGGAAAGTTAAGTTCTAGCTGTAACCAAGCAAATTTGTGAAACAGGTCACACTTCTGCTCCATGGGACAGAGAGCAGGTCAGACTGCACACGCAATGCGTACTGCGCCTGCCTACAAGGAATGTTAACAGGGTCAAGGGTCATCTCGGGATCCAGGAATCTTAGGAACCTAACTAGTGGAATTCCTCAATCTAAGCAGGACCGCTCAACGTGTCAGTAAGAAGAGAAGTAATTTAGGGCAGTGTGGTTCAGATTTCATACACCGGTATAAGGCTAACTTTACCCCCAAAAAATTGTTTTTTCCTAACGTGTATAAATAGTGGGGCGCAGACCTTCCTTGAAACCAAGCAGGCTTTAACCAGCTCTTTAAATGTACTGCGGATTCTGTTACTTCTTTTTGGGACGTCCTAATCATAATAAGAAAACATTCCGCCAGCCAATGAGGCTTTAGCTAATGAGGCATTTTGACTGACAGCCCTATAAAGCTTGTATTAAGCTTTGAGGCGGACGTGTTAAGGGACTTCGAGTTGGCTAGTCTGACTGGGTTTCTAGATGCTCAATGGGTTTGAATCAATTAATAAACCAGCTTTGTAGCGTTGTCCTGAACTACCAGTATCATATGTTAGGACAGTGGATGGTAATAGTATGTAAAGTGCATTGACATAGTTAAGTCTTGTGCAGATACAGCCTGACAGATCAGTCTTGTTCCAAAAGAGATATATTCTCCGTCAATCCTTGGAATATAAGACAAGCATCTGCAATGCAATAGATCGCGCATTTACGCAAGTTTGAGCTATTGGCATTGTAAATGACAACTTCTTCTATTTATGTTTTAAAAACAAAAATAAAAGGCATTGTCATTATAATAACAATAGCTCAAACTCGCGTAAATGCGAGACCTATTGCATTGCAAATGCTGGTTTGGTTTTGGTAATCGAGGTCTGTCTGGCGTGGGACACAAATTCGGGTGTTCATGATGGTGTATATATAACCCGGAACACGAAGATTGTGAAGGGAAGTATTAATTAACAGAACCATTAATTTTACAAGGCACTATTTCGGCAGAGCGAAGAGGAGATTATGAGTTTTTACCTCATTTGGAATAATAATTTGCTCCTGAATTTGCCAATGAACTGTTGTGGTCTTTGAACTAGTATGCCCAGATGAAGTTCACTCTCATGAATGAAACGTGGTGGCTGAGGCTGGATTAATTCAAATAAGAACAGAGAGAAAATAACAGTCTTTGGGACTTGAAATAAAGAAGAGACAAGAACATTCGATACTTTGATTGAACTTTGTATTAATTTTTGGGTGCACCACTATATTTATGAACCCATATGATCCAAAAGTTGATGAAATCTCTCCGACAACCTGAAGTTGATAATGACTCATGCATGGATGAGAAGTAGACCAAGTTGCAGCATTACAAATGTCAGACATTGCAGAACTTTTAAAGGCTGCCAATTACAGGGACAGAAGATCTTCCCTGTCTTTCATATGCCTCTGGAATGGTTTGGTTTTACCACCTACTCAAAGCTGATCAATCTGTGACATGACAAACTAAAAGTGATAAACAAAAAAATCCCCATTCGTAAGTGCAGACCTCCTGGTTAAGCAGATAGACAAAGCCTTTGAACATCCAGTGTGTTAGAAGGTGACCTCAGAGGAGCCCGGAGGGGGTCCTGACTACCCTGAGCCCCACCCTCGAGGTATCGTAGCCGGGCACTGGCGGGAGACTCCCCAGGGGGAGGAATCTCGTATCTAGGACCGTACACTTGGCACCACACGACAAAGAGACACCACACCGTGAGTTCTCAGGAATAAATCTTTATCAGATCGGATTTGTAGGATCTTTATGATCAGCACTGCAAATATGTACAAGTAGCACTCGGGCTCAAAGAGTCTCGGAAAGGGTAGGGGGTAGCGGGACAGTCTTTGGAGATATGGATCAAAATGCAGGGGCGTACCCGGCGCACAGCTCACAATCCTCGAGCTGGGGGGATACGCTGTCGTCGTTGGGGTCCGGCGGGACCGGGAGAGTCTGTAGGAGCCGCGAGTCACTCAGCAGCGCTCAAGCACAAGTTCGGAGGTCTTACGATCTTCAGGGAGCCGCGAGTCACTCAGCAGGGCTCAAGCACAAAGTCGGAGGTCTTACGATCTTCAGGGAGCCGCGAGTCACTCAGCAGGGCTCAAGCACAAAGTCGCAGGTCTTACGATCTTCAGGGAGCCGCGAGTCACTCAGCAGGGCTCAAGCACAAAGTCGGAGGTCTTACAATCTTCAGGGAGCCGCGAGTCACTCAGCAGAGCTCAGATGTTTCCAAGGTCCAGTGGAGCCGCGACCACGTCAGCAAGGCTCTCGTCGTTCCAGAGTCGAATCTGCCGGATAGTCCCAGAGCACCCCTTGTTATAGGTCGACCCCTCTTTGATGTCCGGAGTCTGTGCAGGCAGGGGTCTTGTCACCTGGGGGTCGCTTGTCGGGGTTTCCTGCCATTGTCTTTTGATCCTTTCAGGGCTGGGTCGGGAGGAGTCCCAGACACCCAGCAGGCGTGGAGCCAGCCCTCAGGGAGGCCGGCGGGCCGATCGAAACCCATCGTCCCAGGGGAGCTCAGAGGTGCGATGGAAACTGCTCCTCCCTTTCTCATCCCATGGGAGCGCGGTGTCCTCCAGCCGGAGTGGCGCCTCTAGGCCAGGGTCGCGCTGGGGCCGGGCGGCCATCTTGGTGCATGAAGTGGGCACGCGGGCCCGGTGTGGCCGAAAGGAGAGAGGCCACGGACGGGGGAGTCCGGGTCGGGTGTGTGCGTGTTCTGGTGGGAAGGACAGGCTAGGCCGTGTGCTCGGGGGCTGCATGAGGTGCATGGGTCAGGGCGTGTGGCGCGGGGACAGGGATGGCCATGCCACAAGGCCGGGTCTAACACAGTGCATGGAGTTTCTCTTCCTCTGGCGAAGAAATAGACAGAAAGAATGCTGGTAAAACGTGGGGGCATATTAACAAGGGCTTTATCTCCGCTTTTTTGGCTTTAAAAGCCAAAGAAGCGGAGATAAAAATATCGGCTTATCAACAACAGGGTGCTAACATGCAAAATCGCATGTTAACACCCTTTTTCACTACGCTTTCCTTTGCATCTCTAATGAGATGCAAAGTGGGCATTCCAGAGCAAAATAACAGGAGAAATGTCGCTAAGCGACATTTCTCCTATTATCAAGCTTCACGCTAACCCTGTTAGAGACAAAAAAAAGCAGCGCTAACCACAGTTAACGCTGCTTTCTTACGTCTGCTAATTTTCAGACTTGTAGTTTTATCGCTGCATTACCAGCGATAACCTCCCAAAATGCTGCTATCGCTGGATTTTTTATCGCCTAGGCGGTTAGCGTTGTTAATAACGTGATAACCAGGCGATATTATCCAGCAATAGCGGGCATTAAAAAAATTAACGCTAAGCACCCTTAGCGTTAATTTTCCCTGTTCCTTGTTAATATGCCCCCAAATCTTTAAAAAGAAGAAAAGCAAACGGAACCTTAGGTACAAAAACAGGACTTTGATGTAAAGACAGTTTATCTGAAAATAACCCCCAAAATGTTTCAGAAATTAACAGCCCACCCAACTCTCCAATTCTTCTGCTTGAGGATAATGCCATTAAAAACAGAACATTATAAAAAAAAAAGAAATGTATGCTCTACCGATTGCAGTACCTCAAAAGGGAGGAATTGAAATTTCCAAAGCACCAGATGCAAATCCCAAAATGGAACTGGTCAATGGATTACAGGCTTATCAAAAAGAAACTTCTCAGAAGTCTTGGTGCTAAATGCGAAACAGAATCCATCTTTGGACCTTGGAAGGCCCGATTTATGGCCCTCTGTGCACACAAAGTGGAAACAGCAAGACTCCCAAAGAACCCATCCCTTAAAAATCCAATACTTTTGAAGGATCACAAGACACAGATTACAGATTTTTTTAAACAGTCCCATTATCAAAACTTCACCAATGATGAAAGTATGATAATACGGTAGAGGGACGTCTAGACTGTTGAATGCAGCATGCTACCACTGCTGAACACCATAAGGTTTGGAGATTAATTTACCTGAGTGAAACATCCCCAGACACAGGCAGAACAGAGATGACTGTGGTAGCTCCAGGGCTCTAAGCTGGGATGAACGTTTTGTAAAAACCCAATGCGGCTGAACCGACCATTGCAGAAGGCGAGGATATGGGGGGCGAAAGGTCCAACATGGAACCAGTAACACTACCTTCGTAGAAGACTCCTGAGTTTTCTTTAAAACCCTTTGGGTCAAAGGGATTGGGGAAATGTGTAGAGAAGTCCATATGGCTCTGGAATGGAAAGAGAGTTAAGCTCTAAAGTTTCTGGCAAAGAACTTGTGAGCAGAACTTTGGCAGCTTGTCATTCTCCCTGCAGGCAAACAGGTCACTACTCTGGAACCAGAATATCAGAGATATTTCATGCAAGAGGGATAGAGAAGCAAAGAGTTACAGATGAGGAGGAGACCCTGCTCAGATGGTTTACAGGCCCATTCCCCTTTCCCAGAAAAAATACTGTAGACAGATATAGGATATTGATTATAGCCCACTGACAAAACTCCTGTGCTAGAATAAATAACTTCCGAAGCTTTGTTCCTCCATGATGATTGAGATATGCTTAAACCGCACAAGTATGTATTCTGATCCTTATGGTTTGAGCCTAAAGGATCAGAGACAATTGGAAAAAACTGTTTTTAACACTTTACCGTTGGATGAAATTCTTGGCTAGAAACAATCCTAAAACCTTTGACCAGTTTGATTTTCAAATGTCACCTCCGCCCAAACCTAGACCATTGACATCTGCTGTCACCATTCAATGAAGAACCCCTGTTCAGATTGTCTAGAATGAACAACCACTGCAGAGACTGGCACATGTCCTATGCCACCAGTTCTCTGCAGTCGTAATCTTGAGATCTCAGAACCCTGTGTTAAAGGGGTGATTCACCAAAGGATGTAGATGTAGTCTGGGCCGTGGTACAGTGGTCAATTTTGATGCCATGTGGTTTTGCACTCTCATCCACTGCTGGTTTCACTGACAAAATATCGACCCTCAAAATATCCCCATACAAAAATTCATTACAAAAAAATCAATGTAAAAAATATCGACATCGTATACTTATAACAGTAAGGGGCCGATTCCGATCCGGGTCGGATGGGCACCGAACGCGATCCGGCTGGAAAAACTACGAACCGTACTCGTGTTTTCCGGCTGACTCGTACAGCTGTACGAGCGAGCAAGTACGATGCGAGCTACGTGAGATTCACCGACTGAGTCGTTTCCGGGTCCGAACCGTTCCGCACGTCTCGGTCGGAAGCTAAACGTGGCATGCAATGGATGCGATTTACAACCGTGCCAGTACGATGCACGCGTCGGACAGCCTGTGGAAGCCGGAGTGTCTGGCTCCCAAAAGCTCCCGGAGTCGGACTTCGGGTGTCCGGGTCAGACCCCCTGACACCCACAGCCCTACGACTCGGACACAGGGGGAGACCTATGGGTCTTCCCAACACAGGCATGTACGGCGCGGATGGCACCGACGCGTACCCACTATAGGGGGCGCACTTGTTCGAGACGTACCCATTCAGTCAATGGGAGCGCATGTACGCGTCGTACGACCGGCTCCCATTGACTTCTATGGGAGTCCAACCGAACCGAGTCCGACAGCATACGGCCGCATCGTACTCGCTCGGTCGGACTGTAGGGGTCTGGCTCGGTCGGAAAACACTCCGGATCCGACTCGGTCGGAGTGCTTTCCGACCCGGATCGGAATCAGCCCCTAAGTAGAAAAATATCAGGGGAAAAATACTGATGCCATTAATATAGTTGAATTAAATATAGATTTGTAAATATATATAAAATAAATTAATACATATTAAATATATTAAACTAACAATAATTTTAAAAAAATTAAAAGAGACTTGGATGAACGCCTCTTCAGCACCCGACATAGCCATAGCCATCCCGGACAGCTACAAGATCACCCGCATGTACCGAAATAACAAACCAGGAAGAGGAATTGCCATTGTCCACAGGAACACCATCAGAATCTCGACCAACACCGAAGACTCCCTCAGCATGGCCGAACACCTACACTTCCAGATCCACGTTAATCACAACACCACACTCAGAGGAACCCTCATCTACAGACCCCTGGGACCCCGACCGCAGTTCAGCGACTTCATCAACGACCTCATCAGCACGCACGCCCTCGCCTCCACAGACTACATTCTCTTCGGAGACCTGAACTTCCACCTCGAGAACACAAACTATAGCAACACCACAACCTTGATCGACAACCTCACCAACTTCAGACTCAAACAGCTTGTCACAACACCCACCCAAACCACTGGACACACCCTCAACCCCATCTTCTCCGCCAGCAACCACGTCACCTTCAGCCACACCACCAACTCCACTGGACTGACCACCACTGCATCCACTTCTCCTTCGAGAAACACACCACGCACAACCAACCACAACGAATCCCACACCGCAGCTGGAACAAAGTCACCGAAGGTTAGCTCATCACCTTCCTCGTCCGAGGCCCTCCATCCAAGCCCTCGGTTACCAATGCAGCGACCTACAACTTCAGACAATGGATCGACGACTGCGCCATCACTCTCGCCCCGATCAGAAAACCCTCCAGCAGGCGCACCGACACAAGAGCCATCTGGTTCAACGCCGACCTCCAGACTTCCAAGCAAACCTGCCGAAGACTCGAGAAGCAGTGGCGCCATGACCAGACACCAGACAACCACGCAGCCCTTAAGAACGCCAGACGCAAGCACCACCAACTCATCCGATCCACCAAAAGGACCTCCTTCAAGGAGCGCATCGACAACAACACACACAGCAGCAAAGAGCTCTTCAACATCGTGAAAGAACTCGCCACCCCCAGCTCCAGCTCCAACGACATCCCGCTGTCGCAAGAACTCTGCGACTCCCTGGCCACCTTCTTCCACCTCTATATCGCAGACATCCACAACAGCTTCGACACCTATGACAGACGCCGACACCCCAGACTCAACGCCCACCAAACACACCGCCCTCCTGCTCTCCTGGAACAACCTCAACGGCAAAGACACCATCAAAATCATGAACATCATCCACTCCGGCTCTCCTTCAGACCCCTGCCCCACCACATCTTCAACAAAGCAAGCTCCATCATCGCACCCAACTCCAGAAGATCATCAACAGCTCCTTCAAGACCGCTACCTTCCCGGAGAGCTGGAAACACGCTGAGATCAACGCCATACTCAAGAAACCCAAGGCGGATCCACAGGACCTCAAGAACTCTCGACCCATCTCCCTGCCACCATTCCCGGCAAAAGTAATTGAGAAGACCGCCAACAGACAACTGACCCACTTCCTTTAGGAGAACAACATCCTGGACTCCGACTTCCAAAGCAATCACAGCACCGAAACCGCCCTCATCACCCCCATCGATGACATATGGGCCCTGCTGGACAATGGCGAAACCGCGGCCCTCATCCTCCTCGAACACTCAGCCGCCTTCAACACTGTCTGCCACCACACCCTGCGCACACGCCTCCACAAAGCAGGAATCTGCGACAAAACCCTGAACTGGATCACCTCCATCCTCACCTGCAGAACCCAGAGAGTCCGCCTCCCCCCATTGCGTTCGGAAGCCACCACAGTCACCTGCGGCTTACCCCAAGGATCATCCCTCAGCCCGACCCTTTCTAACATCTACATGGCACCTCTCACCAACATCATCCGAGCGCACCACCTCAACATCATCTCGTTCGCCGACGACACCCAGCTGATCCTCTAACCTCACCAAGGACCCGGCTACCGCCAAATCCAACCCCCACGAGGAAATGAAGGCCGTCGCAGAGTGGATGAAGACCAGCCGCCTTAAACTGAACTTGGACAAGATGCAGGTCCTCATCCTCGGCTCTACCCCCTCCGCGTGGGATGACTCCTGGTGGCCGGCCATGCTGGGAATGGCCCAAACACCCACCAACCACACTCGCAACCTGGGGTTCATCCTGGACTCGATGCTCTCTCTGACCCAGCAAGTCAATGCGGTCTCCTCCTGCTTCAACACCCTCCGCATGCTCCGCAAGATCTACAGATGGATCCCCACCGAAACCAGAAGGACAGTCACCCAGGCCCTCGTCAGAAGCAGGCTGGACTACGACAACGCCCTCTACGTGGGAAACACGTTCAAACTCTAGAAAAGACTTCAACGCATTCAAAAAGCCTCCGCATGCCTCATCCTTGGAATCCCTCACCACAACCACATCACCGCCCACCTGAGAGACCTGCACTGGCTCCCGATCAACAAGAGGATCACCTTCAAGCTCCTCATCTACGCTCACAAAACACTCCACAACGTACCTCAATGAATGTCTCATCTTCTACACCCCGAAACGCAAGCTTCGCTCCGCGGACCTCGCCCTCACCACCGTCCCACGCATCCGCTGAATGACCACCGGCGGCAGATTATTCTCCCACCTCGCCACCAAGAAATGCACACCCCCCCCACCCACCTGCTACAAACCCAGGACCTGCTGACCTTCAGGAAACTTCTCAAGACCTGACTGTTCAATCAGTAGATGCTGCTCCCCACCCTATAGTGCCTTGAGACCCTCACAGGTGAGTAGCACGCTTTACAAATGTTTGATTGATGATTGATTGATTGATTTTAACAAATATTACAAATAAATGTAATTTAAAAAAATTAAACCCATATATAATAAATAGATATTAATATAATAATATATATATTTACAAAAAAGTTATTAAACAAATCATTTTAATTTATATAATTCATTTTATAATTTAAAAATAATATAAAAACAAATGTATATATATATATAAATATCTCTCTATATATATATATATATATATATACAACAACTCGCCTTCACTTTCTTTCGGTAGAAACAAACGAGCGCAGACCCAGTAATTCTTGTGCTTAATTTATTTAGCCATTTCCCCCCATTATGCGTTTCGGGCGATCCCGCCCTTGATCACATGACAACTCATAGGCTAGTGACCGCACTATTTAAAGTGCAAGTGCAAGTGGCAACAATTAATGGACATAAAAGAAACATTGCAATATAGCGAAGAAGTACTATAATCAGTGCAATACTCACATAAATGTAAACATCACAGTTTGCCATTCTTTACATATATCATAAAATCAATAATATACAAGGATCATATTTTCACATATGTCCCAAGATCCTGATATTTGCATAAATGCAGAATAAGTTCGCGTTTCATTATGTCCAGATTTAATATTTGACTAAAAGTGCTTATCCAAATAAAATATATATATATATATATATATATATATATATATATGTATATATATCAGCAACCAAATTCCTCTCTTGAAAGAAAAGAACAGAGCCACACCGGATCACAGGGATTAATGTCCTTTTTAATTAAGTAGAGGTGAGCGGCATGACGCGTTTCAGCGTGGATCACCTTTCTCAAATGCCTTATAGTTGTTCCACTCGCTGTCACTTAATTCATAGAGCACCTCACAGTGGATTAGTGGAGGCATTCTGTCCGGCAGAAGAAGGTAGATCATTCCGAATTCGGTGCTTCGAGCTCACGTTGCAGACATACACTAGTCAGTACATACCCAAGTGGGCGGGGTCTGAAGCGTCACTTCAACAGCCTAGATTCACAGTTGGAAAAGGGGGGGGAACACAAATCCCGGTCTTTCGTCCAGCTGCTTTCTGCCACAGCATGCCGGGACACCACCATCCCAAGTAAGTATTGGCATCAATGTAAAATTACACCCCAGAGGATAACTGGCTAGCATCTTGCTGCGGCATGAGGTGGTTCGGCGTTTCCCAAACGCTGAAAAAAATCCAAAAATTGCCTCTGATACGCCGAACTCTTGAGGACGGGGGCTCGAGGTGCTAGTGGCCACACCAAATATCAGCAACCAAATTCCTCTCTTGAAAGAAAAGAACAGAGCCACACCGGATCACAGGGATTAATGTCCTTTTTAATTAAATAGAGGTGAGCGGCATGACGCGTTTCAGCGTGGATCGCCTTTCTCAAATGCATTATAGTTGTTCCACTCGCTGTCATTTAATTTATAAAGCACTTCACAGTGGATTAGTGGAAGCACTCTGTCCGGCAGAAGAAGGTAGATTGTTCCGAACTCGGTGCTCCGAGCTCACGTTGCAGACACACACTAGTCAGTACATACCCAAGTGGGCGAAGTCTGCAGCGTCACTTCAACAGCCTGGATTCACAGTTGGAAAAGAGGGGGGGACACAAATCCCGGTCCTTCATCGAGCCGCTTTCTGCCACAGCATGCCGGGACACCAACATCCCAAGTAAGTATTGGCATCAATGTAAAATCACACCCCAGAGGATAACTGGCTAGCATCTTGCTGCGGCATGTGGTGGTTCGGCGTTTCCCAAACGCTGAGAAAAATCTAAAAATTGCCACTGATACGCCGAACTCTTGAGGACGGGGGCTCGAGGTGCTAGTGGCCGCACCAAATATCAGCAACCAAATTCCTTTCTTAAAAAAAAAGAACAGAGCCACACCGGATCATAGGGATTAGTGTCCTTTATAATTAAGTAGAGGTGAGCGACATGACGCGTTTCAGCGTGGATCGCCTTTCTCAAATGCCTTAAAGTTGTACCACTCGCTGTCACTTAATATATAGAGCGCCTCACATATATATATATATATATAAACACGCAGTTTCTCCTTCATACAAGAAAATTCCAGGGCACTCAGGGCTGCTTTGTAGATTTATATTAAGGGATTCCGGGCCCCATCCAGGACCGCCGCACTTACAAGCTCCTTAACTTCCGGATTGTGGCGGTGAGCAAATATATATATATACACAATTAACATATAATATATTTTTTCAAATAAACCGTTATAATTAAATAAAAATATTAAACAACTTAAAATCCTGTACATTTAGTAAAAATTATGTTACACATTAAAAATATTAATAATTAAAAATGTAATAATATTAAATAACCAAAAACATAATGCACTGCAATTTATACCAAACTACGCAAACTATTAATATAAATATATAAAAATGTTACCACTCCCACGTCACACAACGCCAAAATAATAAAACTGGTTAAAATTTACAAATCCCACTCCAATAAGTACAACAGTAGGGAAAGTGTTAGGTAGCGGAGGGATAAAATGTACTATTCCCACTCCACTCAGTACAACAGTAGGTAAAGTGTTGGATTGCGGAGGGGTAAAATTTACTATTCCCATGCCAATAAGTGCAATAGTAGGCAAAGTGTTGGATAGTGGAGGGGTAAAATTTACTATTCCCACTCCAGTCAGTACAACAGTAGGGAAAGTGTTGGATAGCAGAGGAGTAAAATTTACTATTCCCACTCCAGTAAGTGCAACAGTAGGAAAAGTGTTGAAATGCGGAGGGGGAAAATTTACTATTCCCACTCCAATAAATGCAACAGTAGGGAAAGTGCTGGATAGCGGAGGGGTAATATTTACTATTCCCACTCCAGTCAGGTCAACATTAAAAACAATCAAAATATCTTCAACAAATTAAAATTATTTTAAAGGTAAAGTAAATTATATGAACAAAATAAAATAAAAATATATTTAATATGAAAGATTTAAAAAAAATAAAAACATTACAATGTTAAATACATATCACAAACACCTACAATTGTTCATACAAATAACTATTTTTATTTAGAAATTGTTTATTACAAAAACATTAATTATTACATAAATGTAGTTATTTCCCACCCTATAACACCACAAAACCCACAACCTGCATCTAAATAAATATATATTAACACTATTAATATAAATATTCATCAACAAACTAATTTTCATTATTTAAACATTAATTAAACATCAGGGGCCAATTCTGATCCAGGTCGGAAGGGCACCAAACGCGATCCGGCCGGAAAAACTGCGAGCCGTACGCGTGTTTTCCTCCCGACTCGTACAGGTGTACGAGCGAGCAAGTACAATGCGAGCTACGTGAAATTCACGGACCGAGTCGTTTCCGTGTCCGAACTGCTCTGTACGTCTCGGTCGTAAGCTAACCGTAGCGTGCAATGAATGCGATTTACAACCGAGCCAGTACGATGCACGCGTCGGACAGCCGGTGCGAGCCGGAGTGTCCGGCTCGCAAAACGTCCGGGTGGTTGCCTTTGGGGTCCGCGTCGGACCCCCTATAACCCGCAGTCCTACGACTCAGTCACGGGGGAGACCCAAGGGTCCCCCAACACAGGCATGTACGGTGCGGATGGCACCGACGCATACCCACTGTAGGGGGCGCCCTTGTGCAAGACATACCCATTCAGTCAATGGACGCCCATGCTCTGTTTGAGCCCCCCTAAGCAAGATGTTTTGAAGTCGGGCACCCCCTTCAAAACTTTATGACAAGAATTAGGGGAGCGGGAGGGATGTGGTTGAGCGCAGGGACGGGGGGTTACGAGATAATGTCATGGTACTCTTTTCCTGGGTGTAGTCCTCGCGTAGTATTTGCATCTTTCAAGCCTACGTTTGTGTTTATACTTGGGCGACTGTGTAATGGCTACAGACACGCAGGTAAGGAGCTCAGCAGGATATTACAGACTGCTCCACACTTTTCTCTGTTGCAGACCCCATCTGGTGCCAGTGTGGTTCAAGGCTATCCCTGATGCAGCCAGTCACGCTTCACCTTTTCCTCCTCGACCCTGGTCTGGTTTACAGTGTCTCCTCTGATACATCTAATATACTGGTTCATTACTATGTTGCTCAGGCGCGCAGCACCCATTGGGCTAAACGGGCTTCAAGCCCCCCCCCCCCCCCCCACCCACCCCTCGAGTGTATCAGCCCAGGCAGAGACAGCTTCCCGGCTGCCAGCCGTACCGGAGTACTTCACAGGTCTTTAAAAGACCATTCACTTGTTAACCAGGCTTTGTTGTTTTTCACCCCTTCTTAGAGCCCCTGCATCTACACTCTGCCTATGCCTGGAAGAGTTAGGACCCCCCCCACCCCCGCCCCGAAAAGTTTAGCAGCCCCCACTCCCCACGCCCCGAAATGTAGGTCTAGTTGCGCCTCTGTGAGGAATAGGAATATTGCAACCATTACTTAAGGACAGGACGATTTATTTCCTTGATGTCTCGGAGAGACATCAATGCTTGTATTACTGCAAAATGCCACAGAGTGGCACTGCAGGCTTTGTTGTTGCGATTGATAGCTGAAACCCTTCAAACTCGGTTTTCTTCTATTCTAGGGCTTTAAACTGTAGGCCAGCGGTTCTTAACCTCTTCGCTTCTATGGACTCCAATTAATGGCTACTGCAAACTAGGTGCCCCCACTCGAGCAATTTCAACTATTTGAACTTCGAAACAATACACACAAATAACAGAAGCAAGTCTTCAATAAACTGAAATACAAATTATGAAATATATTTTTGTAATTTACAAACAAAAAAATATAAAAAAAACTCGAGTTTTTATTTAGTTGGGAAGGTTCGAGTTTTTCTAAATGTTGTTTTATTTCTATCATTCACCTGCACATTTCTGGATTTCCCACTGCATATAAAGTGACAGCACCGGTTTCCCACCATCTTTATAGGAAGAAGCCAGTCAAGGGAACTTCATTACCCATATGCACAAAAAATCACATTTCTAAATTTGTGTCGGTTTGTTGTGCAATCCAGCCCCTGCCACGTCATTTCCCTCCACTCCTAGCACTACACCAAAACCCTGCCCGGCACCACACAGCATGCAAATGGCAGAGTCTGGTAAGTTAAATGCCCGTTTATTGCCTTTGGATCTAACCTCGTTATTTATCACTGACAGGATAGCTGTATGTCTTTTGTCACACATCCCTATTATCACCATGCTCAAGGTGTAATGCTAATGTTTTTATACTTAAAAATGTTTAACACGATTGAACTTTAGCTTGCCAATGAAAGGGTAGTACTATAACATATCTGTCAGCCCTTATCTTAACTTGCAGGAGAGCAGTCCTTGTGGATCTCAAAATGAGAATTGAAACCAAAATAATAGTATCTTCTTATATGATTTATGCTGATTTTCTTCACTATGTATGCCTCTCTTTTGTGTCCGCTTCTGTAATACGACAGCCCCTGATGTTCACATTAAGAACCTCTATAATAATGACATCTGGGGACAAGCTGGTGGCAGCTATTAGGCCCTTTGCTATTTATCAGTCATTCAGGTAAGTCTGGGAGCATCTGATCTTAACTTCTGCATCTCATCATTAGTCCTTTCAGTAACTCATTTATCTCAAATACTTAAATATTTCAATTATTAAAATTAGTTTTCCTTTTGTTAGTTTTCCTTTCTTGTATGTATCTTAAACGCGTCAGCATTTGTGGTCATGATGGCTTTTATAGATCGACTATATCCATTGGTCATCAATCCTATCTCTAACACTAACTACAAGGACACAGGTTCCGCAGCTGACCTCACGCAGGCTCTCCAGAAAACAAATCTCTGAAGGTGGAGCTGGTGAGCTCACATTTTTGAGATATATTAATTTCATTCACAGATCAACTCTTAATTTCATATGAGTCTTTATGCTCACGTGGTGCCAACTTTATTATTTATTTGCAGGACAATGTATAGAAAAGTGCTTGAAATTTAGGCAATAAACTGGATTTGATGTCCTTTGCCTGTTGACATCTTCTTCTTTTAGGTAATGGGGACATTGCGCAACACAATAATGCTGAACCATGTACATGACGGCAGGCAACTAAAGGGGAGAATTCAAATCTCCTCCAAGCAATCGACATGAAGAGGAGGAGGATGAACAAGACCTGACAGGTGAAAAAGAGGAGGACCTACAGTAGGAAGAGTTCATTGTTGCTTCCACATAGATCATCTTCAAGAAGGGCACAGAGCAACAGTCTTCCTCCTTAATAGCTTCTGAGAATTGTCAGTCCCCAGCTAAGCAGCCATGGATGCTAGTTCCACCTATGCAACACGCCTCCACACAGTCCACAACTAATGGGTACCTCAGCACAATCTCCTACCCACTGCTCCCATGAAGGTGCTAACTCTGGTCTTCTCTCAGTCATACGAGGGAGAGAACACTCTTAGTGAAAAGCAAGTATCCCCCATTCATCAATCTTCCCCAAGAACGACCTCATGCTAGACAACCTGCTGGCCATGTCAGACGACCACACTTGCTGGGTGAGAGGAGGTTGGCATGGCCTAGTTCTGCTCTCTAGGAGGATCAGTTTCTCCAACAACAGGCTAATGTGTTTGAAGTTATTCATGCAATGGGGGCTACTCTCCTTGAGATAGCTGCCTCCATTAAAGGACTTCTTCAGATCATTGACAAGGAGACCCGTGCCATGGATAACATTGCAAAATGTTACCAAGACATGGCAAAGATGCACCAAGAACATTTCCAAACTTTTAGGGAAGTGCATATAAGGTCACATGCCTTGGCCATGAGGATGATAGAGGCAATAAGCAAGAAATGCCAATGTCACTCTTCACTGCCAACACATGCAGGAAATTCTACAGAAGCACCTCAACTTAGGAGGGACACGCCACTTGCCAACCTCTGCCATAGCCACCTGCGCCACCTACACCACCTCCACCACCTCAGCCTCCAGCACCGACGACTCAACCAGCACCAACTCAACCATCAACAGAAGCTCAGCCTTAATCAATTTTACCTTTGTAGATGTAGTAGTAGGAGA
Organism: Triturus cristatus; assembly: GCF_964204655.1. Taxonomy (NCBI): domain Eukaryota; kingdom Metazoa; phylum Chordata; class Amphibia; order Caudata; family Salamandridae; genus Triturus; species Triturus cristatus. The sequence goes on from NC_140586.1 coordinate 203,689,642, forward strand.
ACCCCCAAAAAATAACTGAACATTTATAAAAAATAATAGCTACTGCATGCACTGTAACCATTTTTGAGGCACACATTCTGTACACTTTTTGGATAACATGGAGTCTTAAAGCAAAGGGGGTGTGGTGTTTGTACTGGCACTTTCTGGTTGGCTGGGGCGATGCCCCAGCCAGGCTGAACCTACCACTCCCGTCAGGGGCGGGTGATTACAGTCAGTCAGTCAAAAGCTTTTATTTCGGTATAATATCATAAAAATACATAAATAATTCTGTACAATAAAACATGATTAAATCAACATTAAGTAGAGTGTAATCCATGAAAGCATTAAAATTTTTATACTAAAAAAATTGCACAGAAAAATTAGAACAAATTAATTCCACAGGGAGCAAATTTGTTAGAGCTGTGACCAAAGCCCAAAGTGATCTCACTACACCACAAGATTCTATAGTGACAATGATAGTAATACTGGAATCAAGAGGGTTGTGGGGCAGAAGGCATTTTTTTGAACCTGGTGAACCACATAGAAAGGAGATATTTGGCCATCGCAAACACTATCAATGGGGTGGTATCGTACTTCAAAATTCTAAACACTACCTGGTAGTCCCTAAGGCCCCTCGACTTACAGAGCTGAATGATCCACTTCTTCCTAGCCTTGATATAAAGGGGGCAAAAAAGAACGACATGCATCTCTGTTTCACGAGTATCAGTACATACAGGACACGTGCTTGATCGATCAGATACTTTAGACCATCTGCATGTAAAAGCCCTCAGAGGTAGCGAGCTGTGTCGAAACTGAATGTAGAGTTTCTTTGCCAAGGGGGGTTGGATAACATCCATGAAGGTTTCGTACTGGGGGCTGAACTTAATGTCCAGGAAGGTGTCAGTGAGCCTACCCAGAGAAGAATGTAATAAAATTTCCTTCCGATACAAATACAGGGCCTCACTCAAAGATTTCTTAGATAGTGTGCGGCTTGTCTCTTCCGGGGCGGACCAAAGGTCCCCCTTCCCTATGGAATAACAAAGGGTCTTAACATAAGTTAACCAAGGGATTTTTTCCAGTTTTCCCCTTGCCAGTATGTCACCCAGGTCGTGCCTATAGCTTGCAAGCTCGGGTGTTGACCAGAGTCGTCTCCAGAACAGGAGAGGGCGATTCAGGGCAATTTCTTCTATAGGAACTAAACCTAAATCCCATCTCAATGGAATTAAGGGGGTGCTTGCAAGTAATTTCAGCAGTCGCCTGATAAAGGAATTCTCAATTACCGATAAAGAAGCAGGAGTAGAATGCCCCCAAAGCTCAGCGCCATATAGCGCGCCCCCTCTTGCTTGGGATTTGTAGATTTCCATGGGGGGGCCCAGAGGTTTGGAGGAAGTGTTATTAAATACCTTCAGTAAACCCCCCACTGATTGTGCTAGCTTCAGGTTTGCCTTCACCATATGAGACCCCCATTTCATTTTGTCATTGAGGGTCACCCCCAAGTAATCAAAGGTAGAGACCCTATCTAACTCTACATCTCCCATCTTGGGGTGGGGACAGTTGATTGACTTGGAGCTGAAAACCATAAATTTTGTTTTAGATAGGTTCATTTCCAGATCCCTTTTTTTGCAGAAAGAGCAAAAGGCCTCCAATGTACGCTGGACGCCCATGAAAGATTTAGATAACAAGAGCGTGTCATCCGCGAACATTAGGGCCGGTATCCTACGCCCCGCAAGGATAGGGGAATCCAAATTAGCGGCGCGCAGGAGATGCTCAATCATCCCATTAATAAAAAGGGAGAAAAGGGTGGGGGCCAGGACACAACCCTGCCGCACACCCTTTTCAACCGGAAATGGCCCTGAAATTTCCCCACATCTCCCAAATCTCACCCTTGCATAAGTGCCTTGGTGTAGGCGTTTGAATAGATGACAAAGGTAGGGGGGAACACCCATCTCTAATAACAGAATCCATAATTTTTCCCTTTGGACCGTATCAAATGCGGACCGAAGGTCCACAAAGATCAAGTAGAGATTACCAGCACCCATGCTGACTGTCTTCCAGTGGATCAACTGAAGCCTAAACAATTGGTCAATGGTAGAGACCTTTGCTCGAAACCCTGCCTGGAGCGAGGTTAGAATTTGATGGTCCTCCATCCAGGACTGCAGCCTTGTTAAAAGGACTCGGGCAAACAGCTTCTGTAAGACGTCAATCAAACTTATGGGGCGATAATTGGCTGGGTCCAGGGGGGAAGATTTTTTATGAATGGGTATAATTTCTGCTCCCAACCAGGTATCCGGGATCTCAAGGCCCTGCAAAATGGCATTGAAGTATACCAAAATGTAGGGGGCCCAAATTTTTAATTCACTTCTAAACAGATCACCAGGGATCCTGTCAAGCCCCGGAGCCTTCCCTACAGCTAAGGTGCTATGGGCCAACTCTATTTCTGAGAGGGAGAAAGATCGACTCACAGAATCTTCTTGGTCCATCTGATTCATTAGAATAACATTAGGCGGGGTTACCAGATCAGATCCTCCCCTAAGGTCACTAAGAGAATATAGGGGTTTAAAGTGGGCGAGCCAGACCTCCTCACTGAGGTTGGGAATGATAGCGGGGCTGCAAGCTACCGTACCAGTTCGAACAATGTTCCAGAAGGCCCTCGAGTCATGATCTGCTAGTGCTTGTTTCATGTTTTGCCACCTGAGATCCTCCCACTCAGATTTTGCCTCCTTAATCAGATTTTTATAAAAGGCCCTCGCAGCCTGGATACTAGACAGTGTACCATTTTTTATCTCCTTAATCAGGGCAGTCTTGGCCAGCCTACAGGAACCATTGTACCAATGCTCAGGCCTTGGGGCCCTTGGCCTTGAGACAGATGCACTGTAAAAAAAAACAACCAGACCGCCGAGGAGTTCCTTATGAATGTTTTGGAAATCTAGGAGATGGTTCTGCTCAATATCCCCATTGGGGCTCAATAGGAGGGAAACCGCCTCCAGGGAGCGAGTGACACTGCTGGAGCAGAGTTTTCTGTTTGAAAATTCGTTGGTTTTTGAAGCTCTGGTATGTCTATTTGTCATATTAATTTATTAATTACTAATAATTAATTATTTGTCTTGTGCAAGTGTGTTTATATTAATCAATCCGTTTGTCCTAATAAGAGAGAGTTACACGTGGGTACGCATAAATGTGCTGTTTAATAATAACGTGCGTGTTTTCATGTTTAAACGTTGCTATGTGCTGTTTATTTTTGAGCACAAAACGCTTTTCGAATTAATGCTTTTCTATGTTGCAAGTGCTAGATAGATACATACACATAAGGGTATTAGTGGGGTTAACACTGTTTAATCACTATGCTGTGGTAACGTTGTTCTTGTTTCTTTTAATTAAGATGGTCTATTGTGGCCTATGGTGGCCTAGTCAAAGATGGCCGATTTTGTAAGCCTGGCCTTGATTTGAAAGTGGAAAACCGTGATGGGAGAGAGCCCTGCTGAATATGGTCCTGAAGTCAGCTGACCACAGTCCTTGCTTGCCTTGCTAAAATTTCTGTGAGGACAGCAGCAGCCTGGGTAATCTTCAAGTGAAATGGAACGTCCTTGGCAGCCTTGGGAAACAAAGGAGCCTTAGAGAAAGACTCTGAACTATGGTATCATTGCCGAGGAGAAGTAGAACTAACAAGATACATTTATGTTTCTTGGTTCCTGTTCCGTAGTCTTTATTTTGTGATTTTTCCTGAGCGGAGATTTTCAAATGTAGCGATGTTACATCCTTTCCTTCTCGCTCTGCTCAACGGTCCAGCGGACATTACAACTTTTCTATGTATCTTTCCTTTGTTCGATTTATTATAAAAATTGTTAGCCTAGAGAGGGTTCTCCCCACCCACTTGCCATTTGCCTTTGCCGCGTACCGAATCTGCGTTGCTGAGGATTGATGCTGAAGGGACTTCGTCTTGAGAGACTTTTACCGAGAGACTGGTCCTGACCCGTTCTGACATTTAGCTAGAATAGGTAACTATGAGAAAAATGATTTATTCTGATTGATTTCCATTTGACTAATTTTAGTTAAAGCAATATAACTTGAACATGGTGTTGGATATTATTTCTTGTCAATTATTGAGTATCCTATTTTGATTATTATTGTATAGATTGTTTAGATTATGTTTAAGGGCAGTCTCAATAACCAGATCTTATCGACCCCGATATAGATGCAGGGTGACTAGGAGTTTTCTTTCCACAGGTTTATTGTTGGTAGAGTATTTGAGCGTATGTTAGTGAAATGGGCCCTAGCGTATGATGAATGTATGTGCGTGTAACTGTGAGATTACTCTATCTGTGGTAGTGGGAATATTATACACACCCTGATCTCTATCAATTTCCTGGTAGCAGAGTAGGATGGTTATTGATGATTGTCTTGATCTGATAAGATTGCTTGTACATTAGCTTATTGATTATTGATTATTGGTTGATGTTGGTATATGTACTAATACTATATGTTGGAGTCGTAATGTTGAGTTATATGTAGTGCTTCTGGAACTTGGGAGCTGGTAGCAGTTCCGTAGTAGGGCAGAGGGAAGTATATGCTGCTCTCGGGAAAGACGGAATTGTAAGGAATAACGTGTGACAATTGAAGTTGCGCGTCACATTGTCTGGGTTCGGAATCAGTGACATTGTCGTATGTTACTATTAGATATTTCTGGTATATAAGGAGTGTGTATGATAGTGAAGGTTATCTGTGAAACTCTGGTCTTAAGTCCCAGGGATCCGTAAGGATTACCGTTAAAGCTTATCGCGGGAGAAGTAATAGGTATTCTCTGAGCTTGTTTGAGAAACTGGGCAGAGGAAAGCTGTTTAGTTGATGTATGTTATAATTCTGTAGTGGGACAGATTGTTCGCTGTTCACGGGAAGCAGGATTCTGTGTGTATGTACTATATTTTTCTTGTATGAATGTGCGTAAATGTATATACATATTTAATTGATTGTAAGACTCTTTGGACAAGTCCTAGAGGAAACAGTTAAGAGATGTATGAAAGTTTGTTGACTCTTGAGAAATAGATTCTCTTTTACTATTCTGTGGTTAGCGAAGCAGACAATGGAGATGTTTTTATGTTGTAACTAATAGATTTTGTAGAAATTTGACACGAAGTCTACTGAAAAGATTTTGTAAAGGAGGGGTAGACGAGTGACAGAAGACAGGAGACAAGCGACTGCAGCGACTGTTGACGTCAGAAAGACCACGCTCTGATTGGATAGTGGATCAGAATAGTGTTCGCGCTAGGATTGGTGCGTTGGTGTGAGCCGCGCAAGGATTGGAAGAGCTATTTAGTGACGTAGACGCTCCAGGATTGGTGCGTTGGTGTGAGTCGCGCTGTTATTGGTTGAAAATTCGTATTGTATATTTATAATACGGAAAGAGTAGAGAGTTTTTGGTAAACGCTAAAATGTATTACCAAGAAGAGAAAAAGAAGAAAACATTCTTTGGTAAAATTAAAAAGTGGTTTAACAAGGATAAAGATGTTAAAACGAGAGAGGGTGAGTTGTTACCTCCAACGAAAACACCTGCATCCTTCATGGCTGCAAGATATGGGTTTCATACCTGTATATGGTTGGAGAATTGGGTTAGGTATACTAAAGAAGATGGTGTTCTAGCATTTCCAGAACATGGTTCATTTAATCTGGCCGTGTTGAGAAATTTACGGGAAAAGATGTTATGTCTAGACCCGAAACCAAGACCTACGCAGTTCGAGGCTTTAGTGGAATGGGAAGAGGAAGTACATGAGCGAGAAAAACAGAGATCTGGAGGGTACTACAGGTATATGTTTGGGAGGAGACATGATCGTGAGACTCATCATGATCGAATGAAAAGGTGGCGAGATGTTAGTATGTCAGAGGGATTATATCCGATGAGAACAGTTGAAGGAAGAGCAGAAAGGGTTCCTGAGTCAGAAATGAGAAAATATGGAGTTAATGAGTATGAGGATGAGGTCTTGAATGACATGATTTACAAGAGACCACCTCCATATAGACCAGAACCGGATAAGAGTACACCAGTTGTTTCTCCGATAAGGGATACAGTTTGTGTCAGTGAGACAGAAAATGAGACACCTGAGTTAAGAAGTGATCACTACCTTGATGAGAATGCCAGACAATTAGCCAGAACTACAACAGAGCTGACTGAGAAAATTAGGGAATTAACGAAAAATCTGGAAGCTGTTACGGTGCCTGTAACTATAGGTCCGGTTATGCCTGTGTTTGACAAACAGAGGACAGGTGAAAATGGACTGGTGATTCCATATGTTGGGAATAATTTGACAAATTCAGTTGGTCCTTCAGGAGATTCAGGTAAAAGAGCAGAAAGAACTGACCTGAGACAATCAAGACATGACATATGTAGTGAAATACTGGATGCTAGTGAAGCTAGTTGTTCAGGGATGCCAATTTTAGAACCGCAGAAGAGAGTGGTTCCAGTAAAAAAAACTGCTGAAATAACAGTTGAAGATTTGAATGATTGGATGAAAGTTCTACAGAAAAAGGATAAAGATTCACAAGTAATTGACGTGGCTAGGTTACGTGTAGAACTAGAAGAGCTTGTTACAGGAACAGTTCCAACAGAAATTCTGAAGAGTCATCATGATGGTGAGGTAATGTTTATGTGCAAGAACATTACCTGGAGAGCAAGAAATACACATGACAGGCTAAGAGCAATAGCGAATGAGCAGGGAGTTGACATTGATAAAGTGAAAGCTTTACAAAAAACTTACAGGATGGATTTTACAGAGAAGGATATTGAAAATTTGAATGCTACTGGTAGAACAGGACAGATTAAGGAAATGGTAGCATTATTGCGAAGATGGGGTGATGTAGAAAAGTGGAAGGATAGGTGGTATAAGAAAAGAGAGGAAGCTGAAGATAGAACAACTTATTCAGCATTTCCAGTGAGAGAAAAAGAGAAACCAGTGGATAATTATCCTATGAGAGAAATACCTGGAGGAGGATATGTACATGCTCCATGGACCAGACAGGATATTTTATCATTCACGAATGATTTCCCTCGATTGAGAGAAAAGCCCGTCGAGTGGTATAGGCAGGTAGATAGGTTTGTGAAATTGTCAAAAGTGCTGTGGGTTGACCTGAATAGTCTGTTTGATATAATTGTTCCAGCAGACTTGTGGACTGAGTGTAAAATAGTTGTGAGTTGGCCTACTGAGGAATATCCAAGAGACCCAAGAACAGGGGCACCAGATCCAGAGGTAATGAGAAAGTATGATCAGGTGATGGTATACCTGAAGAGTAAAGTTCCTGCAAAAGAGACAGACTGGGTAAAGATAGATCGAACACAACAGGAAGCGAAAGAATCAGTTCATGCTTTTTACGAGAGGCTGATACTGGCATTTAAACAATTCAGTGGAGATGAACACCTGGGTGACAAGGATTTGAGTCATTTTGTATACAGATTTGTATATGGCCTTAGACCTGAAATTGGTGAGAGAATTCGTGAGCATACAGTGGATTGGCAGAGTAAGAAAGTAGATGAGATTCTGAGACATGCGAAATACTTTAGTGATGAAATTGAAGCAAAACAAAGAAAGCTGAAAGAGAAAGCAATGTGGGCACAAGTGAAAGTTGCGGAAAGACAGGAAGCACAGTTAGTGGAACAGGCGAATAATCCAGGAAACAATGCAGGGAATAGACCTAGATATGCAGGGAAAGGAAAAGGAAGTCTTGAGGAAGCGAAAAAAAAGTTTCCCTGTCACAACTGTGGCCAATTGGGGCATTGGAGATCGGAGTGTCCTAATCCACCATTAGTGAGTAATGAGAATAAATCCTTAAATCAACAGGTGCAGAATGAAGGAAATAATCAACAGCAGCAACAACAGAAAGTTGTGAGACAGCAGAGTCAAGAGCCAAAACCGCCCTTGCCGCAGAATAGAGGGTTACAAAAGTATAATCAGGATTCAGGATTCTACAATGATGAACAGGTAAACAAACCAAGACGTTCAAACAAGGTACAACAGTACTTGTTAAAGAGTGAAGGGAGTGAATCTGAGGGTGATTATTGACGGTGCCGAGGAGAGGAAGAAGAGTGCATACTTGGTGCAACTCTAGAAATAGACCAGGCAGGACCATTTGTGGATGGGAAAATAAATGAGGAGAGTGTTACTTTTTTAGTAGACACAGGTGCGACAAGATCAACTGTCAGGTCAACAGATGTTAGAAATCTTCCTCTCTCGGATGAAGCAATCCAAGTAGTTGGTGTAGCCAATACGCAAATCAGAACACGTCTTACTGAACCAGTAAGAGTACAGATAGGGAAATTTTCAGACATGCACAGATTCATTGTCTGTGACACGAGTCCAGTGAACCTGTTAGGTAGGGACTTGTTGTGCAAGATGAACTGCACAATTTTTTGTACACCGGATGGAATAGCCTTTGAGACACCAGATGAGAATGTTTTGTACCGAGTGACTCTAGAGAATAGAGAACGTGAGTTAATTGGTGCATTTGCTGTGTTTAATCCGGAGGATTTGCCTCGAGAGCTGAGAGACACAGTGAAAAGGACAGTTTGGGATTTTACTGGAGAGGATGTGGGATTGATGAATAATGTAGATCCAGTGAAAATTGCAGTGAAAGAGGGAATTACATATCCTAACATTCCTCAATACAAAATGACACCAGAAATAATTGAAGGAATAACTCCTATAATTGAGAAAATGATTCAGCAGGGAGACCTGAGAGAACTACTGAGTAGTCCGTGTAATTCACCGATAATGGGACTGAAAAAGCCTAATGGGAAATTTAGGATCGTACAGGATTTGAGAAAAGTTAATCAAATTGTGGTGGCATGTTGTCCTATCGTGCCAAATCCATCAGTGATCCTGTACCAAATTCCACATGATGCTGAGTGGTATACAGTAATTGATTTGTGTCATGCGTTCTTTTCAATTCCATTACATCATGATAGCCAGCCGATTTTTGCATTTAGGTTTGGCCAGCGTATTTTAGCATGGTGTCGTATCCCACAGGGGTATACAGAGAGTCCTTCGATATTCAATCAGTTATTGAAGAAATCGTTGGAGAGTTTGATCATGCCTGAGAGCTCAGTATTAGTGCAGTATATTGATGACCTACTTGTGGCATCAAAAACACGTGAAGCTTGTGAAGTAGATACCATAGCTTTACTGAATCATCTGGCAGATGGAGGGTTAAAGGTATCTCCAGCCAAATTGCAATTTTGCAAGAAAGAGGTGCATTATCTTGGACACAATATTGAAAAGGGTCTGAGAAAAGTGACGGATGACAGGATCAGAATAATCAGAGAAATGAAAGCCCCAAAAACTCAGAGAGAAGTGAGAATGTTCCTGGGTATGGTGGGTTATTGTCGTCAGTGGATAATTAATTTTTCTTTGATAGCAAAGCCACTGATTAAACTGACAAAAAGTGAGATGACAGACCCATTGGATCTAGATGCAGAACAAATGGCAGCATTTGAAGAGCTCAAAAGTAAAATGTGTGAGGCTCCAGCTTTGGGTATGCCTGACTACGAAAAGGAGTTTGAGTTGTACTGCAGTGAGAGAAATGGATGTGCACTTTCAGTGTTAATTCAGAAGCATGGATTACTGAGAAGGCCTATTGCGTACTTCTCATCGACACTTGACCCTGTAGCTGTGGGTTTACCAGGTTGTCTGAAATCTGTGGCTGCAACATGCAGAAGTCTGGAACAAAGTGAGGGAATCATAATGGGATATCCTGTAAGGGTATTCGAACCTCACAATGTGGCAATTCTTTTGACAAGAAGCAGAACCCAGTACATGTCACATAGTCGGTTGACTAAATATGAAAAAGTGATTCTGGGAGCATCAAATGTGACTCTTGAAAGATGTGTGAATGTGAATCCAGCGACACTTTTGCCGGATATTGAAAACGTGGGTGTAAAGATGGAAGATGATCATGATTGTTTGGATGTGCTTGAGTACTGTACAAAACCGAGACCAGATATAAGGGATCTTCCCTTGCATGAGAGTGATCATGTGTTGTTTGTGGATGGATCATGCCTGAGAAATGATGATGGTGTGTTATGTGCAGCATATGCGGTGTGCAAAGTTTCAGAGGTCATGGAAGCATCACCATTGAAAGGAGTGAAAGTTGCTGAATTGATGGCATTGACAAAAGCTTGCGAAATTGGGAAAGATTTGAGGACAACTGTGATGACTGATAGTCAGTATGGATTTGGAGTTGTGCATGATTTTGGCCAGCTTTGGCTACAAAGAGGTTTCTTGACATCGAGTGGAACTCCGATAAAGAATGCTGAAATGATTGGTAAATTGCTTGAGGCGATACAGCCGCCTAAGGAGTTAGCAGTTGTAAAATGTGCTGCCCATGGACAAGGAGAGGATTTTATCACGGTTGGAAACCGTTACGCAAATGATGTTGCGCAATACTGCGCCAAAACAAATCAGTCCATTAATCGGGACAAAGAGGGGGAAATGTCTTTTCTCTCTGTGATGTTTACTAATGTCTTAGAAACATGGGATGAAGTGAAACAGTTGCAAGATGAGGCAGGAGAGGAAGAGAAAAAAGATTGGATTAAGGCAGGATGTGCTCCAAGAGAAACAGACCATGTTTGGGTCTACAGAGATGGCAGACCAGTAATGCCTAACTCCATTTTGTCGTCAATGGCAAGAATGTATCATGGCCAGGGACATTAGGGGAGGGATGCGATGGTTAGGTCATTTAAACAAACCTGGTACAATGCAAAGTTCAGGACAATTGCAGAAAGCATCTGTCAAAGGTGTTTGGTTTGTCAGCAATTTAACACTGGGAAAAAGACAGTGGTGAGTTTGGGAACAATAGGCAGAGAAGGAGGTCCTTTTACAAGAATGCAGATTGATTTCATTGAAATGCCCCAAGTAAACAGACTGAGGTATGTTCTAGTGGTAGTCTGTTTGTTTTCAAGGTGGGTGGAAGCTTACCCGACTAGAAGAAATTATGGAATAACAATGGCAAAGTTACTGTTAAGGGAGTTGATTCCTAGGTACGGGTTTCCAGTAACAGTTGAGTCTGATAGAGGTGGACACTTTCAAAATGAACTCATGGGTTTGATTTGTGAAGCATTGAAAATACAGCAGAAGCTTCATTGTGCATACCGACCAGAGGCTTCTGGTGTGGTTGAGCAGATTAATGGCACAATCAAGAACAGGATTGGAAAAATGTGCTTAGCCACTGGCATGAAATGGCCAGATGTTTTACCTCTAGTGCTGATGACTATTAGATCTACTCCAGATAGAACTACTGGCTTGAGTCCGCACGAAATAATCATGGGATGTGCAATGCGCCATGCATTTGTGCCTGTCAATAAGTTGGTGACAATAACTGATGACATGATTTTGGATTACTGTAAAGGCCTGGCTGACGCAGTTCATTCTGTGTTTCACCAGGTTGGAGAAGAAGCTACCACACTTGAGAAGAAGCAAGCCCATGATCTGAGTCCAGGAGACTGGGTGAGGATTAAGGTACACAGAAGAAGAAATTGCTTGGTTCCAAGGTGGGGAAGGCCGAGACAAGTTATTCTGACTACGACAACTGCAGTAAAGTGTGCTGGAGTGAAACACTGGGTACATGCAAGTCATACTCTGAGAGTTCCAAACCCAAAAGAAGGGACTGGTAAAGAGTATTTTGAAGAGTCAGATTCCAGTGATGATGAAGATACAGAATCAGTGGGGAAAGAAGTAGGAAAAGCTTCGAATGAACCACTGCGAGTATCAGAGAAAAGATCAGATTCTGTAAGAGAGCCTGAAGTTTCAAAAAGCAGTGAAGGAAAAAGAAAAGAAAAGAGAAATTTCACAGAGACTACTCCTGAATCAGAAGAGGAGGAGATTGAGGAACCACTTGAGATTATACTTGAAGAAGTAGGGTCAGAAGAAGATAGAGAGGGACAGATTGCGGAAGACCCCCGAGGAGGTGTAGGGAACATTCTTGATGAGCTAGGTGAAGGGACAAGTAGACAGCAAGAAGATTGCGTGTCGGAGACTCGAGGAGGGACAGAAGTAGGGAAATCTCAAACAGTGGTGAAAGAATCTGTGGAAAAGAAGAAAACTGCTAGAAAACGAAAACAGAAGGCACTTGAAACAGAATTGGATGATGAGAATGAACAAACAGAGGGTCGAGTTCTGAGAAAGAGAACTTGGATTGGAGAACGAAATGAAGAAATAAAGCCGAAAAAGGTGATAAAAGGAGATCGTTGGCCTAACAACAGAGTTAAGAGGCTGAGATACAGAATAATAAGAGCAAATACATCAAAAGCTGAACAGGTGAATGAAGTATCGAGTCAAAGTTCAAAAGCTGAAGGAGAAGAATCAAAGGAATCAAAAGAACCAGTAGAAATAAAAAGAGTAAGAAGACCCAACCAAAAGTACAGATCACCGGAATGGTCTTATGTGGCACTGTCTGAAGAAGGAAAAGAAGAAACAGTGACTCGAGATAATCCGGAAGAGATCTTGAGAGAAGTGGTTGAGGAAGATACTGGTGAAATTCTGAAAGTACTCTTGACTGACATTGGAGAAGAGTCAAGTACTGAGGATTTTGATGTTGGAGATCTAATACAATTTGATGTTGAAGAAATTGAAGTGAAGAATGACAAGTATCCAAACTGAATAAAGGAAGGATTCACTTGGATTAAGTGAACGAAAGGATCTTTTGGAAAGACTGAAGAAAAATTTGAAAAGAATTGTTGAAGAATTTAAGAGTTCCAATTTCAGTAGTGGAGTAGTAGAGGCTAAATTAAAGTAGTAAAATGGCTAACATAAAGGATAATAGAAATAGATGTGCCTTCTTTAAAAGGTGGTGTAGAATGTGCTGCTGCTGTACTGGATTATTAATGCTTCTATGGGGTGTTTTAGTTTTATTAGTTACTTTTAGAGTTGAGTTTGAGATGCATACAGAGAATGTGACAAATGAAGAGGAGAATTCGCAAAAAGTAGTTCCGACAAATACCGCTGGAGGGTTTCTTTTGGTGAATACGGAATTAAGTGCTGTACGTGCCATGTCTATGCAAAATCGACTTGCCCTTGATATTCTATTAGCCAAGGAGGGTGGAGTCTGTGGAATGCTGAAAGTTCAACATTGTTGCACTTACATTCCATACGAAAGCAAAGACCTGAAGGTCTATATCAAAAATATTACTGATTTGCATGAAGAATTAGTACCACTTGAAGCTGAGAATTTATGGACTAAAATAGCTAATAAAATGATAGCTGTTAAAGATTTTATTGCAAAAATAGGTAGTACTATTATAGGTAGAATATTGTTTCCTTTAACTTGTATAATTATTGCTTTACTGATACTGAGATTAGTGTGTGTGTGTTGTAAAAACAGGGGAGGGAGAAAGAAACTGAATAAAGAGAAGAAAAACAAGAGGTTGAAAAGAGAACCGCAAGAAATTGAATTGGAAGAATTAAGGGAGAGTGTTTACTTAGAAACAAAGAGGGATGATGAAAGAGTGACTGGTGTGTAATGTTGTGTAAGGGGAAAAAGACATTTCCGATTTCTCCTAAAATGGGATTACATTTTCACAAATTTTTTTTTTTTTGGGGTTTATTTGGTGATAAAATCACCAAAGGGGGGATTGCTGGAGCAGAGTTTTCTGTTTGAAAATTCGTTGGTTTTTGAAGCTCTGGTATGTCTATTTGTCATATTAATTTATTAATTACTAATAATTAATTATTTGTCTTGTGCAAGTGTGTTTATATTAATCAATCCGTTTGTCCTAATAAGAGAGAGTTACACGTGGGTACGCATAAATGTGCTGTTTAATAATAACGTGCGTGTTTTCATGTTTAAACGTTGCTATGTGCTGTTTATTTTTTAGCACAAAACGCTTTTCGAATTAATGCTTTTCTATGTTGCAAGTGCTAGATAGATACATACACATAAGGGTATTAGTGGGGTTAACACTGTTTAATCACTATGCTGTGGTAACGTTGTTCTTGTTTCTTTTAATTAAGATGGTCTATTGTGGCCTATGGTGGCCTAGTCAAAGATGGCCGATTTTGTAAGCCTGGCCTCGATTTGAAAGTGGAAAACCGTGATGGGAGAGAGCCCTGCTGAATATGGTCCTGAAGTCAGCTGACCACAGTCCTTGCTTGCCTTGCTAAAATTTCCGTGAGGACAGCAGCAGCCTGGGTAATCTTCAAGTGAAATGGAACGTCCTTGGCAGCCTTGGGAAACAAAGGAGCCTTAGAGAAAGACTCTGAACTATGGTATCATTGCCGAGGAGAAGTAGAACTAACAAGATACATTTATGTTTCTTGGTTCCTGTTCCGTAGTCTTTATTTTGTGATTTTTCCTGAGCGGAGATTTTCAAATGTAGCGATGTTACATCCTTTCCTTCTCGCTCTGCTCAGCGGTCCAGCGGACATTACAACTTTTCTATGTATCTTTCCTTTGTTCGATTTATTATAAAAATTGTTAGCCTAGAGAGGGTTCTCCCCACCCACTTGCCACTTGCCATTTGCCTTTGCCGCGTACCGAATCTGCGTTGCTGAGGATTGATGCTGAAGGGACTTCGTCTTGAGAGACTTTTACCGAGAGACTGGTCCTGACCCGTTCTGACATTTAGCTAGAATAGGTAACTATGAGAAAAATGATTTATTCTGATTGATTTCCATTTGACTAATTTTAGATAAAGCAATATAACTTGAACATGGTGTTGGATATTATTTCTTGTCAATTATTGAGTATCCTATTTTGATTATTATTGTATAGATTGTTTAGATTATGTTTAAGGGCAGTCTCAATAACCAGATCTTATCGACCCCGATATAGATGCAGGGTGACTAGGAGTTTTCTTTCCACAGGTTTATTTTTGGTAGAGTATTTGAGCGTATGTTAGTGAAATGGGCCCTAGCCTATGATGAATGTATGTGCGTGTAACTGTGAGATTACTCTATCTGTGGTAGTGGGAATATTATACACACCCTGATCTCTATCAACACTACTATAAAAAGCTGCAAGCTTTATTTCATCGGTCACAACCCTTGCCCACCTAATCCGTCTACCTCCTGCAGCTAGGACCAAGTTCTCGCTATTAGGTGGTGTCAGGCCGTGTGGGCCTGCACTACCACCAATATTATTTACCAATTCCAATGACAATAAGTTATGATCGCTATCGACCCGCGGAATAACAGAAAATGCTGCTAAATAGCCCCAAAATTCCACGTTCACCAGAATATAGTCGATAGTCGAAAAACTCCCGGGTCTATTGAAGGTGAAAACTCCCGGTACATCAGGGCACAGTCTACCATTGCAGGCCCTCAAGGAATGTGCAATGGCTAGCTTATTGATCTCGAGGGCTAGTGGGAGAAGACGCTTGGCCGGGTAGATGGTAGGATCTGGGATTTTATAATTTTCGTCCTCATCGCAAGTAGGAGAAGGGATCCCAGGGAGGGGTTCATAGTGACAGTTAAAATCCGCACCTAATAGTTTGTGGGACGCAGGGGAAAGGGAGTGTAGTACCTCATCTAAAGCCCCCAAAATCGACAAACCCAGCTGTACCGGATAAGGACGCAGATAGACATTTAGTACTACCAGCGAGTATCCGGCAGGGAAGGTAAGTAGCAGGCACAAGATATCAGGGGACTTTGTGTCTATAGACTTTGCAGAGCAACCTAAATGAGTTGCAACCCAAATAGCTAACCCCCCCGAGGGTCTGCCCCTGGTGCCTTGGACCGCGGGAGTAAAAAAAGCTGCGTAACCCACCCTCACTGGGCTGTACCGAAGCCAAGTTTCTTGAAATAGACAAATATCAAAATTGTCCATTAACTCTCCCCACTCAGGGTCAGAGAGTTTGGACTCCAGTCCAGCCACATTCCAGGACCCTACTAGTGGTCTACGTGAGGGTGTACGACAGGAACTGGCCACCAAGGGGAGAAAAGTAGGGGACTCATGGGGAGCAGTATGTTCAGGGGGGCACAACTCAGGGTGTCCTTCCGTAGAACTGTTATTCAGATGGAAAAAAAAGGAGGGAGTGAGTCCTCTCCCAATACCAGGTGCGGCCAAGGAGAGATCCATCACCACACCATGGTCCTCTCTACCAGGGTTCCCCTCCGTGTGCATGTGCCTTCCCTTGATATGCCTCCGGGATGATGGTCAATCCACGGAACCAAGCACATCAAAACGGTTGGCAACCGGGATATTAAAATAGGAATTATGAGATGCTTGGTGAGAGTATGGAAGTTCCACAGGGTTCAGGACATTGGGATGGGAATAAAAATACCCCAAATGAGAAGTATCAATGGAACCAAGTTTAAACTTCCCACCCAGATCCAGTATGTGTCCCACTACTCTGGGGTCCCTAAAATTAATCAAAACACAATCCCCACTGATGTCCTTTGGACGAGTCCCTAGCCAGCTAACCCTGCGAACAAACAGGATTTCCCCTCTGCCAACTCCATTCAATGGTCTATTTTTAGACAACCAATGGGTGACTTTGTTTTTTAGTTCATGGTAAGTTTCCCCCTTAGCATTAGATAAAGGAGGAACTCCTGTAAGCACAATCACATACGGAGCTGACTCGGGGGGAGCTGTACAAGTGGAGAGGGATCAGCCAGGTTCCAAGAGGCTAAGTTCCCACCCATATTAGGAAGAGGCCTACCCCCACCAGAGCTCCGTGAGCTATGATCCTTATTACTCTGGAGCTGATCACAAGCTGATGAAACAATAGAGACTCGGGGGACGTTCAGGGGTATAGGGGGACCAACAAAAAGCGGAGGGGCTATTAGTGGCGTCACAAGTGGCTGTGCTGAAGTAGAGGGAGTGGGGAGTGAGCGGGAACTAGGCTGTCCCTGAGGAGTAGGATTGTTAATCATAGCTTGGGTGCTAATACCTTCCGTACAGTGAGAGTTGTGCAGTGGAACATGGTTGGCTGCTGCTTCCCAATACCTTTGGTATTGATAAGGGATACCAACCTGTCTATTTTAGATGACAGGGTTTTTAGGAGAAGGTTTAGGGAATGATCTATATGCGACTGTAGATCTATTAGTAGAGTAGGAGCCCAGACCGGTGGATTAGAAATAGGAGGGTGTTGAGCCAGGACTGAAGGGGCAGGCCCAGCTGCAGGAGGGGCAGAATTTAAAGTCCTTTTTTTAGTTTTCTGTTTATTTTTCTTTAACTTTGCCTGCTTCTTGGGGGCCACTATAGAAACAAAGGAGGATGATAATGGACCAACTTCCGACAGCTCAGGCTCATCTAAAATCACCTGTGCACAAGGTAAATGGGTAAAAGATGGCAGCATAGATGACATAGCTTCCATATCCACATGGTATGTGGACATATCAGCCGAACCGTCGTGTGGGGGTGCCATAGTAAATGCAGGAGTAATGGACAGCCGTCTTTCCGTGTTTTCAATGGCTGTAGCAACCACCCCAATTGTTTTCTGCAGCATTTTATCTATCGCTGTCAGACTTGGGAGCGGGGGATTCGAGTTGGCTAGTTGTCTAGTCATAGGACGACTCGAAGAGGGTTTAGTGTGTTTCCCCATAACTCGGGTGGAAGCTAACAAGCTGGTGCAGTACTGATAGAAACCCCTATAAAAACAATAGCTAAATACTGAGCAATCAAATATAAAAAGATAAAACACTCTATGTATAGCTTATGGCTGAATACTATAAAACAAATAAAAGACACGACTCATTAAAGTCCAGACTAACCCAGAGTTCACGACCAAGAGATGTTGCCCGACCCGGCCTCCTCCGGCCCCGGACGGCCACAGACGGTCCCGCCCTTGTCCCGGGCTTCTCCCGGCGCCGCCCGCGTGCGGTCCCGCGATGCAGAGGGCGGAGATGTTTTTAAGGCGCCTTCGGGCGCGAAATGCCGCTTCCGGGATCACAGGCAGAGGGCAAAGGAGCCTGGGGGATGTAGTCTTGGTGTACCCGTCTCGGTACTAGCGCCACACACACCACCACCGTGGCGAGAGGGAAAAAAGTCACACAGCCGCCTGCCCTCGCAAACCGCCAACAGGTAAGGGCAGCGCCTCCAGCAGGTGTCTGCAAATGGTTCAGGAGCCCCGCTCAGGCGGGGATGTTTTTAAGGCGCCTTCGGGCGCGAAATGCCGCTTCCGGGATCACAGGCAGAGGGCAAAGGAGCCTGGGGGATGTAGTCTTGGTGTACCCGTCTCGGTACTAGCGCCACACACACCACCACCGTGGCGAGAGGGAAAAAAGTCACACAGCCGCCTGCCCTCGCAAACCGCCAACAGGTAAGGGCAGCGCCTCCAGCAGGTGGCACACACCTTTGGGTAGCTTGGCATTGAGCAGTCAGGCTTATCTCAGAGGCAATGTGTAAAGCATTAGCACAGCACTCACTCACGACAAATACACTGAGCGTCACAAAAGAGACTTCACCCATGATGTATGTAAGTAACGTTTGTATTTGACACACACAATAATCAACACAATATGAACATCATATATTTTGGGGCATAAATCACACTCAGAAATATTACTAGCAGTACCAGGCCCAACCATGTTGAAATGACATCAATAATATGCACCCTTGGGACAACTCCTATCCTAACGCCCCTCTAGCACCGTTTTGTGGTGCAACACGTTGTCAACCCCAGGCCCACCCCAGCAATTCTTACAATTCAATTCCTCACAGTTATAGGGTGCACCCCTGGTCACAACAATATCAGAAGTATATACATACAAGGAATTATAACACTGGAGACCATGCAGGTAAAAACAATGTCAACTGTAGTGTTCTTCTGGCAAGAAATCAATGTGTTAGGCAACACTGCCGGCCAGTGTTGTGAATCGCAGGCGGTCCAGAGACTGTCATTCCCACACACTCCTTTCGCACCTAAACGAGGTGCAACAGATATTAGGCAGGTCCATACGGAAGGCGCTTGCACACATACG
Source organism: Triturus cristatus (assembly GCF_964204655.1). Taxonomy (NCBI): domain Eukaryota; kingdom Metazoa; phylum Chordata; class Amphibia; order Caudata; family Salamandridae; genus Triturus; species Triturus cristatus. The sequence continues at coordinate 203,708,517 of NC_140586.1, forward strand.
CACTCAGGATCATAATGCTGTGCCACTGATACTCAGCAGGTCAAGTGATAGCACACTGCAGACCCCGTGGCCCGAGCCTCCCTCCACCCACCAGCTCACCGGACTGTCCCACGCCCACAGATGGAAGATAACCAACCGTCACCCCAGGTTCTAGGCCGCACACGGCTAGAGTCACACTTAGTCAAGGTCCCAGGGAGGCAGGTAGGGGTAGGTAGCAGGTCTAATTAGGAGGCAGTCATCAAATGGGGGCTTGGCAGCCACTCGAGAAGGTCACTCACAGGATGTGGAGCAGAAGTGGGCTGAGGGCAATAGTCAGTCACTCAAAAGGGTTCCACAAGGGCCTTCCGGCACCAGTCCAGTCCTGCGAAACACAGAGGGGTCACCCAGTCTCTTGACCCACTTCAGATCACTGTTGGAAGTCTTCCTTCAACCCAGTCATTCACTTTCACTACTTAAGCCCGAGCCAGGCAACACTACCTGACAACACAATGTCGGCGGGGGCCATGTGAGGAGAGGGCAGTTGGTCCGCAGCGCTGAGGGCCAAAAAGGGAACAATCAATGAATGGGAAATGAAGCAGGAGAGCCTCTCAGAAGAAGGAGGCATCCCGTCAGGTACACGTCGATCAGAGTGGCACCCAGGCCATCCAGGCACAACATCTGGTGTGCGCTGATGTGGGTCGGACCAGACTTTTTCAGTTACACACAACTAGGAGTTGCAAATTCCGTACCTCCCTGGAAATAAGGTACATTGTCTGGTGCACGTTGATATGCGTCACACCAGACAATTCCAGTCACACACACAGGCTGCGTCTCACGAGGTAGAATAAGGCATTATGTTATGCCCCGGTCTCCGAGGGTCGCATCCTCAGAATTGGACTCTATAAACATGCAGTCGGTGTGTCTCACAAGAGAAATGTGGCACAACCGACGAAGTGGGCCACGCTGGATCCCGAAACTGGTGAATCCGCTCACCACCAACAAGATGCTTATGTGTGTTGAGGTCCCCAGGACGCAGGGGCCACATGCCTTAGAAACAGGAATGATTTCTGGGGCTCCGCACAAGGCAATCCAGTCTCCAGGCAGAATTCTTAGTTCCACACACATGCTGCACTACCAGTTGGGATCCAGCAGACGATGTGGGCCCTTAAGAGGGCACCGTGCTCCAGGTGTCACGTGTAGATAGTGTGGGTCCCTCGTAGGAGATCTTTGATGTCCCTGAGACCTCCGAAAGAACAGGGGGCAAGCCAACAAGCCCTTGGAGAGCACACTTCAGGGTACTACACAGCAACAGGTAGTCAGCCCAGGCCAGCCACTATTCAGGAAGGGTGCACGATCCCTTTCAACGGCAATAATCCTCTTTGTGCACAAGAGATTCCTCTGGCAGTGTGCACCACGCAGTCCAAGGTTCTCTGATCCCATGTCCCCACAAGTGTATCTCTGCCCTGCTGAAGGTTGGCACCAGTAGTTATACTGTAGAGTGCCTTTGAAGCGGGAGGTGGTTCAGAGGGTTTCTCTTTGAACCACATATGTCTCCCCTAAATTTCAGTCCTATCTTTAGTAGGGCCATGATCTGGCTCCCAGAGACCAAGTGTCAAAACCTCTACCTCCAATCTATACAGCCTGGCCCTCAAATGGCAGAGGTCTGTTGTTCCAGTTGCATGCACAAGGTTTTATAGCTGTTGATGGAGAATGCCCAGATGTGCTCCCCCAGACTCCAGTGTGGACCCAAGTCAAGCTAAAAGGAACACAAAGAGTTTTAGAGCAGAGAAATGCCCACTTTCTAGGAGAGGCATTACTAAGCTACTAATGACAAAACCACCTTTACCTAGAGGAAAGGGTTTGTCATTGTGAATTCAATGATGGGATACACAATGAGGCTGCTCCATTGCAATTCACTATTGCAGCTTGAAGTAATTTCAATCATTTCCCCATGTTAGCCTATGGGAAGAGCAGACCTAATAGGTAGTGAAACCACACTTAGTTATTCCTCCTACCTGGGCAGGGAACACCCAGGTGTACCTGCCCGGCCTTTCACTTACTACTCACTTCACCCCTTAAGACGTACCTTTGGGGTGCTCTAGTGGCAGTGAAAGGTCATCTCAGGATGGTTAGTGATTTAGAAAGGCCAGCCTGAGCAGAAGCCCAATTCCGCCTACACAGACCTGTAATGGAAGGTTGGAGCCATGTTTAGAAACACCATAGGGGCAAGTGCGCACACCAGCCTGCAATGGCAGGCTGAACACATGCTCAAGCACATCTTGGGTGCAAGTGTGCAGACCAGCCTGCTTTGGCACGCTGAAAACATGTTTAAGCCCATCATTGGTGCAAGTGTGCAGACCGGCCTGCAATAGCAGGCTAGTGACCTGTTTCACAAACATCAGGTAAGCACCACTTCCTAACATGGGTAGGAAGGGTGCATGCACCTTCACACTGCATTTACAGTGGGAAAGTGCCCAAGGCACTAAGGCCACAACAAGAGAATCAGCAAAACCCAGAAGGTCTCCCATGGGGAGAGCCAACGCCCTAGGTAGGGAAAACCCACATCGGGGTTCTTCCCTACCCAGGCAGCGAACACGCAGGTGTACCTACCAAGCCACTCACCTACGCCAAGCTCCACCCCTCAGGACATACCCTAGGGCGACTCTGTTGGTAGTGAAAGGCCCCCTCAGGATTAGCTAATGAGTGAGAAAGGCCATCCCCAGCATGATACATGTTCGACAGGCTATTCCAGGGCGTCCCACTACTAGCCAGCGAAGTACCCGCCCTGGGTATGTGGTGTATCTTTTTACAGGGCACTGACAGGTACGACATCTAAACCAATCAAGTAAGCACCCTTTCCTGGCATGTGTTAGAAGGGCACATACACTTTCCCACTGCCGTACAGTAGGAAAGTGCCCATAGTCCTAAGGTTATGTAAAGAGAGTCTGCAAAAACCAGGAGGACAAAAAGCAAAACGTTTTAGGGAAACCCCTCCTAAGAAGGGCCTTGTCCAACAGTGGACAAACATTAAAAACATGTCAGAAAATGTCAAGGGGCGTTAGTGGGCAAGATGGCGTCCACGCGCTGGACGTGTGAGTAAGTGGCTCCTGAGGTGCTCACCTATCCTCTATCTTTTTTCCTGTAGCGGATGGGAAGAGGGAGTACTGCACGAAATGAAAAGAACATTGCTTAAAAGCCTAAATGGTAAAATAGTTGTGAGTAGGCTTGTTAACGTGAGGCTTGGAAAAGACAGGCCGACCCTGGGCTCCATGAGGCCTGGAAAAGGTACGCTTACCTGCGGAGCACACCGGCGGAGGCTGAGGATCTGAGTGGCGTGCTGCTTGCGGGCTGCAGTTTGCGGAGGAATAGAGTCGGCGGTGCTGGCGGGCTGCTGGGCCTGGCGGCAGAGGCGGAGGACTGGTGGGGCGAGGACAGCGGGACAGCGCTGCTCAAAAGCTTATGACGGGTGACGGCGTGGCAGCAGTTCGCAAGCAGCCCGCAAGCAAGGAACGTACCTGTTGCAGTGGTGAAGGATCTGGCAGGTGCAGAGTATTAGCAAAATCAGGGAGACTCTAGCCTGGCACTTTGGAGCAGGGAACAGACGAGTTTCTTTTGGGAAGATCCGAATGGTGTGCCGCAGAGGCGGAAGACCGGCAAGGTGAAGGCGAAGACAGCGGGGCAGTGCTATATTGCTATACATTGCTATATTGCAGGTTTCTGGTGTGCTGTTGTGCCAAACTGCAGAGGCTGTGGACCGGCAAGGCGAAGACAGCGGGGCAGCGCTGTTCGTAGGTTTTTGGCGGGTGACTGCGTGAATACAGCGTGAAACCAGGAAAGTATAAAACACACCTGTGGTAGAGGAGAATGAAATGGGCAGGCCTCTGACTGCGTTTATTGTGGATACTCCTGGTGTTATGAAGTAAGTGCATGTTGACTATTAGCACTGGTCTGAGATTGTAATAACAGTATACGATATGCCGCCCAAAAAGTGGCCCGCGGTGGGAAGACTAGAGCTGCTGGTGAAGCCTCTGCAGGGAGTAGAGCAGCACTTGCGGGGCTCAGTGCGAGAGAGGCAGCAGGAGGAGATTTGGATAATATCAAGCAAGGAGAGGAGCAAGACCTGGTGATTAAAAAAGTGCCCAGATTTTCCAGGCGGCAACCAGTAAAAAGTCATTGATGTTGCAGGGGTCTAAAAGTACAGTAGACAAACAAGGAACAGGAGGAGTTAGTAAAGATGTTAAAGCTGCTGAGCAGGAGAATGCTATGACAGGAGAAGACGGTACGCAGACCCTAACAGCACATGAACAGCCTGATATCGAGAGTATTGATGAGACAGCAGTAATGATAAGATCCCATGAGGATAATGGGGCGTCTGAATTATCAGTGACTGGAGTAACTAATGATGGGACTGATAGTAAGGAAAGCGACTCAGGGGAGAAATTCTTCTCTTTGTCTGAACCTTCGGACATGTCAGATGACGAGGGTGAGCAAACATAAAGATGGTTCTCTTCAGGGGTCACTAATAAGTGTTGGCAGCGACCCGAATAGCATCACATTGGAGGAGGAAAATTTGGACCTGCTCACGGTGCGGACGCAAATAACATCCCAGGAAGGAGGGATAGGCTTAGAAGCAATGAAGACCCCTCAGTGGGACTTGTCCTTAGCAGGTACAATGACCCCAGAAGGTGTGGAACTTCTCGGTCAAGCAGTAGGAGGGGAAATTGAAAAACCTGATGGTGAAATTTCTTTGGAATCAATTTATAGATGTATGCTAGATCACAGGGTGGAAACACGGTCAGAAAATGTGAAAACTCATATGGCCTGCTGCAAGCTTCAAAACACGGTTAGAAGATTAGCCAAAACTTGTAATGACTTTACAGATAGAATGGTGGAAGCGGAGGCGTGAATTTCTGCGCTTGAAGATCAAATGGAGGCACAGAAAGGTATTACAGAAGCTATGTATGCCAATAAAGATGATGTGCAGATCAAGCTTGTGAATATGGAAAATAAGCTTCGTAGAAATAATCTTAGAATTTTGGGTGTGCCTGAGGGGCTGGAGGGACAAGGCGTCCGGAAGTTTGTGGTGGAAATGTTTGAAGAGGCTTTTCCTGAACTGAAGGAATAGAATTGGGCTGTAGAAGTGCAAAGGGCACACAGATTCCCTTTGAAGCAACGGGTAGCGAAGGGAGGACAGTCTGAACAGAGACCACGGGCGATTTTGATTTCCTTGAACAATTTTCTGGCTCAACAGGCGTTATATGATTTGGCACGACCCGATAAGAAGAGGATGGGAAAGGGGACACCATTTTTTGTCAGACCGGACTATTGTCATTATACTGTAGAGAAAAGGTGGCAGTTGCGTCAATTGATTACCCCCTTTTAGGCAAAGGGTGCACAAGTTGTTTTTTTAAAATCCTGCCACACTTAAGGTTCTATGTAAGGGGCAAACACGATTTTTCACTTCAGAGATTCAAGCTAAAGACTATTTGCAGACTCTTTGATGAGATCTTTGGTTTTGTAACATGTGCTCTTTCTTTTCATCTATTATTCTTGGTTAAAATGTGACTTGAGGGTGGAGGTGGGTTTTTTTTGGTCTTTAAGAGAAGGAAGTATTTCTGTATAAGGTAGTAAATACTCTGGGCGAATTTAATTGGAACAAGGTATATGACAGGGTATAGGTGACCACTGGGTAGTTTACTCACCGTGCATCACAAGGGGCTATCCGCCCTATTGCCTGAGAATTGGGGAAAGGGTGGAGGGAGGGGGAGGGGTCAGTAGGGGGCACGAGGGTGTGGCGTGAGGGAAGTGGGGTGGGGCACGGGGAAGGGAAGGGGAATCGGGGGTTTATTAAAAAATAGAAAATCAATCCATAGCATAGCAATACTTGCCAATATAAATTATGTACAATTTTGTGAAGCCAAGATCAGCAGGAAGCAAGTCAAATTAGGCAAGATATATTTGATTAATGATGGCTAGTGGGGTACATATATGTTCATTTAATGTATGTGGCCTAAATAACAACAACAAGCGACGAAGGGTAGCTGCAGATTTGCGCTTAATGAAACCGGATATTGTGTGTATACAAGAGACACATATACCTTGGGTAAAACGCAAGGTGATAGAAGAGTTAGGATATACTCTTCTTGCAGCGACTAGGCAAACTATTACCAATAGGGGTGTTGCAGTCTTGGCAAGAGGGGGAATTAGTGGGACTGGAAGGATAATGACAGACAACTACGGAAGATGGGCGATTGTGGAATGTATCATAGGGGGTATTAAGAGTACAATTTGTACAGTTTATGGGTCAAATTTCGATCAAGCTGCTATATTGGAGACCTTGAATGTAGAGTTGGCTTTGTGGGCTACCCCCCTGATCTTGTGTAGGGATTTTAATATTCATATAGATGGACAAGCTGTAGATGATAATAAATATTTGGGTCGGAAACCAAAAGTGTTTAGAGCCTTAAAGCAGCTGCTGAAGGATCTGGGCTAGTCGATGTATGGACGATTTTAAACAATTCAGACCCAGGCTATTCTTTTTATTCATACCCCCATCACAAATTGGTGAGACTTGATTATAAATTTATGGCTAGGGCATATATTGTTAGAGCAAAAATGCAGGTATGGCCTAGGATAATGGCAGATCATGGCCCGTTATTGTTAGATTTGAACAGCTTTAGTAAGAAAAGGGTTGGAAGGTCATTTACGTTTAACAGGAAATTATTGATGGATGAAGCATTTATTGATCATATGCTCATTTGAGCTCTGCAATTTTTGGAGGTGAACAGGGGATCTTCCTCTTGCCCAATAGTATGGGATGCGCTTAAAGCAGGAATACGTGGAGAAGTATTTAGTTATGGTTTGGCCAAGCAGAAGCAAGGACAAATTCTGATACAACAACTTTTGGGGAATCTAAGGAATGCGGAGCAAGAATTGTTTCAGGGGATCATGCAGGGACTAGAGGGTAAGGAAGTACATACTAAGATTGCTTGCTGTAAAGCTAAAATAAATGTGATATGGTGTAAGGAAATTGCCCATCAATATAAGATTTATAAACAGGATATATATGAATATGGAGAAGCTATGGGTCGATACCTGGCACAGAGGTTGAGAGTAAGGCAATCTTCACAGAAAATACTTACCATGTTAGATGTAGCCGGCAACACGGTCGAAACAGTGGAAGGTATGTTGGGGGTGTTTTATGATTTCTATCAAGATCTATATACGCAGGATGATGTTGATGAGCATGAGATTGAGAAGTTTTGCCAACAAATGGATGTCTGTAGGCTAAGCCACGAAGAGCAAGGGATATTAGATGTCACTATAACTATGGAGGAGTTGGAGGAGGCAATGGGGTCCTTGGCGAATGGTAAAGCTGCAGGGACAGATAAATTACCACTGGAGGTGTATCGGTCGCTCTTTCAAGTTTTGAAAATAGATATGTTGAATACATTTCTAGTGGCTGAAGTTGGGAATTCGCCTCCTTCTTGGAATGAGGCCAATATAGTGGTGTTTAAAAAAAAGGATAGGCCCCCAAACTTGCCAGGAGCATGCAGGCCAATCTCTCTATTAAATGCAGATGGTAAAATATATGCGAAGATACTTGCCAATAGGGTGGCGCGAGTAATTACGCTGCTGGTATCCATACATCAGCATGGATTCATACCAGGCAGAAGCACGGTTAACCACATAAATAGAGTGGTTACTCTTATAGATTATGTCAATGTAAGACAGGAGAGGTTTGGGGTGATTTTTCTTGACGCAGAAAAAGCATTTGATCGTGTTTCATGGTCATTTTTATGGGCTATTATGCAGAAGATAGGGTTTGGACAAGGATATATTAAGGGCTATTTAGAGTATGTATAGGGCACCTCGAGCGAGGATATGTGTGATGGGTAAGGAATCAGAGCAAGTTCACATTACTAGGGGAACAAGACAGGGATGTCCCTGCTCCCTGCTCTTGTTCGCTTTATACATCAATCCATTTTTAGGTCTCGCCTACGCAGTCCGCATGCGATGCAAAGGAAAGAGACCTTTAGTCATCGGCACAGCTTTGCGGGCAAAAACGTGCATGCGTGCACGTCTGGCGATTCCCTTGCGGGAGCGAGCGGCGCCATATGGTAGCAATTATCGTGCTCGCTCCCGCAAGGGAAACGCTGCCTGCTCTCAGCCGCACTCCCCCCATCCCCTACATGCGCGAGGCACGCGCACTTGTTTTTTTTACTTTGAACGGGGGCTGTAGGTGCGTGTGTTACGTCCCAGCTTCCAAAGTGCCATTGATGCGCCGTATGATTCTGAGCAGGTAAAGGGGTGCTATCCTTGCAGACGCTTTCGAGTGTCACCAGTGTCCAAACAGTCGTCATTCCATTCCCCATGTTGTCGTACAGTAAAACAGCATAACGGTGCTCTCAATCCCGGCTCGCCTCAGAGGAACAGTGAGAGTCTAAGCAGGAAAGTAGCCGGAGCACCGGCACTGGAACCTTAATCAGTCACCACAGTTCAATGCACGTTTCAGTAAACAACTTCAGTGTTACCCTCTGCAGAATTATGGCAACGCATACTTTTAGTCACGACTTGATTCTTGACTCCTACTGTGATCTTGGCCTGTTCTCGTTTTTTTTACCACACATATACTTCTCTGGTAGTGGGGAAAACACAGCGTTCAGAAGAAATAAAGATCATGTTCGCCAGGCCGAAAAGAGCAATTTAGGAACACGACAACACGTCACAGAAACGCATCATGGTTATGTGGTTACATCACAACCACGCACCGCGCGCTCATGCAGTAATGTGAATGCAACGTGCTCCATACAGTCAGAAGCGCATGCACATTCACGCAGGCAGACGCGTAGGCGCCCGCGCACATTCACGCAGGCAGACGCAGAGGCGTAACACATGCTCCTACAGTGCAAAGGGGCACCTATCTTGAGCGGGTGGGGTTTCAGACTCAGTGGAATCCCAGAGGCAGCTCATCATATTGTATGTCAGAGATATGTATTGGTCTTGGGCTGAATGGGGTGGGGCTCATGAAGGTTTGGGAGTCCCCCCTGCGCTGCAGGGGCCTGCATTGCGCACCTGACACTGACAAACATTTCCACACACGCTTCCAATGCACTCCCACAAACGCCACGGCCTTCTGCGCACACCCGCACATACCTGCACACACCCGCAGACACCTGCACATTTCAGGCACCCCTGACCTTTCCCAGGCAGCTGAAAGGAGATTAAGCAGAGATTCCAGTCTCGTGGGTTCAGGGGGAGGCGAGATCCCGCCTGGCAGGTTCCTCTCAGTGAGGCCCACAATCTCACTGAGGAATGCAGTTCTGCACAGGTGCACACCCTGCCCCCCCCCACCCGCCCCTCCATGCTGGTGCACTCATCTGACCTCGGTGTACAGGCCCAGCTGCTCTTATCTGTAGGAAGGGGGGGCGGTGTAGACGGGCCTACAGGGCTTTATCTGTAGGACTGAGTCCACTGGAATGGACTCTCGGGGGCCTTATCAGCTGAGGAAAGACAGGCCAAGGGCTTCCCTGGTGGTCTGGACTTTCAAGAAGCGGGCAGACTGGACCTGACCGAGATAACGTAACTCAGTGAGTTCAGTTTCATTACTGAGGGCCATGTCTATCCTGCAGCTTTAAAACCTGCAGGACCTCTTCAGCCTTTCCTCCTTCTGAGGTCCCCAAAGTGGGTACCACTAAACTCGGTAAGCACACCTATTTTTTTTAATAGCCTAGTAGGAAATGCTATGTAAAAACAAGTGCTTTTAGTCTTATTTTCCTATTTACTTTTGATCTTCTTCTCTTTTGTTCTTTTTTTCCCATATTCCCTTTAATGCTGCAATCTTTCTTTAACCACATCTTTTACCTCTGTCTCTGTTTTGGTATTTTCTGTTGCAAATGCTTTCTTTGGATTTGAGTCTTCTTTTTCTCTCACTTATGAAGCCGCATCATTGATTTGATTTTTTTTCCCTTGCGCTTATTTCTTTCTCTCTTAATCTTTATTTCCTTTCTTGCTCATTTTTTTGTTCTTCTTTACTTTCCCGTTCTTCCTTCCTCGAGTCTCTCTTCTGTTTTGCATACTTTTAATTTTTTATGTAGTATTTCCATTTTTTTACCTAGCTTCCTATTGTTTTCTTTTTCTTAATTGTTCTAATGCCCTCTCTCTGTATTTTCATTTTGTTTTCTTTCATTATTTGTCCTTGCAGTCACTTTTTTATGCATCCCTTTTCTTTCCAGCTCCACTTTTGTTTCCATCTTTCAATTTCCTCCTAGACTCTATCCATCTTTATCTTATTTCTTTTTCCATGCTCTTTTTTTGTTTGCTTCTCTTTCCCTTCCTTATTGTTCTTTGGTTGCTTCTTATTTTTTAGTCTTTCACGTCCCACTCATCTTTGTCTCTCTTCTCCCATTTTCTTTCTCTATATTTGTAAACATGTTCTTGATTATTTCTTCATCTTTCTCTCCATTTTTATTAGTCATTCAGCAGCCTACCGATTGCGTACTAAAGAACAAAGTTAAGGTACTCTTCAGGAAGTCTGGAAGGGTGCTGCTCCCACGCTCTATCACAATAAATTCAGAGTGATGTACCCACTCTAGTGCAGTTATACGATTTATGCAGTTCCAATCATGTGCCCAAATACTTGTGTTGCTTTGTTCACTTTCATCTTATTGTCATCTTCTCCTTACTTTGTCCCGTCTATCATATGCCCAAATACTTGTGTTGCTTTGTTCACTTTCATCTTATTGTCATCTTCTCCTTGCTTTGTCTCGTCTTTCATGTGATCTTCTTTCTTCTATCTTTACTTTTTATCTCACTCCCTCCAAATGTCCTTTCATCTCCTTTCTCCTACTTTAACTTTTACTTCTTTCCTGTTTTACTCTCATCCACTGCTTTCCATCTTTACTTTCATTTCTTTCCTTCCAGCTTTACCTTCACCCCATTACTTTCTTCCACCTTTACTTTCATCCTCTGCTTCTATCTTTGCTTTTATCACATTGAAACCTTTTCCACGCCCTCTCTCCCTGTGGCTCTCATGTTTTTTAGATCTGACTGACAGTGCAGCTGTCCACCAGACTCGGTATTCTTTAAATTATAACAGTGTAGTCTCTGGCTCCACCCAAAAGAGTAATTCACTTTCACCTGATGTTAGTTATTGGCTATTTTGTGTATCATTCTGCTTCTCGTGAATTGTTTGCATTACTACTTTACATCTCAAATTACACTTAACCATGACACACTAGACTCTTTATCTCATAGATGCATTGTTTACAGTAAGCAATAGTTTCTGTTTTGAGTTTTTACTGCAGCAGACTTTTTTAATGTATTAGTCAGGATTCAAAATGCAAACCAGGTCAATTGGCTTTGCCGCTGCTTGTTATTTTTGCTATCTTCATAAGTTCATATTATGTCTTTAATATGTTTGCCTCCTTTAGCATCAATGACAAAGACACAGCTCTGACATGACATGCTCCGGAAGCAGTGCTTCCTTTGTAAAAAAAAAAAAAAAAATGCCATGGCCCTCGTTACGAGGCCACTGCAGCTTACATCACTCATTGCCCCACCAGCGCTGTCACTACCAACACAACTACAAACCATCACACTCCTATAAGTGCTTCAATTCAGGCAAATGAATGGCTTAGGAGGCACATTTTAGTCAGTTTAGTGTATGTTTAATTAATAAACAACTGTTGTTGTGCTCATCCCTAAGTTAGCTAAACAGCACCACTATGTGGCTGACTGTAATAAGCTCTGGTGTTTACAATTAAGTGCCCTTCCTAAGCACCGGCTCAAATTAAGCTTTGTCTGAAAATGTTTTTTATAATCTTCAATCTGGAAACCTCGCAGTTAACAGCACAGCTAAGAGTGGCCAAGCATACAAATTAAATCAGCCCAGTTGCATCTTCTGGGCCTGCAGAGCACAGCACACATAACAAGCCTTAAGTCTTCGTCGTCACTACTGGAATACGGTGGCTCCAGCCCGATCCGGCAGATATTATAGAGCCAGATGCGAGATCCAGGCGTGACCCAATTTAATATTAGCACACCCCAATCTTAATGTGTCCCGGTGCTGTGTGTGACCTCCAGGACAGATGTTGCAGCACCTTCAGGAATTCCAGAATTCATTTAAAGCTTTGCCTGGCACACTTAAAAGTCTAACACTGTCTGCATTTATATGACAAGCAGCTCCTATATCTTCAAAAGTTGTAGAGGCACAACCCAAGATTTGAAAGTGTCTTCTGTCACTTTCAAACTCTGTGCATTTAAAAAGATTTGGTCTTTGCAAGCCATACGAGAATGAATGCAAGATGTATCTGCCAGTGCAATTCCACTAATATTAATTTAGTGTGTGCTTAGTAATAAGTGTTAATAGATACACTAATTGAATCATTTTAACAATATTAGAATAAAGACTGATTGAGGATAAATATGACAAAGTTCTAAACTTATGCCTTGATCTGTGATGTAGGTGCATAACTCGCTCACCTGTAACACCACAGTTGTGTCTTAGGGCATGCCAATAACACAAGGATCTCTGAAACAAAAGCATTAACCCACTGTGCTAACCTACATAGAATATGAATCTGTTACTTGCACGCGGTGCCCTGAAACAAGCACATAAACCACTGGTGTGATTTTATGATGCTTCTCTCGAGTGACCAGAGAGTACACACATATCTCTTCAGCAAGTGCATTAACCACCAAAGTTATCTTAATGTTGCTATACCTGGAAACCTTCTGGATAAATATATATTTCTGCAGCAGGTCACTTAACCCTGGTGTTTTCAGTGTGTGAATCCTGCATGTGTTCAGTATCCCTACAGAACAAGCATTGGCATAGCCAATAGGTCTCGCCTTTGGGACCTTATAAGGGTTTAGTTATCCAGTACAATATCCTTGGTGCAACAACATCAAGTGTTGCATGGCTAAGCACTTATAAGGTCCCAAAGGCGAGACCTATTGGCTATGTCAATGCTTCTTGATTATGCTGGAACAGAGTGAAATAATTAGGTCTATGAGTTGTGGGGGATATCAGGTGCGCATATTAGCCTATGCAGATGACGTAGCAGTAGCTTCATCAGACCCAGCGCAAGCAATAACGGAGATAGAAAAACTTGCTGTAAAATTTGGTGCAGTCTCTGGCTATAAACTAAACTCTACTAAAACGCAGATAGTGTGTACCAATATGGCTTGTCCGGGAGAGACACGGGTAACCGATGAAGTCGGTTACTTAGGTATCAAAATTAGAATGTCCCTGCAAGATTTGATAGCGGTAAACTGGGGAAATATAGTTTTTCGGATTAAACAGCAGCTTGACCAGCTCGATTGTTTAAATCTTACGCTGGTGGGGAGATCTAACGTGCTTAAGATGATTGTCCTTCCTAAAGTTTTGTACTATTTTGTGGTGGTACCGCTTGAGTTGACGAAACTGCAATTACAGAGGGTACAATCTATATGTGATAGGTTCCTATGGGGACAAAGGAAAGCGAGGCTCTCTCTTAAATTTATGATGTTACCACATGATAGGGGGGGTGGTCGGTTCCTAATTTCTCTTTTTATTATTATGTGAGTTTACTTAAAAATATTCGGATTTTGTTGACAGGAGAGGATGTGCCAGCTGCAGAAATACCATCCATATATCAGTTGTTGTTAGGGGCAGAAGCCAGAAATGAGTTAGTAAAATTTTATGAACCAAGTTATTTAAAAAAAAAAAACAAGATTCAAGGTATTGATCAGAGTATACAAGGTTTGGAGATTAATACGCAAAAGGTTAAACATTCCACAAGCTAGTTATTATACAATTGTTAAATTCAGTATCTAAATTCCCCACTATCTTTTGGGATTATAGGATGTTGTGTTGGAGGGCCAAGGGGATTAGACAGTTAGGAGACTTATATGAGGGGGGAGTATTAGCCTCATTTTCAGGGCTAGTTGAAAGATATGGACTTCAACAAAGAGAATTTTTTTAATATTTGGAAATTCGTGATTTTCTATTTAAACAGCACATGCACGAGGGGATAATTAGGGTTCCGATAGTTGAGGCAATTAGAAGACGGGATAGGATAGAGGTTTTATATGCTATGTTAATTGATTTGCAACCAGATGATTTAGCTTCTCAATATGGTAAATGGAGTGTAAGACTTGGGAAGGAAGGCGAGTATATGCAGAGATCAATTGATACTGCAGCGGAAATTTTGATGTCAGCAAATTCGAAAACACAACACTTAAAGACTATATTCGATTTGTATTATACCCCGGATAAGATGAAGAAGTGGGGGAGGGGCTAACGATGGGAAGTGTTTTAGATGTGATATGGATAGAGCAGGTATCGTGCATGTGTTTGATGATTGAATCTCGCTCACCCAATTAAAAATACAAATAGATTTGTTCTTGTCCGAAATTATGGGGATACCATTCCATATGACAAAAGGAGTTATGCTATTTGGGATTGGGGGAGACCTTCTAAGTGGCCAACCGGCATATAAGTTTAGATACATGATAATTATTGCAGCCGCGGTTGCAAGGTTATGTTTGGCTTCATGTTGGTTACAGAGGGAGGCCCCTTTGTTTGAGATGGGGAGGGCCAAATTCTATAATATATTTAATTTGGAATATAGTCTTTATTGTTTGAAATCATCTAAACTGAGAAAATTGGGCATTCAGATATGGGCCTCAATGATAGAACATATGACCTAACTGTTTGATCATAGTACATGAATATGTAATGGTTATCTTTAATTGTTCTTCTAGAAGGGATAACTTGCTTATTTGAAGAAAATGTCAAGGGAAGCACTCTAGAAAGAGGAAAAGCGAAGTCCATAGCCCATAAATAGTCCTCAGTCCCAAATTATAACATATTCATTCTCCCTAGCCAAAGTGGGTGTTCGAATCATCTTCTTGGCTTGGGAGCAAACTTCCCTAACCATCCTCACTCTCTGTCCAAAACTTTGGCAGTGGCAGGACCAGACACCCCAGGGAAGAAGGAAACACAAGAGTAGCAGGGGAAGCAGGTATCACAGAAAAACTGGGAGATGTGACATCAGGGCGTGCGGTTGGTTGGATAGGCAGACATGAGTAATCCCTGCTATGAATGAGGTCATGAGGCCACATAAAGTTCAAAGATGTCAGTGAGCTCTTGGAGTATCCGGATCTCTCCAACTAAACCTTGGATATCCAGAGAGATTACTCCCTGCACCTCTGTGACTGGCCTGACAGCTTCCTTGAGTGTAGCCAAGGACACACATTTTGGGGGAAGGAAGTGGGCTGCCCAAGAGGCCAGTGGGGTAGCAGAGCATAATGATCTCAAGGGATTTCAGCTCAAACTTCTTTTTTCAACAAAAGTATGATGGAAACATCATCGCCCAAAATGCAGTTTGGAACATTCCAGAACAGACAGCCCTGATAGTAAGACAAATGGATAGTCAAGGTATTTGTCTTGCCTCCCTGTCAACAGCCTCAAGCTTGAAAGTATTAAACGCACGATTCATGGGGGACAAGCCCTCGGCTTGGGCACACATCTCATCAGAATCCACAACTGTAATGGGTTATTCAGCTGTCTCTCTGACACTCTTCAAACACATAGGGGACTATAGAATACAAGAGAATGAAGAGAGTAACCACAATCCACAGACAAACTGCACCTGCATTCAACAGCCAACATTTTAATTTCAGACTCAAACACAGAACCTCTAAAGAGGTTAAGCTGGCATACACAGTCTCAGGATGACATTTTCAAACAAATTGCATAAACCTGCTGAACGAATGTCAATTCACCCCGCATAATGACATAAACACCCGTGAGCAGTAATGTGGGGTGCTGCTGGCAATGTACAGCAGACAGAAGGTGGCCTCTCACCTTATAGCCTACAGAAAGAGAAAATCACAATGGATGACAAAACAGCTTGTTGTGCTAAAGAGAGCACTAAATAGAGAGTATTGATTATTAAATTACGATCATTCCATAAAGCACCACAAGAGATTTTGATAAAACAGCGACAAGGCTACGAAAGGACAGTTTGGACGACCAAAAAACATCCCTTTGATGAGTTTTTGGTAAAGGTGTTCCACACCTGCAAAAGCAGAAACTTTAAAGTGTTTTGGAAAATAATCAATGAGATAGACAAGGATTATTCTACCATATACAATGCAAACATAAGTAAGCGGTCTTGGGTACTTGACCTGAGAAAACACTATTCTATCACTTCCAGGGGCGGCTCTTCTGTAATGGCGGAGGAGCGTTGCCCCACTGCCCATGCCAGCAGACGATAAATAAAATGATAATAACACAATGTTATTATCATTTAATTTGCTGTCTGAGCCCCGCAATACAATAAGTATAGGACATGGCAGGGAGGGGGAGTAGTGTGGACTCATAAGTTCGCATGTGTGTTTGGCCGGCCGTCCTAGGCTGGCCAAACACACATGCACACTTATGTTTCTCCAACCCGCTGTGTTACACAGCCGGGTTGGAGAAAAGCCACAGGCTCCAATGCACCATCTGAGCAGCAAACGAGGCAGCTCAGACCAATCCTGCCGCTGCTCTCATGTGAGAGCTGCAACTGGATTGGGTGTGGAGCATGTGTCCTTAGGGCCCATACCCTTCTGTCCGACGAGAGCAGCAGCGAGGCAGGCGTCAGTGGGAGCGGAGTAGAAGGTAAGTCTTTTTAATTTTTTTTACTTATATTTTATTTCTCCCCCTCACCCCAACCCACTGCTCTCTCCACCCGCGGCAGCCCTACCACTTTAGGTAGGCGGCCGCTGCCACTGATCATTTCAGTAGGATCCATTTGAAAGGGAATGTGTAAACCAGCTACTCCTCTGCCCGAAATCCAAAAGCACCCAGCAGTATCCATCAAGATATTAGGGACAGGTGAAAGAATGAATAACCAGAGCAAAGTAGAAACCAGCAGAACACACATGCCCCTTCCCCTGCCACCACAAACCCTCTGATAGAACTCCAAAAACTGTCTGACCCTAAGGCCAATAAGTAGGAGCAAAGAATATGAGGTGGGGCAAACAGGCATGGAATAAGGCAGGACCCCATCATGACTAGGTCTGAGATAATCAACAGTCATCAGGGGATAGCAGACCAAAGAACATGTCCCACTGAAGCCATTATAAAGAAAAGTTGAGTAGATGCGGTCCCAGGCCTTCCATCTGCAGTCTTTAAAATACACCCATAGTTTTGGGCAGAAAAACTTGATATGTTGTATAGTGTGTGCTGATGGGGATCAATTGTCCACCCAATCTTCAAAGGGGGTGATGGAAGCAATCCTGCCAATTATAAGCTGATAGCTTTGCTTGACGTAGAATCCAAGTACTATTTGGATTAGCCGGATAGTACAAGACCTTCTAGCATGGGTAGACAGGCTGGAACTTATTCCACGGAACCAAACAGGATTTTGCAGCAGGCAGGGAACACTTTCAAATCTGGCAGCACTAGCCCTCTTTATGGAAAACACCTTCAGCGTAAAATCAGGGCTTTGCGCTTCTTTCATCGACTTCAAGGCGGAATTTGATAGGGCCCCCGGGTATCTGCTATGGCAGAAACTAAGCAGTTATAGGATGTTACCAAACATTCTGAGAGCCATTCGACTTTTGTACACCAAAACGGGGTTAGTGTGAAGATAGAAGACAGATCCAAGCTCTCTCAGAAAATGTACACCTCTGTCTGCTTGAAGCAGGGGTGTATATATCTCAAGCCTGTCAAGAGAGCTGGACATCATAAATGCACATCCTCTCAAACATGGGGGCCACCCCGTCATACACATCTTATATGCTGACGACCTGCTTCTAATGAGCAAGACTTCAGTGAGCCTGCAGTGTCTCCTAGATGCTATTCAATGCTTTGCAAAGCAGAATAAACTTGAAAACCCAGACGAAAACCAAAGCACTGAAGTTTAGCTAGAAATTAAACATCCCCAGATCATGAAACATCAATGGATTCCGGCTATCCACCGAATGACAATATAAATACCTCGGAATGCCATTCGACTTTAGGGGCACTTTGTGCCACACTTTGAAGTAATACAACCAAAAGTTGCATCCCTGACCTTAGGATTTTATACCCTCTCCAGATCCCTGCAAAGCCTCCATCCTAAGAACTGCTTCAGAAGGTAATGGTGGTGAAGTTGTTAGATTCACTCACTGCAAAATCCTATCGGTCTGCATTTAAGTAAGCCTGGGCAGAGTTCACGGAGTTCCACGTGACAAAAAATCAGTGTGAACGGCATTTTGCACAGTGCAAGAGGGCGCTACTTGTTTCTGCTGCTCGAGTAGAAATTCTACTCGAGCGGCAGCTTCCTCAACATGAACGGAAGGTTTCTCAACGCGAACGGTAGTGACTGTCAGCGACACCAGCATTGAGAAATCTCGCAGAGAAGTGGTCTTGCGTTGGATTTTCTTCGCTCACCAACTTACCATTGGTGAGCAGGAGAAAGGAAAAACTTCACCCGGCAGAGCGGAGTTTTTCAGAACTCTACGAGCTCCTCAGAACGCGGCATGTGAAAAACTCCACAAACGGAGCAGAGTTCACCGTCCAGGCTTATATTTAAGCTCCCAAGATACACATCGCAGGCACAATAGCGCCCGGAGTTTGGCCTAATGAAATATAGGCCACAAAAAGTGCCTTTTTCAAGATGTGCCATAAATTCAGATTGGCCAAAGAAAACACATTGGCTGCGTGTGTCTGGTTTGAAATAAACAAACAAAATTCGAGTTTATCTCTGGACAAACTGCAGTCATTACAAGCCAGCAATTTATGGAACATCCCTGTGCCAACCTGCAAATTTAAAAATCGCCTTAACAGCATGGCCAGGATCCTCTCTTTGCAAGAAGATAAAGTGACCTTGGTGAAGAGGGCTCATGCCTGCAAGCTATGAACAGCTATATAACTGTAAAACTTTGGCAACTGTTACTCATACAGCACAAAGCTCAAGCTACTGTGACTAAAGTTAGGAGTTCAACGAACATTGAACAATTGAACATCGAGAAGAACCTGTACAAAAACAGCAGAGGTGTCAGAATGCAGACTATGAGGCGTGGGAAAAAAGACAATGATATATGTTCTCTGCATCTGCCCAGCCATACTCTGGTTGCAGAAAGATGCTGCGTGGGGTATTTAAACAAGCCACAATTCGAACTTGTAGTCAAGCCCTTATTGTGGCCCTAAAGCCAGAATACAGCCGGCTAAATACATGGCTGGTGAGGTTCCTCACTACATTTGAAGCCAGTGTAACGGCCAATGTGCGGCAAAGTAATTCATAAACATGGCACACAGCACATCTCTGACTAAGGATCAGATGTATCAATCAGTTTTCCGATTGCAAATAGCCCGATTCATAGAATCAGGCCGTTTGCGCCAGGAAAAATGCATTTTTGCATGCATCATTTCCAAATTGTTATTCGGTAACATGTTACTGAATCGCAGAATGGAATTGCAAATACATACCGCTTCGGTATTAGGAAGGTGCGTCCCTTCCTAATACCGAACTGCAGTGATATGTAAGAATGTTTCGCGACGGAAATGGAGTCGCTCAACATTTGCATTTTACCACCTACTTCAAGTAGGTGGTAACCCTTTTGCAAATGGGAAGGGGTCCACAGGGGACCCCTTCCCCTTTATGAATGTTCGTAAAAACTTTTATAAGAGCAGGCAGTGGTCCCACGGACCACTACCTACTTTTAAAAAATGAAAAGAAAACTTTTCATTTTTTTTTTTTAAATACATCTCGTTTTCCTTTAAGGAAAATGGGCTGCATTTAAAACAAGCATTGGCATAGCCAACAGGTCTCGCCTTTGGGAGCTTATAAGTGTTTAGCCAGAGTTATTGGCTTTGCCAATGTCTTTTAGTTATGTTGTAGAGCAGCGAGACTGCAGTGCAGCATGTTGAACAGTTGCCAAGTGAGCTCTTCTCGTAGGAAGAACTCCGATACTAACGTAGGAAAGGCTCACTGCCACCACTCACAGCGAGGGGGGCGATTCGGGCTAGGAAGGCTGGGATTCAGGCTAGGAAGGGTGCCTTCCAGGGTCCACAACAGATAGCAGAGCTTTGTCCAGTAAGGGTTGTGCGTAGTAGACACAACAAAACTCCTGGCTAGGCCAGAGCGGAACCTCACCAATGTCAAAGGAGGGTAGGTTCCTAGCTAGGAATTGTTTCTGCCAGTGAGCTCCAGCAGTGTAACTTCTGGACAAAACTTGACACACAAATTAAGCACAGTCCTGACTAAGAAGGATCCCCTCATGCTGCTCATAATGAGCCCACTGGTGGCTAATGATCTATTTTGGCAGCCTTCTATTTTTCAGGAAGAACTTTCTTCAACTGCCCAGGACAGGCACATTGGAGGTACCAAAAGAAGTGGTGCTCCGAGCCAGCAAGTATTATTCCTAACTGCCCAATGCCCACAGGCAAAAACCCACGTGACCATGAGATAGGGTGACCCAAACCATGAGTCATTGAAAAAACATAGAAGTAGGACTACAATTGGTACGGCCCAGGATTGAAGAATGACTTAACTGATAGCATTGATTAATAATGAAAGCACAGATAAGCACTAAAGGGAATTAAATGCTACATTTAAACACAGTACTGTCGGTGTTAAGTAAATCGAGGTCTGTTTGGGACTGCTACTTAATTCTGCTCTGAAACACAATAGAACGTGTCTCCCTCTGTGTACCGTTGACCCTCTCTAAAAACCTTTTTTTTTGCTAAATGCAAAAAAAAAAAATGACAGCCCACATGTTGAAAAAAATTGTAGTATACGAGCAACTTGAGAGCGCCTGGTCACCCTACCATGAGAGGGGGTTCTAGCCTCCAAAATTGAGCACACCCCTTGATAGAAATGCCTCCCCATAACCCAATGTCCAGGGGCAGGCAAGAAGGGTTCATTCACTGCACTCACACACAGCAACCATACTAGTGGGTGTGGTTTTTCTTTACTCCTCGGCAACTTCAACTGGAAACTGGGGAGCAGGCACAAGTGATTTGGTCCCGGATTTGATTACAAAAACAAACGGCACACAGGGCATTTCCATGAAACAGGTTCTTCCTGAGGGATGTAATGTGACCTACATTACAGATGTGGAATAAACCTCACAAGGCAAATTGTCAGCCTCGGAGAACAAATGCGCACTTTTAAACTTAAAATATGCTGATTTCATTGTGAAACGAACACTTCTGGCAAGATAGCACAGTGCCAGACAAACTGGCAAGAGGAAGTCTCCTAGTGCAGTGCTTTCAGCAGGGCTGCTTCACTGACTCACCCTGAGAGCGCACTCCAAAGCAGGAATGCCTGCGACAATGCGCAGGAGCGTGTGAGACCTCCGGGGTTCCGTCGGTCGGAGCTCTCCATCTGTTTGATCCCCCTTCTTTTGTGTGCGCAAATCATCATGCATACAAAAGGGAGAGGAGGAGGTATGAGGGAGGTGAACAGAAAGACAACAGGAGGGGCGAGAGTAAAGGCAATATGCCGCTGACCGCGGCCCCCGCAGGGGGCCACTAGAGCGGTCGGCGCCCTAGTGTCGCCTGGGCACCGGTCACCCCTCCAGCCCCCCCCCCCCCCTCCTGGGGGGCGGGGACTCCGGACGGTGTCCCCCTCCTCTTTCCTGCCCGGAAGTGACGCGACGGGTGTCACTTCTGGGGCTCCTCTGGGCGTAGGGGAGGCTATATAGCCCTCCCCCACCATGCCGGCGACCTCTTGTCGCTTCGCACGCCGCATGGCTGCTGCGTGCCTCGCGGTCTTCCTCCAGCAGCCGCTGCGGACCACTCCTCCGAGCCTTGGAGGTCGCTTCGCGCGCCGCATTTTATGCAGCCTTGATGCCGTTTCCGACGTGTCACTGGGAGCTGCTTTTGCGCGGTGAGTGATGATTCCGCCCCCCACCCCACGAGGCTGGGCCCGGCAGCGGACATTCGCCAGTGGGGAGGGAAGGACAGCTCCCAGGGGGCTACGGCTGCGGCACCCCTCCCCTGGTCGAGGTCAGCACTGTGCTGACCAGGGAAGGCGCATAGAGTGGAGGCCCGTAGTGTGG
Source organism: Triturus cristatus (assembly GCF_964204655.1). Lineage (NCBI taxonomy): Eukaryota > Metazoa > Chordata > Amphibia > Caudata > Salamandridae > Triturus > Triturus cristatus. The sequence continues at coordinate 203,730,519 of NC_140586.1, forward strand.
TAAGGGCCGGGACCCGGTATGATTTGGGCCCTTGGGTTCTGCGGGGTTTCTTGGTGAGTGACCCTGATGCCTGCTGGCCCTTCTGCTTTGGTGTGGGCGCTGCTCAGCTAGCCGTGGGTTGCGGGGCTCGTCCGGGGATCCGGCGCCTCAGGGAAATCGCAGCAGCTTCAGGGCGGGGGCCGAACATGCTGGGGGTGTCGTACAGGTTCTCATGCTGTGGGGCATTCCCATTGGGGGGAAGGCTGGCTGCATGGCCCCTTTCAAGTTACCTCACCGGGGCCCGCGTGGGCATGCGGTGAGGTGCAGGCATCATGCAGGCTACCCCCACTCTTGTCCGAGTGGCTATGCCCCGGCCCGCGGGTGGCCAGTCACGGGTGGCCTGCAGCTCACCTTGGCCCGTGTGGGCCTGCGGCAAGGTGCGGGCCGTGTGCAGGCTCCTTCCGCTTTTGCCCGGTGTCGCTTGGGCTCCGTAACGCGGGGGTCAGTTGTGAGGTGCGTGCCTGTCAAGATCCTCCCGCGTTTGCCTGGTTTTCCCTCCTGCAGGAGGGGCGGCGGCAGGGCCTCCACCCGTGGGTGAGAGGAAGTCAGGTCAGCCGTAATATTTTGTATATTTATTGTACTCACCGGGGCTCTCTGGTGGGTAAAGAGCGAGGCGAGGGGAGCCCCTCGCTGTTCCCGGTCCCTTTCCAAGTCTTGGCTGGGGGAAGTGACTCCTTCGCGGAATTTCCTATCCTCGGCTTCGGAAAAGTGATCACGTTGATCCCATCTTGGGTGGAGTATAGCGGCCCGTGCTGCTGCGACCCCTGGCCGCTAACAGACTGCAGCTGGGGGAGCCTAGGCCCAGGACTGAGGGGGGGGGGGGACTGCGGCGACCGGGCTCTCTCCGAGTCCTCCTTTACCCGGGCGTTGTGGTGCCGGGTTGGTGCCGGTGGATCCGGGGAGGCTTGGGGAGGGCGGCGAGCGCGTGGCTCCCCCTTCCCCCGTGCAATGCTCACTGGCACCCACCGCGCAGTCTCCTGTTGCCTCAGTTTCCCTGGTGCGAGCTCCTCGGCCATCGTGGGTGCAGGAGTAGAACTAGGCTCGGGAGGGGCATGGTTGCTGCGCCGTGTCCCCGGACACGTTGGTGAAATGCCCCCCGCTGGTTTGCTTGGTCTCCAAATGGAGGCATGGGTTCTAATTAAACACTGACATAACTATTTACCGTGGGAGGCACGTCGGTGTCGCCGGGAAAGGGGGTCCCGTTGCGCTTTCCACACCCTCCCCATCACGCAAGATAGGGGCATTGCGGCCTGGTTTCCCGAGAAAGCGGGGCTGCCTGCATGCTGGCCAGGCCAAAAACGGGACCTGCAGGCCCCTTTTTTAACGCCTCACGGGCAGGAACGGCACAGCGCTCGGGGTCTCCCCACTGCCTGGCGGTACTTGCTCATGAGTACTTGTGAAGTGGGTTCCGGCCGCACTTGCACAAGAGTGAGACCGAGTGGCGGCACTGCAGGATTCTCGGTGTGGTTTACCACCATCCTCGCCGAGGCATCACGCCTGCCAGCGGTGTCGTGTTCCTTGGTCGGAAGTACCGCGACGTCATGCAGAGCGAAGAGTCACGGGTAACACAATGTCAGTAGTTTTATTGTGCCACTTGCCTTGGGAAGTACTTTGAATTGCGCTGAATAATGTGAGAGCTAAAGAGACAGAGGTCCCATTTTCAGTTTTCTTGTTTCTGTTCAGTCATTATGAAATCAGGGGACCGACTAACAATGAAAGGCAGCGGCCACCAAACTATCAAACCTCACATGGTAGGCCTACGCTCAACTCCTGATATCTGAGATATGTGTATAGCGATTGCGTAAAGCTGTTACACCACATCTAGGTGCCAAATTTCCTTTTATTGTACACAATTCAATATGCTTCCGTGCCGTACCGGCAGACCACGAGACACAGCAAGGAACTGTGAAGTGAAATTGATTTGGTGCCATGGCAGGACATTTAGTTTCACGGAGTAGCATCGCAGTTGAGGCTTTTTGGCTTTGCTTTATAGCATGCTGTTTAATATCCTCCTTTAAGCTCCCCCCCCCCCCTCTCCGTCCCACCTCGCGGGGATGCCCGCGCGGGACTTACTCTGCCCCTGCTGCACACCCTGTGGTCCGGCCCCACAGGAGGCCCGCCGGCCTCCGTGCTAGTCTGTGCAGCTGTGTTTGTGGCCCGAAGCGGTGGCAGAGTTGAGAGGAATTTCAGCCGGCCTCTCCCCGATCAGGTGACCCCAACTCCGGCGCGCGGTGAGCGGGCTGGCTGTGCTTCGCATCCCCAAGCAAAGAGGTTGACTTCAGGTGCATAGTACCGAATCGAGGTGTCCGTCCGTGATCTGGTTCGGCCAGAGGTGTCGGTACACACATGTGCGGCCTGTGGGTCACGAGTTCGAGCCCCGATGGGCCAAGGTAGAATTGCACCCCACCAGCCACATCGCACCGTGCGCACGCTCACAGATGTGGCCCCGGCGGCCTGGGGGGGGGGGGGGGTGCAGCGAGCGGCGCTATGCAGAGGACTTCATCCAGCGAGCCAGCATGCGGGGAGATTGCCAGCAGAGCCCTTGGGCCCTCCCCGGCCCCACAGACAAGCTGCTTTCGCCCCAGCTTTACCATGCTGGGGCGGCTTCGGAAGTGCGGGGTGCCCGGTTCAGTGAACCACGGCAACCTCGGTTGAATAGTCACGGTGTGGCGGGAGGCAAGGTCGAGGCAGCTGGGTGATATTAATCTCCACCGAACCTATGCCATGAGTGGATCCCAACAGGGCCTATTCAGACTCGCATCTTGCGGAAGGCTGTAGGGAGGGACTATGTTGGGTAACCGTTACGCACCGGAATTAGACCCTGTGGGTGTATGTTGCGGCGAGGCCGGCTGTGCTCTGATGCGCCGGGAGTTACGATGAGGCGCACATGGCGGGTGGTGACCTCTCCTTGCTAATAGCCTGCGGCCTGCCGGATAACCGTATTACTGGGACGCACGAGTCAGGCAGCCCCGACACCCCATGTCGAGTGCTCCCCCGACAAACGCAGCGCTAGGCCTGCACACCCTGCCAGCTACTTAGCCGTAGCAAATGGCGAGGCGAGTTTTCAGCACGCAGACGCAGCAATGGGCGTTCAGATCATTGAGATCTTGGGGCGCACATGGCTGCTCGCAGGCACCGGAGGCAACAAGCTCCATACCGCCTGTTACGATGGTGAAGGTGCGGGGTCACTGTAGGAGAGTAGGGTCTGCAATCCTATGATCACCCCGATTTTTTGCTTTTGCTTCATTGGTTTACGACTTTCTCCGGCTGTGGGCCTGCCAATCAGACCCACAGCCTAGCTGTTCTCTCTCGAAATTAACACACATGTACATTAGGTGCATCCACTAATTGGAACTGGGCCGCCTTGTCAGTCCCTGTCTCAGCATACCACAGGTATCCAGGGCATCGGTGTACCCAGGGCCTACCAGGGGCTGAAGCATGTATTATGCCACCCCTGGAATGGCCGCCCAAATCTGACACAACTGGCTGCACGACAGCTGGGGCCACGTGGTGTAATCACCCGTTGCTGTAGGTGTAGTATTCCTACACCTAAACCCTAAAATGGACACATGGATTCCTATCAGTCACTCCTATAGCAGGCCTTATCAATCCTGAAGGCAGAGTGCCGGGAATCATGTGGGACGGTGCTCTGGCGCGAGCTGAGCCCGTCGACGGCTTGCGGAACCAAGTCCTAATAGCCGTTCCATGGTGACGCGGGCCAACTACTTTTAATGCATTATAATCCTTGCGGTTATTTGCTAACTTTGGCATCACATCACCTACACATGTCGAGTAAGGTGTCATACGAATGGGAATACGAACCCCTCGCCAGTCCTGGCGACGGGGTTAGCATTCCCCCCTTTTAGAGGGACACGACATGGAAGTAACCTTGAACCCCGGTTAAAGTTGACTCAAGCCTCAGCATCACAAAATGGATGCTGCCACCAGACACAAGTCTGACCTCCTGCTGCTGGGGGACCTTCCAGCAAGGGGAGCTTGGACAAAGGGTTTCCTGTCGAGGGCGGTGTTAGCACCATCCCAGACAGGGTTTGTGTATCCCAGGTAGGCAGGGCTGAAAGGAAGGTGATTGCAAGTGGCACCCCGGTGCTCACTATGCATAGCCCGGCTCAAACCAGTTTCGGGGGCACACCAGCCCCTGAGCTGGCGCGAAGCCGGACAAAGGATAGGGGTGTAACCACCCCCCTCCTGGCTCCACCCATAGGTAGAACCTAGTCACGGGCCAGCCCCTTTTCTTAGAATAAAGGTAGGAGCGAGTCCCCTTCCCAAATTGGATAATCAGATAATCGGATAACTCCGAATCACGAACCACTTTCCACGAAAGGAACTCTTGACTATTTCTGAAGACTCTCCCTTGTGGCTAAGGAGTAGCCACCCTGCACCAGCAGGCACCACCTAAGCGCTTGCGGTTTGCTGTACGTCTCCTACGGATCAAGACTGCCCAGCTCGACGAGACCCGAGTTCCCCGCCATCTCTGACCTTTTACCTACCTCATCAGCCCAGCTGAGAGTCGTAGGTGTGACGAGACCTGCGGGACCGGCTATCTTCAGAACCTGCACGACGCTTATCTAGCACGCCCACCGAGGGACCCTCGAGTGAGTGCACCTAGGGTTTGAGAAGCCCTAAAACCCCGAGCAGCTCCAGCATCGAAGTCTGTCTCCCCAGCATCCACGAGATCTGCGTGGGGGCCCTTCCGCTTCTTGCTGTTCCCCGCGTTGTCCGACCACTTGCCGACCGGCTTGTGGCCCTCTTCACGACGCTCCAAGATTATTTGCATCACCGGTCTGGTTGCTCCAGACTGGCTCTTGCTCCCCTTCAACAGAGGAGTACCACGGACCCTCCTGGTCCACTCCCGACGCCATCTGGACTCCCCCGCTTGGGTTGCCACTGCCAAGATCCGCTGCCCCTTCCTGGGCCCAGCATCATCGACAGCAGACACCTTCGTGGGACAGCTCGCCCTCCATCCTGGTCGCCGCCGCGCCTCCTGGTCCGAGGAACAGCCGAGTCCGACGTCACCCACTCACCTGGTCGAGGTGACTTCAGCCGGTACCCCCCCTGGTACCCACACGATCGCTGGCTAGCGGTTGAGAACTGAGTCCCCTCTGCTTTCAGGTTTCCTTCATCACCGATCCCGGCTTGGATCGCTCTGAACATCGTCACTGGTCGCCTGCCAGCAACTTCTTCTTTCAGGCTCCTGAGACTACACGAGGACTCCCGACATCTTGCCGAACTTCACGCAGCCGCAGCCTCCGGGCTAGGTAACTCGAGCATCTCGGTGCTCCATCGCAGGTTCGCTCTACAAGTGTCCAGTTCCTTTTTCGTTTAGTCCCACTGATCGGAACACTCCGGAATCAGTACCTCCAGACTCTAACCATTCGCATTTCACTGTTAGTGTAGATGGTTTCTCGTGCCCCTCGGGCATTTGTGTAAATTGTGCAACTGAAGTATTTTCCTAAGAGTTTTGTAGTGTGCTTAGCTCCCTGACTCATAAAGAGCCAGGGTAGTCTTGTTATAAATAAATATCCTTTTATTTTCATAACAACTTGTGTGGAGTCCTTTCACTTGGTGTTCAAGGGGTATATGTGATGGTAAACAGCTGGCTTAACACGCCCTCTAGAGTTTAGCCTAAGACTGCTCGTATCCACGCTACTAGGATAGCTGGTCTATAAGGTTGACTTACAACCAATCATCAATAAGGGTCGTTTGGAATGATACACAGTGATCACTAGAATAGTGAGCACTACATATCAGGCCAACTTCTCACATTGGTGAGCAGCGGTTGGGATTTGAGCTTGCTGTTGTTTTACCACACACGTATCCTAAGAATATCGCAGTGAAAGATCACATAAGTACCCAGGTACATATAACTTAACTTAGAATACTCCGAGTTCTACTGAGCCGGCTGTTGTAGTGTAACAGGGCTTAGCACACCCTGACTACAACTCTTAGCAAGGGATCTGTAGGTAAACCCATAGTGTAGGTAGGTGCAACACTTACACCCTACTAGAAAAGCATGTCGGTCCACGGAGAGTCTGCAGGGACTCCCTTAGTGGTCAGTGACCCTCCACAGGTCGTGTCACGATATGCAACTCTTAGCTTCAAGGAGATGAGACAACTGTGTGCCTCCAGGAAGCTAAACCAGGGTTCTAACCCTACCATCGCAATACTGATAGGTCTCTTAGAGGCGTACGATGCTAGGAGGTCCTCTAACCCAGGTCCCCCCAGTGCAGATGGGAACATGCCTCCCTTAGAGGGAACCCTCGGTGACCCAGACCTCGACCTCCACACAGAGGAGGAGGACGAGGACGAGTTATCGGGAGACGAGGCAGACAAAGGTCCAGTGGTAGTCGGCAAGCTTACAAGGACCAACTTAAGCAGGCATGAGAATGGAACTGGGGGAGCCCCGGGCCCACGCTCAAGCAGGCTTAACCTTGGGAACGGACGAGCTAGGTCTCTCTCCAGAGGCTCTGGCAGATCGGTTCATACACATGTCTCTCAGGTACCTTCTCAGAGAGGAATGACTTCCCCTCAGAGGAGGGAGCATGAAGCGAAAATGCGGGAGGTCAATCTGAGGATCGAGCGGGAAGAACTTGCCCTCGCCAAAGAAAGACTTGCCTTGGCCCGAGAGCAGAAATTAAGTGGGTTAGACCCCACTGGTGGCAGCATTCTCAATAGAGAGAAAGACAGGGGTATAGACACTAGACACCTGAGTAAAATAGTGCCCCCCTTTAAACAAGGGGACGACATCCACAAGTGGATAACTGCCTTGGAGAGGGCCTGCACTGTCCAGTGCGTCCCCCCAAGTCAGTGGGCAGCTATACTGTGGCTTTCCTTTGAAGGTAAAGGAAGGGACAAGCTCCTCACTACAAGAGCTGAGGATGCTAACAACTACCAAGTCCTGAAGAACACACTGATTGATGGGTTCGGCTTAACCACGGAACAGTACCGGGTGCTGTTCCGGGACACCCAGAAAATTCAGTCTCAGGATTGGGCTGACTTTGTCGATTGTGCCACTAAGGCTTTGGAAGGCTGGTTGCTGGGTAGCAAGGTTACTGATTACACAGGATTGTACAATCTTATCATGCGAGAACAGATTTTAAACAACTGTCAGAACCAATTGTTGCATCAGCACCTTGTCGACTCGGATTTGACCTCTCCCCAAGAATTGGGAAAGAAGGCAGACAGATGGGTCAGAACAAGGGTCAAGCAGAACCAGAATCAGAACCAGGGTGGTCAGAAGAAAGCAGACCAAAAGGGTAACAAGAACGAACAAAATGACCAGAAGTCTTCGACAGGTCCCCAACAAACCAAAGAGGGTGGGGGTCAGGCTTCACAGAAGAAGAAGACTCAAGAAGGCCAGTCAAAAAGGTGGTGCCAATACTGTAAAAGTAAGACTCACTGGTTTAGTGAGTGCACCAAGAAAGGAGGGCAAACTCCTGCCACTGCAGCCCCTAAGGCACCTGCGCCCCCTAGTACAGTCAGCAGTGGTAGTGCGCCTCCCAAGGCATTAGTTGGGTTAAACTTGGGAACCGAGGGGAGTGACGACTTAGTCGGCACGCTCACTCAGGCCGTCCTTGTCTGTACAGGGGATATGGATATGTCCCCTGATGCCAGTCCCAATACATTGGGCAAATACAGACAGACACCTTTGATAAATGGAAAAGTGGCTCAGGCCTACAGGGACACGTGCCAGTGTTACCATGGTGACGCCTAACTTCGTGGACCCTGGACAGATCATGCTAGGTACCAGTTACCTAGTGACCAATGCCAGCAACGTCACTACCAATCACAGTATGGCAGTTGTTGATTTCTCCTGGGGAGGGGTAAGTGGCCCGAAAAAGGTTGTGGTTAGTTCAGACCTCCCCGTAGAATGTCTGTTGGGCAATGATTTGGAAACGTCACAATGGTCAGAAGTGGAGCAGAGGACTCACATGGAGATGTTAGGCTTGCCAGCACATGTCCTTGCTGTGACCAGGTCACGGGCCAAAAGATGCCCCACTGAACAGGTGCTGGATCCTGGAAGAACGGACCAGACACCTTCCAAGAAAAGGAGCAGTAAGGGTAAGGCTTCGCCTTCCCCCTTGCCCCAGGTCGTGGATCAAGTCTCCGAGGAGGCTGACATTAAAGAACTGAGGGAAACTGAGCCGCAAGAGCTTGAACCTGGTCAGGTTGAGTTTCTGGGCTCAGGGGGACCCTCCAGGGAAGACCTGGGGAAGGCCCAGTTAGACTGCCCCTCACTTGAACCCCTCAGACAGCAGGCCGCTGCTGAGGCTGCAGGGAACGCCACAGGTACCCACAAAGTGTACTGGGACGATGGACTCCTGTACTCCGAGGCAAGAGACCCCAAACCTGGTGCGACCAGGAGGCTGGTCATCCCCTTGTCTCTGAGAGGTTTCCTTCTCACCTTGGCCCACGAGATTCCCCTTGCAGGTCACTTAGGCCAGAATAAGACTTGGGACAGAATTGTTCCACACTTTCACTGGCCCCACATGTCCGAAGATACGAAGGAGTTTTGCCGCTCCTGTGTCACTTGCCAAGCCAGTGGTAAGTCAGGTGGCACGACAAAGGCCCCCCTCATACCACTACCAGTGGTGGGGGTACCCTTTGAACGGGTGGGGATCGACATTGTCGGACCAATGGAACCCCAGACAGCATCAGGGCACAAGTTTATACTGGTGGTGGTGGACCACGCCACCAGGTATCCTGAAGCTATTCCCCTTAGGACCACTACAGCACCTGTGGTGGCACGGGCCCTACTTGGAGTGTTCTCCAGAGTGGGCTTCCCTAAGGAGGTCGTCTCAGACAGAGGTGCAAACTTCATGTCGGGATATCTGACTGCTATGTGGAAGGAATGTGGTGTCAACTACAAGTTCACCACACCCTATCACCCGCAATGCAATGGGCTTGTTGAGAGATTCAACAGGACCCTAAAAGGGATGATTCACGGACTACCTGAAAAGCTTCGGCGGAGATGGGATGTCCTGATACCCTGCCTCTTGTTCGCCTACAGAGAGGTCCCGCAGAAGGGGGTTGGCTACAGCCCTTTTGAGCTTCTGTTCGGACATCCTGTAAGGGGACCCCTTTGTTTGGTAAAGGAAGGATGGGAGAGACCTCTCAGAAAGCCGGCATCAAACATTGTGGACTATGTGCTCGGTCTCCGCTCGCGGATGGCGGAGTACATGGAAAAGGCGTCTAAAAACCTGGAGGCGAGCCAAGAATTACAGAAAGCTTGGCACGACCAAAAGGCTGTCCTGACTGTGTACCAGCCTGGACAGAAGGTGTGGGTGCTGGAGCCAGTGGCCCCAGCAGCACTCAAAGACAAATGGTCTGGGCCCCACACGATCATTGAGCAAAAGGGAGAGGTCACCTACTTGGTAGACCTGGGAACTCCCCGGAGCCCCCACAGGGTGCTCCATGTAAACAGGCTCAAGACATATGTCGACAGGGAGGGCATGGGCTTGCTCATGGCCACAGATGAGGGACAGGAGGAGGAGAGTGACCCTCTCCCAGACCTGCTCTCTCAGAACCCTGACGATGGATCAGTAGATGGTGTTGTCTTTTGCGGCAGCCTCTCTGGACATCAACAAGAGGATTGTAAACAGGTTCTTCACTCCTTTCGACATATGTTCTCTCTGACACCCAGTCAGACCAAGTGGTGTACCCATGAGGTCGACACTGGGGACAGTCTGCCCGTAAAGAGTAAAATCTATCGGCAACCTGATCATGTCAGAGACTGCATCAAGACAGAGGTGCAGAAAAAGTTGGAGCTGGGAGTCATTGAACCCTCGGACAGCCCCTGGGCTAGTCCCGTAGTGCTCGTGCCGAAACCTCACACCCAGGGCGGTAAGAAAGAGATGAGGTTTTGCGTGGACTACAGAGGCCTCAATGCGGTCACTAAGACTGACGCCCACCCGATACCAAGAGCAGACGAACTTATCGACCGGTTGGCCTCGGCCAACTACTTAAGTACGTTTGACCTGACAGCTGGGTATTGGCAAATCAGGTTAGCTGAGGAGGCCAAGCCCAAAACAGCATTTTCTACCCCGGGTGGGCATTATCAGTTCGTGGTAATGCCCTTTGGTTTGAAAAATGCACCTGCCACCTTCCAAAGGCTGGTGAATCGAGTTCTCACTGGGTTGGACGACTTTTGTGCGGCGTATCTGGACGATATCGCTGTCTTTAGCTCCACCTGGGAGGATCACCTGGTCCACCTGAGGAAAGTGTTAGAGGCCCTGCAGAAGGCAGGCCTCACTATCAAGGCCACCAAGTGCCAGATAGGGCAGACACAGGTTGTATACCTGGGCCACCTTGTAGGTGGAGGCCAGGTTCAACCATTGGAGAGCAAAATACAGGCCATCCAGGACTGGGCTCCTCCAACCACCCAGACTCAGGTTCGAGCTTTCTTGGGCCTGACTGGTTATTACCGGAAATTTGTCAGAAATTATGGATCCATTGTGACCCCGCTAAACGACCTGACAAGTAGAAAGATGCCAAAAAAAGTTCAGTGGACAGCAAGCTGTCAGAAGGCATTCGATGACCTAAAGCAGGCCATGTGCACAGCACCTATCCTAAAGAGTCCAGACTACTCCAAACCATTCATTGTCCAAACAGACGCTTCGGAGCTGGGTGTGGGAGCTGTTCTATCGCAACTGAATTTTGATGGTCATGACCAGCCCATAGCTTTTATTAGCAGGAGGCTGACCCCCAGAGAGAAGAATTGGTCAGCTATTGAGAGGGAGGCCTTTGCTGTGGTTTGGGCCCTGAAGAAGTTGAGGCCATACTTGTTTGGCACTCACTTCAAGATTCAGACCGACCATAAGCCCCTCTTGTGGCTAAATCAAATGAAGGGTGAAAACCCCAAACTACTTAGGTGGTCCATTTCCCTACAGGGGATGGACTTCACAGTGGAGCATAGACCTGGCACTGATCATGGCAATGCAGATGGGCTCTCCAGGTATTTCCACTTAGAGCAAGAAGACTCACCTGGTCAAGGTTAGCTTATTGTCCCAAAGTTTGGGGGGGGGTCATGTAGGAGAGTAGGGTCTGCAATCCTATGATCACCCCGATTTTTTGCTTTTGCTTCATTGGTTTACGACTTTCTCCGGCTGTGGGCCTGCCAATCAGACCCACAGCCTAGCTGTTCTCTCTCGAAATTAACACACATGTACATTAGGTGCATCCACTAATTGGAACTGGGCCGCCTTGTCAGTCCCTGTCTCAGCATACCACAGGTATCCAGGGCATCGGTGTACCCAGGGCCTACCAGGGGCTGAAGCATGTATTATGCCACCCCTGGAATGGCCGCCCAAATCTGACACAACTGGCTGCACGACAGCTGGGGCCACGTGGTGTAATCACCCGTTGCTGTAGGTGTAGTATTCCTACACCTAAACCCTAAAATGGACACATGGATTCCTATCAGTCACTCCTATAGCAGGCCTTATCAATCCTGAAGGCAGAGTGCCGGGAATCATGTGGGACGGTGCTCTGGCGCGAGCTGAGCCCGTCGACGGCTTGCGGAACCAAGTCCTAATAGCCGTTCCATGGTGACGCGGGCCAACTACTTTTAATGCATTATAATCCTTGCGGTTATTTGCTAACTTTGGCATCACATCACCTACACATGTCGAGTAAGGTGTCATACGAATGGGAATACGAACCCCTCGCCAGTCCTGGCGACGGGGTTAGCATTCCCCCCTTTTAGAGGGACACGACATGGAAGTAACCTTGAACCCCGGTTAAAGTTGACTCAAGCCTCAGCATCACAAAATGGATGCTGCCACCAGACACAAGTCTGACCTCCTGCTGCTGGGGGACCTTCCAGCAAGGGGAGCTTGGACAAAGGGTTTCCTGTCGAGGGCGGTGTTAGCACCATCCCAGACAGGGTTTGTGTATCCCAGGTAGGCAGGGCTGAAAGGAAGGTGATTGCAAGTGGCACCCCGGTGCTCACTGTGCATAGCCCGGCTCAAACCTTTCGGGGGCACACCAGCCCCTGAGCTGGCGCGAAGCCGGACAAAGGATAGGGGTGTAACCACCCCCCTCCTGGCTCCACCCATAGGTAGAACCTAGTCACGGGCCAGCCCCTTTTCTTAGAATAAAGGTAGGAGCGAGTCCCCTTCCCAAATTGGATAATCAGATAATCGGATAACTCCGAATCACGAACCACTTTCCACGAAAGGAACTCTTGACTATTTCTGAAGACTCTCCCTTGTGGCTAAGGAGTAGCCACCCTGCACCAGCAGGCACCACCTAAGCGCTTGCGGTTTGCTGTACGTCTCCTACGGATCAAGACTGCCCAGCTCGACGAGACCCGAGTTCCCCGCCATCTCTGACCTTTTACCTACCTCATCAGCCCAGCTGAGAGTCGTAGGTGTGACGAGACCTGCGGGACCGGCTATCTTCAGAACCTGCACGACGCTTATCTAGCACGCCCACCGAGGGACCCTCGAGTGAGTGCACCTAGGGTTTGAGAAGCCCTAAAACCCCGAGCAGCTCCAGCATCGAAGTCTGTCTCCCCAGCATCCACGAGATCTGCGTGGGGGCCCTTCCGCTTCTTGCTGTTCCCCGCGTTGTCCGACCACTTGCCGACCGGCTTGTGGCCCTCTTCACGACGCTCCAAGATTATTTGCATCACCGGTCTGGTTGCTCCAGACTGGCTCTTGCTCCCCTTCAACAGAGGAGTACCACGGACCCTCCTGGTCCACTCCCGACGCCATCTGGACTCCCCCGCTTGGGTTGCCACTGCCAAGATCCGCTGCCCCTTCCTGGGCCCAGCATCATCGACAGCAGACACCTTCGTGGGACAGCTCGCCCTCCATCCTGGTCGCCGCCGCGCCTCCTGGTCCGAGGAACAGCCGAGTCCGACGTCACCCACTCACCTGGTCGAGGTGACTTCAGCCGGTACCCCCCCTGGTACCCACACGATCGCTGGCTAGCGGTTGAGAACTGAGTCCCCTCTGCTTTCAGGTTTCCTTCATCACCGATCCCGGCTTGGATCGCTCTGAACATCGTCACTGGTCGCCTGCCAGCAACTTCTTCTTTCAGGCTCCTGAGACTACACGAGGACTCCCGACATCTTGCCGAACTTCACGCAGCCGCAGCCTCCGGGCTAGGTAACTCGAGCATCTCGGTGCTCCATCGCAGGTTCGCTCTACAAGTGTCCAGTTCCTTTTTCGTTTAGTCCCACTGATCGGAACACTCCGGAATCAGTACCTCCAGACTCTAACCATTCGCATTTCACTGTTAGTGTAGATGGTTTCTCGTGCCCCTCGGGCATTTGTGTAAATTGTGCAACTGAAGTATTTTCCTAAGAGTTTTGTAGTGTGCTTAGCTCCCTGACTCATAAAGAGCCAGGGTAGTCTTGTTATAAATAAATATCCTTTTATTTTCATAACAACTTGTGTGGAGTCATTTCACTTGGTGTTCAAGGGGTATATGTGATGGTAAACAGCTGGCTTAACACGCCCTCTAGAGTTTAGCCTAAGACTGCTCGTATCCACGCTACTAGGATAGCTGGTCTATAAGGTTGACTTACAACCAATCATCAATAAGGGTCGTTTGGAATGATACACAGTGATCACTAGAATAGTGAGCACTACATATCAGGCCAACTTCTCACAGTCACGGCACAGGGAGGCCCACACCTGCCGCTCCAATGTTGACCGGCAAGCTGGACATAACACAGCAGGGGCATTTACAGTCACAAATTTGAGAAATTTAGCTCTTATGTGTGAAAATTCTTGGGGCGCAAATCTAGCACACAATTTGCAGTCACTGCAACAATGCCCAACAGCCTGGAATCCTAAGCAAACCACTCAACCTCCCCGTGCCTTACAATATGTAAGGTCCTCAGGTTACGGAACTGGTGCTCATGTAGAGTGCTGCTCGGTGACCCGACGCCTCGGGTCGCAGATCGCGCCATAAAATAACTCTTTGTAGAATTTAAGAAAACAAATAGTCGTAGTCCAGCCCTGTGGGATACTAAGATCCAGTGACCCAGCTGCCCACAGGAAAGGCAGAGCTAGCACACAGTGGATACATGCTACCGATAACATGCAGGGGTTTTTATGGTTCCAGTCAGGGACCTTAAAGTATGCTGCAATTTTGCACTGGCCATTCGCCAAAGTGCAAAGTGAGACTAAAGGCAGCTACGTTGGCTCTGGTGCGTTTAACAGGGCATTTTAAGGTTTGAGGCAGGAATGCCTACTTGCGTACTACAGCACAGGCGGTAGTATTAGCAGCTGCCCTTGGTAAACACTTAATTGAGGGCCCCTGTTTGGGAGCAGCGTTGGTTTTGATAAAGCCTAGCACCCCTTTTATGCCCACCTAAGGGAAGGTACTGACAGTACACTGGCACACCCTTCCAATTTCTAAAAATGAGTTTGCATACAATATTCAGGGTGGTGGCGCGTTTTCAACATGGTTACACAGCAGCAGCTCACTATTACTACAGAAATAATAGGTGACCCTCCCACTTAGCATACAGGAGGTTCTGTTTACCAGTGAAACCTGCTAGTGATGGTAATTGGGAACACATGGCCTAAGCAGCGCAGGGGGAAGCTGTGCAGGTAGGCATACCGGGGTCGTTAAAGTGAAGCGCTGTGGGTCAGTATTGAGACCATTGACGTTAGTTTGCTCCCACAGGTGAGAGGATCGAACAGAAACCAGTTCTAGGTTGGCACCAATGGGATAAAGGACTGCGTCCTTTGCAGGCACAAGGAGTGGGTAACCAGCGGGTGGCTATAGACAATTAGGGGGCCATCCACGATGGGGGTAATTCAAAGGGTGGTCCAAGCAGACTGTTACAATTAAAGAAAGCTAAGTAGTCCATATGATGTGGTCCAAGATCTAGCTGTATTCTTCAGTTAGGATCCACAACAGGTACAGATTAAGCCTTGATTAATATCCTTGAATGCCCCACCAGGAGCAGCCTCCCTGCTGCTCAGCCCATCTCACCAACTGATCTTTCCTACCACTCAAACACACTCAACATTCCGATGACATCACACAGACTGAGCAGCAAGGCAAGGACAGCAACAGAGAGTAGATGCATTATAAACTTCCTAGATTACAACACATCCCCCCCTCATCAAATTAATGAAAATATGAACATGCAAAAACAATGTACTATAGTGCAAATTGTGAAGATAGTAAAATGCAAAAACAAAGTACATTATGCAACAAGGCCAAATAAATAAACTGTGCGAAGATAGAAAAACACACATCCCAAAAACCAATGACCTTCAAGTAAAAACTTGAAAAGATTAACATTGCTGACAACAAATCAAGATGATAAAAAGATAAACAATATCTACGCGTGCGCTCCCATGACGCACAGACCAACCAATCACACCAAGTAACCTATTAAGGGTACAACCAGACATACGTCTGAGAAGGCTTAGGAGTCTTCTAACGTGCATACTGATAACACGCAGTCCAACACCTCACACGAGGTACCACTAACCCAAAGGTAAAACCAGACAGTAAAGTCTGAGAAGCCATGACAAAGGTCTTCTAACGTGCACATCCACCACGCACAGGCCAACACTTCACACAAGTAACCAACACTCATGGGTAAAACCAGACAGGTAAGTCCGAGAAGCCTTAGTAAGGATCTTCTAACGTGCGCACCCATAACACACAGACCGACACCTCACACGAGGCAACCACCAACTCATGGGTAAAACCAGACAGGCAAGTCTGAGAAGACTTAGTCTTCTTACGTGCGCACCCATAACACACAGACCGAGACCTCACTCGAGGTAACCATTAACAAATGGTAAAACCAGACAGGTAAGTCTGAGAAGACTCAAATTAAGAATCTTCTGACGTGCGTACTCAAACACACAGACCAACACCTCACACGAGGTAAAGTTTAATTAAACACACACTATACACTCTTTCTCCCTCTTATCCATACAAACACACAACACAAACAACCCTCATAACCATCAACTCACAGGACCGGGAACACAAGACACCACCCCTACATCACCCATTTACGCACTACAGTGCAGTAGCATTTGCAGGACTTAGAAGGTAACACAAACACCCCCCCCTCTTCTGCACCTATAAGACTACAACTGCACACACCTAACACCATAAGCCAGCGATGCCATACAAAAAAACACATTTACTTATTACTCCAATATATCAATCAGAGAACATAGTAAGACTTCATAAGCATGAGAAATAACTAAGAGAGTATAAATATGGCATTAGATATAAAGCATAACACAGACTTCGCATGAGAACAGTGAATCAAAACAGTCAAAAAATGACCGGTGAGCGGCTTTGCACGCGTGGTTTCGAATCCCATCCTCGTCGCCAGTATTACAATTAAAGAAAGCTAAGTAGTCCATATGATGTGGTCCAAGATCTAGCTTTATTCTTCAGTTAGGATCCACAACAGGTACAGATTAAGCCTTGATTAATATCCTTGAATGCCCCACCAGGAGCAGCCTCCCTGCTGCTCAGCCCATCTCACCAACTGATCTTTCCTACCACTCAAACACACTCAACATTCCGATGACATCACACAGACTGAGCAGCAAGGCAAGGACAGCAACAGAGAGTAGATGCATTATAAACTTCCTAGATTACAACACAGACTCATGCATCATAGGTTTAAAGCATTCAAGAAGGATATTAAGGGACCAATTTGAACATGCCCCGCCACCCTAAAGGCGTCGATTGTTCTCAGGACTGCAGCTTTGCGAGTACAAACTCCTGGAGCTGCCCCGGTCCACTGGTCTTCGGTTAATAAGCTGTCATGGCTGCAGCTCCAAGGTTTTCAATTTCTGTTAGGTTCAGGGATAGCTCTCCACCAGCCAGGTCACATGACCGCAGATTATGCGAAGGCAGGTAATGAAAGCACCTTATGTTAGTCAGCGCCGGATACCACTGGGCGAAGGTATTCAATTAGTCAGAAGTGGAAATGTGAAAAATGTTGTTCCCACCAGCACAGGAGCTTTATGATCTGGTGCTGTCATTCGCCAGGCTGGGAAGATGTGGTTAGAGCACGACTGCCCACAACTACCTGTACAGCTGGCTTTCCTATTTCAGAAGAAGCAAGTGTTGAGTATGTACTCTCTGTCCTCTTATCCAAGTACGTGGCTAACTTCTTGGCATGTTGGGATACTGTAGCAAAAGGGTTATGGGACACATAGGCTGGGTGAGGGACGTACTCGAAATCTGTTCTTATGCCCAGGGTCTGCCTGCCTTGCCACTGGTTTAACAGCCCTTTAGTGGGAAGTAGAATTGCACTCTCACTCTGGTAGTTACAACCCAAAGAGAGGCGCTGCGAAACGCTGAGCGGCATCCGGCACGAGGGCCTTATTCAAACATCGGCTGGCACCAAATAGACGAATACCATGTACTTGGGCGGGGCATCCCTCTGCAACCATGGGTAGGTTTTGGGTCGCCCCAGTAAGACATAATTACCCGCGCTTTAGTAAGGACAGCAGGCGGGTGGTGGTCGTGCCATCTAACAGGGGTACTGCGGCGTATAAAAGTTAGTAAACGCTGCGTTAGAGCCTATTGGCAACAGGGTATCAATCTCCTGGCATTACCTTTATTCTGGAAAAGGGCAAGTTGTTGCACAGAAGGTTCCCCGTCGGTCTCCTACAGGCTTGCCTGCCCCCTGGGTTCTCCTGATAGGGGCTGAAGATTGGAAGGGGCACCTTCGGTGAACAGTATCACTAACACGGGGATAGTCAACGCCGGGCTATATATACCATGAAGTGCATGATTACTACTTTGGTTTTCCATAAGTTTTGGGGGTCAAACTAGGTTGGAGCTTTAAATCCACAGTCCTTAGGAAGCACTTAGCATTCCGCCAATCCAAGTAAGGGCAGTTGGCGATAGATCAGTAACAGCAAGGCGGGTAACAGACACCGGCTGGTCAGGCCTCTCGCTAAGTAGATAGGTGGAATATATATGTCTCTGGGCCTTACAGCGGGGTGGAGGCGGTCCCATCGCAGGGTACGCACAGGTGAAAACGGTGTGCTTCTCTAGGTTCTCATGAACAATACGGTTTGTGGTAGCACACTAAGCTAGTGGTTAGTCTGGGCCGCATTTACACAGCCCAGTAGGAGCACTTCAGCTGGGGGGGAGCCAGGCCCATTTAGAGGCACGCCTAGGGGGAAATGCGGGGCTCCCTATGGTTCCCATGACCTAGGCGGTGCGTGGCATCGCCTGCACCAAATGTTAGGCACCATAGTACAGACAGTGCGCCCTGTATTGAATCAGACAGATTCTCCATGCGGGTATGCCTAGGGGGCTCCACCAGAGGGAGCTGAGCGGGCAAAATTCCCTACAGGGAGAAGGGTGCAGGGCAAGTGCTGGAGGGCAGCCTTGCTCATTGTCGCAGTACGCTTAGTCATGGACATTCCTGTGCGCCTTCATTTGGCATGCACAAGGACTGTTCAAAGGGTCAAGTATAATTCTCCTTGCCATAATAGCCAAAGTAGGCAGGCGGGCCTGGGAGTATCACCTAGCAAGTGGGCTGCTGTCCCATAGTGGGCAGGCTGGTGTTCAGACACACTCGGCGCTAGAAGGACGGCAGCTAGGTGAGATCAGCAAATAGATGGGGCTTTGTGAGCCTGGGAGTCGGCATCGCCCCCGCCCAAACTTGGCTCGGGGCTGAGGCAACTGAAGCAGTGGAACTTTCCCTCATGGGGGTGGATAGTTCTTGGCACAACTTCCCAGGCCTAACGGGTCTTTTGTTTCATCAGACACTATCTGCCCCAGGCTAGCGTCAAGGGCTTTGGGGTATAGATGGGGCCATCTATAACCAGAGGGATGGTTCTCTTTCATCTAGATTGTAGGAAGCTCTAGACAGGAGAGGTGGCAGGTAAGACTAAAGCTGCTTTGGTGGGGGGGCTCTGGCGGGGACGGTGGCCGCCTCCAGAGCTGTGGCGGAGTTACAGGGCAATCTGGAAGCAGGCCGGTACCAAGGGTACCTCTGCGCAGCACCATAGGGGGTGCCAGAGCCAAATCCGAGGAGCCTCATGGGAGGGTCCCGGATGCCGTGTCGGCGCCCCGCTAGTCCTTCGGGCGGTTGTGGGCCTGAACAACTGGGGGGTTTGCTATGCTACGCTCCGCCCCGGGAAGGGGCGTGAGTAGAAGTTACCAGCGGTCACGTGATCCTGGAAGAGAATCACTTGGACGGCAGCATAGACGGGGTTCGCCCCAGTGCTGCCCGGCTCATCAGGAGGGCAGGCGGCCCAGTTGGTTGCCTGCCCTTGGATCGCCCGTAAGATAACCCACCTATTACATAACGGTGTATGTAATAAACCTGCAGCATTTTGTACCCAATAAAACAGTCTGAGTGTGTGTTATTATTGGGTAATGTATTTTGTTGGAGGGGAGACTGAGGGGTGCCAATGGCGATACTATGAGAAGGGTAGAAAACAAACACAAATCATCACACTTTACAAAAGGGAGAGGAGGCAGGGTGAGGGAGGTGGTAAACAGACATCTGGAGGGGGCGGGAGTAAAGGCAACACGACTAGAGTAACGCTTACACTGAGAGCAGATCAGAAATATGCGTAAACGTTAAAGAGACAAGCAGCGTCGTGCAAAAGATGTTATTAGCCAGTTAGGTGGGAAAATCCACAGACCTTTCCGTCGACGCACACACCGCTGGAATCAGAAGAGGAAACATCTCGAGCTCGCAAGCGGAATTATTGTTTTTAATCAGTAAAAATTTGGAAATATGCCTGTGTGAGGAAGGCAAGAGTGAGGCGGGAAGGTGTGCAGCAGGAAGCTAACGGAGCCAAGAGTGGGTGTAGCGAGGTGGGAGCTAGGGAAAACTTAGAATGGTGTGGGGAAGGAGAGAAGAAAATGGAGTACAGTGAGGGTGTGTGGGAGGAGGAATGGAAGACGGGGAGTATAAAAAGAAAGGAAGCGTGAGCCAGGAAGTAGGGAGGCGAATGCGCGCTTGGGTTATTCCAACCTAAAGGAAGGTGTGAATATGGTGCAGCATTGAGCAAAGTGGGAGAATGGTCTGTTTACAGAGCGAGAAACTGTAAGGTGGGTGAGTGCAGGGCATGAAAGCTGCAAACAGTGGGCCAGAAGGGAGGAAGGAATGTCTGCAGAGAAGCATCAAGAATGCAAGAGAGCGGGCTAAGAGAAATAGGACAACTAGGAAGAGAGGCCTTTTCTCATATTCTTATCTAACCAGAACAGAGCTTGGTGTGCCAGTCTAGGCAACATACACCCCATAGCCCACTCTGCCCTCTCGCTCTTAGGGCCGGTCCACATTCGGCTCACCTGTATACCGCCTGCTGTCCCATCTGCCTCTTAACTCGGAGAACGAGAGGGACCTGTCCCTTTCACAACAAGAATTCACTCTCCAACCCTAGGAGAGTGAGATCTAATTCACAGGGCCGCCGTTTAGCAGTCTTTCTCTCAAAGTACCCTTTGCCCCCCTGGCTTCAGTTAAGGTGAGATTTTTTTTCTTCATGCTTAAAAATATGCCTAATTTGTGTTCCCTGTGTTGTTATATTGCAGGCGTTTTTATAGCTCAGCCTTCTCCACTTACTTTGCCTCTTGGAGCTTTGGCCAGACATCGCCTGCTGCCCTGCAGGAGAGGGAGGGGTTGTTTTCTCTAACCACTTTGGTGTGTGGTTAGGTGGCCTGAAGGGTGGGCATTTCCTTACAGAGATATTCCACACGGGGTTATTTGTGCACAGTGGTTGTCAGTGAGGGGGGGCTGAACTAGCCTTGCGTCCTTGCCCCCTTGCCCCATGACGCTCCTCTCGCATGCAACGAGGGTGCTGCCCTCGACTCATGACTGTGTATAGTTTGAATGAGAAAATAATACTGTGGTGGCTCAGCTAGATGTTAGGTATGTTTAGGGATTCTGCAGGCAACTCCTTGGTCCTAGTGACCGAGGAGTTCTTCGTGTCTGTGTTCCCACCTGTATTCTTTGTTGTGCTTAGTTCTAAAGCGTGCACGAAGCAGAGAAAGCCACGGGGGAGATCCCTGCAGGCGTCTTCCTCTTCGCTTGCTCTAGTGACAAACCATTGAGGCAGTCAGGGTGCCGCCTCCTCTCTTCGTGAGCCAGAAGATTCCACCCAGCGCACGTGAGAAAATGATTCTACTGTCTTTGACATGACACCTGCACCTGGCCAAAGACTCTCCACCTAGGTGACACCTGGGCACACGGAGGAGGATGCAGAAAGCACAACTGAAAGACGTAGTGAACAGAGGGAGAATTCCTGCCACTACTTATAATTAACAGAGGACGAAGGGGGAGGGGACAGGGGGTACACGTTCCATGTAAACCTAATCTGTCGAAGGAGACCAATAACGAATCGAACCCAGCGACAAACTGACTGTCACATACGGAGGAAAAAAGCAGGCGGTACGCCGACTTTGTGGCACACAGAAGCAGCCCCAAAACTACAAACTGAAAGAAACAGGGTATCTGGAATTGCCTATATGACAACGTCACCCAGAATCTGCTGAGAGGAGAACGGCAAGGAGCCATTTATAGAGAGATAGTGGCTCAAACAGGCACAACAAGTTGTATCAAACCTGTGAGGTGGGAACTAAAGGCAACCGCAAAAGGGACTTAATGGACAAATGAACAGAAAACGCAAAACGCGGTACGGCTGCGACGAAGAGTGTAGAACATGACTGAAAGAGGAGAGAGGGTTGCCAAGATGTGTAAAGACACGTCCGTTAGAGATGACCAAAAGACAAAGTATTAACAATTCTCCCACCATAAAGGAGAGGTACCTTGTTGCTCTCAATGTTCAAAACTAGGATTGCCGGTGCCACGCTGCTGGTTAATGGGCCAGGGTTATCTCGTAACAACTGATGCCCGTGACTTCGCCAGCCCTCCCGGAAACAAGCGCGCGCCTCGCGCTCAAAGTAAAAAAAAAAAAAAAAGTTGGATGAGAGACAGCAGGGGGAGGGGAGAGAGGAGGGAGCCTGCGCCTGTTTTCCTTGTGGGAGCGAGCAGGAACCATCTGTTAATTACAAACAGATGGTTTGAAAGCTCGCTCCCGCAAGGGAATCGCCAAACGTGCATGCGTTGCCATTCAAAGCAATGCAATGCGTGCACGTTTTTGACTGCAAAACAGAATCGATTTCTAAAGGTCTTTTTCCTAAGCAGCGCTTGCGCGCTGCGTAGGCGAGACCTAAAAACGATTGCTTTATTTAAAAGCAGTCACAGACATGGTGGTCTGCTGACCCTAGCAGGCCACCATCCCTGTGATTGTAGCGATTCCTAATGGGTCGCAAATTGCGACCTACCTCAATAATATTTATGAGGAAGGTCAATTTGTGAGCCGCTAGGAATCACTTAAAGAAACTCTATAAGTTTCATAAATTAGGAATGGCAATTTCCTAATTTCGATACACAGAGAATCGCAATTAGG
Organism: Triturus cristatus; assembly: GCF_964204655.1. Lineage (NCBI taxonomy): Eukaryota > Metazoa > Chordata > Amphibia > Caudata > Salamandridae > Triturus > Triturus cristatus. The sequence goes on from NC_140586.1 coordinate 203,752,967, forward strand.
TAATTGCTATTCCCAATATTGATACACCTGATGCTGTCTTTTATCCCAAGCTGAAATAAACAGTGCCACCAACTCCTCAGAACAACATTCCAGGCCAATACATGCTGGCTAAGCACTGATACTTTAGCACTAACTCTTTAGCAAACTTTGTACAGTTCCCATCCTGGGCCGTTTAGGTACCATCTTCATAGATCCTGCACTTTTGCATATTTTGCACAGCACCCATTTTGGGTTGTTCAGGTACTGGTTTCACAGTATGATGGTCCAGCTTTACAGGTGTTGGCTTAATGAATTTAAGGATAAATTGTGATTAATATCATAGGCTTTACCTAGACATTATGTTCTGTAGCAAATTTTGCACTTTTTTACATTGAGCTGTTCAACTGCTGGTACATAGGAACCAATGACTCATTGTGTCCAAATTCATGGTTTAAAATGGAAGCACAGGCACTTTGTCTAGCCTTGCACTATATGAAAACCTCCTGATGCAAATCAGTCCAATGCTGGATTCAGAAAAGATGGTCTATTTTGAGGTATAGTAGTCGCATTGCTCTAATATTGTACAAGTGTAATGGTTGTATTCTTCATGTTTTATTTTACACAAATGTAATGATTTTTATTAACTATGCGCATTGGTAATAACATTTGATTTGATATAATTTGATTAAAAAATGCAGTGTTTGTAAGGGTAATGTGTGTGTATTGTGCTGTAGTGATGTTTGAGTACGTTAGAGAGTCCACACCCAGTTACGCATGTAGGCCCTGTGTGAGGTGTTTATACTTACCAATGAGCAACTTGTCACTGAAATCCCCTACAACCGAGCATCGTGCAAAAGGTGACTGTAAGAAGATGTAGCTGTCTTTTGTGCTTCTAGCAAAGGCAGCCTGGGCATCAGTGATGCAGCCCCTGGCATTGCAGACAGCTTGCATGTTGATGGGTTGCCCTCTGTGTCTGCTGCAGAAAAGGTGTGCTGTGGGGCAGGTATGGGGGGACGTAATTGTCCAAATTTGATTCTGTGGAATTCCACAGATTTACATTAAAATTCAGCAAGATTCTGAAGAATTCCACAATGGGGCGGAGTGGGAATTTGGCACTATTTTCTTAGCGCAAAATGTACACTTGCGTCCAAAAATGGATACGAGGATCTATTTTGCTCTGAGAAATAGCGCAGCCAAATACTAAATGCACTGCAGAGCATACCCCTCAGCACCCTTACATACTCTGCAGTAATCACTGTAGAGTATGTATGGGTGCCGAGGGGTTTGCACTGTAGTGCATACCCTTTGGTGCCCTTGCACACTCTGCTGCAGTGATTACTGCAGAGTATGTAAGGGCGCTGAGGGGTATGCACAGCACTGCAGTAATCACTGTAGACTATGTAAGTGTGTTGAGGGGTTTGCACTGTAGTGCATACCCTTTGGTGCCCTTGCACACTCGGCAGTGATTACTGCAGAGTATGTAAGGGCGCCGAGGGGTATGCACAGCACTGCAGTAATCACTGTAGACTATGTAAGGGTGCCGAGGGGTTTGCACTGTAGTGCATACCCTTTGGTGCCCTTGCACACTCTGCAGTGATTACTGCAGAGTATGTAAGGGCGCCGAGGGGTATGCACAGCACTGCAGTAATCACAATAGACTATGTAAGGGTGCCGAGGGGTTTGCACTGTAGTGCATAACCTTTGGTGCCCTTGCACACTCTGCTGCAGTGATTACTACAGAGTATGTAAGGGCGCTGAGGGGTATGCACTAGGGGTGGGCGGAATTTGCGGAATTAACCTTCGCAAATTATCGCGAGAATGTTTAAAATTATCGCAAACAAGCAGAAATATCGCGAAGATGCGGAAGTTTTTTTCCGGCATGTTCGCGAGATTTTCTGCATGGTTGCGGGTCGCCAACTTACCCATGTGGTTGCTTGCGGGCGCGGCCATCTTGTTTTGAGTTGTTCTCGCGGTGCATGATCGCGAGAAGAAAGACGTGATCGCGCGACGCATGACGTCACTGCGGGCGCGAACTGTCGCGAGACAGCGCAAATGGCTAAAAACAATACAACATCTCATGGAGAACGCGACCGGATCAAGAAAACTTGTCGGCGAACGCAGGGATTCAGGTAAGGCGATCGCGCGCGCGCGAGAATGTATCATTTTACAGCGCGAGCAAGAAACAAATTATCGCCAAGCTGCGGAAACCGGAATTTTTGACATTTTCGCGCTCTCCGCGGAGCGCAAAAATGTCAAATTATCGCAATTTCCGCGAACGGAACGAAATTTTTGCCCAGGCCTAGTATGCACAGCACTGCAGTAATCACTGTAGACTATGTAAGTGTGTTGAGGGGTTTGCACTGTAGTGCATACCCTTTGGTGCCCTTGCACACTCGGCAGTGATTACTGCAGAGTATGTAAGGGCGCCGAGGGGTATGCACAGCACTGCAGTAATCACTGTAGACTATGTAAGGGTGCCGAGGGGTTTGCACTGTAGTGCATACCCTTTGGTGCCCTTGCACACTCTGCAGTGATTACTGCAGAGTATGTAAGGGCGCCGAGGGGTATGCACAGCACTGCAGTAATCACAATAGACTATGTAAGGGTGCCGAGGGGTTTGCACTGTAGTGCATAACCTTTGGTGCCCTTGCACACTCTGCAGTGATTACTGCAGAGTAGGTAAGGGTGCCGAGGGGTATGCACAGCAGTGCAGCCAGTGGGTTTTAAACATGGCCAGAAGAGGGAGCTGTGCCTCTATGTTTAAAAGTCACTGCAGATTAAAGTTTCATCTGCAGTGGTTTTTAAACATAGAGGGACTGCTCCCTTTCTAGCCCTGTTAAAAAACACAAGCACTGCAGATCAGTTCTGTAGGTAGAGAAGGGGAATTTATTAGCAATTCAAATTCCTCCAATTTGACCAGTGGTGAAAATCCACCCACCCCTAATAGTGAACTGGTCAAAGTGCCTTGTGGGTGCAGTCAATGGCACCTAGCACAAGAGATATTTTGCCAAAGGTATAGAATTCCCTGACCACCCTTTTTAGGTCTCGCCTGCGAACGCAGCGCGGAGCGCTGCTTTCGGCGAGATCTATTGTTGCTGACTTGCCTCGGAAGGGGGACAGGAGATGTGCACGCACAGGCTTTTGGCGGATTTGAGTTGGTGTACGCGCCTACAGCCACGCGGCGTGCACATCTCCTGTCCCCCTTCCCTCGCAAGCCAGCATGCAGTTTCGCTTTCGTCCTCACCAGCCTCCTGTAATTCACGCACGTACAGACAGACACGCGACGTGCACATCTCGTGTTCCACTTCCAAGGCAAGTCATTAATTTTGTGCCATCATACTCACTGTTGCCACTGATCCTTTGAACATTTGCGCTGCAGATCTGGACGATGCTGTTAAAATCTCGGGACGGGGAGCGCTGCGGGCCCAAGTGCCTGTACATGGTGGCGGTAGTGCGTCTGCTTTTTCTCGCTGCTGTGAAGGCTTCCCAAGTGCTACCTCCTTCGATCCAATACGGCGATCTGACGTGCCCCGGTACTGCTCCCAAGCCCTCTCCACTGCTCCGGACTGCACCCTAGCGTTAAGTCCGCTATAGTCGGGTCTCTGAACGTGCCCCAGCTATCAGCTGCGTACCCAAACACCCATACCACGCATGCGCCACACGCTGAGCAAGGCACGCTGATGGGAAATGGCCATAGTCCCCATAATTAGATTCACTGCCTCTCTTGCCTCGGTCATCGCATTGCTCCGTGCGAGCTCTCCTACACCCATTCCCATCCTGCCAGACTTATTTGAGTTAAAACTGCACATTTCTTCATTTTTATCTCGAAAGAGACACAGAGAGCAGCTGATACAATTCCTTTGCTTTTAGCTCCATGCTCACTGCTCCAAATTTCCCTCGTTTTCAGCTCCATGTAGAATAAAGGCCGGCGAGCTGTGGGCAATGCTGCTAGTTTAGACACCAATTGCCGTGAGTCATTGGGCGAAACAGCCTAGGAGGCGGGAACAGACGGACAAGGTTGGTTTCAGGAGAGCCCTTATCCAGTTTATTTTAACTAACTTTATTGAACACTTGAGAGTAACCAGAAGACGGTCAAACTAATTCATTCAAGCGTAGTGAAAATCTGAACGTATTATTTAAAAGAATAATGAAAGAATGTTGGCTCGAAGTCTGAAAATTAGATGATCGGACTTTAGAAGTGTGCAAGGGTGCATTATAATGTTCAATGGTGCTGTGGCTGCTTGCAATAAGGAAGAGGATGTGGCGAAGCGGCCAGGTTCTAGGTTTCCAGTCTCGGCCTCGGATCAATATTCTGTGATTCTGGGCAAATTACCTAATCTCGCTGTGCCTACAAAAATGAATGCGTTCATGTGTAATGTTACCGGTGCTTTTGTAAATCCCTCAAATTCCTTCTGGTTGAGTTTGTGCTATACAAATCTGGAATAAAAAAATTGAATTTATACACAACTGTTCTGTTTCTGAAGTTCAATTATTTCCTGCTCCCCCCTCTCTTCTCCTTAGTGTGTTTCATGTCTCTCTGCAGCTGTGTGCTCTGCTGGGCAGTGTCTGGAGTCCTATCTCTGGCACGCTCAAACTCTTCACAGGTCTTTAAAGACCAAGTACTGTGGATTTTTTAAAATTTGGGTTTTCATTAAAATGTTAGCTGTGCAAGGAACACCCTCCTACCAGCTTTCAACGTTAGGCAGAGCTGTTAAAAAAATACTGTTTACATTTTCGGAACTGGTAGTCTGTTTTTTAGCTCCAGCCTGAGCTAGCCACACGTGTGCCCGCTCCTGCACCATAGTAAACGTTGTGTCCTGTCACCCATCACTCTCTGACAATCTCTCCCCTACACCACCCACATTTTAAAACAATCATTTACAATCCAATAGGTCTCGCATTTACGCTACTTTAAGCTATTGGCATTGTAAATGACTGCCTTTTATTTGTTTTAAAAACGAAAACACAAATAAAAGGCATTGTCATTTGCAATGTCAATAGCTCAAACTTGCGTGAATGCGAGACCTATTGCATTGCAAATGCTTGTTCTTTCTGTCACTGACTGTGGCATGGTGATAAACCGATGCACTCTTCAGTTGATGTATCTCAGTAACTGATGCAAACAACTAGACTGGCTTGTCTGTGACATTCCAACATCGTCAGAGGTCCAGTAGTGTGAAAAGGAGTGCAGCCAGTATTTTGATACAAGTAGGTATAGCCTGGCAGTGGGCTGTAGGTGACTCAAGCTCCTGCTCCCTGTCTGCAACCAGGTCAAGGATTACTTTAGGTGAAAAGCTGTATCTGGCAATGACTGCTTCCCTGGACATGCCTAAGATGTCGATCCTTTGCCAGTAAAACCCCTCTCTCCTCCTCCTCAAATAAGTATTGCTCAAAATGTAAGGGGCATATCAACAAGGCGAGGCGATAGAATTATCGCCGCTTTAGCGTCCGTTTTCGGATGAAAAGCGGCGATAATTTTATCGCTTTATCAGCAAGGTCACTCTCTAATGAGATGCAAAGTGGGCGTTCCTTCCCAAAATAACTGGAGAAATGTCGCTAACCGACATTTCTCCAATTATCAATGGGCACGCTAACAAGCATAGCGATAAGAAAAGTAGCGCTAACCTTGGTTATCGCTACTTTCCTTATGCCTGCTTTTAGTTTGACTTAGCCATGATATCCAATGGAAGGTGGATATCATGGTTAAGTATGTCCTACCCTATCAACAAGCTATCGCCAAATGTCGTGCGATTATCCCTGAATTTCCAGCGATAATCGGACATTTGGCAGCTTGCACCAGGAATTTTATCGCTTTTGAGATAAGCGTTGCTGATAGCACGCTATCTCAGTGATAAAATTCAGCGATAGCCGGCAACAATTATCCTAGCGCTAAGTGCGCTTAGCGATAATGATCGCCGGTTGTTGCTGATATGCCCCTAAGTTCCTTTGTTATGTGGTCAGCCTAGCTGTGATTGTTAGATATTAAATGTGTTTCAGCTGTAGATGGGTGGTGGAGTTCAGAAAAATTACTCCTTTCATTACCATATGTGTTATTAGTGCTGTAAAACGTGTTATATACATTTACACCATCTGCTCTTCTGGTAAAAATAAAAAATACCCTTGTCCTAACATTAAACTGGATTGGCTTTTCGGAAAAAATTAAATAAATATGTTTTTCAAAAATATTTTCACCTAGACATAAAATTCTACAGGATGTGCTTTTGATAATATAAATATGTTGGATAATAAAAACATTAATAAGTACTTTACACTAAAAAATCTAATAAAACGAAAACAAATATTTTCCCATATATTTCTATAGGTAATTGTTGGCTCCATTATATTCTGTGGGAATGTTTTTCTGTCCCAGTGGGTGGCCATGTGTGGTGCTGACCTTACTTCAAGGCGGAGCTAGAGTACATTTACTAGTTCGGTGTTAGCTCCCTTTTGCCTGTAGTAACTTTAGAAGTGCAGTTTGTGAATATCAATGGTCTTACTCTTTTATGTGTGGGTCTTTGTCCCTCCCTAAACCCCTCCTTACTCTTCCCTAAACGCCTCCTATTCTGTAGTAAGTATGCCCATTTTTCAGCCACTCCCTCTGTCTCTCTCAAATTTACTACAAACAAATGTTTGCATATCTGTGCCTAGATCTCTGCAGTCCAGCGGAAATCTCTGCACAGAAAAGATATTTGTGAATAGCTTTTTGTCGCACATGAGTAGTTCTATTTTAGTGACACTAAGGAGTATATTTACAAGGAGTTAACGCCACTAGAACATCACTTTTTCAGATGTTCTAGTGGCGTTAACTCCTCTGCCTTATCTGCAAGGCGGCGTTAAGCCACTTAATGTGGCTTAACGCCGCCTTGTAAATAATGCTCCTATTCATGCATAACTTAGCGTAAAAGGGGCATGCAATGGGTGTTGCAGTGGGCGTTCCACCGCAACACCCATTGCTTTTTTATACTGCCCCATATTTCAAGCTACGGGGCAGCGCCAAAAATACCACCAGGGAATACCTGGTCTTAAGCAGGGGATATATTTAGCTCTTTCCACATGTGCTACGCTCTGCAGCACACATAGGTAAAGCAAATCGCCTGTTAAGATTGTTTATGTGCAGGAAGGTGTACCTTCCTGCACATAAGCAATTACCCATGCAGTGCAGATATCCTAGCAAAATGGCGTTAGGGTGCCTGCACTGGCGCTGGGCAGCTTTTTTAACGCCAGGGCTATAAGCAACGCAGGGGTGCACAGAATTCTTGTGAATACAGCGTATCCCTGCATTTTGAAACTGTTAAAGCATGGCGTTACCAATTTTGGCGTAACACCTCGGTCCGCAAGTTTCTTGTAAATATACCTCTTACCTTAGTACATCAAGCAGTTAATGAATAGCCCCAGTGTGTTTTTCCCACTGTGTTTTCCTTAATAGGGGAAACATTTCAGGTTTTTATACCTTTTGTTCATGTAAGTGAAAAAAATCAAGCTAGAATAATACATTAGCCAGTGTGATTGCACAGACCTCTTTTTCAGATGATATTTAAAATGAGTAGTAAACTGGGAATATCAGGGAAATCAACAGTAAAACCGGCCCACCTGGCCATAAAACTGTCCCACAGCTGCTAACAAAGCGGCCCATACAATGATCTGTGAAACCAGCCCTTCGGGCACTGCCTGATTGCCCTATAGGCCAGTCCAACCCTTCCTATAGACCTATAGAAGTGAGCTTCACTGAGCATATCTTGGGGCGGGCCAGTGTGTTTAGAAAATAATAAATTGTTTCCAGTGCCTTGAGCTTAGAAGCAGGGCATTGGAACTCCAGTGTGAACTAATGACAGTGTTTTTGTATTTGCCCACTGCGGCTGAATCCACAGACCTTGCATTATAATGTTCCTTTGATACTATTTCATCAGCCTGTGCCCGCGAAGACCACGTACATGCCAACAGACCCGATTCAAGCAGAAGACTCACGATTTTTTAAGCCCATAATGGCATTCTTTTAGGTGTCTCCCACATAAAATCTCATCCTCTTCAATGTAAGCCAATGGGGAAAATCAATTTGCCCAATGTGGGGCCATATTATCAAGGAACGGCGATAACATTATCGCGGCTTTAGCGGCAGGAAACTACCGTTAAAGCGGCGATAATGGGCTTGATAATATTCCCTTATGAATTCCCATAGAAGCCCATGTTCACACCAGAACCTGGGCTTCTATGGGAATTCACAAGGGCATATTATCAAGCCCATTATCGCCGCTTTAGCAGCAGTTTCCTGCAGCTAAAGCAGCGATAATGTTAGCGCCGTTCATTGATAATATGGCCCATGGTTTCCAAATTGTCCCTCTTACCACGCTCCAAATGTTGGCATGTATTAGACCATCACAGTGAGATTGTAGCTCGGGCCATATTATCGAATTTGATTCCATGGAATGCGTTCTTGCAAGCCCAGTGCTGGTAAAAACAGATAGGTTGCACGGTTTGTAAGCTGAGATTTGTATGGTCAGACAAATGCTTAATTTGTAAAAGGATGAGCGCCGTACCCAGGGCTGTGTGCTCAGAAGCCTGCAGTCGGGGCTATTAAATATTGACTCGCTGAATCCCAAGGCTGCGCCGTAGTCCTAAATCCACTTTATGCCTCTTTTTCACTAACAGACCCCCCTTTATCTCTCTCTTGCACGTTCCTGCTTTCTCGCTTTATGACGTTTTTTTCTGTATTCTTCTCTCTCTGTCTTTCTGTTGTGTCTTTTACCCTTTGCTGCTCTCGTAAGCGTGTGATGGGGAAAAGCAAGTGCCGCTCCCCAACAAGGAGCTCAAATGAAGCACTTTGCTCAGTTTCTCATTAAATCAATGATGAAAGCATTCCCAAATAATTATTTTCTGCAAATCGAAAAATTAACAAGCATTTGCAATGCAATCGGTTTCGCATTTACAAGCGTTTGAGCTCTTGGCATTGTAAATGACAATGCCTTTTATTTATGAGTAGTTCTAAAAAAGATAAATAAAAGGCATTGTCATTTACAATGCCAATAGCTTAAACTCTCATAAATGCGAGACCTATTGTATTGCAAATGCATTCAGCACCGGTGCTATAAAGATGTTTAAAAAAAAGCATTAGGAGAGAGCATGCCCTGCCTGCAACAGCAGGCAGGAGAAAGGTATTTGAGAAAATAGTGCCCGGAGTGCAAATTGTCATTCGTGTGCAGTGGAGAGAGGCCCTGGCTGAGGACTGCTGTGACGCGCATGACAAGGACAGCCAGCATAGGGCTGTGTATAAATCAGATAGTATGCACCACTAGACAGTAGGGATAGAACTGCCAGAACTCCTTCAGAAGCAAACATCCTACAAATGGAATGGCATTTGTAGCAGACGACCCTTCACAACATAATATTAGAGCAATATATCACAATAGTACAAGCAGAATGGTCAGCAGTCAGCCTAACACACCTCTGGTGGTTTGATGGTTCCTATGCAACCGGTTGACAGGGCTCAGTTTGGATATGAACTTTGTACATGTGGAATGCCCTTACTTCTGATACGTCATGAGATCTCCCTACCGCTAGAATGTGCTGGAGGAAGTACAAAGTTCTTTGTAAATTAGTGAAAGCAGTTGTGCAATCCTACAGCCTTGTACAAGTTGTCCTCTGATGTCATCACCAGCATCCAGTTGCATGCTCCCTGGCCCCGGCAATCTGACATGAAATACATCCTTTGACTCTTTTGTTTTGTTTGATTTCCATAGCTGAAACTTTTGTTAGTGGCTTGAAGTGTGTGTTGCCGGCTAACACTGTAGCATAAGTGGTCCTTGTGTCGGGCAGCAACCTGAATAAGTTGGACACTTTGCCTCCTGCTGTGTGTGATAGCAGTAAATATCTGACCCTATTATCAGACTAATCTGTGTCTTTCGGTAGTTCTTGAATTGCGCCACCCAGTGTCGTTAGAAAGGGAGTCAAGCTGGGACTCTTTGGGCCAGATCCTGTGTTTTAACAGACCCCGCTCTTCTATCTTTAAATAATGAAACAGAAGACCTGACCCATTCCTTCTTGCTGTAGTTAGTTTGGCAACACAACTAAATGGTACCAAATGCTGTGTTTGATCCTTCCATACCATACATTCCTCGTTAATTACTAGTTGGTTCCTGGATCAACAAAGGAGAGTCCTGCAAACCCCACAAAACCTGGCCTACGCGTCACCTGGGTGTTAGCATCAAATGCTGTCCTGCCATGTCAAGGCGCTGGATTTTGTTATTGTCTGTGATTTTTTTTTGATTGCGCTTTTTAAATGCAACTTTTAATCTTGGCACAGGGTGAGCTGCTTTAGTATGTTCGATTGAGTTTACATTCTATTCCTTTACTGTGATGGGGTTTTCCTTTGCAAGCATCACCATGGAGCAACCAGCTGGTGGTTTATGTCAGCTTGGCCTACGGTGACGCGCCAGCTGGTACTTTTCTTCTTGTGCGAGGGCCGTGTGGAAGGGTCGCTGCTCCATCTCGGATTGCTCAGTGTTTATTTGGTTGCTTTCTTGCCTCTCGGAGATGGGACACAAATTGTGCCCTTGTCGGCCATTTGTAAAGTGCAAGGAGCTAGGTCACCGCACGTGCTGGTCTAGGCAAGCCTAACAGAACACACGTACAGGTGAATCGCTCAAAGGCATCTTACAAGCTCATTTGTTAAGCTGTGTAACACCTGAAGCTCAAATTATCAGTGCATAAGTGAACAGGGGTTGACGCTTGTGGGTCATACCAAGTTGCCATGGTCATGAAGGTGCAGGATATGGCGCCTCTCAGCCTGCCCCATGCAGCACAAAGTGTTCTGTGACTGAATCATACAGTGTCGGACTTGGACAAAATATAGGCCCGGGCAGCAAAACAAAGGCGCACCCCATAGTGAATTAGAAAGCAAAAAAAAGTGTCCCTGCTTGTAAATTGGGGCAGTTTTCAACTTGTAAGGACACCCTGTTAATGTGTTTTGAAAGGATAGAAGAGTGCATGGATTTAAATTGCAGCAGACAATGCTTGTTTTAATATCAGGGAAATCAATGGTACAAACTGACCCAGCAGACCATAAAACTGGCCCACAAACAGCCCAAAATCGGGCACACACTGATCTGTCAGACCAGCTCATCCTGCACTATCTGATCGCTCTATAGACCAGTCGCACCCTAGCTGCTTATTAAGAAGCATTGTCTTCTTTGAGGCACAGATAGAGGGCTCTTGCCCAGGGTAAAGGGCGCAAGAGGCAGAGACCTCCTACACCTACTACGGGGCATATCAGCAACAACAGGCGATAAATATTGCTAAGCGCAGTTAGCACTAGGATAATTATCGCCGGCTACCGTGGATTTTTATCGCTGAGATAGCGTGCTATTAGCAACGCTTATCTCAAAAGCGATAAAAATCCTCACGCTAACTGCCTAACGTGAGATTATCGCTGGAAACCCAGCGATAATCTCACGCAATGTGGCGTTAGCTTGTTGATAGGGACTCACAAACTTAGCCATGATATCCTCCTTCCATAGGATATCATGGCTAAGTCAGTCCTGAAGCAGGCGTAGGGAAAGTAGCGATAACAGGGGTTATCGCTACTTTTCCTGACGCTATGCTTCATAGCGTGGGGCTTGATGATAGGAGAAATGTCGCATAGTGACATTTCTCCTGTCATGTCAGGTCAGGAACGCCCACTTTGCATCTCATTAGAGATGCAAAGCTGGGCGTTAAGATTTCGTATGCTAAAGCAAGGTTTCACGCGTTAGCGTGACCTTGCTAATTAGACGATACAATTATCGCCGCTTTTCAGCCGAAAACGGCCGCAAAAGCGGCGATAATGTTCTATCGCCTCGTTGTTGATATGCCCCTATTTTCCTTTCATTCGTGGAATTTCTGTCTTTCTACTGAGATAAAACATTTACCCTGGACATAAAATACCCTCTTCGTGCCGCCCGCATGATCATTCTCTACTTAGTTGCTGCAAGACAGGCTGTCAGTCTGCCACGGCTCTGCTATGAAGAAACGCACCACGCAACGCTAAAACTCTCGCTAAGATACAGGCACGTCACAGAGATACTGGCCAGAGTCCAAACACAATATTTGAATAGCAACTGACTGAGAAAGAAGGAAGTGAGACGTGTACTATTTTACTGTAGAAGAGTGAGAGTTGGCGTCTCTCGGCTGCACGATTCCAGGCTGCTCTATTTCTCCTGAAACCACACGCCAGCATTCATACATGACTTCCACTTTAATATCATGACGTCCTTTGCCTCCTCCATACTGAGCAAAACATGATTGGCTGCAAGGCTGAGCCCTGCTAACTGTGAATAAAGTTAAAAAAAACAGTAAATTACTCAAAAATAATATGCATGAAATTGTTCGATCTATGCCTGGCAGTGCAGGTTAATCTGAAATGTTCTACACCTGTCACAATTATGCACTGACTCCACATTATGTAAAATCATCCAGCACATTATTAAAACATTGAATTGAAGACATCCAAACCCAGCATATTGGTCAGAGTAATACATTAACGAGAGTTACCGAACTGTCACCATCTATGCTCAACTACACTAGAGCCAGCGTCTGCCCTTTCCCCACATTCTCTGTCTCCGTCACATTTAAACCAGCCCACACACTTAACGCTCCAGTGACCTGCAAGAGGTAAGATGCTCTGCAGGGGCGAAACCTAAAAAGGATTCAGTGTAATTAATGCAACGTATTACCAAAAATAGCCACAAGGTGGCACCCAACACCTGTTAGAATGATATATTTAAACGGCCATTGAGAAAGTGGTCGCCAAAAAACAGAACTGTAGTGCAAAAATCTATGAAGCGCTTCCTGCCACAGGTGTTGCCCTGAACCTGTTCGGTACTACTGGGAAAGACCCAGAGCCAGCCTTTGCTAAGCTTGTGCCCTGGGCGTGGGCGGAGATAAATTTGGCGCCCTTGCTGATGGTAGTGAATTAAATGAGGCAGCAGGGGGTCCCTTTTGTGTTCACTGGTCAATACCTGGATAAGCAGGGACTGGCCCCTGAATGCAAACACCCTCGGACCTCCCCCAGCTCACCTAAAAAACTGATAGCTTTGCTGCCTCACACAGGTGATGGTTTTGTTGATGTGTGCCAGCAAGGGCCAGAGGCTGAAATGAGGACAAGGAAGGGGCTAAAGGGGTGTTACAAAACAATGATAATGAAGGACTAAAACCACTTTAAACTGGAAAATCAGACAGAAACGAACAGACAGGGACAAAGGCAATGCAGGTGCAAGATGAGTAGGGAGCTGTTGTTGACATAACCTTAATGCCCACAGCTCCACGGCCCCTCAGGAAATTGGCGCCCTGGACCCAGCTCGCCTATGCTAAAGGCCGGCCCTGGTAAGGCACAGTGTTATCTTAATAATTTTTGGGTACATGGGCAGGACATATTTTGGGTCCCCCTGTTTATAACAACTTTTAGGTATATTCTCAAGAACGTGCAATAATCATTGCCAAAAAAAGCCAACGCATGTTTTCATATCGCCGTCCATCGTGGGAAAATAACTTAGTGTTAACGTCATATTCTCAACACTGCGGTAACATGCGATAGTCTCCTGATAACGCGTCAAATGTCCGCAATAACATTACCAGGATGGCGATAAAAATCTAAACCCGAACGAGAAAAAAAAACGCGATGGGCCCAACTGCGATTCAAAAATCAGCGATAAGCTGCGCCAGCCTGCAAGTGCCACAAGTCAGTTGGCCAAAATCACTATAAAAGCGGCAACCAAAAACACAAACAAATTCAAACAACTGCGAAGCACCATGGAGGTATCCGGTGCAAGTACAGAGGACAACCAGAACCCCACAAACCACACGGAGGACCAGCCTGGGAACATCATTGGGGAGATGGTGGCAGGAGTTGGGGGACCGGACACTGCACAACATGACCTGAGCCAACAGCAACAGAGTGAGTAACGACCAGGGACTGGGGGGACGGGGAGAGAATGGGAACAATGGCACACATTCACAAGTAATTATAGCACATCTGCGGACAAACCATGCCCAAGAGTCACAACTCCGACTAAGGGCCCAATTTACCCAAGTCTGCAACATCTCAGCACTGCATAAGCACAGAAGTGAAAGGCACACCGCCTGAAAGGGATAAGGGCCAGCTAAATCAGAGCCGATGGGGCAACTCACCCACAATGCAGCACACACACATAAGATGCAGAGCACCCCAACATTGACAACAATGTGGTACAAACTGCAACACTTTCACAACAGAGGACACAACTGCTGCCGCTTGTGTGTAGAAAATGGCCATTCGCATTTGGCATAGCCAGAAACTGTGAGATGACAATGTACAAGTACAACCTCACATCCCTGATGGTGTAGAAATGCCAAGTGTCCCGCTTCAAATAGGCGTCTCCTCATACACAGTCACAATGTACATTGCCATGCAGTCTGACAGCAAACTTGTACAATGCGTGAAAATACATGTTAACACAATGTCAATCTGCATTTCCCTTCACATTGCAGAGGGAGAATCAACACCTCCTGCAGAGCAGACCCAACAACTCAGCACTGATGATGAAGAGGACCTCCCCAACATCTACACCAACGCATCAACAGCTCAGGGACAGCTCCGGCACCCCACCTCCAGGAGCAGGGCAGTCCAGCTGCATCCATGAGACCCCACCCCCTGCACAGGCCACACAGCAGGAAGCACCCACCACCACGGCTGTCTCCCAGGACCCCCACGACCAACTCATGGCCTTCAAACGCCGTGTGTTAGGGTGCCAGGAGGAGATGTCTGACCAGCTGCGGGTGGGATTTGACCTCATGACAGCCAAACTAGATGCCATACGTGGGTGTCTAAGTCCCATCAGGGACCACTCACAGTCCCTAACGGACACCCACTGTCCGCTCCTTGCTCTACAACAAGCCATGGCTGACATCGCTGGAGTCATGACTCTGTGCCAAGAACAACTGTCTAGTCAGAGTGGCCCCAGCGATGTCATCCGTGAGTTGGGACACATAAGGAGAATGATGGAGAGCATGGAGCGGATGCTTACCACGGCTGCACACCAGTGATATGTAGCTGTGATCTTCCATGCCCTGCAGATCCTCGTCATGGCATTGCCACCACAAGGCCTGGCGCAGATGGATGCTGGTGCTACTACTACATCCACATCTCCTCCCCCTGAAGTGTCAGTGCCACACAGTGTGGCAGATTTCCCACCTCTGTCCCCTGATGTGTCACTGCCACACAGTGATGCAGACAGAGCACCACCACCCGCATGTGAGGCACCTGACACATCAGAGGATGAAGATGATGATGAACTTGGCTTTGTGGCTAGAATTAAGTGGTAGCATTCATCTCTGCCATATGGCCGTGTTCAGCTTGGTCTGCCCTCTGCATCATGCCCTGGAATAACACCTCCCACTGTTCCCCTATACTCTGAGCGACACTCACCTTGGACCTCGACATGGACTGCCATATTTGGTTTGGTTACCAATGACACAGCAATCACACTGCGGACTGTAGTCTTCCACTCCCTATGAACTTGTCAATCCTGAAAGGACTCTGGCGGCCCTCCACGGGCCAACAATGTAAAGTGGGGTTTGCATGGCCCTGTGATGGTCCAGCTTCAACACTCCACTGAATGTGAATAAAACATTCCAATTCACACAGGTGTGTCCTGGCCATGATCAATCAAGAATTAAAGTATGGATGAATGTTGGGACAGTGATTCCACAAAAGAGGTAACAAGTCAACAAGTCAAATAATGCTTTATTCGAGTAATTACTCATAAAAGCAGGACAAACACTCATAGTTAAAATGCAGTTAAAATACAATCGATTAAAATCAAATAATACAATATTAAATCAACTAAGGTACATTCATTTGCAGACAATTTCCCATAATACCTGTTTAACAAAAAATATGATAAAATACAGATACATCTTAAAAATTTAGCCAACGTATAAAACTAATTATCTAAAATTAATTAATGATAATATCCATGGGAAGCATTTTCAAACAGAGAATAGTTAAATAACTAGCAGTCTCTGCCTGATCGTCCATGCCCATCCCATATATTTAGCGGTGGCAATTAATATCCAAGTAACTGGGCTTGTGCATATAATACGCAGAGCAACAGAGCTGCAGGTAGTCCCAAGATTCCTGCACATAGGTGATAACCAAACACGTCTTGGCTCACAATAAGCCTGACAGACGAACAGAAAATGGCCAAGAGTTTCTTTCCCCTGCCCGCATACCGGACAAGAGTCACACCCCCCTTCTACCCATTTTGATGTGAAGGACCTTATGGGAAGAGCTCCCACTCGCACCTGAAAAAGGAGCTTTCTGTCTCCCAGCTTTGTAATAATGTCCCAATAGGGTTCCAAAGAGGGATATAATTTGACTTCCAGAAAGCCAGCAGTCAGGGACCCAGTACTAGCTTTACTCAGACTCCTGTGCACAACATATTCCCAAAATATATTTTTTATGACAGATTTAGCAGGAAAGGTTACACCAGCTGGGTCTGCCCATAATGAGGTTAGCCCAAGCTCAATCAATGATGCTTTTAATGAGTTAAGCCATCCGATCTTATGGAAACGGTCAGCCTTAATAACATCAATAAACCCTTCCGCATAATGAGAAAGCTCTGGAGTTGTCCAGAGCCTTCGCCAATACAATATTGGGCGGAGTCTAGCTAGGTCCTCCCTGGGTAATGCTATCAATGCGCATATATGGCCGTGACCCGGATAGGCATTGAGACACACATTGTCATTCAAATCAACATTCATCACAATTGAATACAAGTGAAGGTGCGTAGACTTTATTAGCAAATGCGTGTCAGTACGGGCAAGGTAAGTGCCACAACATGCAGACCAATGCAGCAGTATGTCAGAATGAGGAACGTTGCCAAGTGCCGCTGTCTACTCCGGGGAAGTGCCCCACCTTTCACAGGTGTGTGTTAATCCGCGTTGTTGTCGTGGGATATGTGTCCAGATCTCCAAGATGCAACAAGGTGCCGGGACATGTGCAATGTGTTCCAATCTGTTGTGGCTGCAGGTACGTAGTTACTCGTCCATGAAAGCGATTGCAGCTTCGTATGCTAACATTTCCAACATGAGGTCGTCGTCGACTTCATCAAACAGGACGGCAAGGCGATCCATTAGCAGGTCCGGACAGATGTGCTGCGTCCACCCCCTTACACCAATTAGCACTACAGCCCAATAGGGGAGCGGTTCAATGTGGTCACTGCACACGAGGATTTGTGCAATCTCCCAGGTCCAGCTGCCAGCATGTATGCCAAGTATCAAGGCATCCCATAAACGGGTATCATGGTGACACTCCTGGTCGTGGGCCAACAGGTGGCGCACACACATGTCAAAATCGCAGTTTCGCTACTGTCCTGTTGGATAGACAGACATCCATGGACCACTCGAACATGCACGATCGACAATGCAAAGCAGGCTGAACGCAGGTGACGTTGGCAAGGCGGAAGCTTAGCTGGTAACTGATCCACAGTTCGGGCTGGACTGTTCCTATTGGGCGCAGGGTCAAGACTGATTTGCATATGGCTGGGTCCAAACTGGAATGGCATGGTAAGCACAAATACGAAGGATTTAGGCCCAGATCTCTGTACTGGGGTGAATGTATGACATTGTTCTGCATTCTGTCCATTAATTGTTCTTTTTGCATTTGTCACCCTGAGTAGGACGGGTATGCCCAGGTGTGGGTCCCGTGCTCTCCATGCCACTGGAGTCAAGCTATCCTGGCTGATGAGGGCTGAAAGCCCGAAACCGGTCCTAGGAGGCTTGTTTCCAGTCTAGGGAGGACCTGGCTTGGCAGTTCGGGCTGGACTGTTCCCATTGGGCGCAGGGTCAAGACTGATTTGCATATGGCTGAGTCCAAACTGGAATGGCATGGTGAGCAAAAAACAATGGATTTAGGCCCAGATCTCTGTACTGGGGTGAATGTATGACATTGTCCTGCATTCTATTAATTAATTGTTCTTTTTGCATTTGTCACCCCGAGTGGGACGTGTATGCCCAGACGTGGGTCCCGTGCTCTCCATGCCACTGGAGTCAAGCTATCCTGGCTGATGAGGGCTGAAAGCCCTAAACCGGTCCTAGGATGCTTGTTTCCAGTATAGGGAGGACCTGGCCTGGCAGTTCGGGCTGGACTGTTCCCATTGGGCGCAGGGTCATGACTGATTTGCATTTGGCTGGGTCCAAACTGGAGTTGCATGGTGAGCAAAAAACAATGGATTTAGGCCCATATCTCTGTATTGGGGTGAATGTATGACATTGTTCTGCATTCTGTCCATTAATTGTTCTTTTTGCATTTGTCACCCTGAGTGGGACGGGTATGCCCAGACGTGGGTCCCGTGCTCTCCATGCCACTGGAGTCAAGCTATCCTGGCTGATGAGGGCTGAAAGCCGGAAACCGGTCCTAGGATGCTTGTTTCCAGTCCAGGGAGGACCTGACCTGGCAGTTCGGGCTGGACTGTTCCCATTGGGCGCAGGGTCAAGACGGATTTGTATATGGCCGAGTCCATACTGGAATGGCATGGTTAGCAAAAAAACGATGGATTTAGGCCCAGATCTCTGTACTGGGGTGAATGTATGACATTGTTCTGCATTCTGTCTGTTAATTGTTCTTTTTGCAGCATTGCCAATGCCAGTGCCCCCAGTAAATGCAACATTCGTGCACAGTACAGGTCCACGTGACAGGAGTTATGCATGCGTCTGGGATGTTCAGCCATTGCGTTAGTGGCTCTTGTTGAAGTGGCACTATTCTGACCTCCGCCAGTTCTGTGGATGAAATGCCACATCTCAGATTAATGAGTTGTTTTAGTGTGCACCGGTTGTACGCCTAGGATGTTGTGGGAGTAAGTGTAAAGGCCATTCCATGCAAGATAACTTCGAGAAAGGACTCCTGTGTGTGGGGTGTGTATACGTTGGTCTCTCGTCTGGCTGTGCATAGTGTGGGAGTCGGCATCAGCTGTCGTAGTATCTGTCAGGGGTTGCCGGGCACATGCAATTCCGAGGTCGGAGGTGCAGATGTGCTTCCGCCTGATAGTTCAGACAAAGGAGCTTCCATCCCTAGTTTGTAATCTGCTTGCATTCATGAAATGTGAAGTGGCTTGTTGGCGGTGGGCTGGGATGAGTGCGACTTTTTGGATTCACTATTGACATGACTTGCATGTGGCATATGAGCGTCATCACTGTGTTACGTTGCCTCACAGCTGCTCCTCCCTCCCCCCGAACCCATTTACTTATGTGCGCT
Source organism: Triturus cristatus (assembly GCF_964204655.1). Taxonomy (NCBI): domain Eukaryota; kingdom Metazoa; phylum Chordata; class Amphibia; order Caudata; family Salamandridae; genus Triturus; species Triturus cristatus. The sequence continues at coordinate 203,772,207 of NC_140586.1, forward strand.
GCGCGATTGCATCACTTGCACTCCTACAGCACAGTATTGTCATGCCTGTCTGCGCATGTCCACAAGCCTGACAACAACACTGTGATGTTGGCCGTTGAAGGTGGTGGGCCACGTTAGTGTAGGCCTATGTTAAGGATAGGGCGGACACAGATGTAGAATACATGCCTGGCTGAACTGGTGCTGCTAATGTGGCTAGGCATTTTGCTCATGCTGCGGCAATACAGATACACACAACACTTGGCATGTATGATGCTGGACCCCGAGTGGTCTTGCGCTCCTTCATTACTCCGTTCGGGTGAGCCCGCCCTCTGGGTGAATGCTACATTGCAGCATTGTCGCTTACAGGGGGGGGGGGGGACTTAGCTGCATGCCCAAGCTATTACCCACTGTGTGAGGTGACAAGGTTGCATCATCTGTCCACAGCACAATGTAATGTGGTGGGGCCCAGGGCCATCATTCATGCATAATGACCACACGGACACACTTGGGTAGATAGTGGAACTGGCTGCGGGCACATGCGCCCAGCCCCTTTTTATCACCAGGATCACATATCCAGTGACACCTGTGCTGGATGGGTGTGGAGTGAGTGTGAGCCAGCCCTCAGGGAGTGGTTGGTGCTGGCAACAACTTCAACAGTGATCACTATTAAAGCGGAAACTGAAAACACCAACATAACACAAACAACTGCGAAGCATCATGGTGGTAGCCGGAGCAAGTACAGAGGTCACCCAATATTCAATCAGAAGGGGCCATGACTTGTGGTGCACTGAGATAGGGGCACCAGAGCTGAGCGTGCTCATGTGAAGAAATTGTCAATGACTGTGTCCCTTCGGGATATTCCTGCTGCAGCTGCAGTGGGGTGTGTTACACCTGCCTCATCATCATCATCATCGTCCCAGGAATTCCACACGGCCTGAGGTGACATTGTTGTGTCAACAGTCCACAGCACGTAACTCAATCATAAAGGGTCCATGAGTTGTGGTGCACAGAGTTAGTGGCACCTGTGGCGCTCAGCGGGTGCCCAGCCTGATGCGTCATTCGGGAGGGCCGCACTGGGAGCAATGTCTTTTGCCTACTGAATTCTGCATCAATAGGGCCACGTGGCATTGAATTGTGGTGCACAGAGTTAGTGGCACCTGTGACGCTCAGCGGGTGTGCAGCCAGCGATGATGCGTCATCCGGGCAGGCCGAACTGAGAGCAATGTCTTTTGCCTACTGGGCTCTCCCATCAATAAATCAAGTCTCAATTTAAAGTGTGGGCCCTGCTGACCGCAGTGTAGGCCGGAGGCAGAGGTCAGCACAGACATAACTCCGTGGTGCTGTGCCGCTGGGGGCCTGTGTCATGGATGCTAGCGATCGGCTGAGGAGGTCGGTGGTCACGCGGTGGCCTCGTGGCACGGTGAGGGATGCCGCCCTGGCAGACGCGTTGGCCATCCAGGAAGTGAACCACGCCCAGAGCCCCGGCCTACTTATTCATACTCCTACGCTGTGCTGGTGTACGCCGGACCAGCCCACTCCGCTTACGCTTACAGGGGGGGGGGACACAGTTTCATGACTGATGTCTTCCTCACTGTCTGAGGTAATATGGTTGCGTCCACTGTCCACAATACTACATACACCAGCAGTATATGTCCACATGGACAGGTCTGTGCTCTGCATACTGAGGTCTGTCGAGCACATCACCGCCACACTTGGCAATGTGTGCATTCTTATTCATGGGTGACTTGCCTCCTTCACACATACTTGGTTCCCACCTCTCCCCACAATCTGCTATTGTGTGGCTGAGGGGCCATGCCGTTTTCGGAACATCTACTGTCCTGTTCTGCGCTGCCTCGGTGGTAGTTGGGGGAGGAGTCCGGGAGAGCTGGGGGTGGTGGCGGTGGGTGTTGTGGCCCTCTCGGGTCTCCGAACTGCATGATCAGTGGCTCCATGACATGTGTTGGTCTTCAGATGTGGCTCTGGGCTGGGCTCCCTTTCATACTGCAGGTAGTCGTCCTGCTTTACACCAGTAAAAGGCAGGTGTTAAATCCCTGCTGCTAACGCACCTTATCACCTGTTTTTGGATCGTATCGCAGGTCTGGCTGATCGTTAAGAATATCGTGAAGTGGTGTTTTCGTACATTTTTGCACGGAAACGCCTATTCTGCATATCATTAGCGTTAGTTGTCGCTCTCATCCGTGGCGATGTTTTCTGCAGCAGCTATCACTGGAAAACTGGCGATATGGGCAGTTTGCACCAGCTTGAGAATGGTGCGAAAACTCTATCGCCACTTTTGCCGCGCTAAAGTGCCAAAAAATCGGCGATAAGTCCTTGAGAATATGCCTGTTTTAATTTTATGACCCATGTTTGTGCTAACTTAAGCAAAAAACAATTTAAATATGTATTTTCCCATAACCCCACAAATTCTTAAGATGAAGCTAGGCAGAGCGAGACAGAGGTAGAGGTGGGCAGCGAGAAGAAGAGAGGTTCAGATATATTCAGAGGTGAGCCAGAGATGGATAAAGTTTTCTTTCCCAGGGGGGCTTAGAAGGTGGGGCCCTGGGCAATTGCCCATGCCTTAAAACATCTCTGGAAGACATAAGAGTCTATCCAGCTTACTATAAATAATTGAGAGAATTTCTGATTATATGGTATGTTTATAGTGTCTATGGAAAAGGCAGAAGCATTTTTCAAACCTTTTATAGCGAAAGTCAGAATATTCAATGATACATAATGAGTACCCTTTATTCCTAAACATATATAAAAGATACAAGAGGGCATTTTTGTGAAGAGGATGCAATGAAAGAAAAATAAATTATTTTCCATTTTAATTAAGTGAAACTTTCACAAAATGTTGTCTAAAAAGAGACAGCCCTACCTGTCACGAATAAGGCATGGAGCCAGAACTGTCTACAATTATTAATCAATTTATCAAAAAACATGGGTAACTAATGCTTTTGGACAGGCTTAACACCAACTAATCTGTAAAAATTTGTACTAACCCCACCTTTAAAAAAAAAGCCTCTTAAAACCTGGAAATTATTCAACATTATCGCCCAAGAGGTGGTCTCTCTTAGGTGTCAAAACATTTTGGAAATGATAGCTGCATCACCATGACAGGCCTTACTAGCCAATCACCAGTGGTTGGGCGGCCATCAATTAGGTCTTAGAATAGAAGCAGGGCAGTTCTTGTTTCACTACCGGATGCTGTTTTAGCTGCTGCTGAAGCAGGAGAATTGTCACTGCTAATACCCCTCAATCATTCCAAAAAATGACCTTTGATCTTTTGCTCTATTGGCTCAGAGTGCTGCTGCTCTGTCGTTCAATCACATTATTCCCCGTTGATCTTTTAATATTTTATATCATTAAATCTTTTAGTTTAGACGTTTCAGTATGCTCCTTAAAATACACTCTCCTACTTTCAGGCCCAAAGTATTTACACGTTTTAAGAACAAATATACTCCCGTGGAACAGAACCTCGTGATCGAGGGCGTTCAGCAACAAACACACATCCATTTCACTTTGCACCTCATTACGTGAATAACCCGTAAAAGCACGGCCACACAACAAATACTTACTTACTGAGGGAGCAGCAGTGTATTAATTATCCCAGCTCACCTGGTGACGCCACCGAGCCCCAGGACCACCTGTAGTAACACAGTAGTAGCAGCAACAGTAGTAGCAGCAGCAGCTCAGGGTGGGACCAGTTAAGCAAAACAAACCTTTACATCCGAGGACTTCCTCCAAACAACACAACCGGGATCTGGTCAAACTGTTCCGGCCGTAAGTACTTTTCCCCCCCCAATGTAAACAACAGTTAAATCTTAATTCATTTCTAATGTGTGTAAATTGGGTTATAAACTCACACAGAAACGTACGTCAAAACATTAGTGAAATAAATCAGTTTAGTTATTCAACCCTAGGATACATGTTTTTAAACTGGTCACTACACTTATGTAACATAATTTACATTTTTGCAAACAGATTTTCCAGTTTCAGTTGATCAGGGAGATGTTTAGTTGGCGTTTAATCGCGTGAGTGCATTTGTAGCCCAAAACGCTGGTTTTGATTTAAGTAGCTACGGACTATCTGGTATTTCCTTTCGCAAAAATATGTTTTCTGAAGCTGCCAAGGGAATTTTCTTTGTGGGATGTTTCTGAGTTTCTTTCCGTGCCGGTCAGTGGAAAAGTGCTGTGCCGTGCCACTTGTGTGCATAGACTACTGGCGAAACTCATTAAAGAGCGCAGTTACGATTACTTAAAGTCAAGTTTTGAAGAATGCCGCTGCCCGCGTCCCACGCAGGGGGACATCAGCAGGGCAGCCTTCTAGTGGCCGCCCGTCGGAGCCTCCCCCCTTGCTCCGCCTCGCGTGAGGCCGCACCTCGGGGAGGGGAGGCCCCCAATGGGATTGTCCGGGGAGGCGTGCCACTAGGGTGGGCGAGGCTAGCCCCCCTTTTTAGGCGCCTCACCCCCTCTGATCTTCCTCTGCTTCCGGCGCGCTCCTCCTGGCCACGCGCATTTGCCGCCGCCACCGGGGTCGTTGTCGGGGTCGTCGTCGTCGCCGCCGCCAGTCATTACGGTATGTCCATGCTCTTGCCTCCCCCCGGCCCCGTCCCTGGGTTAAGCCCGGGTAGTACAGGGGCCCTGTGGTCGGATACCACGGGGGGGGGGGGGGCGGAGGTGGTCACGCGTGGTCGGAAGCGGCAGGGTGGCGGTCAGTTGCGGGACAGGGGCAGATGTAGCGACGCAGCAGGGTTAGGGGCGAGTTACGAACGCCTTAGGACGGTCGCCTATCCTGGCGTCGGGTTTGGCAGGAGCCCGTTGTTTTTGGGTAAAACTTGGTGGGAGCGAGAGCCGGTGTACGGAGCAGCTATCGGCACCCATGACTTCTGCTTGCCAGCGGCAGGGCCCCCTTTGGGAATAGGAGTTGGCCTAACAGCTAGGGCGCTCGACCGCGGACCTGGGGAACTAGGTTCGAGTCTTGGCAATGACGCTGAACATCCTGCGATTCTCGGCAAATCACTTAATCTCCCCGTTCCTCTTCCTGATTGACAGATTAAATGGGGAGTGCTCGGAAAGAAGTCTGTCAGCATATATAGTGCGTAAAAAGCATTCCGCCTTCATGTCGAGCATTTTTTCCACCCCCATTTATCAAGAAGCAGTGAGGAGCCGGGCAGCGTCCGAATACCTCATCCTAGGCGGGGGGGGGGGGGGGGGGGAGAGACTAGAAACGCACGGAACAGGCATTATTCCCGGTGAAAGTGAATAGTTGACAGGGTAAAAGCACTAAGGAACTTTCCCTTTGTTTAAAATGTTCCGGTATGCGTGTGTTCGGAGCCCAAGTATTCCGTTACCTTTGAATAAGATCTCTATGGCGCACAGTGGGTTAGATGGCGTCCGAATGTTCCTTCCGCCTGATGCCGGTCGCTCCTCCTGGTCTTGCGTCGGGTTTCGAGAGCCGGTGGACGGAGCTCTGGGAGAGCTCAGGCTTTGCATGTATGAAGGCCCCGGGTTCGGCTCTCGGCATCTCCAGATTTCTGCTTGCTTGGCTTGGTTGGGATGTGGACCCGTTTTATTTGTCGGGCGTAGTTATGGACTTAGCCCGATTACTGGGGGCCCCTTGTGGTGCGGGGGAAATGGCGCGAAAGGGTTGCGTAAGTTTGTAAGGCCCAAGTACCTGAATATGTAATGTAAATACGGGCCATGTACAGAGCCCCGTGGCCGCGCCCACACCCGGTGTTTCTGGGCAAATCACTTAACCCCCCGTGCCGGAATGCGTAATGTAAATACGATGCAATGTACAGCACCCCAGGACCTGCGTGTCGAGATCCCGTGGGCGGTGTGGTCCGCTGGCTGCACCGCCGACTCGGTACAGGGAACCAGGGTTCGAGCCTCGTTGCCCAGTCAGCTGGGAGCCTTTTCCTTCTGCAGCATCAGCTTCCGGTCACCGGGTTTTGTTTTCATAGATCCTGCAATCGTAGTGGTATCGATCCGTGATTGGTGGGTGGGCACGTGATGGGGCGCGCCCTGCTCTGCTACAGGACTAAACAAGTTTAACATATGGAAGAGATCGGTTCCATAAACTACAATATAGCATAGTGTTCCCATGTCTATGGGAATCCTCCCAGCAACTTCTAATGAGTCCATAGTGTCGCGGTAATGACAAAAGGCCCTGCGAAATTTTATTGACACAGTATAATTCCGGTAATTAAGCGTTATGCTTGTTCGCTGCAAAATCAGAGTGCAGGGGCCCAGGACACAACACGAGCTGCCAGAATTCAAGCAGCTGTTGTGTGCAGCTGTTATACCTCGTAAGCGCTAACCTTCCCCGGGCCGCTCCTAGCTCTACAATAGCCCGCCAGGCGCACCTCGGGACCAAGAAGTTATTTCCAGTTGGAAACTGCATAGTCTGAACGGTGGAATTCGGGGTCCCTCGTATACTCGGTGCTCCTTGCCTCCTAGAACAAAGTGTGCACCGCTGTGTAATTTGTTTCAGTCATGGCTCAGGGTTGGTCCCCCACCCCCTTCCTTGATAATAGTGGTACATACATATACAGTACCCATCACCACTACACAACCACGTGTTGTCTGGAAGGCACCCATTGAGGACTTTACATAACGATAATGACTGTTTTCTTTTGTCATGACATGTTTTATAGAGACAATTTCATTAGATATGACTAAATCATGAAAGATATATTAGGTGCGTTTTGGCAATTCCAGGCCTCACATAAATGTCAAGATAACTCGTGTGATTCGTTATCTTCCTGGAGAAAGATCAAGAATTTGTATAGTGGAGGTTTTGACTTCGGTGTAGTTAGTGCAGAGGGTTAAATATGCCCGCTGCAAAGAACGTGTGCCAAGTAGATTTCAGAGTGCGTATGATGTAAATAGGTCAGCAGGTTACTGTTTTCAAAGGAGGCATCCTTTTGTTACTTGCAATGTATATCTTAAAGCCCTAAGTCAACAGTGAGCTACGAACGCTCATCCTAGAGCTGCATACACACCACTAAGCATACATTATTAGAATATTGATTAGTGTTGCAAAGAGGGTTAATTTGGCTAGAAATCGACTGTGCTTGTGCTTCTCCACACCAACCAACCTTAAACTATACTGCCTGCCAGTAGGGATGACATGAGTCTCCTACGCATTGAGTCCTTTGGCTCAGGTAACCTTTCCTATACACTGATTCAAATGCATATGATTGATTGGCTCGGCGGAATTTGTGTGAGATGCAAAGTTCTCGGGCACACCCTACACTGGTAGGAGTGGCGCTATATAACTAATTAAATGCATCTGAGAGTGTGGTTATGGAAACTTGGTCAACTGTTAAAGGGGGCTAGTGAGGGAATCTGTGGTGGAGGCGGCATTGGGGGGGGGCGCCAACAACATTCTTGCACAGGGCACCACCATCGCCAAGGCCGGCATCGCCGTTTACCGCGAGAATGCGTGAGTTCTACAACACTTTTAGTGGCGTGCTAAGTTACATTAATCATAACCAGCATAGCGCAGGATACAAACCAAATTATTTCCGGCAACTAAGAATAATTTTCTAGGGATACCCAATGAAACTTGTTTATCGGGCAGAAAATAACAGATTTCAAACTTTACCTACTGAAACTTATGCTTTCCCTGCACAACTAGCTAGTGCATGGCCCATTACTATATGCTGGAGAGAACCAGGCCCGAAGTCTCAGCGCCTTATCAATATGCAGTGATTCTGGGAAAATCACTTAATCTCCCCGTGCCTAATAAGAAAAGAGTGCGTCCCTGGTGTAGCGTTATTTGGTGCGCAGGTAAAGCGCACAAACACTGATACCTTTCTGGTCATGCAGCACTACCATAAACTGACAATTTAACTTGAAGGCTGTTTAATTCCTGAAAGCCGTGAACTGGATGCCACCATCACTATTCACACTATCGCCCCCAAGCTTTCCTTCCATTCCTGGCTTCATGTTGAACATGCATGGCTTTGATATTTCTAACGTACCCTTTGCCAGCCACTCGCGATTTTAATAAGGAAGTAGGCCTGGCTGATGGTGAATAAGATAGTCACATGAGATCAAATATTGGTTAAATGTTTGGATTCGGAATACTGATTTATTATTGTGAGTTCCACGCTTAGGTCAAGTGATGCTGCTGCCTTTCATCTTTGGCCTTGCTATTCGGAAACAGCTGGTGTAATGTTTTCTTCAACTCGCACTCATATTGGCAGCTTAGTCAATTCAGGAAAGCCAGCAGCCTGATCTGTTTTGAGACAAGCGGAAGGCCTGGGGTTTGTGTGTCATACATACCTTCCGTAAAGTTATTCTCACGAAGTTATGTGTCCCGAGCGGGGCAACAGGATAAGGGAGGGTATATATATATATATATATATATATATATATATGTTCTCTTGGTAGCAGGAGTACAAATGACAAAGGTATAGCCTAAATCCCAGTCTCAACCATAATGCAATGGTCAGCTTGTAGAAAGTTGTAACACGGAAATTGATCTACCAACGTTATTATTGTGAGTTCCACGCTAGAGTTAAGAGATGCTGCTGTCTTTCATCTTGCATTCGAAAACAGCTGGTGTAATGTTTCTTTCAAATCACAGTCACAGTGGCAGCTTAGTCCATACAGACAAGTCAGCAGCCTAAGCTGTTTTGAGACAAGCTGAAGGCCGGGGTCTGTGTGTCTTACATAACATCTTGAAGGTATTTATTAGTACTAGTTCCACGCTTGACATTAAAGGACATTGTGTGCTGGAAACTGAGGAGCGGGTCCATTTTAGTAAGCGCAAGGAGGTGTAAATATTTTGTGTCACTCACAGATGCCCTGTGTTGGGTGGATGATATCTGAGAGCTGTACTCCTTCGAAAAGGACATTGCCTAATAGTCAAGCCAATGGCACATCAAGTGGTTATGGTGAGAATCCCGAAAGTAATTTGGTTTTGGAATAAAAAAATAAATAAAAAAATACTGCTCTCTTTATCCATTCTACGATATGAATGTGGCGACGTGAAGGGTTCACCTTGGCCACGTCACGACCCCATGATTAAACTACATGTGGTGTTCCCCAGGGATCCTGTAAATGGAAACACTTTGGGGGGTCAAGGTTTTTCACACTAGGTCCCAGATAGTTGAACCTCCAGAGATTAGGTCCTGCACAGACACCATGACCTCCCGCACACTCCTAAACATGGCTAGTCAGACAGGTAAATGAGTAACATACCACCCTAACCGGTTTCAGAGTAGCGCCAGGAAAGCAATCTGATACATGTGCCCTACAAATTTAGTATACCATGACATAACAAAGGTGGGATTGGATTTCATAATCTTTCAGGGGAGGAACATAATGCGTCTGGGCCCTACTGAGAGATTCGAAAACAGAGCTGTTGGAGCCACACAGGATGTTCGACAAGGTGACATACTGTTGAAATAAACAATTGTAAAAAAGAAATTAATGTTGAAATTATTTCAACTGAAGTCAACAAGTTTAACGATATTTTGGACTAATAGTTCTGGTACAAGGTGAAATTGCAGTGCAAGTTGTTTCAGTCAATAACATTAACTAGCAACATCATATAACGAACATTACACGAAACGGTAAATATTTTCAGTGCCTGTTAAAAAGACATTTGCACATCTGTTCCCGATTGTTGTGGTTAGCATTAGGTTTTGAATTTTATAACTGAATTTTGAAGCGATGGAAAAACTGTCTGCCAGTCACCTCGCTTCCTGCCTGTGATTAGTTCCTACCTGGCGATGGGGGCGGGGCTCTGCTGACACCTTGTATTCTGAGACTCTCACAATGAGGAATGAATGGTTTGCTGCTACACAGCGCGTGCGCCGTTTCAATCCGCGTTGCCTGCGAACATGGTGACGGGCTGAAGGCAGCCTCAGGCTGAAGATCACCATGATAGGTGCAGCTCAAAAGTTCTTTGAGTGATTTCTAGCTGCTCAAACTCAGCCCCAGAGCAACAATCAGATAGCACATGAAAGGGTAGAGCAAACATTCACCTCAATCAAGTACAGGGAACATGAAAAGTCAACTTCAATGCTGCACCAAGTGACATTGCTGTGCACCAAATCACTGGAAATGTATGCAAAGTGGGCGTAACCAGGCGCGTACAACACAAAGTGAAATAAACATCACAGCAAACTGAAATATACCAACCTCATAAATTGTAGCAATACTTAGCATTGGTGCAAACAGTACAAACCACCCACCAAACGAAAACACGTGCAAACAAATGGAACAATCGGAGGCATTTAGAAGTCACCTATAAACACCCCTCCCCCTTTCACCAAGCAACCAACATTGAAAGACATAATAGGGTGGCCCAGTGTTAGGACTGAGCCCCACTGCTCTTGTCATATCCATGTTACTCCCAAGCCCATTGCAGGCAGCACATACACTCACCCACATTGACATGCCATGGGTGGCAGCAGGTAGCTGGAGAAGTAATGAGGGGTACAATGGAGAGTCTGGCTTTTATGAGAGGTGGCCAGTGGTCAAAGTGGGGGGGGGGGGGGATCGGAGGGGCACGGCATGCCCATACTTTTTAAATTTTAGAAAAACAGTTCCCCTACTTTGGTGACGGAAAGTGGGGTACGGTGCGTATATACACGCTGAAGGGGTACTGGTCGTGTACGCACCGTACAAGCACCATACCCCAAAATCGCTTGTGTACGCACTGTACCCCAAAATTGCGTATGTACGGTGCGTACATGCGCGATGTTTGGAGTACGCTCCATACACACGCCTCGCATGTGGGGGGACCCCTGTACGCCTCTTACCCCTATACGACCCATACCCCGGTACGAGTCGTACCCCCAGAACGAGTCATACCAGGGTACGAGGCGTATAGGGGTTCGCTTCATAGCCCGGTACGAGTCGTTCCCCGTATATAGGCCATTTTCCATACAAATCGCATGCTGACAACCCGGTACGCATCGTACTTGACGGGTTGGACAGCCTTTTTACAAACTGTATGGTCTTTTTTACAAGTCCGTGTCGTACAGCTTTTCCCGATCCGATTTGTAAGGATAGGGCCGATCTGTATGTATTTTTCCCATACGAATCGTACTACACGGGTTGGAAGGGACTTGTACGATTTGTATGGAAAAAAATACGGATCCGATTTGTATGTAAAATAAAAGTCCAGGATCAGAATCGGCCCCCTTGTGTGAAATTAAAACCGTCCCAGGACGGTTAACTGTGAGAGCGGAAAAACGTCAGCAGAAGTGTGAGGCAGGGAGTCCCATGTGCTGTGAATCCAAGGGAGGGGCAGACAGCTAACCAAGCCTTCCTGCAAGGGTACCTGCTTCCCTGAAAGAAATGCAAATACACGCAACTGGTCAATCTACAAATGTAAAGGGTGCTTGGTAGCCAGTATTGGCTTCAATTGATGGAATCACTCGAAGCTTCCTGATGATACACATGTATTCTTTTTGAGAGGTATTGCAAGCGAGCTACCAGCTAAAGCTGTTAAGTGTGTTCTTTTAAAATACAGTTACCAAAAAAAACCTTGTTTCCTTTTTTTTTATTGAGATCCATTCAAATTTACAAATTCATCCATATAACACAGTACCAATATCTAGTAATGCACTTTAGATCAATAAATACAGCATAGCAGTAAAAACAATACACAGTCAGCATAAAACCCAAAGTAACATTGAACTAAAAATCATAAGAGACCCGATATAGTACCAATTCTCATTTTACAGACCCCCAGGATATTGCGGCATGGATAAGGAAATTTAGCGGCACAAATATGGAAATTTAGCGGCACAAATGTGGCAATTTAGCGGCATTTGTGCAGCACTTTATTTTACTCATGATCATTCATTTTCAGAAGGAAATTAATGGAAACTGTTTTAGCAGAGTATTCACTTTGAAATAGGCATGTTTAAAGTGTCCGCAGCTCTACAGAACCACAGCTCCAGTCCTAACCACGTAGGAGGGAGCTGTATTTCTAAATGTAATTTTTTAAGTAGACCTCTCAGAGTGGAGTCTAGTTTCCATGAGTTCATCCAAAGCAGTCTAGGACCAGCTATTGAAGCCTCAAACGATGCTGCGGTTGCCCACAAGCTATCAAATGTGACATCCGAGATTAATTTGAGTACCAGTTTCATGTTTGGTAGAATATTAGTGGGGGTGCACTGCTCTGCGAGACTTGCTGTACTGAGTATGGAATAGAAGACCCGCCCACTCTTGTGTCATTGTCCTTCGTAAATGACGGCTTCTGATTCGTAAATAGGCTGTTAGTCCCTCTTTAGTACCTCATTGTCTTCATTTGTAACCTCCCATGGTGACTGGCCCTTTTACTTCGGTTGTTGCAGATTTTGGGGGGAGGGGGTAGGGGGAGATGCAGAGCAGGAGTGGTAACTTTCACAGGCTGAGACTGGGATTTCTAAGATGGAGGGATGCTCCAGCCTCATCCCCTCCCACAAAAAGGCTTGTAGCTTTAGGATGGAATCATCCCTGCAACGCTGGCAGCCTTGCACCATGGTGCAAGCGTGCTTGCTTAGGCAGTAAATTGTGTGGCAGCGCAGGGGAAAGCACAGGATTGTGTCAAATTGTTGCAAATATGATGCATCCCTGTTCTTTTAAAATCACGCAGCCCGGCGGAGTAAAATGAATTTCGGCGCCATGCTACATCCTTTTGTTGTAAATGAGGCCCTAGATTTTAATATTTAAATGGACAGAAGTGTGAGTGGATTATGGCCTATGTCTGAAGTGTTTTGTGGGGTGTGCATGTTACTGAAAACTACTCAATATGTTTTGTAAACAAGTGCGTAGCTGCTCCTGCTCATGACATTACCTAATGTATTTGTAGTTGGGTTTAATTACAGTTCACATTACATAAAATATCGGGCCAGGAACTTGTCCAGAGATGAATGGTGCTAGCCTTGCCAGGTGCACAGCCTAGGCCACATTTTTGCATACCTGGACCAATTTATAGTCCCAATCCGACCCTAGAAATCTGTAGGCAGTGTCAAGGTCAAAGATTCATATCTCTTTGAGGATAACCCAGCTTTTCATCCTTCTCATGTTTTCAAAATGAGTGCCAGTTATGTGGGCAATAACAACACCTATTTTTTACTTTGATAATTACAGCGAGATTGCTTTGTTAATGGCTCATGATACTGGTACTTTAAAAACTGCTAAATACCTTTGTGCTTACTGATTTCAGTTATTATCCTTATAAATGAAGGCCCTGTTATCAAGTAATGTCTCCATAGCTCAGTCTACTTCATATGCTGTCACTGCCATGCATTTTTAAAACGTGGGTGTACATATATACACCTTTAATCATGTAGTCTGTGGCCCTGGTTCCATTCGAAAGTCCATAACTGTAAATGTTTTCAAACATGGTGAAACAGACTCGAATTCCTCTTAGAATGATCTGCAGCGTAATTATTTAAGTAACCACTTGATGAAGATATACTACTGTGTAATGCATTTTAGCTTGTTCAAGGGCTCGGTGGAAAAGAGACTGGCCTCATTTAACATTGGCTGTATAGAAGATCGATAGCAATGCAAATGTATTTATAACAACGAAAATGGTCACCTTCCACCCCAATTAAACTTTGCATCGATTTTTACAAAGGAAACAGTATCTATTATGGAAAGAAGTCCTACGGATTACCATCAAATTATTTTCCCACATTTAAAATATCACATTTACCATATTTCGCGGGCAGTTTTGTAAAAATCGTGGGATTTTTACAAAGCTGCTGATTTCGCGATTTTGTTGCAAATAGTGAAATCCTGGAGGGTCTGTTCAAGAGCAACTAAAGTGTCTATGATGCATTAAATTGCAAATCGGAATAGAGTATACAGATATACCAGCAGATGGAGCTTCTGATAGTATTTCATCACAAAAAGAGTGACTAAAGTGTCTATAATGCATTAAAGTGCACATCAGAATAAAGTATCCAAATATAACAACATATGAAGAGTCTGATAGTATTTCATCATATTAGCAGTACGTTAAAATTTGAGCTCACTTTCGTATTTAGTAGAAATATGATTCCCATACTTTTTCAAATTTCCTAATCCCCCGTTTCACATTGCAAACAACCGTTCACTATTTCTGACCTACTTCATTTTCCAGACCCACTCACACTTTGGAGGTAATTTGGATGGTGAAAGGACCGCCACCGCAGGGCCAGCGGTGGCAACCGCCGGCCATGCAGTAGCGGTCCTAACGCCATCAAACAGATTTTTCCCACCACCAGATTAGGATGGCGATGGGAACTTGACTGCGTCCCCAGCGAACGCAAAGACCGTCCGCCACCAGCAATTGTTCCGGTTGCCTGGTGGACGGTGCAGAGTGCCCAAAATGGTGGCAGAGCCTAGCAGGCACCGTCCACCAGATTAGGATACATGCAAAAACCACAGTTTCCATGGCGGCGATGCCGCCATGGAAAGGCATGCAGAGTTTTGATACGGGGGCCCGTTGCAGGCCCCCCTTGTGTTTGGGGGGGAGGTGGGGTGCACTTGGGGGTAACCATGGTACCCCCCAACAAGTCACTGCACCAAGTAGCAGGCACCATGTTGAAATGCGGAATGCGACCGCCAGGGTAGCGATCACATCCTGATTCCCTGTGAAGGGGGGAGAATGAGAGACTGCTGCTAGTCAAATTGCTGCTTTCGCTACCTTGTTTAATATTTTAACATACTTCATGCTATTTTGCACATGTTGAATTGTTGAATTGCACTGTATTTAAAACTGCTGAAATTGACCCGATCCTGTAGCGCGGAGCCCATTTTAGAGTGGGATCACTCTGATTGGGTTAGCGCTCTAGACCGTAAAAACGCCCACTACAAAACGCGCCACGGCGCGACCGCACTCGCTGTGAAGGGGGGAGAATGAGAGACTGCTGCTAGTCAAATTGCTGCTTTCGCTACCTTTTTTAATATTTTAACATACTTCATGCTATTTTGCACATGTTGAATTGTTGAATTGCACTGTATTTAAAACTGCTGAAATTGACCCGATCCCGTAGCGCGGAGCCCATTTTAGAGTGGGATCACTCTGATTGGGTTAGCGCTCTAGACCGTAAAAACGCCCACTACAAAACACGCCACGGCGCGACCGCACTCGCTGTGAAGGGGGGAGAATGAGAGACTGCTGCTAGTCAAATTGCTGCTTTCGCTACCTTTTTTAATATTTTAACATACTTCATGCTATTTTGCACATGTTGAATTGTTGAATTGCACTGTATTTAAAACTGCTGAAATTGACCCGATCCTGTAGCGCGGAGCCCATTTTAGAGTGGGATCACTCTGATTGGGTTAGCGCTCTAGACCGTAAAAACGCCCACTACAAAACGCGCCACGGCGCGACCGCACTCGCTGTGAAGGGGGGAGAATGAGAGACTGCTGCTAGTCAAATTGCTGCTTTCGCTACCTTTTTTAACATTTTAACATACTTCATGCTATTTTGCACATGTTGAATTGTTGAATTGCACTGTATTTAAAACTGCTGAAATTGACCCGATCCCGTAGCGCGGAGCCCATTTTAGAGTGGGATCACTCTGATTGGGTTAGCGCTCTAGACCGTAAAAACGCCCACTACAAAACGCGCCACGGCGCGACCGCGCAGCGGACGCGCACAGCCGGCGCGCCTAAGGCAAGCCTGTCTGCGCCCGTCCGCGCCAAGACCGCGACCAGCGCCGTGGGCCATATGCGAGGTACAATAATAACCTATTCACGGGATGAACTCAAGTCACTAAACACTGGTAAGTGCCCGTTGCCAGTCCCATTGCTTGATCATGATACAGTTGGCCCCAATTGCTGCTCAACATGTGGCCTAAAAACATCCTTCTATCCATCTACGTGCATCACTAATACTATGTGCAATATTTTTACTAGTCAGTTGGCCTCCCGCACATATTGCGCTGATGCTCCTCCACCCCACCCAACCTTTAGCAATACCGCAGTCAGCACAAACGAGCTTAACTGCGTTCTACTCAATACAAGGTCCATGTCTAAACACAAATACGAATTAGAGAATCTTATATCTTCAACTACTCCAGACCTGATTTTCCTTACAGAAACATGGTCATCGGTCTCCTCCGCGCCAGATTGGCAAATAGCAATCCCCCTAGGCTACTCACTGGCGCAAGTAGACAGGACCTCAACGGTTGGAGGAGGTATTGCGCTTATCTATCGCTCTCATTTACAAATTGTCTCTAAAAAAGAATCCACTTTAGAGGCTGAAGCTATGTCATTTATTGTAAAACTCAATAATTATGAACTTTTGTCCGGTCTTCTGGAATATAGACCCCCTGGAGCAAGAGCTCCCTTTACCAAATCCCTCCAGACCTTCTTAGAATCCTGCTTTGACACCGCAACATTCACGGTCCTGGGCGATTTTAACTTTCATTTAGATGACCCCAATAACTTTGAGTCATCTAATTTAATCGACAACTTGGCAGGTTTCGGCCTGCGGCAAATTATATCACGGCCCACCCACGTAGCGGGGCATACACTTGATGGAATCTTCACAAATAATCAAAAGATTGAGGTGAAAGACATATTACCGGTCCCCTGGTCAGACCATTCAGTAATATATTTTAAAGTGAATCTATCCTTGTCTACAAAGAGACGGAAAATTCGCTCTCGGCTGACAAATACCCGCCCATGGAAGGACATAAAAAATGAGGAACTGGCCGATATTCTGATAAACTGCCCTCCCCATGTGGAGAACAGTGATGAAGGGGCCACTAATTTTGATTCCTGGATCCACGAGGCCATTGATAAATTAGCCCCTGTGAAACCCATTCAATCCAAAAAACGATTACTCACATCGCCTTGGTATACAGCTGAGCTTAAGCGTGCTAAAATTAAATGTAGGCGGCAGGAACGCATATGGAGACTAGACTACAGTCCCATATCAAAGAAGGAATACAATTTCACTCTGGAAAAATACAAATCATTAATTAAACAAGCCAAAGTGACATACTTCACCAATAAAATCCAAGAGGCAAAAAACTCATCCAAGGAACTTTTCAAAATAGTCACAACTTTAATTAAGAGCCCTAATGACACTATTTTCTGTCCTGATCAAAACTTTGTGGACAATCTTGCCATCTTCTTTCAACGTAAGATTCAAGATGTCTACAATGAACTTCAGAAGCTACAGACAGAACCTGACAAAGACACAGGCAAACCCCTAGAGGAATGTCCCTCGCCAAATGGTCTGTCCAAATTCTCATCTTTCAGCGTAAAACAGGTCAATGACGCGTTACTTCAAATAAAGTCAGGCTCTCCCCTAGATCCTTGCCCTTCCTACATATACCATCTGGCCCCCATGGAGATAAGTGCCTCGCTGGCTCCCCTGCTTAATAAAATCACCAGCTCAGGTGTCTTTCCGTCAAGTTGGAAAAAGGCCTGTATCAGGCCTATTTTAAAGAAGTCTTCACTTGACCCACAGGATACCAAACATTATCGCCCCATATCCTGTCTCCCTTTTCCTTCCAAAGTTTTAGAGAAAATGATTAACCAGGAGCTGATGCAATTTATTGACTCCAACAACCTACTGGATGTAACACAACACGGTTTTAGATCACGCCACTCCACAGAATCAGCCTTAATTATGGCCGTGGAGGAAATCCGTAGAGTCATGGACAGTGGAGGCAGGGCCACTCTTGTCCTTCTTGATTTAACAGCTGCTTTCGACACTGTTAACCATGAAGTGTTGCTGGATAGATTGAACGAAACAGGTATTAAAGATTTTGCTCTGGCGCTGCTGCGCTCTTTCCTTGATTCAAGATCACAGCAGATTCACTGGGAGGGACTTCAATCTGCTGAACTCTCTCTCCCCTGTGGTGTTCCCCAGGGATCAGCACTATCCCCTACGTTGTTCAACCTATATGTCATGCCATTGGCTAACCTAATTAGAAACAACGGCCTAAAATTAGTGTCATATGCTGATGACACCCAGTTGGTGGTGTCCTTGACACAAAGGTGCCGATCACGATCCGGTAAAAAATTCCCCCGTGCGACTCGTATCGGGTCTTTTTACCGTACGAATCGTACAAGTGCCGTACGAACTGGCAATCACGATTCGCATGGTAAAAAGTCCATACGAACCGCACTGGGAATCATTCCCCACACATCCCTGGGTCGGAAAATGTGTCCGACACGTCCTCGGACGATTTACCTTACAAACGTGAAAAGCAAAGTCCGACCGAGGAATCACGATCCATCCCGTGCGTCCGAGCGTACAACCGTATGGAAAAAACACCGTCCGCACCGAACACCTATAACAACCATGGAGACATGTGCCCGCATACGCGCCCAACACTCCCCCCAGCCCCCGTACGTCCGACACGTACCCCCCGTATATGTATACCCCCACCCGTCTAGGTACACCCCAGTACGTTCCAGTCGTACCCCCACCCCAGTACGTGTCGTACCACCGTCAATGTACACCCCCCACCCCTGTACGTGTCGTACCACCGTCTATGTACACCCCAGTACGTTCCAGTCGTACCCCCACCCCAGTACGTGTCGTACCACCGTGAACCTACACCCCAGTACGTTCGAGCCCCACCCCCACCCCAGTACGTGTCATACCCCCCGTGTACCTACACCCCAGTACGTTCCAGTCGTACCCCCACCACAGTACGTGTCATACCCCCCGTGTACCTACACCCCAGTACGTTCCAGTCGTACCCCCACCCCAGTACGTGTCGTACCACTGTGAACCTACACCCCAGTACGTTCGAGCCCCACCCCCACCCCAGTACGTGTCATACCCCCCGTGTACCTACACCCCAGTACGTTCCAGTCGTACCCCCACCCCAGTACGTGTCGTACCCCCGTGTACCTACACCCCAGTACGTTCCAGTCGTACCCCCACCCCAGTACGTGTCATACCCCCCGTGTACCTACACCCCAGTACGTTCCAGTCGTACCCCCACCCCAGTACGTGTCGTACCACCGTCAGTGTACACCCCCCCACCCCTGTACGTGTCGTACCACCGTCAATGTACACCCCCCCACCCCTGTACGTGTCGTACCACCGTCTATGTACACCCCAGTACGTTCCAGTCGTACCCCCACCCCAGTACGTGTCGTACCACCGTGAACCTACACCCCAGTACGTTCGAGCCCCACCCCAGTACGTGTCATACCCCCCGTGTACCTACACCCCAGTACGTTCCAGTCGTACCCCCACCCCAGTACGTGTCATACCCCCGTGTACCTACACCCCAGTACGTTCCAGTCGTACCCCCACCCCAGTACGTGTCGTACCACCGTGAACCTACACCCCAGTACGTTCGAGCCCCACCCCCACCCCAGTACGTGTCATACCCCCCGTGTACCTACACCCCAGTACGTTCCAGTCGTACCCCCACCCCAGTACGTGTCGTACCCCCGTGTACCTACACCCCAGTACGTTCCAGTCGTACCCCCACCCCAGTACGTGTCGTACCCCCCGTGTACCTACACCCCAGTACATTCCAGTCGTACCCCCACCCCAGTACGTGTCGTACCACCGTCAATGTACACCCCCCCACCCCTGTACGTGTCGTACCACCGTGTACCTACACCCCAGTACGTTCCAGTCGTACCCCCACCCCAGTACGTGTCGTACCACCGTGAACCTACACCCCAGTACGTTCGAGCCCCACCCCCACCCCAGTACGTGTCATAGCCCCGTGTACCTACACCCCAGTACGTTCCAGTCGTACCCCCACCCCAGTACGTGTCATACCCTCCGTGTACCTACACCCCAGTACGTTCCAGTCGTACCCCCACCCCAGTACGTGTCGTACCACCGTCAATGTACACCCCACCACCCCTGTACGTGTCGTACCACCGTCTATGTACACCCCAGTACATTCCAGTCGTACCCCCACCCCAGTACGTGTCATACCCCCCGTGTACCTACACCCCAGTACGTTCCAGTCGTACCCCCACCCCAGTACGTGTCGTACCCCCGTGTACCTACACCCCAGTACGTTCCAGTCGTACCCCCACCCCAGTACGTGTCGTACCCCCCGTGTACCTACACCCCAGTACGTTCCAGTCGTACCCCCACCCCAGTACGTGTCATAGCCCCGTCTACCTACACCCCAGTACGTTCCAGTCGTACCCCCACCCCAGTACGTGTCGTACCACCGTCAATGTACACCCCCCCACCCCTGTACGTGTCGTACCACCGTCTATGTACACCCCAGTAGTTCCTGGCGCACCCCCAACACAACCTCCTAAGTACGGAGCGCACCCCATGCCCCAACATCACAACCGCATGTACGAGTCGTACAAAGCCACACACAAGGACATCATCGTACAACCAAATGGCCCATGTACACACCGTACACACGCTCAAAACGCACGTACACAACCAGGACAAAACAAAACAACACAAGAATACACCATTCGAAAGGCACAAAGCCACTAAACATGGCCAACAACCACTAAAATAACACAATCACTGACCTGCAACTGCCAAAAACAAACAGAGGCCCAATACACCACCACTCCTTATAACACACCCACCCAAACTTCAAACACTGCCACACCCACCCATGGACCAATAAAAAGGGCCCACACACACAAACCATGAGCCTTTGCAACAGACTCACTGCTGCCAGACACCACAGAACCAGACTACAAGCCACACCACACCTTACACTTGCACACCTTCACACGACCACCCTCACAAACACCCTCTCATCACATTCACACACACACACAACCATCCACACCCCCCCCAACATCCACACACCCCCCACACCCACACCCACACCATCCCCACCCACACCCCTCACCATGCCCACTACCAAGAATCCAAAGTTCAGTCACCGAGAGTTGGAGGTCCTTGTTGATCAAATCCTCAGAGTCGAGCCACAGATCTTTGGAACATTGGTCAGAAGCACCAGCCTGGCAGCCAAAACAGCCATGTGGCAGACCATCGTCGATGCTGTGAATGCCGTTGCGGACACCAGGAGGACCAAGCAGGATTGCCAGAACAGGTGGTACGATCTGCGGAGGAGGGTCAGAGCCAAGAGGCAGGAGGAACACGACCAGGCCAACGCCACCGGAGGAGGGCCCTCCCGCAGAGCCGTACAGTACCATCCCTGGGAGGAGAGGGTGATGGCCATACTGCCGGTGGAGGCAGTTGAAGGATTAGAAGGACTCCGAGACCCGGGTGAGTACACAAACAACGCACCTCACATGGGGGGAACTGCAACCACAACCAAAATTACTAACAGGCACGCAACCACCACAAGCCATCGCATGACTCAACCACACTCCATGAGCAGGCACATGCCACTGCTGCCACCATGCCCCATGCACCCAGCTGGACAATGTCAAGTCACAGGCCACAGAAGACAACAACACATGACACGGTAACCCGGATGGCGGGAGGCTGGGCACCAAAAATCACATAGTGCGACTCCAAAGCAGACAACAATGCCCTCTGCCCATATGGCCTAGGTCACAGCCAGACAAACAGTGTGTCCCAACACAGGAATGACTTGCCAGCAAATGGCGGACGCCTTGCATCAACACATGGGAGTGAAGGCACTGGTTTGCACATGACGGCAGCTAATGAACAGCCAACATTGTGAAAGAGTGGCAGCACACACCACCACAGCAGCAGCGCACAGACACACATCACACCAAATGGGTGCCTGGAGATCAGAAACAAACTCACATCAACAAGCCAAGGGCCACTCAAAGATCTGCTAACAGTCTGTGCCCAGGAAGCTGGGCCGAGGTGACAGAGGGGGACACACAGAGGGAGGGAAAGGGGGACAGAGAAGGAGGGAGAGGGGGACAGAGAGGGAGGGAGACGGACAGAGGGAGGAGGCTGACACACAGAGGGAGGGAGAGGGGTACAGAGAAGGAGGGAGAGGGGGACAGAGAGGGAGGGAGACGGACAGAGGGAGGAGGCTGACACACAGAGGGAGGGAGAGGGGGACAGAGAGGGAGGGAGAGGGGGACAGAGAGGGAGGGTGACACAGGAAGACGGACAGAGGGAGGAGGCTGACACACAGAGGGAGGGAGAGGGGGACAGAGAGGGAGGGAGAGGGGGACAGAGAGGGGGACAGAGGGGGACAGAGAAGGAGGGAGACACAGGGAGAGCAAATCAGTCCTTTGGTGTGTGGGAATGTCTGCTCGTCAGCAGGTGGACTGCGTGCATGTAGACAAGGGTGGCCAGTGCCAGAACCCCCCCTCTTCATCATGGCAAAACGCAGGGCCATGTCACAACCTGTACACGAGCACAAGAACAGCTACCTGCATCATATAAGTGTGTGGATCCACTCCATGTGCACATGTACAGTGCTACAAGGAAGGCGCAAATGCATGGCTCGCCACACCTGCACACTCCACTGCTGACTGCAGTCACACTTGACGCAGCAAGTAAGACTGTGCCACACATAGTTAAAGGGGCCAAATTGGTGCCTAAGGGACACACCCACGCACAAGTGCACTGTGTTGGACAAGCCCCAGCCCCCCAGGCGCGGCCCACGAGAATCACCCGCACCCCGTCTCCCGACGGAACTCCTGCCCTCGGACCTCCCTGTAGCACGGGCCCAAGCCACCACCGGCTCCCTCGGCCGGGTCAAGCCGCCATCTTGGGCCCTGCGCCACGAGGCCGCGTGGCCTCCCCCCGACCCTCACCCTGGGCCTGGCCGGCCCCGACATCCCGGCACCACCATCCACCCAGGAGGTGAGCGGATCACTTGGCAGGTCAATGGGAGGACGAAGTGCCAAGGACTCTCCCCCGCCAGGTGACGATCGCCTCCAGCTCCCCCAGGCACCGGCTCCACCCCCCCGCTGGGTGTCTGGACACCTTCATCCCGGACCCTCCGACCCCCAAGTGCGAGGGTCCGGACATCAAAGGGCACCTGCCCTATAACTGGAGCAGCTGCGGAGCAGGAAGGCAGTTGTATCCTGGAGTCGAGAGACACCGAGAGAACTCAGCCTTGACGGACTACTGGCGCTGCCGTAGCCCTATCTTGTGATCTATCGTCCTGCCTGCTGGCGCTGCCGCGGCCTTCTGCAACATCCATCCTCGTCGGGACCTGCTGGCGCTGCCGCGGGCCGTTGTAACGACCATCTTCACCGGGACCTGCTGGCGCTGCCGCGGACCGTACATCGACCATCTTCTCTGGGACCTGCTGGCGCTGCCGCGGCCCGTGTATCGACCATCTTCACTGGGACCTGCTGGCGCTGCCGCGGCCCGTACCAGCTAGACCACCTAAGCTCGAGGATTGTGAGCTACCCACCACACCACCTCAACTACCAGACTGGTAACCAGACTGTCCCGCTACCCCCTTTCCCATCTTGAGAGACTTGAATCGAGGGGACCCCTGAGTCCAGACCTCCTTGTACCTTTTCATCGTACCTTAAGAAGTGCTTATAAAGAACGCTAACTCATCTCCTTGTGTGGTATCTGTCTGTGGGGGGGAAGTTATTTGTCTGTACGATCGCTGGAGACGGCTCTCCCCGGAGACCTCTCCCCTTATCCTCGGCCGACCCTCCCGGTCCGTCTAACATTGGTGGCCAGCGGCGCGATCCGAATCAACGCGTAATCGTACAGAGAGTAGCTCACCCCACGACAAAACCACGATGTCAGCTAAAGATAGCGGTTCCACTGAAAAGTTCCAAATGGATAAGTTGGAAGAGTATAACCACCGCGAACTTAAACAATTCTGCATGGAACTAGGCATTGCTACCACCGGCCTGAGTACCAAAGAGGATTTGAAGCGCGCCCTTGAGTCGTGGGCAGAAACTGGGATCACCGGATCCTCCGACCAAAACAGTGTCGCACCACAGGGGAACGCCACGGCTCCCGAGGAGAGGGGAACGGGCCTCTCGCAGGAGGAGATCCAGGAAAGAGAAAGGACCAGATTACACGAGTTGGAAATGGCACGACTCAAGATGGACGGTGAACTAAAGTTGGCCGAGCAGAAACTAAATCTAGAGCATCTGCGGCTCCGAGAGGAGCGAGAAGAAAAACAGAGACAGAGAGAGCTTGAGGAAAAAAGAATAACACTCGAACACGAACGCAAACTGGCGGAAATAGAACTTCGGAAACAGAATAAAGAGACGGGGGTGCCTGAGCGGCCGCACACCCCAGGGGCAACCGAGAAAAAAGTCCACATCCCCAAGGATGTTGTCCGAGAGTATGTCCGAGAAGACGACATACAACAGTGGTTCAAAGCCTACGAGATCGCCATGACCTCCCACCGGATCGACCGGAGTGATTGGGGAGCTGGACTATGGGGGAGGTTCGTCAACGAAGGTCGCGATGCCCTGTTGCAGCTTCCAGATCACCAAATGTCGTCCTACGACCACATGAAGGCTGCCCTCCTCACCCGCTATGGCCTCACACCCGAGATGTACCGCCAGAGGTTCAGAGATTGCACCCGGATCCCGGGTACAACTTGGGTGGAGTACGTAAACTATTTCAGCAGAGCCTTCGAGGGGTGGATCAAGGGGAGCCATGTAACGACCTACGAACAACTCTTTAACCTCATGGTATGGGAACACCTGTCGAACAACTGCTTCGTCGAGCTCAGGCAGCACCTCCTCGACAGTAAATTGACCGACCCCCGGCAGCTCGCCGCTGAAGCTGACCGATGGGAGAGCACCCGAGTGGGCCGGAGAGGACCGCACGAGCAGAACCGAAGCAACCAAGGCCAGCACCGTCCTCGGGGAGGAGGAGGAGGCCAGGGGCGAGGGAGAGACACCCTCCCGGCAACACCCGTGGCCAGCATCCCGCCCCCGGCCGGCCGGGGAAACCCCCCGATGCGTCCAGGGTTCCGAGCCAATGTCACGTGCCACCGATGCCAGCGAGTCGGCCATTACGCCAATGACCCGAGCTGCCCGCAGAACCAAACACCCAAGCCCCGCCAGGTAGCTGCCGCCGCCCTGGGAGAAGAACGACTGTCAGAGGAACAGGAAGAGTATGAGCCGGCCCAGCAAGAGTGGGAACCGGCCGCCATGGTTCTAGCGTGCCTAGGGGGAAAAGACATAGTCCCGCGGGCTCCCCTACCCGCCAACACCAGGAAATACGGTCAGTGGGTGACCATTAATGGGCATCGGGCCGAGGCCTTACGTGACACAGGCGCCAGTGTGACGGCCGTCCGCTGTCACCTGGTGAAACCCGAGCAGATCCTGCCGAACATTCTCTGCCCCGTCCGCTCAGCTGACAATTCCGAAAGTCTGTGTCAAATGGCCTGCGTCCCCTTCAAATGGGGAGGGGTCTCCGGCCTGTTGAAAGTGACGGTCCGGGATGATGCCCCCGTGGACTGCCTCCTGGGGAATGACCTTGAGAGTTCCCAATGGGCCACCGTCGAGAGAAGAGAGCACCTGGGGATGCTGGGCCTCACGGACTGGGCCTGTGTAACCACCCGGTCCAGGGCAGCCCGTGCCGTTCCCCGACCAGAAGAACCGGAATGGCCAGCACCTCCGCCCCCGGTCGCCCCAGTAGAAGACAACGATGAGGCCAACCCCCCGGAGCCAACGACCGAAGGGGACGCGCACCTCCAGGACGTCCCCGGCCTGGCTCAGTGGCGTCAAGAAGGGGGGCCCACCCAAGAACAGTTCCGCCAGGAGCAAAAGACTTGCCCCTCCCTCGAGGGACTCCGCCAACAAGCCAGCGCCCAGAGCGCAGGGGACTCCACCGGAACTCACTGGGTCTACTGGGAGAACGACCTGCTATACAGCGAACAGAGGATCGCAGAGCTAGGGGCCGGTCGAGTACTGGTGGTACCTCTCCGCTTCAGAAACTTCCTGCTCAATCTGGCCCACGATGTCCCCCTGGCTGGACACCTGGGCCAAGACAAAACTTACAGTCGCCTAGTGACCCACTTTTTCTGGCCGAAGATGCGGAACGACGTCCTGAACCACTGCCGGTCCTGCCCCACGTGCCAGGCCAGCGGGAAGAGTGGCCGTAAGCTGAAGGCCCCTCTACAACCCTTCCCGGTGGTCACCACCCCGTTTGAGAGGGTAGGAATAGACATTGTGGGGCCCCTGGACCCCCGCACGGCACAAGGACATAGGTTCATCCTAGTACTGGTGGATCACGCCACCCGCTACCCCGAGGCGGTGCCTCTACGAACAGTAACAGCTCCGGTGGTTGGCCGAGCCCTAATGGGGATCTTCTCCCGGGTGGGCTTCCCCCGAGAAGTCGTCAGCGACCGAGGCACGAACTTCATCTCCAAATACATGAAGTCCCTCTGGCAACAGTGCGGGGTCACCTACCGATTCACGACCCCCTATCACCCCCAAGGGAACGGACTAGTGGAGCGATTCAACCGCACTCTCAAGGGAATGATTGGGGGATTGGAAGAGCCCCTCCGTCGCCAGTGGGATGTACTACTCCGGTGCCTCCTCTTCGCCTACCGGGAAGTTCCCCAGAAGTCCCTCGGTTTTAGCCCCTTCGAACTCCTGTACGGGCACCCTGTGCGAGGGCCCCTCAGCCTAGTCAAAGAAGGTTGGGAGATGGCCCCCCTAAAGACCCCTCCAGACGTCTTCAAGTACCTCCTGGCCCTACGTAATCAGACCCGGCGCTTCAGGGAGATGGCCAAGGCGAACCTCGAGGCCAGCCAGGAAGACATGAAGAGATGGTATGATCACAATGCCTCCTCCGTCGAGTTCGAACCTGGACAACAAGTGTGGGTGATGTCCCCCACCGAACCATGTGCCTTGCAAGATAAGTGGACGGGGCCCTTCAAGGTGGTCGAGCGCAAAAGTCCCGTCACTTACCTCATCGACATGGGGACCACCCGGAACCCCCTTCGGGACCTCCACACCAACCGACTCAAACCACACTTTGTGCGCTCAGAACTCAGCCTCCTGATGGCTACAGACAGTGGGGCGGAAGAAGACTCCGAGCCTCTCCCTGATCTCCTGAAGACTCAGGAGAAAGAAGGTTCCGTGGACGGGGTCCGGCTCTCCGATGCCCTCACCCCAGAGCAACGCCAGGGCTGCCGGGACCTCCTGCTGCGGTTCGCTTCACTGTTCTCCCTCACTCCCGGGGTCACCCCTTGGTGCTTGCACGACGTAGACACCGGGGACAGTCCCCCTGTCCGGCACCGGGCCTACCGCGTACCAGATCGGGTACGGGCCTGCATACAAGAGGAAGTGGCCAAAATGCTCACGATCGGGGTCATCGAGCCCTCGGACAGTCCCTGGGCCAGTCCAGTTGTATTGGTCCCCAAAGCCGCTGCCCCCGGCACCACACCTGAACTGAGATTCTGCGTCGACTACCGGGGCTTGAACGCTGTCACCCGAACCGACGCTCATCCTATCCCCAGAGCGGATGAATTGATCGACCGGCTGGGGGCCGCCCGCTACCTCAGTATCTTCGACCTAACAGCGGGCTACTGGCAGATCGGTCTCACACCCCGAGCTCAAGAACGATCCGCCTTCTCTACCCCCGATGGCCACTACCACTTCAAGGTCATGCCCTTTGGCATGAAGAACGCCCCCGCTACATTTCAACGTCTTGTGAACCAGGTCTTGGCGGGGCTCGAAGAGTTCAGCGCTGCCTACCTGGACGATATCGCTGTATACAGCCGCCACTGGTCCGACCACCTCCTCCACCTCCAGGAGGTCCTACAGGCCCTCCAGCGGGCCGGCCTCACGATTAAGGCCGGCAAATGCCAAATTGGTCAAGGGTCCGTGACCTACCTGGGGCACCAGGTGGAGAGCGGGCTGGTGGCCCCACTGCAACTTAAGATTGCTGCCATCCAGTCCTGGCAGCCCCCCGTCACTCAGACCGAAGTCCGAGCCTTCTTGGGGCTCACCGGCTACTACCGGCGGTTTGTGAGGGACTACGGCAGCATTGTGGGGCCCCTCACGGGTCTCACGTCCAAGAACCAACCAAAGCGGATTAACTGGACCCCCGATTGTCAAGAGGCCTTCGAAAAGCTGAAGGCCGCCCTGTGCACCGCCCCTGTGCTCCAGGCCCCCGATTACAGTCGGGAATTCGTAGTACAGACAGACGCCTCCGACCACAGCATCGGAGCGGTTCTTTCCCAAGTGAACCCCGAGGGTCATGACCAGCCGGTGGCCTTCATCAGCCGACGTCTCCTGGGCCGAGAACAGCGCTGGAGCACCATCGAGAGGGAGGCCTTCGCAGTGGTGTGGGCCCTCAAAAAGCTCCGGCCATCTCTCTTCGGTACCCACTTCCGGGTACAAACCGACCATAGACCCCTGCAGTGGCTGATGCAGATGCGGGGGGAAAACCCAAAACTATTGCGCTGGTCCATCTCCCTGCAGGGAATGGACTTCACCGTGGAGCACCGACCAGGCCAAGACCACGCCAACGCAGATGGCCTGTCCCGCTTCTTCCGCCTCGACGAAGAGAGTCCCCAAGGAGATGGGTGACTCTCCCCGCCTTCAGCTGGGGGGGACGCATGTTGGACAGGCCACACGAAGGGCTTGCGCCCTCCCCGCATGACAGGGCCCAAGCCCCAGCCCCCCAGGCGCGGCCCACGAGAATCACCCGCACCCCGTCTCCCGACGGAACTCCTGCCCTCGGACCTCCCTGTAGCACGGGCCCAAGCCACCACCGGCTCCCTCGGCCGGGTCAAGCCGCCATCTTGGGCCCTGCGCCACGAGGCCGCGTGGCCTCCCCCCGACCCTCACCCTGGGCCTGGCCGGCCCCGACATCCCGGCACCACCATCCACCCAGGAGGTGAGCGGATCACTTGGCAGGTCAATGGGAGGACGAAGTGCCAAGGACTCTCCCCCGCCAGGTGACGATCGCCTCCAGCTCCCCCAGGCACCGGCTCCACTCCCCCGCTGGGTGTCTGGACACCTTCATCCCGGACCCTCCGACCCCCAAGTGCGAGGGTCCGGACATCAAAGGGCACCTGCCCTATAACTGGAGCAGCTGCGGAGCAGGAAGGCAGTTGTATCCTGGAGTCAAGAGACACCGAGAGAACTCAGCCTTGACGGACTACTGGCGCTGCCGTAGCCCTATCTTGTGATCTATCGTCCTGCCTGCTGGCGCTGCCGCGGCCTTCTGCAACATCCATCCTCGTCGGGACCTGCTGGCGCTGCCGCGGCCCGTTGTAACGACCATCTTCACCGGGACCTGCTGGCGCTGCCGCGGACCGTACATCGACCATCTTCTCTGGGACCTGCTGGCGCTGCCGCGGCCCGTGTATCGACCATCTTCACTGGGACCTGCTGGCGCTGCCGCGGCCCGTACCAGCTAGACCACCTAAGCTCGAGGATTGTGAGCTACCCACCACACCACCTCAACTACCAGACTGGTAACCAGACTGTCCCGCTACCCCCTTTCCCATCTTTAGAGACTTGAATCGAGGGGACCCCTGAGTCCAGACCTCCTTGTACCTTTTCATCGTACCTTAAGAAGTGCTTATAAAGAACGCTAACTCATCTCCTTGTGTGGTATCTGTCTGTGGGGGGGAAGTTATTTGTCTGTACGATCGCTGGAGACGGCTCTCCCCGGAGACCTCTCCCCTTATCCTCGGCCGACCCTCCCGGTCCGTCTAACACACTGTGAGTGGAATGCAAGACAGATCCTAATTCCAAGAGGAAATGTGCCAACTTTGAAACGGATGAAACATGGATGTTGCATGGACCAAAATTAACATTGTCTCTCTCACACACAGGTCAACGTCGTGCTGCACCCCCCAACACTGGGGGGGAACACTCACAGGACCCGGATCTGCAGGAGACCGATCCCACCGGCAGCGACCACTCTCACCACTCTGCGGACGACCCCGACCGACCTGGCCCCTCTGGTGTCCAACCACCTGCAGCACCTGCGTCAGGTACAACCGTGCCAACCACCACCCCCACTCCTGCCACATCCCAGGAGACACCCAGGATCCCTGCCCCAACACCACAATGCAGCCAGGCTCGCCAGGAGGGACACGGTGTCCCGGGCACCCAGGAGGAGGCAGGCGACAACGCCAATGCCACCCCTCAGGGGTCCCGGAGACCCGATGTGCCCACAAGTGCAGGCCAGGCGCAAGTGGGCAGGGGTGGTGGGAGTGGAGGACGGCGGAGGCGCGAGCCTGACCAGTTGGCTGGGGATCCGGTATTTTCCCATGTCCGTAACATCCTGGACTCATACCGGCAGGACACCACGGGCATGGCCCAGGTTGTGTCCGTCCTCGAGGGGATCAAGGTCCAGCAGGCCCAGCAACATGCGGAGCTAATAGCCTATCTACTGGTACACCAACGGAGGATGGAGGACAGACAGGCTGAGCAAGTGACGGCGTTCCAGGGGATTCACGCTACACTCCGTCGGATGGCCGACACCATGGCCGACCCTCCCTGTGCCAGAAGGCGGAGAACATCACCACCCACAGGGAGGGATCAGGAGGAGGAGGAGGAAACATCCGACGGAGCATCCCAGACGTCGTCACGGCCTGCTGGTGATGTTCCCCGCAGGAGGCCGGGTCGTCCACGGAAAGGACCGTGAGGGTGGCTGCTACATCACCATCTCCCAGGACACCTGGCCTGGCACCTGGCCCACTGGAGCAACAGCATCACAGCATCAAGAGACATTCTCTGCCACATGGCCCTGCTGGTCACTGGCTGACCAATGTTGACAAAGACTGTGGCATGGACTCTGAGGATTTCCAATGGCAAGGACACCAACTCCCCTACTGAACTTTGGATTCCCTAATCCCGGAAAGCCCCTCACTTTGTCCCCCCCCCCCCAATAATAAATCACACTATTAAGAGTAGATGCCTGCTGATAGCATTATTACCTAACATGTGTCTTGTAAAGTCCAAACATGCCTGAGTCATCTGTTCTCTTCAACCATCCACACCCTGGGGCCTGAGTCTGGCACAGGACACATGGGTCACAGTTTATTAGGCAAGACAGACATGGAGCACCATACACACCCGTGATGGGCCCAACCAGCTGAGGGGGTGGCCGAACAACCGTGCTGACAGACACATTGAGTACAGCAACAGTCATGCGCAGAGGTCAGGGATCCTGGCCAGTGTCCTGGGGGGCACCCAGGTATGTGTAGACAGGTGGCAGAACCATGTCCTGCAAGCTTGAGTCCGGTGGATGCAGAGAATGGGGTCATGGACAACGTTGGATGCATGGGGATGGCACATGTCACAATACCCACACAGTCATGGACATCATGCCCAATACACAGTCTCAGCACACACACACAGCTTGCATCTTGCCACTCGACACATTGACACATAGCCACAATCAGGGAATACCATGCCAGACATGCAGGATGCACCGTGCCAACACACCAGCATTGACTGAGAAGAGGCACCTTGGAGGCATAGGGACACCTTTATTAGTCATGTTTTTGGGATTGCAGAGGCAACTTGAAGTACACATGAACACATCATGTGGAGTAACATGTGGGTCCAACACTGGCACCCCCCTTCTGCAGCACAAATGCGTGATAGCCATGGTACTGGCACACAAGCGTCGGCTAACAGCTAAATACCCCCTGCTGCTCACGGAGAGCCTGCCACACACCATAGATCCGCTGATGTGGAAGTCCCACGCCATGTCAAGCCAATGTTAACCGTATGTGTCCGAGGGCAGTGTCACACACATTGATGCCATCATCACAATCCACTATCCCATCACTGATGACTGACAACCAGGCAGCCCATCTATTCAGGTGTACCCAGCTGCATGTTGTGTCCCATGGGGATGCCACATGTCTGCAGAGGAACCAAACCCCGACCGGGGCAGTGTGCACACATCGTGAACAACTGCCACACCCAATACACCCCAGATGCATCCCTTACCCCATGGAGACTTCCAAACGTGTCCGTGCCTGTAACGCTGAGTCAGCCCACAATGCCATGTCCATGAGGAATAGCAGTGCCACAACAATGCAACCAGAAGATGGCATGCGCAGGTACCTGGGGAAGAGAGACACACAAGAAGTCAGCCACAAAAAGCACAGCCACTTGCATGTGCATTGACTCGACACATGTATGGATGACAACATGCTAGGTCACAATTATGAGTGGGGAAATACTACCATCACTGCCACCATCACTCCAGTGACACACCCACACACACCTCTGACTCACGTGCCATACATGCAGGTGGAGACACACATCACAACACATGCCACACGGGGACCAAGGCGTGCACACTCAGACACTGGTACTCACCACTAAGCAAAGAAGTCGCGTATGAGCCGAGTCCGGATGTCCTCTTGCGGCTCCACATCATCCACATCACTGGCCCCATTGCCAAGCCCTTCGTCCTCCACGGGTGGATGGTCCTCGTCATGTTGATTCAGGATGAGTGGCACAGCTCTTTCAACTGCCATGTTGTGCAGCATGCAGCAGACCATGAAGATCTTGCAGACCTTTGCCGGGGCATAAGGGAGTGCGCCGCCGGTCTTGTGGAGGCACCGGAATCGGCTCTTCAGCATGCCAAACGTCCTCTCTATCACTCGCCTTGTCCGGCCATTGGCGGTGTTGTAGCGGAGCTGGGCCGGCGTGATGGGGTTGCGGAGAGGTGTGAGCAGCCAAGGCATGTTGGGATAGCCAGCGTCCCCTACATGGAAAGCACATGGATATCGTTAGAACTGGCGAAGCGGTCGTGCTGCTCGGCCAAACAGAATACAGGACAGACAGACTGTACCCACCAACAAAACATGCCCGTTCGTTGCGCAGCTGCATCATCATATCAGGCATCCCGCTACGCCTCATGATGTAGGCATCGTGTGCTGATCCTGGGAAACGAGCACAGACATGTGAAATCACCATGTTGGACAGACACACCACAAGGGCATTGATGGAGTGGTAGTGCTTCCGATTTCGGTACGCCACCTCCCGTGCGTGTGGTGGTACCAAAGCTACATGTGTCCCATCTATGGACCCAATGACATGGGGCATCCCTCCCAGGGCATAGAATCCACGCTTGACCTCTGTCATCTGTTCAGGGGTTGGGAACTTGATGAAGTCATCCAGGTGAATCAACATGGCCTCTAAGAAATCATGCAGCACACCGCTGAACATGCTCTGGGACATGCCACCAACATGAGCTATGGTATATTGAAAGGTACCCGTGGCAAGGAAATGTAGGGCAGCCATTACCTTCAGCTGGGGTGTCAGTGCCGTGGGATACCTGTGCAGCGGTTGCAGGTGTGGTGTCAGTCTCGCCGTCAACTCCAGAATCAACGGTTGGGTGAAGCGGTAGAGCCGGATGCTGTCATTCTCCTGCATGGCAGCCAAGTCTGGAATTATCCGGGCAAGAGGCGGTGCTCTGCAGTAATGAGGAAGTGACAAGGAAGAGTGAGTGCACTACGACAACAATTCATATGTACTGAGCACATGTTAATCTGTCAATACACATATGCTACATATGGAGTCAGGTATGTGCTACATGCCCAGGACACGTATGGATGCAAGGTGACACTCCTTCCAAGACCCAGCTACACACGGTGATTGAGAACCTCCCCATGCCACGCCATGGGAATAGCTGTGTCCCAGTGCAAGTGAACAGCCCGACGCAAGACAGGAGTGACATACACCCACACATCAGCAGAAGTGGGATGCCGATTGCAGAGACTGGTAGCGGAACACTGGAGCCACAGGTCACATGACATTACACTAGTCCAGCCCACACACCTTGCCATGAAGGTGCACATGTCATGACTCACCACACATTCCTTGTGAGGATGCTGACATGGCCTTGTCACGCTACTCCGTGTCCCATGCATACATGTGCACCTCACATCCGATAACACATGTGGCATGGTGTGCGGAACAGTGTGCAATGACAATCTACACACAGACACATGTTGGTTGCTGCAACGGCTGCAGCTTTTGAGGGTGCTACAACATCAACCTGATGTAAATCCCGGACACATAAATGACATAGTCACATTGTGCACTGTGGGTAGTGACAAGTCATGTGTCATGACCCCTGTACCGGGCATCATGGGACACTTCCGTGTGTTGGTGTCCGTGCCATGCCAGTGACGCTCACCCCAAGTGCGCAGTCCGACATGCACACATGTCAAAGGAGTCAAGGGCATGCCTGGCACACATTGCACCCTCACACAGTACACCTGTACACATCTCATCATACATCTGGTGCCTTCTCCACTCAGGAGGCAAGTTCCACATCACAGCCTGTCACACCTGTGCCCCACACATGTAGTAATGCACAGACGATGCCTTGATGTCCATTCCTGGACAAGTATGTCCATCCATGGACAAGTATGTCCGCCCTATTCCTACCTGTGTGTCGCCTATCACCACAGTGATGTGTAAAAACCGCCGTACTGCTGCTAAGAGGGCCTGTGTATGTTCCCAAATCACTGTGGGAGTGCTGCCGTATGTGTACCCATCGTGATGGCGAGCGTACAGGCATTTGTACGGTCCGTACCACTACGAGTACGCATACGCGTGCAGACCCATAGTGATAGGGCCGTACACACGCATGTACGCTCACTATCACTATGGGTCTGCACGCGTATGCGTACCCATAGTGGTACGGACCGTACACACGCATGTACGCTCACTATCACTATGGGTCTGCACGCGTATGCGTACCCGTAGTGGTACGGACCGTACACACGCATGTACGCTCACTATCACTATGGGTCTGCACGCGTATGCGTACCCGTAGTGGTACGGACCGTACACTCGCATGTACGCTCACTATCACTACAAGTACGCATACGCGTGCAGACCCATAGTGATAGTGAGCGTACATGCGTGTGTACGGTCCGTACCACTACGGGTACGCATACGCGTGCAGACCCATAGTGATAGTGAGCGTACATGCGTGTGTACGGTCCGTACCACTACGGGTACGCATACGCGTGCAGACCCATAGTGATAGTGAGCGTACATGCGTGTGTACGGTCCGTACCACTACGGGTACGCATACGCGTGCAGACCCATAGTGATAGTGAACGTAGGCATGCATGTACGGGCCGTTGCCATGCATTTGGGGTGCCCTAGGGCCCCGAAACGCACCGTACCTGTGTGTGATTCTCCAAATTACATAGGGGACAAGTATTAAGGCCTACATGCATGCTGGTTGTCATGGAGACCAAGTTCAAATTTCGAAATTGTTCTGGAAGGTGCACAGCAGAAGTCAGTTGGAATTCTTCTACTTTGTTGCAATGTGTTTGTGGGGCTGACATCATGCAGGAGAATGAAACCGATAGAGAACCCACAGACTGCTAGGTTTGAAGGGATTGGTGGAAACATAGGATGCAAATGTGAGTGACCAATCACTCTGTACTCCTGTGCATGAGACTGGGCAGAAGGGCACATATAAGGCAGCCAGGTCCCATGAGGGAGTACTTGCCTGCACATCTTTGCATTTGTCGACCAAGCTGCTGCTACTGATTCCCTGGAACCATGTCAAGGGCTGTGGAGAGGACACAGCCATTCACCCTGGAGGAGAACATGGCTCTGCTGGATGTGATCCTCCCACTGTACTCCATGCTGTATGGGCGACCAGGGTATCAGGTGAGTGCATAGGCCACTGCCACAGACTGTCCCTATGTTGTGACTGTGACTTCAGGCATTGTGTCCTGGTGGGACACACATGCCATGTACTGTAGGGGGGGTCCCAGGGGGGGGATGCCTGATGTCTCCCAGCAGTGCCCTGATACAGGAGGGGTGTGTGCCTATCACTACCAGCAGTGCCCTGAGACAGGAGGGGTGTGTGCTTATCACTACCAGCAGTGCCCTGAGACAGGAGGGGTGTGTGCCTATCACTACCAGCAGTGCCCTGATACAGGAGGGGTGTGTGCCTATCACTACCAGCAGTGCCCTGATACAGGAGGGGTGTGTGCCTATCACTACCAGCAGTGCCCTGAGACAGGAGGGGTGTGTGCCTATCACTACCAGCAGTGCCCTGATACAGGAGGGGTGTGTGCCTATCACTACCAGCAGTGCCCTGATACAGGAGGGGTGTGTGCCTATCACTACCAGCAGTGCCCTGAGACAGGAGGGGTGTGTGCCTATCACTACCAGCAGTGCCCTGATACAGGAGGGGTGTGTGCCTATCACTACCAGCAGTGCCCTGAGACAGGAGGGGTGTGTGCCTATCACTACCAGCAGTGCCCTGAGACAGGAGGGGTGTGTGCCTATCACTACCAGCAGTGCCCTGAGACAGGAGGGGTGTGTGCCTATCACTACCAGCAGTGCCCTGAGACAGGAGGGGTGGGTGTGATGCACAGTGTGAGCCTTGATCATTGATTGTGACATTGCCATCATTCCACCTGTGTACCCACTATGGCACGTACTGCCTTTTCCCTCACCAGAGGATGATGTCCCTATGACAAAGGTGCAATGCGTTGGCTGCATGACATGCCTTGTTGTAACCAGCTATTTTGTTCTCATATGTCTCTCTGTGACATGTGGCTGGTGTATTGATGTGGTGTCACTTGTTCTTCCTCACAGGTAGGCGCCACTGCCAAGGAGCAGATCTGGCTGACCGCCGTCAGTGCCGTGAGGGGTGTGGATGGTCGGAGGCGGAGCCTGTCCCAGGTGAGGAAACGCTGGCAGGATATCCGGTGCTGGACGCGGAGGATTGCACGGCTCCTGCTGGGGGACTCACCTGAGAGCCACAAGAACCGCGGCCGCCGCCGTCTGAGCCACCTCCACAGGCGTGTGCTGCCGGTGGTCTTTCCAGACCTGGAGAGGCGCTTACAGGCGATGCAGCAGCCGGAAGGGGGTAGGTACATGTGCGTTTGTTGTGTGTCACCGGCATTTGTAAGGGCACAGTGGCATGAATTCACTGGCAGGGTTTAAAGGTGCTGTGCAGATCCAGTTTGCCCCAGTATAGCGCTGCGCCCCTGCCACCCTTCCCCTCCTTGCAATGTGTTCCCTGGTCTGTGTGTAGTCACTCCTTCACAAGGTAATGTAGGCTGGCGCTTTGTCCACGAGAACAATGACTGTAGCATCATGTCTGGGGGTGGTGTGTAACAGGTTGTGGGACCTTGCCTGTGCACTGTCAAGTTCACTGCATGTGGGTTCCATGTCAGTTGGCACTGATGCTGACTCCGGACATGGGAGTTGGTCTCTCATGTGTCATGCCTCACAGCGCGCATGTCCTATGTAGTGGCCTGTGACATGATGTGCATGAGTGTGCGATACGCATAGTGCAGGGATGGTGACGTGTGTAGCAGTCATTACCATTCAGTAGCATGTAGTTGCGTGCCCACTACTGTCCCCTGGGGCACCTTATCCTCAGTGTTGTATGTGTCATCATCAACGTGGACACTCTCACTGTCTACAGCGTAGGTTGTGCTCTGTGCCATTGTCCCCTGTCACCATGTATATAGACGTGCTATTATGTACAGGTGTCCACTGTGCAGCCTGACCTGATTGTCCTTCTTCATACTCACAGTTGCCAGTGCCTGTGTGTCTTGTCATACTCATCTGAGGATGGGCACTGGTACCTCATTATTTGTACAGGCGCACCTTGGCTGTTTGGCGTCCAATCTTGCTTTTTGCCTGCCCCTGTGTTTATCACCCAGACTATGAGATGTTGGTGCCACCTGTGTCTCAACAATTTGCCTCGTGTGGGGGTTTGTTGGGGCGGGCAATGCCTATGTGTCAAATCCGGATTTCTACTTGCTGGGTCTGGCCAGTGTGTGATGTTACTGGACACACACGCAAGGTGCAGTGACCGAGTCATGTTGGGCATGTTTGCAGCATTACCTATGCAGCATGTGTCTCAAGTTCATGGATATGGTCCCTGGTCATCGGTATTTTCGCCAATGCTGTGTGGTGCAGATGCAGTGCTGGATTGTCCCCAGGGCCTGGGTGCTATGTCAGACTCCGTTTCCTGTCTTTAGCTATTGTCTCATGCTCTCCATGGTATTTCAGTGGCATGGTGGCTCAACCTACTGTGTGTTTCATGCCCTACATCGGTACCTTGTTTTGAAGATGTTAGGGATCTTCCTTTTCAGGCTATGCAATGTTACCTATGTCGATTGGACTCATGTGACTGATGTGTACAGCTGTCTGATTAATTTATGTCTCTCCACCCTGCCCACAGCATCGTCGGGGGACACAGAGGGAGACATGGACACAGGCAAGGCGGAGGGACCGAGCACCAGTGCCAGCCGTGACATCGGGGCTGGTACATCGAGTGGGACAGAGGTGGAGGATAGTGCTGCCGAGGACCTGTCGACTGGCACGTCAGAATACGAAGCTGACAGGTCCGAGGAGGAGTTCTCCGAGTGGGCGGTGGCTGCACCAGCAGCTGACAGCGGAACAACACCTTGCACCGCCCCCTCAGTTCCCATCAGCCGCCTCCCACTTGCTCGTGTCCCTTCCCAGCGTGCCCGGTCACCGCATGTCTCCTTCCGGCCAGGCACCGCACCCCCTGCCCCTGTCTCCACTGCTGCCGCCAATGCTGAGTCTGTGGACATCCAGCGGCAACTGCAGGTTGGTCAGGCTGCGATCCTTAATGTCCTCCATGCCCACGGGAAAACCCTCACCAACATCGAGGCATTCTTGGAGGGCATTCATTCTTCGCAGGCTGACCAACGCAACTTGCTGAGGTCCATAGACTCCACACTGACTGCAGCAGTGGGTCTCCTGCAGCGCGACCTCCCCCCACCTACCCCTGCCCCATCCACACTTCCCACTTCCATGCCTGTCCCACGTACACCCAGACGTCGGCATGCACCCACCACAACAGACACAGGCACCACACCAGCAGGGAAGGTCCACCGCACTCCTCCTGACACGCACACACAGGGTGAGATAGGCACACCCACTGGGTCGGGGGGCAAACGTGTGACACGCAGCCAGAGTGGGAGTCCGCATTCCACACAATCCACTCCCTCCAAATCCCCTC
Organism: Triturus cristatus; assembly: GCF_964204655.1. Lineage (NCBI taxonomy): Eukaryota > Metazoa > Chordata > Amphibia > Caudata > Salamandridae > Triturus > Triturus cristatus. The sequence continues at coordinate 203,810,991 of NC_140586.1, forward strand.
CCCTCAGCTCTCCTGGCCACATCTCCCCCAAGGACTCCTTCATGGCCGCTCTGTCCCTGAGCCCCACAGTTCCACCACCACGCAAGCGGTCAAGGAAATCCTCGGTCAGGGTGGTTGAGTCTCCCCCCCTGTCTCCACCCTCCCCCGGTGGCGCTGCAACCCATCCCTCTGACCCCCCCCCCCTCCTTGGGGCCTGAGGTCACTTCGGGTGCAGGGGACTCCCTGGAGGACCTTGCTAAGGTGTGTAGTGCCATCCTGGCCTCCGCCTTTGGCCATGACACACCCCCTGTGGTTGAGTCCTCCATCCCTGCACCCACAACGCCGCCCCTTTGCCCTGATGTCCCTGCGGTGCCTGTTGCTTCCCCCCCCCCCCCTGATGCCCTCACCAGTATGGAAGACGATGCCATTTGACTGTGCAGGCAAGGTAGGGGACACACATCCCACTGTGTCCCCCATCCAGCTGGGAATCATTGACTGCCCTATGGCCTTTGTTAAAATTGAACTGCCTGCGATCCACGGACATTGTGCTCATGCTGAATAAAGCTTAATTTTGTTTTCAGTATCACACTCCTGCTATGGTGGTATTGGCGTTGGTGGGGCTGCTACATTGTTTTGGGTGGTGTTTAAGGCTTTGGGTGTGTGGGATTTGTAGTAGTGTTCTGCTCATTGGGGCGACCCTGGGATCTGTGTGCCATCACAAGGTGTTGGCTAACTTCCTTAGGTCATGTCAGCAGTTACTGCATGGTTCAATTGTCCCAGGGTGTATTCCTTCCTCTGTGTACCCAGATTTCTTCCCTGCAGGGTGTTCACAATGTTTAGCGCAGAGCTGTGTCTACATGAGCTGTGTGTGTGACGGAGCCCTTCTACTTTGGCCATGCATGCATGGCCATGTCTCCACCTGCAACAATCGTGGCATCCTTGGTTATCACTGTACTTGTGTGTGGAGTCTGTTGACATGTTGACTGGTGGTCCTTGTTCGCGTCGTCCTGATTTCCCGGCAGTTTTTGGCTGCCGCAAAATATTCACCGTGCGGGGTGACGTCGGTGCGAATCGTGATTCCTGGGTCGTGAATGGCTGGCTGCGAGCGTCCCGACGTCAGGTCGGCGCTTTCCCGGATCGCATTGGTAGGTGTTTTTTTGTTCGGTCGGGCTTTTTTACGATTCGTACGGTAATGGTGTACCCGTGCGAATCGTAATTCCTTGTTTGTAACAAATGACGACCGGGTACGCGTCGGGCGGAGATTGTGCTCCGTCCGACGGTTCGTACCCGGTTTTTGCCGGATCGTGATCGGCACCAAACTGTTGAAGTCACTGCGGAGAGATTCAGAAGCTGTCTTTCCAGGGTAATGAGATGGATGAGTTCAAACTTCCTTAAACTTAACACCGAAAAGACGGAGGTATTGGAATTCGGTCAAAAACCATCCATCTGGAATAACCTCTGGTGGCCTCTAGAGGCGGGCGCTTGTCCTGTTCCTGCACAAAAAGTCAAGAACTTAGGCGTTCTGGTGGATAAAGATCTCTCATTAACTCACCAAGTCAACCAGGTCACCTCTGCGTGTTTCCTGATGATCAAAATTCTTCGCAAAATTCTGCCTTTTATCCCTCCGCCCCTAAGGAAAACTGTAGTAGGAGCTCTGGTCCTATCCCGCATAGACTACTGTAATGCACTATACTCTGGGATTGGTGAGCGACAGCTCCAAAAACTCCAATCTCTGCAGAATGCGGCTGTAAGAGTACTACTGGATCTCCCAAAGCATCATCCCACTTCAGCATGTATGAAGAAGCTGCATTGGCTCCCTGTACGTAACCGTATTCAATTCAAGATCCTGTGCCTAGTGCACAAAGCAGTCCATGGTGGAGGTGCAGATGACATAAAAACGCTATTTCCTCGTTATGTTCCAAGTCGTACTCTTAGATCCACTAATACGGGTCTAGTCAGCATCTCCAAATTTAAAAGGGCCCGTTGTGGAGGCAAGGCCTTTTCTTTCCAGGCAGCAAGCTTATGGAACAGATTACCAACCGAATTACGGTTGACAACAAGTAAGACTCTGTTTAGAAAGTCCGTGAAAACCTGGCTATTCACCAAGCCGTAGTTCTTCTCCACACACCTCTCTTCAGCTCAGCGCCAAGACGCCTCGGCATAAGTGCGCTTAATAAATACTTCAGTCAGTCATTCCCGGTGCAGGACCGCTGCATGTCTGGTGACCGATCCACACACCGCGGGGATGGCGGGCGGACTCAGGTCTGCCCGCCATCCTAATAAGCCCCTTGGTTGGTATCTGACTTGATCGCCATCTTTGAGGCAGCAGCGACCAGGCAACCGCCATTGCGATATATATTTATTTAACCCATTTATCAGATAGACAAAGGGAAGGATCATAACCCAGTTTAATTAGATATTCGGCCTCCAAATGTCAGAAAATATCATTCTAAAACTCCTGAATTGAGGGGCACTGTGTGATGATATGAGTCCAGTTAGCTGTCGACTGATTTGAACAGCGAAAATACTGACTAGATTGGTTAGGATAAACCAGGGATAAAAATTGTGGGGTTCTATATGGCATCCATGTGCTAAAAAATAGTATCCGGCGACAATTAGCTCCCCGTAACTGACTAAAATGAAGTTTATTCACTTCGGTCCACATTCTCGCTGTTACCTCCAGTCCTTCATGCTTTTCCCGTTTTGTTATTGCTTTCTGAACGAGGTCCAGACCTTTGGTAGGGGCCAAAAGTTTTTTCCACTCCCCGGGTTTCCTATGAACACCTTCTTCACATAGCGCGAGCACCACATTTTTACACTCATTAATCTGCGTCAGATCCAGATTACTACGAAATTTGTAGAGCATTCTGTAGGACCCAAGAAGAAGGAAATCATTTTGAATTAAAACATGCATTTCGGAAATACTGAGCCACCTATCAATCGCAATAAAGTCTGAGATTTTCCCAAGTCCGGCCTTGGCCCATTTTTTAATGATTTCAGACAATTCTCTAATCCCGAATACCAAAGTAAGTTCAGATAAGGGGGTTGAAATATTAATAACTGGGATTGTATATCTTCTATAAAATCCTGAGGTTTGCGAAGAAACCACTGCATGCACTTATAGTGAACTAGTTTTGGTGATTTCGTGATTTTTAATGGACTACACATCTGGTGCTCAATACATATTAAGCTCATGAAATAATTCACGGATATTCCTGTATGTGGTTCTGATTTGAACCTGGACATGTATTGTTTGAAGTATGCAAAAAAATAATCCCTAAGATTAGGGAACGCTAACCCCCTCTTCTCCAATTCCTCGTATAAAGTGCTTAGTGCAATTTGGGGGGCTTTTTTTCCCCAAAGAAAGGACGTAAACACGGACGATCACTGACAGAATATCGACAACAACAATATCGACATACAGAAACATCGGGACATAAATATCGCTGTCAAAAATATCGACCTCCTATCTTTATAATGGTAAGTACAAAAATATTGAGAATGAAAATATCGTTGTAAAATATATAATTGTACAAAATATCGTTTTTTTAATATGTATAAAAAATAATGTAAAATAAATTAAATAATAAATGTAACTTTAAAAAAAGATTTAGATTAATTTGTAAATGTTAACAATTATAAGTAATACATTTAATTAAAAAAATAAACATGCATATATAAAATGCAATATATATATATTTACTTGAAAAAATGATAATAATTTTAATTAATTTTAAAATGTTATAAATATATTAAAAATTATAAATAAATATACATACATACACCCGCAAAATAAAAATTATTAATAAAAAATATACTATACATTAAAATATTTCATATTTTTTAACCCTACATTTTGTATTACATTGAGGGCAACAGTAGAGAAAGTGTTGGAGAGCGGAGGGGTAAAAATTACTTTTCCCTCTCCAGCAAGTGCAACAGTAGGGAAACTGTTGAATAGCGGAGAGGTAAAAATTACTATTCCCACTCCAGCGAATGCAACAGTAGAAAAAGTGTTGGATAGCAGATAGGTAAAAAATACTATTCCCACTCCAGGAAATACAACAGTGGGGAAAGTGTTGGATAGCGGATAGGTAAAAATTACTATTCCCACTCCAGCGAGTGTAACACTAGGGAAAGTGTCAGATAGCGAAGGATAGCGGAGAGGTAAAAATTAGTATATCCACTCCAGTGAATACAATAGTAAGGAAAGTGTTGGATAGAGGAGGGGAATAATGTACTATTCCCACTCCAATGAGTGCAACAGTAGGGAAAGTGCTGCATAGCGGAGGGGAAAAAATTACTATTCCCACTCCAGCGAGTGCAACAGTAGGTAAAGTGTTGGATAGCGGAGGGGTAAAAATTACTATTCCCACTCCAACGAGTGCAACAGTAGGGAATGTGTTGGTTAGCGGAGGAGTCAAAATTACTATTCCCACTCCAGCTAGTGCAACAGTAGGGAAAATGTTGGATAACAGAGGGGAAAAAAATACTATTCCCACTCCTGCAAGAGCAACAGTAGAGAAAGTTTTTGATAGCGGAGGGGAAAAAATTACTATTCCCACTCCAATGAGTGCAACAGTAGGGAACATGTTGGATAGCGGAGGAGTAAAACTTACTATTCCCACTCCAGATAGTGCAACAGTAGGGAAAGTGTTAAAAAAAATATTAAATTACATACGAAGATTAATGTAAAAAAAATTGAAAATAATTTGCAAACAAATAAATAATTTGTAATAGAAACTATTTATAATCAAAAACATTAACTATTAGATAAATATAATATGTTTTACCTACCCTATAAAACCACACAATTTACAACACACATCTATTTAAAAAGAAAAAGTGTACCTCCATAACTAACACAATTTATTATCAATTAAACAAATATTATTAATTAAAAAACACATTAAAACAGATACAAATGAGTGCACTAACCAAACGTTAATCTAATAGAACCAAAATCAACAAACAAAATAAAAATAAAAAATTACCAAAAATATTTATGAGGTAATAAATTACTATTAATGATCAAGTATGATTAAATAATTTAAACTGAATTACTTTCCACCCTCTACCCCAATAAACACCACAACACACACCTAAAAATAATTACACAATTTCCATAACTAATTTTACATTAATAAATAGCAATTAACCACAAATCATTAATTAACTTTAAAAAATGTACTTCCCGCCATTTTCCACTATAAACGCCAAAATTCACACATCAAATTAATTACACAATTGGCATATTTAAATTGTAATGAATTCATTTGCATTAATTAACAAATAATTCATTTATAAAGGAATTACCTCACACCCTATTCCCCCATAAACCCCACCACCCATTTCTAAAAACATGACACAATTAACATAATTATTGACAATTAATTAATTAATAACAATTAAGAAGCTAATTATAACTAATTACTAATCAATTAATTCCTACAATGAACATTAAAAAATATATATATTATATTAAAAAATATTAATAAATATATTACAATTAAATTACTTTCCATCCTACTCCCCTATCAACCCACAACCCGCTCCTAAAAAAAACGACACAAATAACATATTCCCGATTAATTAATAATAATTAACAACCAATTAATAAATAATGAATCACAAATGTAACAGGTAACCGTATAAAATATTAAATAAATAAATATTAATTAGTAAAAAATAATAATAATTTAATTAAATTACTTCCCACCCTATTCCCCTATAAACCCACAACCCGCTCCTAAAAAAAATGACACAGCTAACATATTTACTAATTAATTAATCAAAATTAACAGTCAATTATTAACTAATTAATAATAAACTAATTCCCACAATTAGCACTATAAAATATAAATTAAATAAATACTAATAAATACAAACTCATATTTAATTTATTATAATTAAATTACCTCCCACCCTATTCCCCTATAAACCCACAACCCGCTACGGAACTAAAACGCAAAATTTTATTAAAATAAAATTAATAACTACTAAAAAATTAACACATATATTAAAAACAAAAGCAATACTTAGAGCACATACATTTAAAATACATACTAAAATACATAACGCTAACTAAAAAAATTATAATTTTAACAACGATATTTTTGCAAACGATATTAGTGAGTTCGATATTTAAAAAAACTATATTTCTTACCTTAAACTCAATTTTCTTGACCACGATATTCTTGCTGTCGATATTTCTGTGTCTCGATATTTCAAACTTGATATTAGTGCAAGTCAACATTTCCAACTCGATATTCTGACTCTATGCCAAACATGGACTTCAGCTTACCGAAGAAAGGTGCTGTTAAAACACACGGAATAGCAGAGAATAAGAAATTGAACAGCAGGAGAATAGACATCTTAATCAGCAAAACCCTCCCCATAATAGTTAACGGGAGAGAGTTCCAGCGGAGCAATAAATCCTGTACTTTTAAAAGCAGCAGAGAGAAATTTAAATCATATAAGTCAGAGATTCGTGACGAAAAATTAGTTCCCAAGTATATGTTTGGTTGAGAATTTACGCATGAAACTATATCAGTATGGAAGATGTCTGACTTGCATCCCCACTGGAATATTTATTTTCTTTTGATTAATTGTATACCCACCAAGAGCTTCAAATTGTGCGAAGATCTCAAAGACCTTGGCTTGAACCTCCTTATCACAGTCAAGGATTAGCATAATATTGTTGACGTATAATTGTAGTTTCCCCATAGTTGGTAGAGGGGGGGTGAATATCTGTGTTATCTCCTATGACAATAGCCAGAGGCTCAATAAAAAAAGCAAATAAAACAGGAGACAGCGGGCATCCTTGTCTGGTCCCTCGTTTAGCGCTAACTTGTCCTACCTCTGAGGTATTAACAATAATGCTGGCTTCTGCATTGGGAAACATTCTCTGAATCAACCTTGTGATCTGGGGGGGTATACCGAACCTGGACAACATACGGAATAAAGTCCCCCAGACCACAAGGTCAAACGCCTTCTCTGCATCCAACAGGAGAACCAGGGCCGGTATTTTCTTGGTCTCGAAGTAGTCTAATGCTTCGGCTAAATAATGCGTATTTGTCCCGAGCTGTCTCCCTGTGATAAAACCATTTTGATCAGAATGGATCAGATTTGGTGCTATTATGTTAAATCTATTGGCTAAAAGATTTGTAATAATTTTGTAGTCAGAGTTCAAAAGTGTGATTGAGCGATATGAGTTGGGATCTTCACCGTCCTTCCCCTTTTTTAAAAAGATGACTACATTCCCTTTTTGAAATAATGCTGGTATCGGGCCTCCCACTAGCATTAATATTGGCAACCAGTAGAAAATATTCTAATAAACCCCCGGAGAATGCTTTAAAAAAGTCCGCCGGTAGACCATCCAGTCCCCAGGCTTTACCATTCGGGAGGTTCCTTATAACTTCCCCCACTCCTTCTTTAGAAAAGGGGTGCATCATATTAACCTTTTCAGTCTCGGAGAGTACCAGGATGTTCTGTTCCCAAAGGAACATCTCCTGAGACGCATTATTGATTGGTTGTTTTTGACCATAGATGTGCCTTTAGTGTTGCTGCATTGCATCCCCTATGTTTGACAGATCCTCACTTTGGATACTGGAAACAGGGCATTTCAAAGTGTTTATCCTATTACTTGTGACCTGCTCCCGAGCCTGCCATGCAAGAAACTTCCCTGTAAAATTACTTTCTTCATATACCTTTTTCATATAGGTACGGTTCGAGGTTTCACATTTCAAATAATATACCTTGCTTAGGGGTCTATTAGGATGGCGGATGGATGGCCGGCGGCGGACAGCCGCCCGCGATCGCAACCCAGAAAGCCGCCGGTCCCATAAGCATGGCGGTGATGACCGGGGCGGAGAGATTTTCTGCCCGCCACTTTTCCGGCGGTAGAAGTCCGCACGCCTGGCTAGCGAGTGGAACTGAACCACCAAAATGGTGCCGGTGCAGAGCCAGGCTTCGCCGGCATGATTATGATTCCGGCGGTAGCCAGCCTTTCCGCGGCGGTGGGACCGCCATGGATAGGCATGCGGAAAATGTTTCCGGGGGCCCATTGTGTGGGGGGGTGTGGGTGCACTGGGGGGGTGGGTACCCCCATAACTGTCCCTGTACCAGGTGGCAGGCACTGTGCATTGCCTGCCACGCATTGCAGGGATATGCACAACATGCTTTTTGGACATCGCAGTGGTGCTGCTGGCAGCAGCAACCGCCGCAATGTTAAATGCCGTGATCCGACCACCGCGGTCGGATTTCGACTGCGGAGCATACAAATGGGACAGACGGTTATGCCGCGGTCCTAGTGGAAGGTGTTTTCCCGCTACCATGGTGGTCGGAGTGATTTTCGACCGCCATCCTAATGACCCCCTAAGTGCCCATTTAGCCTGATCAAGCTTTCGTTGATTGAGAACCGAAGGACTTCTAAGTAAGGTATCATGGCACCAATGAAAATTCTCTTCTAAAATTTGCTTTTGTTCTTTATCTTTTTTAAAACTTTCCGCATCCTTACCTATAGCTAGCCCACGAATATATGCCTTAAGGGAATCCCAGACAATATAAGGAGGAGCCGTCCCGTGGTTTATTGCAAGAAATTACTTTATCGCTGTTTTAATCAATCAATCAAAGCTTTATTTCGACATGTAATGTCATAAAAGCACAGTACTATAAAAACACAATTACATAAAAAGGATGCATTTAAAACATGTCATAAAAGGATCTAGTTGCCTAATACACAATAAATATTTAAAAAATATATTAAACTTAGCAGCTTTGATATAAGAAGAAAAAATTAACTGGGACTAATTAGCCTCTGCCTGATCAGCCATGCCCAACCTAAGAATTTGGCCACCCCGCAAATTATAGTAGTGTTTGTTGTCGATTTAAGGATTCTCAGGGCAGCAAAACAGTCCCTTGTCCCTAGCTGCAGGCAGACAGGCCTAAGCCATTTCATTCTTGGAGGCGCATAAGCTGGACAAACAAAAAGAAAATGAGAAATGTTTTCGGCAGCACCAGGGCAGTTTAGGCAATCCAGGAGGGTCTTGTGCGGGGGATTCCACTTGCTAGTTCTTTCGCGGAGGGGAAGGGTCCCAAACCTAAACTGGATAAAAAGTGATCTGTCCTTGGGCTTCGTAATGAAGTCCAGGTAAGGTTCTAAAAAAGGCACGAGCTTATGTTGACGAAATGCCTCTGTCAGCCTACCAAGATTGGGATCACTTTGCTCCAGGGCATCCACCCATGCCCAATATGCTCTTTTAATTGCCTCCTTCGATATTGGTGTCCCCAGAACCCGGTCATATGCGAGACCTGTTGCGACCAAGAGCTTTTTGATGTTTGTCAGCCACTCAATTTTGTGAGCTCCTTGCAAATTCATGACCTCCCTGAGGCCATCGGCATAGTTAGAGAGCTCAGGGGTACGCCACAGCCGCGCCCAGTATAACAAAGGGCGGAGGGTGACTAGATCTCTAATGGAGCGCCTACCAAGGTCGCTCAATAGAGGTTTAGTCGGGGTGCCCCTCGGGAGTGATACAAGGTCTCTAAAAAACTTGTTTTCATTGGTCACTAGGGTATCTACGCAGCAAAAGCCCCATAGTTCTGGGCCATAAAAGGCGCTGCCTACCGCCTTTGCAGCGTAAATGTCCAAAACTGGAGCAATGGGTTTGGTAGTAGAGGTAACAACCATGTGGTTTTTGAGAAGCCGTCCTGCGGCCTGGTGAGGGTCCGGGTGCCCGTGACGGTGTCCATTGGGCCAAGGGAGGCTCCCCAGACCTGGCTGGGATCAGAAGCGGGGACCGGGCCAGGTGGGTGGGTGGCTGGCTAAGTCCTTTCCACTGCGTAGTAGCAGTTTGGAAAGGCGCGCAATTCCTTTCCCAGGCTTCCTGTTACCCGTCTGTGGTTAAGTACCATTTTATCAATATGGGGCTGCCACTTGAGCCTATCTGTGACTCTAATCCCCAAATAATCAAACTCCTTGACACGCTCAAGTGGTTTTCCATTTAGGGTCAGGGTGGATCGAAAGGATCTAGTAGGGTTGAAGTAGAGGAGTTTGGTTTTAGAAGTATTGATGACAAGGCCTCTCAGCTCACAGAACAAAGAGAAGCGATCTAGAAGCTTCCGTAGTCCTGCTGGTGTTTTTGAAATTAGAAGCGTGTCGTCCGCAAAAAGAAGGGCGAGGACTTTATCACCCGCCAATATGGGGACATCAGCTTCGACTTCGAGCAAGTAAGAGACTACGCCATTCACAAAAAGTGTGAAGAGAGAGGAGGAGCCTAGCGCTTGACCAAGATGGCCGCGTGAGCTCTGAGCTCCCGAGACCCTCGCGCCCTCCGTCGACTATCCTGTCTCTAATCCTGTCGGTATGCATGGCATCGTGTGGATGACCTGTCAGGGAGGCGATTGATGCTATCCGCGGTCGGATCGCCCACCGGGAACCGGACTTATGCCTGGCGGAAGTTTGCGGCCTACCTCCGAGGGATGCCAGGAGCTAGAGTTGGCAGGATGCCCGACTTCTAGTTGAACAACAACGGCCAGGCGAGGTGTGAACTGTCGGACGGAGGTCCCCGTCCTTTCACTTTCGCTTTCTCTCCCTTTGTCAGCCCTGCCCCTGGAGAGCTCTTGGTGGCTTTATTACCCTATGTACGCTCTGCAGGCTACTCTGGTGGCCCACTGCAGAACTGATCACCCCTGATTCCTTCCATTGAGAGGGACCCGTCTTATCTGAACCGACCTGCCTGGTACCAACCATGTCGGGCAAAGCAGAGGTGGATCGGCTGAAGCCTAAGTCTACCAGGCGGGGAGCCTATACCCAAGTCAATAGTATGGACCGCTATGCTCTGCAGAAGGGATCACCGAGTGGGTCGAGCCAGTCGCCGGATACCCAGAAGGAGGCCTCGCCTTTGGCCCCGGAGCTCTCACTACAGGATGTCATGGGCGCGCTCGAAGGGATGCAGACCTCGATTGGGAGACAGTTTGATGCCCTGGCGCATAAGGTGGATGCCATCTTGGTGGATGTTAACCTGATCCGTGCGGACTTGGGCAAAACGAATGAACGGGTTAGGACCCTGGACCTCAAGACCACGGGCCTCACCGATGATGTCACGGAACTGCAGATCGAGGTTCGTAAGCTGAGGACCGAGAGTGATCTCGCCGCCCGCCGGCTGGAGGATTTTGAGAGCCGGGCCAGGCGCAACAACGTGCGCGTCATCGGGGTCCCGGAGTCCTCGGATGAGGCTTCGGTTGACCTGCTTGTCGAGGACTTGGTGCTTAATCATCTGAAGCCCAAGGGTCTTGGAAAGTTCTTTGCGGTTGAAAGGGCCCATAGAGTGCCGGGTGGGAGGCCCAAGGTGGGTGCCCCACCGAGGCCGATCGTCGCTCGGCTCTTTCATTTTCGAGATCGGGACGCTATCCTGCAAGCATCGAGGGTGACGGGCCCGGTCCCCTTCCGGGACGCGTCGGTGAATTTCTACCCGGACTTCACCCAGCAGGTGCAGAGGCAGAGACAGGGCTTTCTGGGGGTGAAGAGGCGGCTTCGGGAGAGGGATCTGAAGTATGCCATGCTCTTCCCTGCCAGACTACGTGTGGTGCACGAAGATCGGACATTTTTCTTTGACTCTCCTGTTATGGCCGATGAATGGCTGGACGCTTTGCCCCGACGACGGACGGGGGAGGACATTGCCGAGGATGGGGACAGTGGCCGGGATGGGCAGGGCTGATTTTTCGGAGCCGGTCTGATTCGATTTGGCTATATTTGAAGACTTGAATAGAGTGCAGTCAATGCGGAGGGCGGCGGGAGGACGAGGGGTGCTCTTTTCCTCCCTTAGGGTACTTTTTGTAGATTTTTGGGGTTTTTGTAGGGCGACAGGCACACTGCAAGTTGGGGGGGCTTTGTAAGCTGCCGCAGGGGTGCAGGGTGGGGGGGGTTTCTGGGATTTTGGGTTTGTTGTTGGGGGGTTTATTTCTGCAAGGCATGATGATTCTTTCCAGGACTGTTCCATGGTGGCTCTTCGGGAGTGGGGTGGGCCTCTTTACGTTTGAGGATGGGGGGTAGGGGTTTAAGTGTTATAAGCTGGAATGTTAATGGAACGTTAATGGTTTGGGGGATCGCATTAAGCGTGGGATTGTTTTGCAATTCTTGAAACGGTCAATGCCGGATGTTGCCTTGCTGCAGGAGACGCACCTTATTGGTAATACGTGCTATGCTAAATTCATAGCACATTCGGGATTCTCCTCTGGGTCCAGGGGTGTGGGCATCCTAGTCAGAGCCTCGCTACCATTTGAGGTGGACTCCACCATTGTTGATGATAGGGGGAGGTTTGTGGCGGTGGCGGGGCGGTGGGAAGGAAGAACTTTGGTTTTAGTTTCGGTTTATGTCCCGCCGGCCCTGCAGGCCTCCACGTTCACAGATCTGGGTAGGGCCCTGCTGGATCTCCCGGGGGGTATGCTTGTGGTGGGAGGTGATTTCAACGCTGTTGGCTCTGGCCTGCTGGATAGATGCCCGCCCAGAGACACAGGGGGGGCTCAGAGGTGGCTCCCAGACTTCCTAAACACGCTTGGCCTGATAGACTGCTGGAGGCTCCGGCACCCAACACAGAACCAATACACGTTCCATTCCGGGGCACATGGTAGTCTCTCCAGGATTGATTACCTACTCACTCTGGCTGCGCATGCCTCATTGGTCTCCGAGGCGAGGCACATGGCGCGTGGTATATCTGACCACTCGCCAGTTTGGATCCGGCTGGATCTGGGTCGGGAGGGAGGCGGAAGGGTGGCCCCTATCAACCCGTGGTATTTCCGCGACCCCAAGATGCGCAGCGCGCTGGTAAAGAAAGTAGATAATTTTTTCAAGGATAATCAGGGATCCGTGGACTCGGCAGTGTCGCTGTGGGAAGCATTTAAGACCGTGCTCCGAGGGGAAGCCCTCTCCCTAGTAGTAGCTGCCAAGCGGCGGAGAGATGGCGAGGTTCTGCAGGTTGAGGAGGAGATCGCGGCTCTGGAGGGAGCGCTGGAGGAGGAGGTTACAGAGTCCTCACTGCATGAGCTTTGCTTGAAGCAAGCTGAGTATAAGGATCTGGTGACGAACGCCGCTAAGACCCTCAGTAGGGAGCAGCAGGGCCGATTGTATGATGTTGGTGACAAGGCAGGGAAACTCCTGGCTTGGCTGGACAAAAAAGAACGGGTCAATAGAGTTGTGCCAGAGTTGACGGGAGAGAGGGGAGAGGCGATTGTGGAACCTGAGAGGATTGTACAGTGTTTCTCGGAATATTTCTGTAGGGTCTATGCCTCAGTGTCGGATAGGCCGCCCGAGGACTCGTCTGACCTCCTCCGTGATATCGAGTTGCCCTGTCTCTCCGACATAGATAGGGAAGATCTAGATGGTGACATAACGGTTGACGAGGTGGCGGGGGCTATCCGCGCGTTAAACTCGGGTAAGGCCTCGGGACCGAACGGTTTGCCGGTCGATTTGTACAAGTTATTTCCGGATAGGGTCGCCCCTCACCTGCGCGCCATGTTTATGGAGGCGCGGGGGAGTGGGACCCTCCCGTTGGACCAGCGACTGGCGACGATCGTGGTTATACACAAAGAGGGCAAACCCAGAGATAAGTGCGCCTCATATAGGCCTATCTCACTTCTTAACGCAGAGCCGAAAATTCTGGCTAAAATCCTGGCGACCCGATTAATTAGGGTACTCGGTGACTTGGTCCACCCGGATCAATCCGGCTTCATCCCGCACCGAAACACAGCGTTAAATCTTCGGCGCCTTCATGGCGTAATCGCCAGGGCGGACACACTGCGTGAACCGGCTATTGTGGCGTCTCTTGACGCCACGATGGCATTCGACACGGTGGAATGGGCATATTTGTGGGCCGTACTGACCAAGTTCGGCTTTGGCCACGGTTTTGTGAGTTGGGTGAGGTTGCTGTATGAGGGGCCACTTGCGAGTGTGGTTGTGAATGGTCGTGCGTCGACTCCGTTTCAGCTTGGGAGGGGTACCAGGCAGGGTTGTCCCCTGTCGCCTTTGTTGTTCGCCCTCGCCCTTGAACCGCTGGCTGCGTGGATACGTTGGCACCCGGATATACGGGGCCTTAGATGGTCGCCTGAACACGAGGACCGTATTTCGCTCTATGCCGATGATATCCTGCTGTATCTTGCCTCACCCAAGAAATCACTTATAGTGGTCTGTGACGTACTCACATCTTTTGGTAGGAACTCGGGTCTTGTTATCAACTGGAGTAAATCATATTTGTATGTTCTTAGTGGCGAGGTTCCCCCGATCCCTAGAACATGTTCGATACAGGTCGCTCAGCAGGGCTTCGTGTATTTGGGGATCTTTATCTCCATGGACTCTGCGGTGCGATATGAGAAGAACCTGCTCCACCCCCTGGCACGCCTGAGGCGGGATGTTGAAGGCTGGCGGAGGCTGCCGCTCTCCCTCGTCGGGCGTGCGGCCCTGTTCAAAATGATGTCGCTTCCCCGCTTCCTCTACGCACTGCAGAATACTTTGGACTGGGTTCCGGCCAAATACTTTCGGGAGGTCGAAGGCCTCCAACGAACGTTGCTTTGGGATGGGCGGCCGCAAATAGCTATTGCAAAGTTGACGCTTCCATGGTACGACGGGGGCATTGCGCTCCCAGACATCCGACGGTACTATTGGGCCACCCAGCTGAGTGCGATTAACCATGGGTTTTATGGCCCTGCTCTCAGCCCTGGGTATGCCATGGACAGGTGGTTGCTGCGTGGTGGTAACTATTACAGGGCGTTGTATTCGCGGTCCTTGGACTCGTCCCTCACGGGGCCCACTGCTGTGGCGGTGCGAGTGTGGAAGATGGCAACTGACTCGCTGGGCTGGAAGGATAGGCTCACCCTTGCTACCCCGCTATTTGAATCTGAGAGAATGGGTAGGCTTTGGCACACAAAAGGCTTTGACAAATGGGACTTGATCGGCATCTCCAGGGTCGGAGATGTCCTGATTAAGGGGAGGGTGAAGTCCTTTGAAGAGTTGCAGAAGGAGTATGAGCTGGGGCCATCTGAGTTTTTCCGCTATATTCAGGTGCGTCACGCCCTCCGATCAGTCCTCATAGAGGGTGAGAAGGTGCCTGAGTCCTCTCCTTTGGAGGACCGGGTCCTTGATGGCCATATGCCCGAGAGCACGATCTCGCTCATCTATAAGAAACTGATCAACGTCCGGGCGGATATGCTTCTGGGGTTGAGGGACCAGTGGGCTAGGGATGGCCTTGAGTTGGATGACGAGGATTGGCAGTCTGCTGTTTCATCTCCTAAGGAGGTAGCGATCCCGTCGCGTCTGAGGCTGGTGCAGCTTAAAATACTGCATCGAGTGTATGTGACGGGGCCAAGGCTGGTTCACATGGGATTCTCGGAGGACGGCCTATGCAGGAGGGGTTGTGGTATGGTGGGTACTTTCCTGCATATCATTTGGGAATGTGGTGTCATCACGGAATTTTGGAGGAGAATCCATGCAGTGATGGAGGAGGTGACGGGCATTGCTATGCAGCCGGAAGCGCGGTGTTGTCTACTGAAAGTCTGGGGGCCCACTGATCATAATGCGGCGCAGACCCAATGGGTGACTCTGGGCAACATGGTTGCTAAGAGAGATATCGCGCGAATGTGGGGCTCTGCGGGGCCCCCCACATTGACCTCGTGGAAAGAAAATATGGACTGGAGTATGTTAAGGGAAAAGACGGTCTATTGCGCTAGAGGCCGCCCCAGGAAGTGGCACGCCATATGGGGGCGGTGGAATCAATACAGGGGGGGAATATGTCTTGCCCCGGATCTGGATCCTCCCGAGGAACAGCTTTCCTCCTAACCTTCTTTCCAGCCCAGTATGGTTTATGGACTTTTTGGCCTCTACAGTCCCTCTTCTTCCTCTTTACTTTGTACTGTAACTGTTAGATGAGTGGGGTACGACCTCCCCTGGGGGGCTCATCATGGGCTTTCAGTGTTCTTGCCTTGCTGGGGTTTGTTGTGCGTTTTTGTGTTTAATTCAAATTGAACCTTTGCACTTCTCCTTTCATGGTACTGGGGACGCATCTCTGTTTCTATATATCGATGCTGCCGAACCTCCGGGTTGTCGGCTGAATAGCTGTGTCCTGACTTTTGAAAATAAAGGTTTTAAAAAAAAAAAAAAAAAAAAAGTGTGAAGAGCGTAGGTGCCAACACACAGCCTTGGCGAACCCCTCTGTTCACCGGAATTTTATCGTTTTTTTGTTCCTGAGTTCCCCATCTGCTGCGAGCAAAATTGTTATCATGCATCCGAATGAGAAGGTTCAAGATGGAAGAGGGGATCCCCAGCTCCTCCAAAATCAGCCACAGGCGATCACGGGGAACCAGGTCAAAGGCGGTCTTAAGATCAATGAACGCCAGATATAAGGCGCCCTTACCAATAGTGACCACCTTCCAGTAGAGGAGCACTAGCCTGAATGCTTGGTCGATTGTGCTAGTACAGGCCCTAAAGCCTGCCTGGAACTTGGTCATGATGCCATTTTCGTCCACCCAGGAGTGGATCCTCTCCAGGAGGACCCTGCCGACAAATTTCTGACCTGAGTCTATAAGACTAATTGGGCGGTAGTTCGCTGGGTCACCCCTTGAACCCTTTTTGAAGATGGGGATTACTTCAGCTCCCCTCCAAGACTCAGGCACCGGAGAGCCATCCAAGAGAGTGTTAATAAAGATCGCAAAAAACGTTGCCCATCCGTCAACATTAGCTTTATATAGGTCACCCGGAATACCGTCTGGTCCCGGGGCCTTTGCGGAAACAATTTTATTGATGGCGATCTCAACCTCTTTCTTCTCGATCTTATCGAATGAAAAATGGTCAGTGGGAGTAGCTGTGGACCTCAAATGGATGCAGTGATCCTCCACAGGCCCCGCCCCTACATATAGGTTCCTGAAATGGTCAAACCATTCCCTGTCCGTGATATGGTTGGGAATTTGGTCCTGATCATGCATAGAAGATTTTCTCAGTATGGACCAGAAGAGCTCGCCATTTTTTGAGTGGCTTGCGGATTTTAAGGAATCCCAACGTTGCTCATCCCAATCCTTCCTTGCAGAAACAAGTGCCTTTCTGTAGAGCAGCCTCGCTTCCCTGACCTCACCTGGATTGTTAGATTTAATTGCGAGGATCAGGGTGTTTTTTTTTAGTCTGCAGTCCTTGTTAAACCACTTGTTTTCTGGCTTAATTTTTGGTGTTGTTTTTTTCCTGTGGTCGAGGAACAGGGTACCAATCGAATCCATAGTTTCCTCGAAGGTTTTGGTATAACCAGGCGTATCGTTGGATACCATGGAAAGCCTGGCGGTATAATCCACAAGTATTTTTTCCAGAGCAGCAAGTTTTGTGTTGGACAGGACGAATTTGGACCACCTGAGGAATCTGTTGCAATTAGAGGGGTGGAGTATCTTAGTGAGCATCTGCATTCCATGTGGGGAGGTTTGATCTTGTCTATGCCACAACTCCCGCATGCTAAGTGATAAAGGGTTATGGTCGCTGCTGATTGAAGGTGTTATTATCATATCAGCAACACATTTCCAACCTCTCCTGTCAATCAAAATATAATCGATTCTGCTTTGACAGGCGACCCTATTGAAGGTGTTAGCACCCCCCGGGTCAGAGGCTGTGCGCCCATTCGCTGCTCTTAGGCCGAATTCTAATGCTAGGGCATTTAGTTGGATCACGACCGGGGACCATCTTTTTACGGGGTTAAGAGATAGTAAAGGAATACCCCATCTAGTGTCCTCGTCGTGTGTTCCCAGGATATCATTTATAGCAAGTGGTTCAAAAGAGCAGTTGAGATCGCCAGCAACAAGTAAAAGAGAGTCAGGAGGGCAAGTGGAGAGCATGCCTGAAAGGGATGTGATGGTAGGAGACTTGGCGCCCCCTGGGGTTCCACGAGCATAGACATTGAAAAGTTCCCAAGAATGGCCATTCTTTGGGCCTTTAATGGTGAGTCTCATTATGTCTGGCGTAGAGCAACTATTATGTATAATCCTGAGGTTAAGGTCTGCCCTGACCCAAACCATAAGTCCGCCAGAAGGGCGGCCACGCCCGATTGAGATTGCTGGCTCAAAGAAGCAACAAAACCCTGTCTTATACAATGGCTCGACACTCCAGGTTTCCTGGAACATGCATATGTCGTGTTCCTCAATTAATTCGCTCCAATCTAAAAGAGTGAGCTTACTACGTAGACCTGCCACGTTCCAGGAAACAAGCTTGATATAAGTGGGGAGGTTTTCCCGAGGAGTGGGGGCACTTGGGGGGGGATCTTGATAGTGATCATGGCTGAAGGTAGGCCTCCAAGGTGGATCTATTGGGGTAGGTGAGTCCGGACCTAGATTTTCTAATGGTGTAGTGGGGCCTGGTGTACAGCAACCTAGGGGAGTAAGGGAGGTGATTGGTGTACCTTCATTACCCTGTAGTCAGTCAACAGCCTCTAGGCTGCTGTAACGATTTTCCGTGGGGACAGGATCTAACGTCAGTATAGGTGTGGGCCAACTCCCCTGTGAAAAACCCCTCCTGTTCCGGTGGACATACGTCCACGCTTCCATAAAGTGACCAGGGGGGTAAAAATAAGCCAAGGGGAGAGCTTTAATAAATGATCCTGTGCTAGGGTATCTCCAATTACAGATGTGCTCAACGATTTTGGGATCGTTGAAATTAATGAGGATACAGTCCCCCTTTATATTCTTTGCCAGATGGCCCACCCATGGGACCCTTCTTACCGTAAGTATTTTACTACTTTTATACATTGGCAGTGGTCTATTTTTGTTAAGCCAGTGGATCACCCTGTTCCTCAGAGTTGTGGGGGACTCAACTTCGTTTTTGCCCAGTTCTGGAGCCCCTGCTAAGATGACAACATATGGGGCAGTTTCAGGTGGTAAATTAGGGATATTTGCCCTACTTGGGGACATGGGTGTTGGAGTCCTGGCAACCTCTTTTAGCTGGATTGTACTAGGGTGTCTGGGGTTTCTATGGGCAGGCACCAAAGTAGACTCATTAATTACAGTCGCTAGTTGGCATTCAGAGGGGACTACTGGGTGAATTAGGGGGACCGCCAGGTCCTTTTCTGCTCTACTATTGGCTGGCGCGTTCAGTACCCCTGGTCTCAAAATATTATTTTGGATGTTGGTCAGGACCCCAAGGCTGCATTCAATCCTGGAAAGGTGCTGTTCAATTTTAAGTATTCTATCCTCCACAGGATGAAGCAAAAGCCTGATTGCATCAAGGATATCATGTATACTCGATAGATCTGGGGTCCCTCCCTTGTCTGCTTCACTTAGCCCCCCTGCGACATCCTGACACAATGTTCTAATGGGTGAAGAGTATGGTTGAAGAGTAGCCTTATCTGGCGAAGCCATCTGTAAAGGCTGCTTGGGAACAAATGGGTTTTTTTTCAATAAGCCAATGTGGTTTGTTGTTTTTTGCTTTTTTTTAGTGATCTTGCCCTTCCCACCATTAGAAGATGGACACCCTGGTTTGATTTTAGGGATTGCCCCAGGGTTTCGTGCGCGCAGCTGCCTAGTACCAAGCTCTGGAACAGTACTAGTAGGAGACGGTAGCAGTCGGGGAGAGACTAGCAAAGAGTCAAAGGGCAAAGACTGATCCTCCAAAGAGACAACAGCAACTGTTCCACTGGATGGCAAGTCCTGGGTAATAAGATCCACATCAGATCGAGTAGTGGTAGCGTGATTGGAATTATGCTGTTCAGGAGAGCGCACGTTGGCGAGGTAGCCCATAGAGGACCTCCTAGCTGCTGAGAGGTCCTGCGAAACACGACGTTCCAGGAGCATAATTTCTTTGTCGATGACACAATTGACCTTAGTGACAAATTGGTCCATCGTTCCAGTAAGGTATTCGTTGGCCGCTCTGCTTTTGGGGTCTTTAGGTGGCATAACGAGGGTCAAGAGGGCGGTTAGCAGAGGAAGGCCAAGCACAGCAGTAGTAAACAAGTAGCCGATCACATATACTAAAATAACAATAAACCTTGCAATCGACCCAGTAGAATACAAAAACAACAGTACCTTAGGACGAGCGCTGAGAGTGTGACGGTTTTAGGGGGGATTGCCCAGCCCAGTCTGCTCCGGTCAGTGACGGGCAAGGACGGGCACGCCCTTGGCCCGGACTTCGCCCGGGCACTGCCCGCGCGCGTCCCGCGCTGCGGTGGCACCCGGCGGCTTTTGTGCTGTTCCGGCCGGCCGAGGTGACGTCACCCGCAGCGCCGGGAGCGTGGAATGCAGGGTAGTGTAGTTTCGTCTGGGCCGTTCCCCTCACGGCGTCGGTGCAATAGAAGGAATAACCAGGATTCCCCCGCTGGCGGTAGCTTTCCCCTCACAACGGGTCAAGGTAGGATGGACAAAGTGATTTCCAGCGTTTAAGGCGCGTCCCGCGCTGCGGTGGCACCCGGCGGCTTTTATGCTGTTCCGGCCGGCCGAGGTGACATCACCCGCAGCGCCAGGAGCGTGGAATGCTGGGTAGTGTAGTTTCGTCTGGTCCGTTCCCCTCACGGCGACGGTGCAATAGAAGGAATAACCAGGATTCCCCCGCTGACAGTAGCTTTCCCCTCACAACGGGTCAAGGTAGGATGGACAAAGTGATTTCCAGCGTTTAAGGCGCTGTTTTACAGAATAGCGCCCAGCTTTCTTCAAGTAAACACTGTCAATTAAGAGCCCATCTCTTGGTTTGCACTAAGATTTTACCTAACTCAACCTCTAAAATAATCATTGCATGATCCAAAAATCCTTTAGGCAAGATTCTCTGATTACTAAAATGTAGGGTCTTGGATATAAGAAAAAAGTCATCCAGAAAGATCGCAGTACCCCGATGTGTTGCCTGGGAAGAGGAGAAGCCCCGATATGATGCCCAGGATCTAAACATGGGGAATTCCACTAACTTCCCCACCGGTATATGAGTTTCTTGGATTAGAATTACAGATGGATTGTCTGTCTTAATCCACGATTAAATGGCTGCATTTTCTTTTTGTTATTGAGCCTATTAACATTGAAGGAGACCACCTTTAGAATTTCCCTTTTATCCATTAGAATGATATACTATTTAACCATAGAGGGTCTCAAATATAAAGTGAGACTTTAGGACAAATAAGTCCTCCAATATACCTGACCTGCACATTCACAAGTGAAGTTCAGATAGTACAATTTAAGTTTGGCTTTGGATTTTAGAAATGGATCTCTTTTCCCTCTTACTTCCCATTCCCACTCACCACCTTCACTCTACCACACCCATGTCCTCCCTGCCCTCCCCGGAAGCCGCAGAGAGTGGTCCACCATCCCCGCTCACACCTGACAGGCTTACCCCCTTCCCCGAAACTGGCCCCTTGCCAGGAGCTATCAGCCTACCCATTCCATCTCCCCACACACCAGGACGTGAAAAGAGAAAGACCCAAATGATGCCCGAGGAAAATTTGAGAAAGAGGGAGAAATAAGGGGGAGAGAGGGAGAAAAAAGACAAAGAGATATGCAAATAATCATAGAATCAATTTGAAAGCCCCGAGCTTAGGAATTAAGACTTGTTAGAAATGTACTGCAACAGCTCCTGGGCTCCAGGGACATTGCAGAATACATGAAATCTTCCTTTTACAAGCACTTCAGTTTACTTTGCTGTGCAATCATTGCCTGTGCCCCCTGTTCCTTGAACAGATGCAGCATATTGACAAATTCTTTCCCTCTTTTGGCTGCGGATTCGGACATATTTGGGAAGATACAACATAATGAAACTTCCAGTGAGGTGAACTGTCGCTGCTTAAGCGCCTTGGCTTGAATTTGTTCTTTCTCCCGATAATCTCTGAAGTTGACCAATATCGTCCGAGGGAATTTGGTGTTAGGAAGGAGATGTTCCGGAACGCCGTGGGCCCTCGTAAGAGTCAAATCCCCATTGTATTCTGGGAGGATGTTTATTTAAATAAAAGATTCGACCCATTAGAGCACGGGTACTCATATAAGGCCCGCGGGCCACCAGCGGCCCGGCAAGCCTTCCTTGGCGGCCCACGGACCTTGCAGACATCATACTTGTGTTTTTTTCATATTGCCAGTTGCAGCAGCGCGGAGCTATGGGGGGCCGGGCGATTCTTTTAAAGAACATTCACTTGTTAATGAGGCTTTGTTGTATTTCACCTCTTCTTAGCGCCCCTGCATCTCCACTCTGATTGAGTGGAGATGCAGGGGAGCTAAGAAGAGGTGAAATACAACAAAGCCTCATTAACAAGTGAATGGTCTTTAAAAGACCTGTGAAGTACTTGGGTGCTGCGGCTGTGTGTGTTCCCGGGAAGCTGTCTCAGCGCGGGGTGAGGTGACAGAGGGTGACGAGGACAGCAGGGTGAGGTGACGGAGGGCAGCAGGGAGTGAGAGCAGCGGGCGAGGTGACAGCGGGAGGAAGACAGAGTGCGACAGAGGGAGGAAGACGGAGGGAGAGAGAGAGAGGGAAAGGGGGAAGACAGAGAGAGGGAGACAGAGAGAGGGAGAGGCAGAGAGAGAAGGAGACAGACAGGGAGACAGAGACAGGGAGACAGAGGGAGAGGGAGGGAGACAGAGGGAGAGGGAGGGAGACAGAGGGAGAGGGAGGGAGGGAGACAGAAGGAGACAGAGAGAGAGAGAGGGAGACAGAGTGAGACAGAGAGAGAGAGGGAGGGAGACAGAGAGAAAGGGAGACAAACAGTGATTGAGACAGAGAGAGAGAGGGAGGGAGACGGAGAAAGAGAGAGGGAAGGAGAGAGAGGGAGAGGGAGGGAGACAGAGAGGGAGGGAGGGA
This sequence comes from Triturus cristatus, assembly GCF_964204655.1. Classification (NCBI taxonomy): domain Eukaryota; kingdom Metazoa; phylum Chordata; class Amphibia; order Caudata; family Salamandridae; genus Triturus; species Triturus cristatus. Next base: position 203,833,744 of record NC_140586.1, read on the forward strand.
GACAGAGAGAGAGGGAGACAAACAGAGTGAGTGAGACAGAGGGAGACAGAGAGGGAGGGATACAGAGAGGAGGGAGGGAGACAGAGAAAAGGAGACGAACAGAGTGAGTGAGACAGAAGGAGAGAGAGAGTGATAGAGAGAGGGAGGGAGATGGAGAGAGAGAGGGAGGGAGACGGAGAGAGAAAGGGAGGGAGACGGAGAGAAAGGGAGACAAACAGAGTGAGTGAGACAGAGGGAGAGAGTGAGAGAGATAGAGAGAGGGAGGGAGACGGAGAGAGAGAGGGAGGGAGAGAGAGGGAGACAGAGGGAGGGAGGGAGACATACGGAGGGAGACAGACGGAGAGAGGGAGGGAGAGAGAGAGAGGGAGGGAGACAGAGAGAGAGAGGGAGGGAGACAGAGAGAGAGACAGAGGAAGGGAGACAGAGGGAGATGGAGACAGAGGGAGGGAGACGGAGAGAGAGGGAGGGATAGGGAGGGAGGGAGGGAGACAGAGAGATAGAGGGAGGGAGACAGAGAGAGAGGGAGGGAGACAGAGAGAGAGAGAGGGAGGGAGACAGAGAGGGAGGGAGACAGAGAGAAAGGGAGACAAACAGTGAGTGAGACAGAGAGAAAGAGAGAGAGATAGAGAGAGGGTGGGAGAGAGAGAGGGAGACAGAGGGAGGGAGACAGACAGAGACAGACAAGAGGGAGTGAGACAGAGACAGAGAGAGAGGGAGACAGAGAGGGAGGGAGACAGAGAGAGAGGGAGGGAAACAGAGAGAAAGGGAGACAAACAGAGTGAGGGAGACAGAGGGAGAGAGAGAGAGATAGAGAGAGGGAGGGAGATGGAGAGAGACAGGGAGAGTGATAGAGAGAGGGAGAGAGAGAGAGGGAGGGAGGGAGACGGAGAGGGAGGGAGGGAGACAGAGCAAGAGAGATAGATAGATAGATAGATAGATAGATAGATAGATAGATAGATAGATAGATAGATAGATAGATAGATAGATAGATAGATAGATAGATAGATAGATAGATAGATAGATAGATAGATAGATAGATAGATAGATAGATAGATAGATAGATAGAGATGTGTGAATGCCGGGTCTGGTGGCTCAGTGGACGAAGGCGTCCGCCGCAGGGGCCTGTAATCAACCTCATGGTCATAGTTTTTTTTTGTTGCTCTAGCCCTGCCCCCTTCCCCACTGCCCCCGCCCCCACCGGTGCGGCCTCAGCCACAAACCAGACTGTAAATTTGGCCCCCGAGAGAAAGTTTGTGAGTACCCATGCATTAGAGTGTCTGCTGGCCCTCAAGACCCTCCGGAATACCAAGAATACAAAGATTAGAGCATCTAGAATGATTCTCCAATTCCTCCAATTTATATTTCATTGTGGATTTTTGGCTCTGGAAAGCAGCTACCTTATCTTTCATGATGACAACCTCATCCTTCATCTGCGATATTCTTGCTTCTGCCTCATTAAGTCGCATCGGGGTCCAGGCCATAGTATCTTCGATTTTTGTAAGCCGGGCATGTATAGCTGCATTCTTCACCGTTTGAGAGGCTTTAAGTTCCCTAATCTCCTCCAAAATTAGATTGAGCCGGCTCTTGGCATCCCATTGTAGAGTAAAGGGTATGTGGACCTGAGAGGGGCCCTCCTGAATTGATTCAGTCCCGGATTTAGTTTGTGCTACTAGTGCATCAGCGCTTACGATCACTGCCTGCCCTGTGATTTCCACCACGGCTGTTCCCAATGGCCTCTGTGAGAGAGACTCCAAAGATTGTGACAAAAGTTGCGATGAAGCATTACTGTCGCCCCTGGGCAGCATGCTCTCCATTGAACCAGGGCACTGTTCAACTGCCAATGGAACGCTCTCCAACACATCTACGCCAGGTGTTGAGCCGGATTTAGCCGTAAAAAATAAGGCGTATTTTTTAAGTTCCTTGGATTTCCCAGCCTCAGCATCATACATTGAGTTAGCCTCCTCTGATTCTTCTCCAGGTATTTGTACAGCTTCCCCCCCTGCAGAATCACTAACAGTGGGACTAAGACTCATATCCAAGTCAGCTGAGGCACCCCCTGACAGTTTTTCTGAGAAAGCTCTGAGGCGGCCAACCTATACTCCGGATTTTCAGTAGGCATTACTATGTCTTTCCGCGAGAATGCAGCACAATTTTACTGGGCTACTGCTTTCCCTACTCGCCTTTTGACCCTCTGAGCCAGGACTGGAGAATCGAGATGGGTTGCGGCAGAACCTTTAGAGAAATTTTGCATGTTGAAAGTTCCTCCAGTGAATTTTTACTTTCACTCTCTCAATTCTTCCTCACCTCTACTCCTCCTCCCACACAACTTGAGGATTAATCACTAATCAAAGTCACAACTGAAATTGTATACTGCTTGCTGCACTTGCAGAGATTGTAGGAGTTCAAAATGAAAAAAGTGTGATATTGTTGCACATAGAACGCCCCCCCAGCGACCCTTTACTAGGTAGCGCCGAAGCCCTTTACCAGGCCCAGCAGCAGACTGCATGCACATAACCTCAGGCGAGAAACATGGTGGTCTATGAAGGCAAAGAGACACAGCTCGTATGTAACTGATCTGCTATGGTTCTGGGAGGCTGCACAGCCGGTTGAGGAATCTCTCAGCATTCACTTGAACCACAGTAAACAAGGTTTCTCCCAGCGTACTCAGCCGACAGCCTGCATCACCGTAACCCTTGCTTCCTGATGACACAAATGTATTCTTTTTGAGGGGTATTAAAGGGAGCTACCGGCTAAGCTGTGAAGCGTGTGCTTTTAAAAGACAGTTATAAGAAAAGAAATTGCATTACGTACAGTCTGCAAAAAATCTATATTTTGAATAGACTTTTTATCTTAGACCTTGTTGTGCATTTTGTAGCAGACTATCTTATACTGTGTGTAATGCAACTTTAAAATAATGACTTACATGTTCACTGTACTTTCTGCCACAGGCTGGGACCTCATAGCACTAAAACATACTCAAGTCACTATTCTCCACTGCACCAACCAGGATTCTGTTCTGTGGCTCTCTGGTACAGTGCATTAACTGATAGAGGTTTCATAAGGGATGACAGTGCATTTCCCACGGATTAACGTAACTTGCCATTCATTTTTATTTAAGCTGTGTGCTTTTTTATATGTAGTTACCTGAAGGTGAAAGACCGAAAAAAGTTACTCAATATTTTTCTATCCATGCCGCCAAACTCACTCACCCCCCCCTTGCGCACAGCATCACAGTTCCCATGCTATTTTTTAATGCACTTCGACCACTGGTGGTGGCCATCCACACAGCGAGAGGCTCCCAGACACACGATGCAAGGCAAGGAGCTGGAGCCCTCCAACAAGCAAGGCCCACTTATTTAGTGCAATTCCACCTGGTGGGGCCACCACTCTTCTCCCATGCACCCAGGCAAGGAAAGGCCTGTAAAAAGGCACAGCGACAGAGGGGCGGTGTCTCAGGAACTTTCTCAGTACTAGATACGACCGGCTAGACTGTCCCATTGCCCAGACATGCTCCCGTCTCCTGCTCTTGTTGCTTAGGAACTTAGATGTTTGTACTGACCTTGTGCAAGTTCATGCCTTATTCTCCTTCCTCCACAGTGACAGTTATCTTGGTTCTTGTTCCACCCTACTTTGCACCCCTCTCCTGCCCCTTTCTGGACTTACTCTTTTTTATTGGGGTTTTCAATAATCAACAATATACACATTGACTGGTAATGGATTACATAGTGTTTTCTTGGGTGTCCATGTGACAGCTGCAGTATAGGGGAGGATGAGGGGCCTCTGCGTGCGGCCAGGGGCGGGGAGGGGGTGGTCTGGGAATGCCACTAAATCACACTGGCGGCCCAACAATAGCGTGTGTGGACCTTGGGGCACATTTACAAAAAAATGCCGGAGCACAACGCTGTGCCAAATTAAGCAGTGCCACGCTCCGAGATTTTTAAATCACTGGGATGCGCCATATTCACAAGAATACGACGCACCCCTGTGTTTCCGTTAGTGCTGGTACGAAAAAAGCTGCCTAGCGCCAGAGCAGGCACACTGCTGCCATGTTGCAAGGGTGCCTGCGCTGCTGGGACGATAGTTTATGTGCAGGAAGGGACACTTTACTGCACACAAACAATCAATAATAGCAATTTGCACCTTCTATGCATGCTGCAGAATGCAGCACACATGGAATGAGCAATAAACAAGGAGAAATTAATAATATCTCCTCGTATCACCATTCTATTTCATGGCGTTAGTTTTGGGCGCTGCCTCAGCCTTGTAAATCTGGGGCAGCGTCAAAAAGTAATGGGTGTTGTGGTGGAATCCCACAACAACACTCATTGCACGCCCCTTTGCCGCAGAGGAAGGTGGCAAAAAGGGGCATATTTACAAGGTGGCGGTAAGCCACGCAAATTGGCTTAGCGCCACCTTCTAAACATTGAAAATGGTGCAGCACCATCAGAGCGTCAAAAAAAGTGACGTTCCGGTGGCGATGAGGGCTTGTAAATATGCCCCCTTGAGTCAAGGGAGGAACCGCATTGAGAGAGGGCTGGGAAGGGGGTCAGAGCCTGGATGCTGCTCAATGCGGGGTTTAGATGGTGTCCGGGCGTAGGGCTTAGTTATTCTGACAGTGGCAAGGCTAGGAGAAGAGAGAGGGAGGGGGGGTGGGGTCTTTCTGGACTTGCTCTTGATCCAGTGAAGGTATCTTAGTGAATGGGACAGGGATCTCCTCTGAATCCACTCTCTTGTACTTGTGTTCCCCATTTCTGTAAAGTTGCTCCTGGGGATACTGATTATCAGCAGCAGTGAATTCTGGATCAAGTAGCCCACTTGGGGAGCATAGCAACGGAGGTCATGGGTATGAAGTTCCAAGAGCATAGACTCACAGAGTGCCATAAGGACATCTTACTGATTTTCGCTATTGTATCATTACAGCTCCCTTGGTATCACTGCTGTTTCTCTACCCATGGGTGGGACCCTTTGCTGTCTAGTCTGAGAAGAACTGGTCTCTTTTGGGTATAGAGAGCTGCCTCTGTGCGTCCACTCACGAGGGTACATCTGTCTTCAGCAGACAGAATCAGATACCCAGGCAGTGACTGCTGCAACTGGCCAGAAATGACCCCATCAGTCGGCCTAGAATAAAGTTACTTCCTATCTGGGGTGGAAGGGGAAGTCACAACAGAAACTCTGTTTTGGGAAGGGAACGTGCTGAAAGAAGTGTGTAAATTACAGAAGTTTGCACGTTGGGAGCTTTTTGAAATCACTAAAATTAGTAATGTGGTGGAAGGGAGAAATATTAAGACCTTTGTGGGTCTGCAGATGGAGTATGAGGTATCACAGACACAGGATATAAATACATGCAACTCACCTTATGTTCATTAGTACGGACATGCTGCGGTTTGATGGTGCCCATCAGCATACCCAGTACATCTGACCTCTCTGGGGTAAAGGGTGGCCTCCTTTGTTCCGGGTCTAGGCTTCCCGCCACTCACTGTGTTAACCGCTGCAGTTGTCCCGCCAGGTAGTATGCCTCCATCTACGTAATGCATATAATGTAAATAGGTCAGTGGGTTACTGCTTCTGTAAGAGAGCTCCTTATGTTACTTGTTGTTTATAAGGCAAAATCCTAATATAGAACATTGAGCTATTAACTGTCACCCTAGAGCTGTTGCAAACTGCAAGGTACATGTTAGAGCTACATATTTTTTTGCCCAGTCTTTCATTATCCTAATCTTGTGAAAACGATTCATTTGAGTAGAAAACACTTCTTATTATGAAAGAGAACCCTTAACAATGATGTTGCATTTTAAATTCTGAATTTGTGCCTTTCCTGAATGAGAACGTTAATTATATTGCCTACCAGTATCAATGACATGCCACTCCTACACTTTACCTTGTAGTACTGTCTGATGTAACATTTCCTATACACTGATTTACACACATATGATTGTCTCTGTGCAATGTGTGTGTGGTATAACGTGCTCTGACACCTTACACTGGTATGAGTGGTGTTATACAACTAAATGGATCTGAGAGACAGTGGTTATGGAGACCTGAGAAGCACTGCTAAAGGGTGCTAGTGAGGGAATCCGTGGCAGAGGTGGTCTTTGGGGGGCACCAACAGACATTGTCGCACAGGGCACCACCAGCACTAAAGCCGGCCCTGTCCTCCAGCACCTACTTGTTTTCTCAACCACATAAACAAACACTTGGCACTTATCCAATATAAAGAAACACGTTTCGTAATTTCGAAAGCCGTGCCTCGTCGTCCCTCTACGAGAGTGTACTCATTCTGGAAGGAGTTACTATTACTCGTATGAGGCATTATTATACTTTACAGAAAGAACACATTTCACAACACGATAGAGTTCTAGAATGAAGAGGGACTCTGGAAATATAGATCAAATTGTAATGGTAGCCAGTGAAGCACTTGCTTAATAAGAGCTGCAGAACGGTGCCCTCCGGTGGATCATACACTAAGGGCAGGCCAGCGAGGCCTGTACCCGGGAGGGTTCCAAGGCCGAGAGGGGCAGGCCAGCTGGCGCCTGTCCTCAGGAGCGCTTTATGTGCCGCTGTTAGATAACACTCAATGGACATCACTCCCACAGCCATACACCCACTTTTAAATGAAATGCTGCTGGTCAGTGATAACTAACATTTTCAACAACAGAAAAACACAGAAAGCAGCAGCAGGCAAGTAGGCAATTCACTTGTGTGGTTGGCAATTCACATGTGTGCCAATGGTGAAAGCATTAGCAAACATTCTTTTGTTCAGTCCAGGGAATATTCAATCCTAAACAGTGTGTCCCACAGCCACCCATTTGATTTTACAGCCCCCTTTCAGCCCCACTGCGAAAGAACAATGGATAAGATAACCACTCTGCAGACCCTCCCCCCACATACCCCTGCTCTGATGACTTCCAAACTTCCAAAGCAGCTCACGCTGGTTCCTGGTGACAAAAGCTCCCGTGATTGATTCCGTTCAGTGCTTGTTAAAGGTGTGGCAGAGGTATCAGTGGAGGGATTAAGAAAGCGCTGCCTGGGTTGAAGTCAGGTCCCATGAGTACCGGTACTCTCTTCATTCTAGGCAAAGTGCCTGTACTCAAGGGGAGAAAATGAAAAAGTGCCGGTACTCATTACCGGTGAGTACCGGCCCATTTAAAGCACTGGTATGCAGGCAATCAGTGATACTAACTTCACCTTCACAAATAAAGTAGTCATATTCCCGGGGAGTACACATGATTCATACATTCATCAATAGCGGCCACTACTAAGCGTGGGTGGTGGGGCGGGGGGAGCAGAGGGGAGAATGAAACAAATAAAAAGAAACTGACTTACCTGGGTGCCGCCGGGTGCTGCCGCCTCTGCTCCATCTCCTCTGCGCTGCAACAGGAAGCTCCCAGAATCACCTGTCCAATCACAACGCTGCCTGAAACAGCGTTGTGATTGGTCTGAGCGCAGTGGATCAGTGCTCAGACAGGGGCTTGGAGGCTTTGCATGTTCCCCACCAGGCTGTGTAATGCAGCCTGGCGGGAAGATGCCCCTTTTGGGCTGGTCAAACCGACATACGCACTTTAGAGTGTGCCTTACACTCTTCCCCTGCCCCCTGCCCCCTGCACTGGCCAGACACCCCACGCAGCAGGAAGGAAAACTAAAACGATAATAACACTAGTTAGTATCGTCTTAGTTTTCCTTTTTACACTGTTCGCAGAGCAGTGAGACGATGCACCCCCGCCTTAGCGCAGAAGCCGCCCCTGACATTTACAAACAGTGTTTTGAAAATGGTGTTGCTGATGGCACACTCGGACACAGCACCCGTGAGCACTTGTAGTTTCACAAGCAGCATGTTTAATATGCATTTATTCCCCCTCATAGGTGACCACGGTTACACTTCATAAGCGTGGCTAATTAAACCATAAAACCATCGAATGAGTGCACAAGAAGCATGCAACACTACACAAACAGGAAAACGCACAGCACCACTGAGAAGTGTTTTGGTGTTCTTAAATCCTCACTCAGAAGCATAGACCTGTCTGAGGGTAGACTGTTGTATGGACCAAAATGATTATGTGCATTATTGTTGTGTGTTGCTTTTTATACGAGATAGAACTACAAGGTGGAAGGTGACTTGATGAAATATTATCCAGTGATTTGCAACATCACAACGATGACATCAAAACAGATCACAACAGTGACAGAGACTCCCAGAATGGAACGATGACTAGACCCAAAAACAAATCACACCCAAGATTTTTTTACTTGTGGGCCGTTTAAAGATGCTGTACATTTCAACATCTCTAATCTGAAGCTACCAAGCATACACATGTTGATAAGTGTACCACCCAGACATGATATCAAGATGAGTGACAGATAAATATAGCCGCATGTTTCTGCTAAACTTGCATAGATCTATCAAAACACAGGTCAGACATAGAAATTACACCACATGTATCATTAATCAGCTGAAGAGTCACCAAACAATACTTCATTAGAAACAAACACACTGTCAGACATCCAACCTGTATTCCCTTTGTTACAGGATGATGAGATTTTCTTCCTTTTCTGTGGCCACAGTGATGTCTTGAAGCTAACAAACGGAGACTGTTGTCTCACTCAAGTCTTGAAACACAACAGGGAGAGTGGAAGAGGGATTCAGTGGGGCTCATTCACAAAGGTAAACATAAACATGAGTAAATTTACACAGGTAAATTTACATTTACACTTCTGAGTAAATTTTTTACTTTTGACTATTCACCATTTCCAAGTATAAACGTACTCAAAAGTACAGACTTGCATATTACTGCCCCCAGGAACCAGGGGGTTGAACCTATTTAAAACTGTTAAGTTACTACTAGTATCTTTACGACCATATTTTACGATTCTGTACACTGGAGTGAGATCTCAGCCACTGGGAGGGAGATCTCCGCCTGTGGGGCAGAGATCCCCACCAGCGGGGTGGAGATTCCACCGACAGTAAAATATTTCCATTTGTTTACTGTGTATAAAAAAATAATAAATGTTATATTTTTGAATTAATAACAATTTTTTACAATTATATAACATGTATTTAAAAATAACATATTTTTAAATGATAAAAACTAAGAAATGCATTATTATACTTGAAATATACGTATGATATTTTAACATAGATCTACATATATATGTATGTATATAATATATGTTTGCACTGAAAAAACAAAAGGTTATAGGGACGTTATAGTTAGGATCAGACTTCACTTGTACAAAACCATTGAAATTCAGCAGTTATAGTTACCTTAGCTAACTCTAATTTACGGGTAGACAATGCACTGGCTATGACTTCACATAATACATCACTCATGACATGGTCAGTGACATCGTTGATGGCATCTCAAATGACAACACTCATGACATCATCCAGTGAGTGAAATGGTTTGTAAATGTTTCTGAGACAAAGATATATAAAAGCTACTGCATAAGTTAAATGAATATTGTGAGAAGTTGGCCTGGCATATACTGGTCACTAGTTAAAGTGGCCACCTTGTACCAGTCCAATTCGACTCTTATGGTAGATAGGTTTAAGACAGCCTTTTAAAGAAAGCTATCCTAGTGGTAGCTGTGGAGAGCAGCCTTCAGGCTAAGTCTCTAGAGGAATGTAAAGCAGCTTGTTTTACCTTATAATATCTTGAATTACCAAATGAAAGGACACCACACAAGTATATATATAAAATATATATGTATTTATTTCTAACACACTCTACTAATCTCTTTATGAGATTAGAAGTCAGGAACATATGCAAAAATCAACAGTTCACAACAAGTTAAGCACTTATATGGCTGGGGCCCTAGGGGCGTACCAGACCATATACTAAACAAGAGGTATAAGAATATCAACTTGAGAAGGGACAAGGCCTAGGGCCTTCAGAAGCGCTGGGGCCTCACTAATCCACCCAAGGCAGGTAAGCAAAGGACCCACGGGAGACGCATGCAGTGTGAGAACACAGCCGCGGATCCCAATAGACTTCAATGGAGCAAGTCGCGGTTGGAATTTTAAAGTTTTAGGATACTTCAGGAGAGTCTACAAGCAAGTCACTTACAGGGTAAGTAGTTCTAGAGCCAACACACACAGGAGTACCGTAGTTCTGGAGTTACCTCACCCAGGGAAGCCGGGTGCATAGGTGTCTTTTGGTGTCGGGTCGCGGCGTTGTTTTCAATGGGAGCCAAAGAAGACTTGCTGCTTGTGAAGACAGGAGAAGTGTCCGGTGGAATCCAAGGATGGATTCAGAAGAAAGAAGGCCTGAAAGCAGAGGAGACAGTGTTCAAAGTCACTTGCCAGTGAGGATGGATGCCCACAGTCGTCGGGTGATTTCAGGTGATCATGGGTGTCTTGACTCTTCAGCCACGAGGTCCAGGAGGTGTCGGCGACAACCAGGAGCTGGATTTGGCGTGTCCCACAACGTCTACAGCTTACTGCGGTGTCGGCACTCGGATTGGAGCCAACAAGCCTTGGTAACAGCAAGTCTTGTGGAAAAAGTAAAAAGTCAGCGGTGGAGACCAGCAAGGTCTGCGGGACTCACCCAGCGAAGGTAAGTCAGGGCAGGCCTGGAGCAGCCAGGGGAGCCCTTTGGTTCTGTAGGAAAGTATTCAGGGGACCCACAAGCCAGCTGGCAAACGATTGCGAAGACGCCTCGGGAAGATTCACTTCACTGGAGCCCACGGTCATTCGGGACAAGGTAGGCCTCTGATCTTCAGCAGAAATCCTGCTGGAGGCTTGGACCACATGTGGTCAAATGCACAAGTTCGTAGAGCGTCGTGAAGGGATTGCACTCAACAATAGTGCACGGTACCCGGGTATTGCTGTTCCTCGTCACTCGTGGGGTCCACTTGCCTCAGCATCGCTGGGGACTCACGATGGCCGTAAAGAAGTCAGGAAATCCACTTCTGGGGCTGCAGGGACTTCAGACTCTGGCGGAGCGGGAAAGTTTGCGGCTGTTGATGCAAAATTTTGGTGCCTGCCAAGCAGGGGAGTCACTCCTTGACTCCAAGAGAGATTCTTCAGTCTTCCAAAGGTAGTGGAACGTCAAAGGTCCAAGATTCTTCTTCAGAGCGTCGTCCAGGCATATCTAGTTTGCAATGGCAAGGGTTCCCTAACTTATACTAGAAGGAAGGGAGGGACTAGCTCTATGACCCCACCTATGGGAGGATCAGGGGAGTGGGTGGCTACACCCACTTCCCTTTGTCCAGTTTCACGCCAGAGCAGGGGCAGGTAGCCCCTGAACCGGTTTGAGCTGGCAGATGCACAGAGGAGCCTACTGCTCCCCCAATGCAGGACTTCAAAGCACTCTAGGAGTGCACCCACCCAGCCCCAATACACTAAATCCTGTCTGGAAGGGGCTTACACCTCCCTGTGACAGGATTCCTATTGTTGGGCCTCCTCCACTGCGAGTTTCGGTCAGCAGCAGGAGGGCAGCTCAGTGTCTGTGCTGGTGGCATCCATTTTGTGATGCCAGGGCTCTTTCAGGAATCTACTGTGTTTCCACAGTGGGTACATGTCTATCCCTCTAGAAGGGTGGGATCATACTCCCACACCAGTTACTGGTGTGGGGGTATGATTCCAAAGCGTTTGACACCAAACACAACATGTTTTGATACGGTGTTTCTTGGAAGACTTGGTCCTGTGAGGCTGTGGCTGTATTTCCCTGCATCTTTCCTGCCGACCTCGCAGCACCCGCTCCGCGGGTGCTGCTTCGTGATCTGGGGCAGAGGCACTTTGGACGGCTAGAAGGAGCCGAGTTCCGTGGGCTCCTACAGGAAGCTTGCATCAGGGCTGCGAGCGTTGCAGGGACTCCATCTCCCAGGAGCCCCTGCCTGACCTAGAGACATCACCTGGTCCACTCTCCCTGTTGCTCCGCCCACAGCCCGTAATCCTCCCTACTTATTGGATACAGCATCCCGCTGTGCGGGAGCGTCGCCGGGCGAAGCCCGTGCCAAGGGCGGGCCCGTTTGTGCCCGTTCGTGACCGATCTTGTCCAGTCCGGGCCCCCCCTCTTGCTTCTGCTGCCACATTTTGCTACATTTTGCTATCTCTAGCGTGGGGAGATGTCTTGTCGTGAAACCAGGAGCAAGTCATCCCTAGCTGGAGCGGGCATTTCTGGAGGTATGGAGAAATTTTTGATTAGAGCTAATACCCTCCTTGACACTGAAATAAACGTTCTTGAGAAGCGTTTATCAAAGGAATTATCGGCCTTCAAAAGATCTTCCCTTGGTACTTTGGCTAATGCTAAAACCCCCGAACGACCTACAGAGTCTACTAACAATGCTGCGATGGGCCCTTTCTCAACATCTACTGTGACCAACTTGGCGTCACTTGATCTGGATATTTTGGTTAACGAAATTCTCCCAGAAATTGATATGGTCCTTGATACTAATGTGCCCACTCCCTCAGACTCCGTTGTCACTTGTGATACTATACTAAATGGAGTTATTGAAGGGGTCGCAACTAAATGTAAAAGGCCGTATAACTTGAAACCTGGTGGCAAATCTAAAACAGCCAAACATAAACATGATAACACCAACCCCACATCCGGTCTTTCTCAACACATACCTAGTTTGGACCTCTCTTTAGAAACTTTGGGAGCCCTCTTCAAATCCCTTTTATTCCCCTTAGAGTCTAAATTGGAACGCATAGAACTCCGTCTTACCAACATTGAGAAAACCTCTGCTGCTATATTAGCTACTAGATCCCCCAAGCCCAATACTTCTTCCAACCCCCAAATCACTCTTACTAACCTAGGTAATCTAGGCCCCCCCTTAGTGAATGATGCCGCTCCCCCTTTGCGTCCCCCAACGGGCAATCTAGCCCCGATTCAAAATAGCAACTCTAACATTCCCCCTTTGCTACCTGCAGGTCCAGTTCAATCTATGACCACTACTAACGGGGCCACAACTAATGGCCACATAGCTTCCCCACCCCCTGATAAGATTGTCCCTAGACCATGTAGGCCTGACCTGCCCCCTGAAGCTAACCGCTTCATGGTAGTCCTGGCCGGTGTTCCTCCCTTAGAAGTTGGAGAAGCCGAGAATTTTCAATCTCTTAAAAATAAAGTCATTAAATGGCTGAACTGGAATAGACCCCTCCCGGCCCACCTTCATAATGAAATCATCTTGGTTAGAAGGGTACCTTGGCTGGGTAAAACCAGAAAGACTATAATCGGGGACTGTATCATGGTGAGCTTTAGAGACCCCAGAACAGTCTCGCACATATGTGCCGGGTTTAATAGATCCTTCGATTCCACCATCCAGACGCTGCCAGTGTCTTTTTTCTTTACCCCTATCCACTTGCACCATGATCAAGGCCGAGATAATTGGACGAGGGTTGAGCGGAGGGGTAGATTCCGTGGGTATGAAGCAAGACCGGCCCTGTTGTCTCCTGAGACTCCTTTCTGTGATTTTAACAGATTTAATTGTCTTAACGGTTTAGATGGAGTAGACTGACTATCCACATTATATTTCCCATTTTGCATCCCCCCTGCTACTGGTAATAGTTTAATAGCAGTTATGGGTAAAAGTATATCTATCGATCCAGCCCCCGTAATGCCCCTCACTCCTACCCCTGCACATGTACTTTCCCAGGGAGTTGACCCCTCTGCCCCACCCCACCTTCTTGTATCTACGGTCTCCCCTGTTGTTATCAGGCCATCACTGGGATTTTCTAGTGTACCGGAGGTTATTGAACTCGCTCCATGTACCCCCGGCTTCAAATTTGCTAGCTGGAATGTTGCTGGCTGGAGCCGGCAAAAGTCGTCCTTGGGCTGGAACGAAATTCTTTCCCAGTTTGATGTCTTATGTTTACAAGAGACCTGGGTAACAACTGATATCATCCTTGATGGATTTGTGTCATATAACAACCCGGCACAAAGGTCCAATATGGGCAGGGCTAAAGGGGGGCTAGTAACTCTACTTCCTGTGAACCTCCCTGTTCGTGTGAAATCGCACCAGACTGTGGGTTTTCACTCGCAAATTTTAAGCATGGAACATAAAAGGGGCCATGTAACCCTGCTGATTAACCACTATAACAATTTGTTTGATGCTACAAATACCTCAGTTTTGGATGAGTTGGATGTAGCAGTGAGAAACATCGGCAAAGGCATCCATAAACCTCTTGATATCATCTGGGGAGGGGATTTTAATATTCGTACTTGCCCCCACTCTTTCACCAAAGTTTGCGGGTACGACGGGGATAATGGGGAAAACCGGGCACATTTTATACACTCACCATATGGCGACTCCCTCAACTCCTTTATGCTTAAACTGGATCTATTGATACATTCCCCGGCTGCAGACCATGAGGGTAACCGTGTACCGACTTTTGTAGGAATGAACTCGGCTTCTGTTATTGACCATTTATTAGTTTCTGTTCATATTGTCCCATTTTGTATGGTTCCTATTGTTGTAGATTTTGGAAGTAGCGACCATAATGCCATCACCATGTCGATTTCCATTTGGGGGTTTCCGGTTAACATCCAGCGTATGATAGTAGAAGACTTAACCCCCTGTAGGCAGAATGGTATTCGTATCAAATGGCGTGTGGATAATTCCGAGAAGCTGCAGCATAAAATTGTAGCAATGGGGTCTGTAGCGATACTCAAATGTTTGGACTCAGAGGCTTCCCCCCAGTGCATTATAGCTGATTTTGTGGAAATGGGTACCATCATAAAAAGATCCCTCACCATTACCAAAGGCTTAACGAAGAAAGCAGCTACCGGTTGGTTTGATAATGCGTGTACCAAATCCCTCCAAGAACTTAAGCGGGCACTTTCTAAACAACCCAGAGACAGGGAGGCCATTATATACCTCAGGCTGTTATACAAAAAGCACCTAACACGTAGAAAACAAGAGCTAAGGGAGCTTGCCTGGGACGATTTGACTAAAGCAGCAGTATTGCGTGACAGTAAGCTCTTTTGCAATACGGTCAATAGCCCTTTTCTTGTAAAGGAAGATTTCCCTATATTATCAGCACAGGTTAGCGATGATAATTGGGTATTATATTTTACAGAAATCTTTGACTTGGCTAGGGAGGACTGTGCTAGCCTTTCTACCGCCCTGTATGAACCTAAGCTATCCCTGGGTATTACCCTTCAAGAGGTGGAAATGGCCATCAGCCAGAGCAAAGGGGGGAAGGCACCGGGACCAGATGGGGTCCCGGTTGACCTGTATAAATCCAACCCGGCACTTTGGAGCCCGCTCCTGACCCAGGTGTTCAACGCATCAGTTAGGGATAGTACACCATCCACCTGGAGTGAATCCATAATTCTACCGATCTATAAGAAGGGAGATAGAGGAGAGGCTAAGAACTACCGCCCTATCTCCCTTCTGGATTCCTCACTCAAGATTATGAGCAGGGTCCTACTGGTGTGACTGGAGGAATGGGCGGAGGAAAATAAAATTCTAGCTGAATCTCAATATGGCTTCCGTAAGGGTCTTGGGACAACTGAGCAGTGTATTAATCTCGATCTTATCATCGGGAAATACACTAAAGCGAAACAGGGCTCTTTATTTCTCTGTTTCGCTGACCTCTCAAGTGCCTTTGACCTAGTGGATCATACTTTGTTATGGTCCACTATATTGGAAATGGGAGCCCCCCCAGCAATGATATATTTCCTGGCCAGACTTTATAATAAGCTATCAGCCCAGATCCGCTTTGGCCAGGCCGGGGAATGTACCAGGAAAATCAGGGTCAAATCAGGCATAAGGCAAGGCTGTGTGTTGGCCCCGTTGCTTTTCTCCCTTTTTATAAACTCCATGGAGTCCGAATTGAAGAGGGTACATGCAGATTCCCCACAGGTTGGTGGTCACCCTGTCCCGGTCCTGCTATATGCAGATGACACGGTTCTACTCTCGCGTACTCCGAATGGACTCCAAAACTTTATGAATTATTTTTACGACTTTATCAAGGGGAGAAAACTAAAAATAAATAACTCTAAGACCCTCATTATGGCCTGCGGGAAACGGATGAAACGTTCTAAACCATTTCATTTTAATAATCATAGAATTGAGGTAGTGGACAAATTCTGTTATCTTGGCATAACTTTTAATAATAGAGGAACTTGGGCACCTGAGATTTTAAATGTGAATGCCAAGATGGGCAAAAGCTCCTCTCGAGTATTCCGCTTTGCATCCAAATTAGGCAGTCGTCGCATCCCTGACATGTTAAACATCTATAGGTATAGATGTGTATCTATTGCCTTATACGGTTCAGGTATATAGGGCTACTGTAAACACAGGGATCTACAAGTTACAGAGAACCAGTTCCTTAAAAGACTCCTTTGCCTTCCCTCCTCGGCATCTACTGAACTAAGTCATAGAGAGGTGGGCCTTGATTATCTTACAGATCTAACGGGATTGAGACCTCTTATTGCTTGGAGGTCAATTTGGGCTAAGGATTAGACAGGATTTACCAGACAAATCATTTTAGACTTTCTACGGTTGGATAATGTCCGTAAGATCCCCTGGTTAAATTATGTTTCATCTTCCTACAGTGAAATTTTTAATCTTGACATTTTTGATGAGCCCTTGAGCGCTGTCACTATACCTAAAAAGGAGCTTAAAAACGTGTTTCTAGGGACCAAATCTAACCTGCGTAGTGTTCAATGTAGCCTCTCGTCAACCCATGTTTTTTACCACTCTAACATGTCGGTTGTCTCGGGCTTGCCTATGTATTTAAAAGCCATTACCAAACAATCTCACCAGTTTGTTCTCACTAGGTTGAGATTAGGCATTGCCCATAACCTGGTGGCCTTTCCACAGATGAAAATTTATAGCCCAACACCTTGCCCTTGTGACGGCTCAACTAAGCAAAGCACATTGCACTTTATGCTTATTTGCCCTTTTTATCTGCATCTTCGTCTTTACTATCTCAAACCTGTTTTTAAGAAATACTTTGTGTTCACTACTGCCCAAGCGATGAAATTGTTATTTGGACTTGATATGTTGGACATTTGTTTTTTCACCGCTACCTTTATATTAAAAGCTGTCTCCCATAGGAAAAGCCTGGTGTTCTAACCGTGGTTTTTCTAAAAACATTAGATTGTCTGGCCGACATACTTGATGCCATTTAAGCTGCTTCGTTTACTGTAATATCTGATGCATGTTCTGTATTTTATTCTGTATTTTACCAATGTATGCTTTTATGATTGTTATTTAATAATCGAATAAAGCTTTGAAATTTGATACAGTCATCTCAGAGTTAGCATTTACCACGAGGTTATAATGCACTTAAGAGTATATGGTTTAACCGTATCCACAAACAGCTACAGAGAATAGACTCTGAGTGCTGCAGAGGGGCCCTGCTCAGGCAGAGGCACCCCCTCACATGGAGACCAAGCACCCTGCCCTCAGGATTGATAGGGCCTGCCTTAGGGGTGACTGATAGGTTTATATGTGTGTGTAAGGTGAGATATAGGGAACCTATATCTCAGTGAGGAGTGCTAACACTACCTCACCCAGGCTACAGTAGCAGGCCTGTGGTGTCAGATTTAGTCTGCTTCCCAGGGGTGGCATAATACATGCTTCAACCTCTGGTAGGCCTGTGAAGTACCTCTGCCCTTGGTACCTAAGGTACCATATACTAGGGGCTCATAAGGTACCACGGTGTCCAATCACTAGTGCATCTAATATACACTCCAAGTTGTTTAGAGAGAACAGAGAGGCTGGGGCCCTGATTAGCAGGGGCCCAGCCAGACTATAGCCAGAAACCAGTGTTAACATCAGAAAAAAAGTGTGGGCAACATAAGTGCAGATCCTACTCTCCTACAAATATTCTTTCTAAACCAGTAATAAGTGATACTGTCTCTAACATATGTCATTTCAGTTGGTCTGTGACAGTCTGTATCAGTTTGGGAGTGGGTGACTGAGTGCTTTATGTGTGTGAGTGGATGTATCAGTGATTGAGTTTGGCTTTATGGGTGAGTGAGTGGCTGTCTTAGTGGTTTTATGGGTGGGGGAGTGCATGAGTGGCTGTTTGGTGACCGAGTAGGTGTGTGAGTTGCTAAATAGGTGGGTAAGTGGGTGTGTTAATGGCTGTATGGGTAAGTTGGTGGCTGTTTGAATAGATGTATGGGTAAGTGATTGTGTGTGAGTGGCTATTTTGCACAGTCTTGTTTTGTGTGACTGGGTGTATAGGTGAGTGAGTGGGTATGTGACTGCTTGTATGGATGTGTGAATGGGTAAGTAAATGGTTAACTGAATAAGTCAATGAATGTGTGTGTAGCTGTATGGGTAAGAGTGACTGTGTTAGTAGCTGTATAGGTGAGTGAGTGCTAGTGTGAGTGGTTGTGTGGGTGAGTGAGTGATTCTGTGAGTGGTTGTATTAGTTAATAAGTGCTCTGAGTGGTTCTATGGGTGAGAGAATGCAAGTATGAGTGGCTGTATGGGTGGGTGATTTGGCTGTGTTAGTGGCTGTATGAGTGAGTGAGTGGGTGTGTGTGAGTCATTGACTAGATTTGTGAGTGGATATGTGAGTGGTTGTGTGGGTTTGTGAGTGGACGTATGAGAGGTTGTATGGGGGTGTGAGTGGCTGTGTGAGGGGTTCTGTGGATGATGTCATCAGTGATGTAATTTGCGATGTCATCAGTGATGTCGCTGACCATGTCATGAGTGATGTAATATATCAGGTCATAAACAGTGCATGCGGGAACGTAAGTTATAGTTAGCTCAGGTAATTCCAACTGCTGAATTGCAATAATTTTGTACGAGTGAAATCTGAGCTTAACTATAATGTCCCTGTAACCTCTGGGGCTCATTAAGATGGCGGGTGATGGCACATCCGTGGTGCTGGCGGTGGCGGAAAATGTCTTTTTCCGCACTCCAGCAGCGGTCCTCGCGCCCGCCATATTACAATGGGCAAACATAGCCCATTTTCCGTCTGCTATGGAGTTACGTGACCCGCCAGAAATTTGCACCCGCCACCGCGGCGGAGGCAGCCAATAAAGACACACCACCGTGCAGAATGATGTCCCGTCCACTGTACAAATCACGATGCCGCGAACAGCCCATCACACCGCAGCAGAGTATCCACCCACCCAGAGATGGCGGAAGCACGACAGCGGAGCGCGAAACCAGACTCCCGGTCCCCTCCACCCGGTCCTGACCACAATGGATCCAGTTCTTCAAGCCTTTCCGCTGCAGTACCTCATCTACTACCAGCAAAAAATTCACCATCACGGACTACGCTGCAGGTACGCAAATACACAACTCCACACACAACCACAACACACAACTCCTGTGCTGACATACAGTTCCTGTCCACTTCAGAGACTCTGGTGGGGACAGGAACATATCCCCCAGTGTACCCACACATATCCTACCTGTCAGAAACTCACCTCTCTGCATCTGGGTAACCCATCAACCACGAAATCATTGCAATGTCCCGGTTGCGTCATCGCAGCGGTGAAGATGCAGGAAAACCTGGACACAATGTAGTAGGCAGAGCCTGCGCCAGGCATGGGCAGTCTGCCAAGATTCACAGGGCTCCACCTTCACCTTTCCCACATTACGCTTCCCACACCCATTTGGGAACATGCTGTGTGCTCCTCCTGTGCCCCCCCTGCACAATTAATCTGCCAGGTGTAGCCGGACCTTGCACCTCACACATCAAAGGACAAGGGAGACTGACTGGGAAGGTGGGGGTGAAGAGGAACACTCTGCACAGAAGCTCAGGGGCTGGACAACCTTCCTCCTCACACCAACCTTCCACTCATGTATGATTACAAAATGAACACGAACACTGCCTATGAACATCCACTGAACTGTACACACTGCCTGTCAACTCACTCACAAACACCCAACACTGATACCCAGCCACATACTCATACCATAGGTCAGCAGCAATGGAGGACAATAAATGGGCCAGCCAAAAGTGAAGTGGACAGTGCTGGAAAACCATGGAGTAAGCCACATAGCATCTGTACATCACATACAAGAGAAGGAACATATCACACCACCCTTAGGCCATCAAATCAGACATGGGTGGCACAGTGAGTGAAATTAAACCAAAGTGACCTCTGTGCAACAACTCAGGGAAACATCAAGACAAGCCATGCCTAGGCATAGGAATGATAGGAAGTGTCTGAAGTCATACAGTGACCAGCCACACATCTATGTCAACTTACTTGACATGTGTATGTCATCAGTACAACACACATGGCTCATTGTCATACTCCCGGACTGTCAAATACAAGTAGGCCCTTCACACATACCCCTCCTCTACCCACCTCACATCTGCAGCACTCAACACCTGTGAGAAACACACATAATGGTCAAAATGATGTTCTGTGAGTTCAATGACATCCACTCACACTCCCTGTGGTGCATCCACAAATATCATACTCACACTCAGGTATGCCTGAACCAATGCTGACACAAAAACAATAGCCAAACACAAAGCTCACAAACAACATCCACAGAAGTCCAACAAGCCCTGACATGTGCAGCGAAACAATGGAAAGGCAATGTGGCCCTAGACAACACAGGAATACTCAACATTGGCACTCAGGGCCAATGCACAGACACCATACACCAACACAAACAAGAATTGCATCATCAAAAGCCAATCATGAACTCTAACTGGGATCAATGGGACAATCATCTAGCACAGACAGAGACACCATACCACTCATCAAGTGAACATGGTGTCATAGTGTACCACACGCATGCTCATGCAGAATCCTGATAAGTGACAGGTCAAAAATAGTTGGAAAAACCACCAATGTGCCCTCAAAACAAGCTCAGGAACAAGAATCCACCTTGCTGCATGTGACAGACACACAAGTAATGCACACTACACTTGCAACACACATCTGAATGTATCATACAGCAACAACTACTCACATAGAATGTCATGCAAATAGAACATTACACACACATAGCATCTGTCAGTAGAAAGAGCAGACAGAGGCCAAACACTGCATACATCCACAACAAAAACACAACAGATGCATATACCAATCCATCACATTGCAAACTCAGCTGGACATCAGGGGGATGCACACTGGGGAAGTACAAGGCAACATACAATGACAGCACTGCATGCACACCAACCAAACCAGTAGCACACATATCTGAGTGCCACACCATGAACTCCCACAACACAAATCATCACAGCACATAGAGAACATCACATTCAGGAAGAGTAGCCGTACCTCAACAAACACACATACAGCTTAACCATCACCCACAGATGCACAACTAAGGGAAACCCAGGGGCAAACAACATGACCAGCGGACTGTGCTGCTCAAACATATGCACTGCACATGAGCAACCATCAATCAATCAACCAATCAGGTGCTCGTTAAGCGCGACTACTCACCCGTAAGGGTCTCAAGGATCTGGGGGGGGAGGTTTGCAGGTTCCAGTCCATGAAGGAGGGGGTCTGTCGAAGAGCCAGGTTTTTAGGTTTCTTGCGAAGATGGGGAGCGATGTTGTGTGTCTGAGGTGGAGCGGAAGGTCGTTCCAGGCTCTGGCCACAAGGAACGAGAAGGAGCAGCCTCCTGATCAGGTCTTTTGGTGTGGGGGACCACGGCGTAGGAGAGCTTGGCTGATCGTAGGGACCTTTGGGTTGCGTGGAATTTGAGTCAGCTGTTCAGGTATGCTGGTCCGGTGTCGTGGAGGGCCTTGCGAGCGTGGGTGAGCATCTTGAAGGTGACTCTAGCTTCGATGGGGAGCCAGTGGAGTGTGCGCAAGTGCTGGGAGATGTGGCAGTGTCTTGGCAGGTTGAGGACCAGTCTTGCAGCGGTGTTTTGGATGTTCTGTAGCTTGCGGGTGAGGTTTTTGTTTATTCCGGCATAGAGTGTGTTGCCGTAATCGAGTCTGCTGGTGACCAGGGCGTGAGTGACGGTCTTTCTGTGTTCAAGGGGGATCCATTTGAAGGTCTTACGTAGGAGGTGGAGGGTGTGGAAGCAGGAGGACAAGATGGAGTTGATCTGGCGGTCCATTTGTGCTCTGAGTCCAGGATGATTCCCATGTTTCATGCATGGTCTGTGGGAGTGGGCGGGCTTCCGAGGGCAGGGGGCCACCAGGTGTCGTTCAAGGCGTCGGGGTATGGGCCCATGATGAGTACTTCTGTTTTGTTGGTGTTTAATTGTTGGCAGCTGTTTTTCATCAATTTGGTGAAGGCTTCCATGCCTTCTCGAAAGTTGTGTCTGGCGTTGTTGGGTTTGTTGGATAGGGAGAGGATGAGTTGGGTGTCATCTGCATATGACACAATGTTGAGTCCGTAGGTTCTGATGATGGGGCGAGTGGAGCCATGTAGACATTGAAGAGCGTAGGGCTGAGGGAGGACCCCTGGGGGACTCCGCAGGTGGTTGGTGTAGGGTCTGAGAGGAAAGGGGGGAGTCTGACGCGCTGAGTTCTGCCGGAGAGGAAGGAGCGGATCCAGTCAAGGGCCTTGTCTTTGATCCCTGCATCATGGAGTCTGCTTATTAGGGTGCGGTGAGAGACTGTGTCGAACGCCGCTGAGAGGTCGAGGAGGATGAGGGCTGCTGTTTCTCCTTTGTCCAGTAGGGTGCGGATATTGTCTGTTGCGGAGAGGAGTGCGGTTTCCATACTGTGTTTTTTTCTGAAGCCAGATTGGGAGGAGTCGCGGATGTTGTGCTCTTCGATGAATGTGGCGAGTTGGCTGTTGCTGGCTTTCTTGATGACTTGCGCTGGGAACGGGAGCAGGGAGATGGGTCTGTAGTTTTTTAGGTTGGTGGGGTCCGCTGAGGGTTTCTTCAAGAGGGGGTTGATCTCGGCGTGTTTCCAGTCATCGGGGAACGAGGCGGTTGCCAGGGAGCGATTGATGGTGTGGCAGAGCATGAGTGTGATGGTGTCGGTGGCTCTGTTGAAAATGTGGTGGGGGCAGGGGTCCGTGAGGGCCCCGGAGTATATTGACTTCATTGTCTTCAATGTGTCTTTGGTGGTGAGGGCTGTCCAGTTGTCGATCGCTGGCTTCAGGGTGTCGGGGGTGGCAGGTGAGGGTTCAGTATGTTGGTTGTCTTCATCGAAGTTTTCATAGATGCTCTTGATTTTGCGGTGGAAAAAGGTGCTGAGTTTGTCGCAGAGGTCTTGTGAGGGAGGGATGTCGGTGGACTCGCTGGTGGGTTGGGCGAACTCCTTGATGATATTAAAGAGTTCTTTGCTGTTTGTGCATGAGTGGAGATTCTGTCTTCAATTACTTTTTTCCTAATTTTTCTGATGAGTTGGTGGTGGGCGTTGGTGGTGGCTCTGAGGTTGTTGTGGGTTTCTGTGGATTTAGTGTTCCTCCAGGCCTTTTCGAGGCGGCGGCAAGTGCGTCTGGACTCTCTAAGTTCGGTGGTAAACCATCTAGCTTTCTTGGCGTGGGTGTTGTTATTTTTCTTAAGGGAGGCTATGGTGTTGGCGCTGTCGGAGATCCATCTGTGCAGGTTTCGGGCTGTGGTGTTGGAGTCATCGTTTTCCGCAATGGTTGGGGTGGAGTTGCTGAGTAATGAGGTTAGCTGGTCGTCAGTGATTCTGGTCCAGTTTCTTCGTGGGAGCAGGTGCTGGTGTCTGTGGATGGTGGGTGTTCTGACGGTGAAGTGGACGCATCGATGGTCAGTCCATGAGAGTACGGTGGTGTGGCTGAAGATGATGGTGTTTCCTGTTGTGAAGAGGGGGTCGAGGGTGTGTCCTGCTGAGTGCGTGGGTTCGGTCACGATCTGGTGGAGTCCAATGTTGTGGAGGTTGTTCAGGAGGGATGTGGTGCTGAGGTCCAGTTGGTTGTCGAGGTGGAAGTTGAGGTCTCCCAGTAGGGTGTAGTTGGTGGACACGATGGCATGCTGGGAGATAATGTCCGTGATGGAGTTGGCGAAAAGTCAACGGGGTCCAGGAGGTCGGTAGATGAGGGTTCCTCGGAGGGTGGAGGTAGGGCTGGCCAGTATCTTGAAGTGAAGGTGTTCCATCAGGTCTGTGGGCCCGTCGGGGAGTGTGCTCAGGCAGAGGGTGGATTTGTGGACGATGGCGATTCCTCCTCCTGGGCGGGTGGGGCGGTCCTTCCTGCAGATCTTGTGGTGACAGCTGAAAGGTCCACGGGTGTTGGCTGGTAATGCTAGCTTGCAGTTGTTGTTGCGGCGTGGGTTGAGAGCATGGAGTGCCGCTGGGTCGTAGCGTTGACGGTACAGAGATCAAGGGTTCCTGGTGCTGGTCGCGGTCGGGTCATGGACGGGCGCAGATGGCTTGCCTTTGGCGCAGCCGCCATTAAGTAGGGGTCGGGGATGGCTGGACAGCTGGGAGGTGGGAGCGGGGAGGGGAGCTGGATTGGGCCGGTCGCGCTGGTCGTGCTGGGGGGAGGAGCCGCGAGATCAGCAGCGGCGGGGAAAAACAGGCGGAAAAAGGCAAAAGGAAAAAGGCAAAAAGAGAGGGAAAAATGCAAATGAGGCAGCAAAAGTACAAGAAGAGTGGAGGAAAGACACAGAGGACACAGAAGGGGAGTGAAAGGGGGCAATTGAGATGAGGGTAAAAACGAGTGAAAACGAAGGAAAGACACAGAAGGAGAGTGAAGGGGGAGCTTGAAATGAGGAGAAAACGTGTGAAAATGGAGGAAAGACACAGAAGGAGAGTGAAGGGGGGATAGAAATGAGGGAAAAAATGAGGGAAAAAGGAGAGAAAAAGCAAAACACCAACACTCAAGAGTGCAGGGGCTTGGGGGAAGGCCTTACTTAATGGTGGAGCTGCGAGGGAAGGAGAGCAATTTCACTGACAATGGTCTTGCTCCCATGACAGCAAAACAGCAGAAGGAAATAACACATAACTAATTGAGAAACTGTCCTGAGTGTCTCATTAGTCCTGTACACAGTTCAGCCTCACACAGCATAGTGTCACACTATGAAGCGGTGGGGAGGCTCACACACTGGCAGCCATGGGGTGGAAGACATGAGATTGAAGGGGTGTGTACGTCAGTAGTGGACAGGTGAGGAGTGTACAGTAAACAAACACATAGAGGAGTTACTCACAATGTGTAGGCATCAGAAGCACATATAGGGGATGGCATGACTCCACATACCACATTCCATACTGGAGCCAAAAATGGGTCAAGTGACAGAAATGCATGAGAAAACTCACAAATAATGTCAGTGTAGCTGAGTAGGTCTGCACAGTGAGCACAAACAGTAACAACACACATAGCTGATCAACAAAACACAACACAGACTTGGCAGTTACACACTCTGCATACTCACAACTGGCAGCAATAACAAGTAGGTGTCACCCAGGAGTGCAAGGTTACACTGCACAGTGCCCAACCTACAACTCCTACATGTGCCCGCAAATCTGAAGCACATGGCAGACAATTGAAACAAACAGGCACTCATTAACTGGATCATACATGTGTGCAGGTGGCATTGCAGGGGCACACACACATCAACACTACTGACAATGGCAGCCCATTCACACTGTATGACCACTCAAGTTCATATATTCAAATGTACCCATGTGACTAGGAAGACAGGCCTACACAAGATTACCACACATCAACACTGCTGTTCACACATCAAGAAAGATCACATAGATATGATGAACCTCGGCCACCCCACAAGTAATCATGTGGATAGAATTCACCTCTGTTGTGGTATTGTATCCTAACATGACATGTGTCCAATTTAGCAAACCTGACCATAGAGTGATTAGGATAAGAGTAGATCATCACAAACAACCATCATTGCACCCTCAAGCCTCAGAGTCAAGAAGAACTAAAGTTCCCGTCACCTCTGGCAAACTCTGAAAAAGTAAAACAAGCAATTGGCAATGTTAACGTGGTATACAGAGCATGTGTCACATGAAGCCATACCCATACATAAAACATTTTATTTAGCAAGGACATAGACAAAGCAGAGAGCAGGAGTAACTGTCTTTATTACATATTACCCAGATAGGCATCAAAAGTAGAAAACAGCAAGGCCATTGGCCAGTCCATAGTGCAAAGTATGTACATGTGTGCATTAGAAACTGCACAGGGAATGGACATCCAAAGTGACAATCAGCAAGGCCATTGGCCAGTCCATAGCTCTAAGTATGTACATGTGTGCATGAGAAACTGCAGAGGGAATGGGCATCCAAATTGACAAACAGCAAGGACATTGGCCAGCCCATAGTGCAAAGTATGTACATGTGTGCATGAGAAACTGCACAGGGAATGGGCATCCAAAGTGACAAACAGCAAGGCCATTGGCCAGTCCATAGTGCAAAGTTTGTACATGTGTGCATGAGAAACTGCACAGGGAATGGGTAACACGGTACACTGCCATGGGAATCATCACAGCTCAGGGGATACCAATGGGCAGTCCAGGCAACGCTGTGGGAGAGATGGGTTCGGGAGGGGGACTTTGCCTCAGACTTGGCTGTCAGTTGAACTGGGAGGTGGCTGATTGTCGGGGCCAGTTGAGGGACTGGACCTGGGAGAGAGAGGACCAGCTGAGGATTGCCTCCTTGTTAGTATGCTCCAGTCTAGTACCTTTTTGTCTTGGACAATCTGATCTCTAATAGTCATTGTACACAACAGTGCCTGAGGGTGCGTTGATGGCAATTGTGTTTCTACTGCGTAGTAAGTGGGTCTCAATGCTACACTTGCCTCCTATCTTCTAGCCCTGGTTAATCTGGCTCTAATTGGTGCTTTTACACCGGAATGAATCCGTGGGTGTGCGGCTAGTAATTAGCAGCTCACTGCCCAGCCCAACCTAATCCTAGAACATTCTCCCTCTGGGTACACATCTAACCCCTGGATACGTCCCTGACCAGACTCTTGGCTTCCCTGTGCCCCCTATGGTTGGCGCACACCTATGCCCAGTTTATTGGCGTATCTAGTCTTCCTGGGTGAGGAGACATGGCGGGTGCGGGTTTTGGAATGCTTTCCAAATCATATATCCTCCGAACCTTTCAAAAAATGCTGCAAAAAATGTCAAACATAGACTACTTAAAACTCATCCTGGAACTATTATTTTAGACCCCGTCTTCCCCATTAACAAGGGCATCGCCATAAATGATCTCATGTTCTACACTAAACGACACGCTCAATGGCGGAAGGCCATTTACTCTCTTCTCAAGATCTCCTCTTCCCTTAAAACTCCTCACAGTCTCAGAGTGACCGTTGAGCCCTCCCCGGCCTTTATAGCTGAAGCCACCATCTCACTTTACAAGAACGGAACCATCCTTATCCAAGCCTCTGACCGCAATCTAATGTTGTTTGACAACTTTTTCCCCATCATCTTGAAGACAGGGGATAACTTCAGTGTCGCTCCCCATAGAGGGGCTAGCCCTGCAAGGGTTCCCCAGTCCGTGCAAATTCTATCTCCTGCCTCTTCATCACCAGAGGCCAACCTGACATCTGTTCGAAAGGGCCCCCCTCTAGCTACCTCTACTCAGAATAACAATTCCACCACACTGCACGTTGTGAATGCTAGGGTTCCCCATACTGTGCAAATTCTATCTCAAGCCTCTTCACCACCAGCGGCCAACCTGACTTCTGTTCCGATCGGCCCCCCCCTCTAGCTGCCTCTTTTCTGAATAACAATTCCACCACACTGCCCGCTGTTAATGAGCTGCGAATGCACAGCCATCATGAGAGTCTACATGCTCCCCCCACACACGGTTTGCTGGCTCTAACTTCCCTAGTTCCACTGCTCACAACGCTGCCCGGATTCTCTCCATGATCCCGTCCCTCAGCTCTACCCGCAATCCCGACCTGGCCGCATATGCTGGCAACGGTCACCTGCTGTCCGTCCCCTCCTCCACTATCCCACACATCCCTCCAAGCACGTAGTTCCTTTTCCCAGAATCCCTTGCCTTGGGGCCCATTCACTCGCCACCGGCCCCTCTTGTCCCTTCCCCCACTACCTATCCTCAGCCGCAGGGTCCCTGGGACCTAGCCTCACTTCCCCATTCACACACCTCATTGGAAGACAGACTTAACGAGATTGCACTCTGTCTTCAAAAACTTAAGGCTGATATTCGTAGCCTATCACACATCACTGAGGGTCTATCAGTTGATTCCAGATTAAGCCGCTCCCCTATGACCAATCTCCATCTATGCTCGCGCCCTGACTGCGGTTGTACCTGGTGCCTTTCCCCCACCCATCCTAGGCGAACCACATCCCACTCCACCCACACACCCCATAGTTGGGCCTCCACTCTGCACCCTAATGACCCCACTCGCCCCCCCAGATGTAGATTCTCCTTGTCTGAGAGTGATATTCAATCTCTCCTACTGTCTTATGATCTGCCACTGCGTTCCACCCCATCTAATTCGCATCTAATTGAATCAATCCCCACTGATCCCTTCAGGGAATCTAAGCCAAATACAAGAACTTTAAATATGAACAACCTCACGATAGTCAACCCCACGCTACCCCCATAAACGGACAGCCCTGTTAGCCTCAAATGTGCGCTCCTAAACTGCATATCGGCTGTTAAACACGCTGCAGATATTGCCAATCGCATCCTTGTCCAAGAACTTGACCTTTTAATGCTGACGGAAACTTGGCTAAATGACTCAGCAGCTCCTATCCTGGACCTTTTAATGCCTCCCAACTTTGATATCATTAGGTTGGATAGAACTAGTGGTCAAAGGGGAGGCATTGCATGCCTACATCGTAGTAATCTAACAGTGAAAGTCATTCATGCCGACCTCCTGCCGTCTTGTGAATATCTATGCATTGAAGTCACTGGGGGCAACAATCACACATGCAAACTGCATACGTTATACCACCCCCCTCGTGACAACCTTCCCTTCACAGAACAGATCATGGATATTATTTCATCTAATGCGGATTTCCAGGGCACTCAGATCTTCCTGGGAGACTTCAACCTCCACTGGAATGATATGAACGATGTGAATGTTAACAGCCTCAAATCCTTCCTACTTGACCTTAACCTTAACCTTACCCAATTATGTGACAGCCCTACGCATAACAAAGGAGCCACACTAGGTCTGGTCATTGGTAAGCCCAATTCTCTCCTCCTGGAGTCGATCCATGTGACTGGACGGATCACTACTGCATCACCTTCCTCATCCTTGAATCATTAAGAGCAAGCAGATCCCAACCTAAGAACCCAAAACAGTTAAAAAGATGTTCAAGGAACATCAACTCGCAAGACCTGATGGTGCTCTGTGATAGCATCTTGCCAACCCCTTTGAACATCTCGGATGTCCATGACCTGACGGTCCACTATAACCACGCAATGCTTAATGTACTTGACTCAGTAGCACCACTTCAGCTTAAACGAGTGTCCTCTAAATGCTCCAAACCATGGTTCAATGATAGTCTTAATGCTGAAAAAAGAAATCTAAGACTTGCAGAAAGGAAATGGCGATCGCATCCCTCCCTTGAACATCTTTGTCACTTGAAATCCTTGCGAAGCACTTACAATAAACACATCAGATGCTCGAAGGCCACCTTCTTCAGAACTCAACTAGATCAAGCAAAAAAAGTCCCAAAAAACTGTTCGAACTCATCAAGTCCCAAGCTAACAATCCTCCTAACTCTCCTCTCCGGGTCAAGGGACACTCCCGAACTGTGAAGAATTCGCTGTTTTCTTCACTGATAAGTCTACTAAGATTGAGATGGAATTAAGCTTTGCCCGTGATCTCCTCCCGAGTGGTCCTCTGAATACCCTACGCCCTTCAGAGTCGACTAGCACTGACGCTTCACAGCCCTTCCTTCCCAAAAATAATGCATCTTGGAGTCTGTTCCAAACCGTGGATGAACCCACTATAAGCAAAATGCTGGTGACATTGAAACCTTCCAATCACTACAACGACCCTTTGCCATCAAATCTGTTCCCGGAAGTGAGATCCTCCTTACTAACACTCTGGACGACGATCGTCAATGCTTCTCTTATGCAAGGTGCTATTCCGGAATGCCTTCAATCAGGTCAAGTGACCTCGATCATAAAGAAACCAAATGCTGATCCCACGGACCTTCTTAACTTTCGCCCAATCACCAAAATCCCCACCTTAGCAAAACTCCTAGAGAAATGTGTGCTCACCCAACTTTGTCATCACATCCACCACTTCCAGCTCCTGGACCAATGCCAATCTGGTTTTCGCCCAGGTCATAGTATGGAGTCTGCGCTAATACACATCGTGGATGATGCGCTTAGAATGCTGGATCACAATGAAGCGTGCCTATTGATCCTTCTTGACCTCTCGTCAGCATTTGATACTGTCAAACACAATCACCTAATTTACCTCCTGGAACATACGATGGGGCTGTCTGGACTGGTTTTAAACTGGTTCTCTTCGTTCCTCCACAACAGATCCCAAAGCTTCAAGGTGAACCACTCCTTGTCACATCCTGCACCGTTCACCTTGGTGGTTCCCCCAAGGATCAGCACTGTCTCCCACGCTCTTTAACCTGTTCATGGAGCCTCTGACAGAAATTCTAAAATCATCCAGCTTTCATTATCATATGTACGCGGATCATACCCAACTATCTCTGAAGATCGCCTCCCCCGAAGACATTTAGTCCCTCAACTCAGTCCTGCTGGAAACACAAAGTTGGTTGACAATTCTTACTGATCTCACCCCACAACCAATCCCCTGTCATGGAGCAATGGCTGAATCAACTGACTGCTCTTAACTGTAGACCGCACCGCGTGGACTCTGCATCTTCTCTGGGTATCCTTCTGGACAAAAGCCTGAACATGCAGAAGCACATCAGTTCCCTCGCCAAAGGAGCGAACTTCCAACTCAGCATACTCAGGAAACTCAAACCCTTTCTCCCTGCTCATGACCTAAAGGTTGCAGTACAAGCATTAGTGATTTCAAAGCTGGACAATGGTAGTGCGACACTTTGTGGCCTGCCTAGAGTGAGGACGGCTCCTCTTAGGGCTTCCCTAAACTCCGCTGCTAGGCTCTTAACTGGCCCAAAAAAATTTCACCACATCTCTCCAGGCTTGCGGGACCTGAATTGGCTTCCATATGATGGTCGGATACAGTTAAAAATTGCATGCATGGCTCACAAGGCCATCCACTTCAAGACCCCACTGTACCTTGCTTGGAAACTGGAGCTCTCCTGCGGTTCTAGAGCCTCCAGAAGTGCCAGCACACTTTTGCTAAAACCACAAAATGTCAAGAAAAAAAAGACCTATAACTGAACCTTCTCACGGATGGCTCCGAGGATCTGGAACTTTCTTCCTCCCGAAATTAGGGTGAACCCCTCCACTGTCTTCTTCAAAAAAGAAGTCAAAGGACTCTTGATGAAGAAATTTCTTCCATAGCATGGCTCCTTCATTTGGTTCTGGGTCCATACCTGTTGGCCCTGGCCCAGCCACCTGGTTCACGAGTTTCTTGGGCAATTCTAGATTGTGACCTTGTCGCGCTGTCGATTCTGTTGTGTAACCTTCATGATGCAGAATCTGTAAAGCGCTCTGATACCCTCGGTGGTCATGTTTGCGCTGTATAAAACTTTCAAAATACATAAATAAATAAGGTAGAGGCATCAGTGGCTGTGGGAGCCGGAGGTCTGCTTGGACCGGGTGGCATGGGGAGGCGAGACATGCTGCGTGAGACACAGTGTGTGAGGGTGAATCTGTAGGGCTGCCTCTCCACTTCTTGGGGATTCGATAGGTAAGAATTGTCTTGGTAGGTGTAGGAAGTGGGGTGGGCACACCAGTCTCACTCTCCACCAAAGGTGCATCAGGTGCAGGTGGATCTCCCTGTGGGGATTTGCTGGATCTGGTGGTACACTTGGGCTGGCCTTGCCTTTACCCCTCCTTCCCCTGTTGACCAGGTGAACCCCCACACATTGCTCTCCTGTCCCAGCTTCACAGGGGTGTGGGTGGGAGTTGAAGTTGTGGGTGACTCTGCCTTAGAGAGCTGTTTGTGCAGACTCTTTGCAGGCACCGGCTTCACAGCAGGCAGGGCAACTGTTTGTTTGTCTTTGGGAGCAGGTGTGGGGACGGAAGTGTCCTTTGATGTGGGTGATTTGGATGCAGGTAAGCCTGAGGCCTGCTTCTTGGCCTGATGCCCCTGAGTGTCATGTGAAGGGCTTTTGCCTTATTATTATTATTATTATTATTATGTGTGTTCTTATATAGCGCTCAACTTGCGCTCCTGTGTGCCTGTTTTTAGGTCGAGCCTAGCGCAGCGCGCATGCGCTGCTCTAGGAGAGGGCCTCTTGGAATCACTCCAGGCTTTCTTAAAGCTCGTGCGTGTGGTTGTCATATTATATTGGCCTTTGCGTGTGGCTTTCAAAAATGAAAGCACGCAAATGGCCAAAGGCGGGTGCATATCCCGCCTTTTCTCTAAACGTTTACTCCCATGGCCTTTGGGTCTCGGGGGCGAGCAGCAGCGTGCCGGGTGCCAGCTGAATTCCTACATTCCTGGTTCATGTTACTCATTAACCCAGCGCGGTCGCTTTCACTTTTGCGACGGCGTTTGATTTCAGTGCCATAAACAAATGTGGGGCTATCTCGGCGCCTTTCTGATCTTGCATTTTGCTCCCCCCTCCCCAATAACACTGTACTTTACACACCTGGAGGGGAGCTGTGCGAACACTGATACTTGTCAAGGGTGGCGCCTGGTACCAGACAAGCTAACTTCTGAGAGGATTTTCCTCCACAGCGCACAACTTTTCCTACTGTTGCTGCCTGCTCTTAAAAGAAGAAAATAGACTTGTGCCGAGTCCTAAGTACCCGCTCGACTTTTATCATTCACTGAGCTCTTGTTTCTGTTTACAGTCTTTGGTGAGGCCCAGTAAACTATGGTATTGTGCATGTTGACTGCACAGGAGAGATTTACCAGGATCGGCACAGAAGACAACAGCCCCAAAGCAGCAGTTCCTCGTGCGAGCCCGGCTAGTTCATAGTGAATATTAATGCCTCGGCTTTTTTTCTTCTCCCAAGCCAGTTCTTAACAATACATCCCCCGCTCCCCCAACCCCTCCCCCCTTCGCTCCCCACCCCCCACGCTGCTGTACACGGCAGCTCTCATCCTCACTTTCTCAGCACCCTTCTCTCCCGTGTCTAACAGATGACATCCTTCCAAGGAGACACGGACCCTCTATCGTTTCACAGTATCCCCCAGCCAGTTAGCCCCCCCAAAGCAGTCCTAGGCTTTCCCACCCGAGCACCAGGATTATGGGGTCCCCTCCCCTTTTGTCCCCTTCCACCCCTGCCAGGACAAAAGCAGCGGCTACTCAGCCAAACCAAGTGCGAGTGGCACAGTTGGCGGGGTGCACCTGCCTGTCCCAAGTTGTGAGTCAGTTGCTGGCCATGCACGACGGGGGTGAAAAGACACCCCTATCATCACCCTGAGGGGGGCTAGAACAGGGTACCACGCATCAGATCACCCCAGATGTTAGAATTAAATATTAAATGTATCAATGTATATAGTGTGCGGTTGTACAATGTGCGGAAACCACAATACTTTTGCACCATTGGTTTGTGTGGAGGAGGGGGGCTTTCTTAACCCCCATCACTCTCCTCATCTCTGCCCCCTGCAGCCTGTCTCTCTCACCTCGGTGGCCCTGGCACAACTCCTGCACGCTCACTCACTATCACGTCCTTTCACTCATATTTTTTTCACCTCTTTCTCACTCTTTGTTTATTCCCCCTTCTTTCCTCCCTCCTTTCCCTCTTTCTTGGTCCTCTCACTTCACATCACGCTAAACAAATAACTTTTGTTACTTCAGTGTTTTCTTCCCGTTTTGTTTCATGCCATGCTTGCTCCTCCCGCCCCACTTTCTGTGTCTTGCCTTCTCTCGCCCATGTTCTCTTTCCTCCCTTCTTTTGTGGGTCTTCCGAGGCCTGTCTCTCCTTTCTGTCATTACTTTTAAGTTCCTTTCTTTGTCTTTTTTCCGCTTTTCATTTTTTTTTCTTTTTTTTTCTTTAATCCCCTACCTATTGAGTCCAAGTTACACTTTTTTGCTGTCATTGTATTTGTATTGCCGTCCTTGTGTTAATCCTTGTTACATCTTCTTTGGCAGCGATTGCTCTATTATAAGATCCCAAAGGCAGTGAATCAGAGGGAGTGAATGTTGGATCTGTGAGACATGTATTGTGGAGAGTGTGGTGCACATGAATGCATTTGTGTCTAGACCCTCGGTCTAGGTCCACTCTCTCCCCGCAGCTCCACTGTGCCGTCTCTTGCCTCCAGACCCCGACCTCCTCCATGGGAGGTTTGAGGCTGCTGCCCGGTCCTGCGCCTGCTGCCTGGTCCAACTGGGACCAGACTGCCTGCAACCACCGTAACCTTTCTCAGCCATTTTTTTTCTTAATTTTTTCCCTGTTGTGCCACTGTTATTGTGCCCATCTGTGTCTTGCTCTAATTCCACCACTGTTTTTATTTTCTCACGCCTGCCTGCTCCTGTGGCCCTCCCCACTAGAATTCTCCCCCGGGAATTCCCCCCTGGAATTCCCCGCTCCCGCCTTCCAGCCTCTCCTCCCTCCCACCTCCCCTATTTAATGGCGGCCACTGCGCTATCGCACAGCGGGCGTGCCGCCGGCACGCCAAAGGTGCACCAAAGGCAAGCCCGTCTGTGCCCGTCCGTGATCTGACCGCAGCCAGCACCAGGAACCCTGAACCTCCCACTACCCATCGCTATGACACCACCACCCTCCACGCACTCAACCCTGGAAGACTTAGAGAATGCCAACAGGCCTCGCTGAACACGACCCAAGCCAGTTCTCCTGCCTCCACTGCTGCCAGACCCTCACCGCCACCCCGGCCTCCAACACCGCCAACGCCAGCACCGGCGACACCCTAAAATGCATCCTCCTCAACGTACGCTCAGTACACAAACGCCATGGAAATCTGGAACCTACTCGGCTCTCTCTCGCCTGACATCGCCTTCTTCACAGAGACCTGGACCAACGCACCCTCCGCCCCCGACATCAGCACCGCCATCCCAGGCGGATACAAAATCCAGAGGAAAGACTGCCCCAACTACGCAGGAGGGGGCCTCGCCATCATCCACAAGAGCACCCTCCGCCTCACCACCTCCAGCGAAACCTTCCCCTCCGCCGAACACCTGCGCTTCCAGATCCAGACCACCCCCAAAGCCACACTCCGAGGAACCCTCATCTACAGACCCCCCGGCACCCGAATACCCTTCGCCACCACCATCACCAACTTCATCACACCCCATGCCATTACCTCAACAAACAACATACTCATTGGAGACCTGAACTTCCAACACGACAACCCCAGCGACCTCAACTCCACTATCCTACGTGACAACCTCGCCAGCATCGGACTTAAACAACTCATCAACACACCGACCCACAGAGCAGGACACACCCTCGACCCCATTTTCGCTGCAGGAAACAGCGTCCAATTCAGCCACACAACGCAGCCGCCATGGACCGACCACCACTGCGTACACTTCACCATCAACAAACCCAAGGCACCCAAACCAGCCCCACGCCCACCACGGAGGAACTGGAGCAAGGTTACCGATGAGCAACCTAACTCCACCCTCACCAGAGACAACCACACCTGGCCACCCGACGCATACGACAC
This sequence comes from Triturus cristatus, assembly GCF_964204655.1. NCBI lineage: Eukaryota > Metazoa > Chordata > Amphibia > Caudata > Salamandridae > Triturus > Triturus cristatus. The sequence goes on from NC_140586.1 coordinate 203,869,215, forward strand.
AGCCAGAGAACTCCACACTTGGATCTCCAACTGCACAGACGAGCTCGCCCACTACGCAACCCCGACAGACAACACCCCAGGAAAGCTGCCTGGTTCACCACCCCTCTCCAAGAAGCCAGACGCACCTGCAGATGGCTGGAGAAGAACTGAAGAAACACCAAGACAACCGAAAACCACACCACCTACAAGGACGCCATGACAGACTACCACAACCAGATCAGAGCCACCAAGAGGAACTTCATCCACAACAAAATCCTGGCCAACTCCACCAACTCCAAGGAACTTTTCAGTGTCATTCAAGAATTCACCAACCCACGCAGCAAAGACACAGACATCACCCCATCCCAAGACCTCTGCGACAAGCTTGGAACCTATTTCCACCTCAAGATAAAAAACCTCTACGACAACTTCATCGACCATCCACCAGGCACCAAAGGTGGCCCCCCACCCCCCAGAAACACCAGCCAGCCCACCATCTCCAACTGTACACCGAACACGGCCGAAGACACTGCCTCAACCATGAAATGCGTTCACACTGGGGCCCCACCGACCCCTGCCCCCCTCACATCTACCACAGAGCCGCAGACGCAATCGCACCCGAACTACAACGCACCATCAACACCACCTTCAAAACAGGCACCTTCCCAGATGACTGGAAGCGCGCAGAGGTCAGACCCCTGCTCAAGAAGCCCACAGCTGACCCCACCAACCTCAAGAACTATCGGCCCATCTCCCTCCTCCCCTTCGCAGCCAAAGTTGCAGAGAAAACAGTCAACAGGAAACGGACACGATTTATTGAAGAGAGCGCCGTCCTCGACCTGTCCCAATCTGGATTCCGAAGCAACCACAGCACAGAGACAGCCCTACTCGCCGCCACAGACGACATCCGCACCCTCCTGGACCAAGGCCACTCCGCAGCCCTCATCCTACTCAACCTATCAGCGGCCTTCGACACCGTCTCCCAACACACACTAGTCGCCAGACTACATGACGCAGGCATACAATGAACAGCCGTGGACTGGATTTGAACATTCCTCACCGGAAGAAGCCAAAGGATCAGACCCCCACCCTTGCTCTCCGACCCCATGAAAATCACCTGCGGAGTCCCACAGGGTTCATCACTGAGCCCCACCCTCTTCAACATCTACATGGCCCCCATCGCAGCCATCGTCCGACAACACGGCCTCAACATCGTACCCTACGCCGATGACACCCAGCTCATCCTCTCCCTCACCAAAGACCCCAACACTGCCAAACTCAACTTCTAAAAAAGTAATGCAAGACGTCGCAGTCTGGATGACCAACAGCTGCCTGAAGCTCAACGCCGAGAAGACAGAAGTCCTCGTCCTTGGTACCACCCCTTCTGCATTGGACAGCAGCTGATGGCTGACCGCACTCGGAAGCCCACCTACCCCCCCAGACCATGCCAAGAACTTCGGCATCATACACGACTCATCACTCACCATGAACCGACAGGTCAATGCCGTCACCTCCAGCTGCTTCAACACCCTCCGCATCCTCCGCAAGACCTTCAAGTGGATCCCCCCTAAGTCTAGGAAGACAGTCACCCACGCACTCATCACCAGCAGACTGGACTTAGGAAACGCACTGTATGCCGGCATCAACAAGTCCCTACTCCGCAAACTCCAGACAATACAGAACACCGCCGCCAGACTCGTCCTTGGCATCCCCCGTCACAAACACATCAGCCAACACCTACGCAGTCTCCACTGGCTCCCCGTGGAGAAAAGAGTCATTTTCAAAATCCTCACTCACGCCCTCAAATGCCTACACAACAACGGATCCAAATACCTCAATGACAGAATCAACTTCCACGTGCCCAAAAGAAACCTCCGATCTTCCAACCTCGCACTGACCGAAACCCCGTGCATCCACAGAGCCAGAGCAGATGGAAGATCCTTCTCTCACATTGCAGCCAAGACCTGGAACGAGCTACCGGCAGACATCAGATGCGCCCCCTCCCTGAACACCTTCAGGAAGACCCTCAAGAACTGGCTCTTCGGCTAAACAGATCTGCAGACCCCCCTCAGCGCCTTGAGACCCTCACGGGTGAGTAGCGTGCTTACAATTCCCTCATTGATTGATTGATTGCTCATTGATTGATTGATTGAAGAAGTGTGGCTTTGTAGTTGTGCAGGACAGCACATAGCAGTGTAATGTTAGACATGTGTTGGTACTTACCAGCCTCCACCGGCTATTCCTGTGAGACTCTCTGCATGCAGTGTTGCAAGCACCTTCTCCTCCCATTCGGTGAATGTTCGTAGTGGAATGGGAGGGCCACCGCCAGTCATCTGAACCAGCTTAAGCTTCTTGTTGTTCCTCTCTTTCACCTTGCTCTTGAGGTCATTCCACCGCTTCCTGATCTCCTTCTGGGAGCGTGGGATGGTCCCTAATGCATTGACCTTGTTGGCTATCCTTGCCCACATTGGATTTCTAGTGGCTTGTGGTGTCTGTTGGACCAGGCTTCCAAACAAATGGGGTTCTACTCACCTCATCTACCATCACTGACAACCTCATTGTCAGTGAATTTGGGCATTTTCTTCTGTGACATAGTGTGTGATGTGCAAATGGGTTAAAGGTGCAGGTGTGAAGGTGGTGGTGGTGATATATGTGGTGTGTGTTGTTGTGATGTGTGCAGATTTGCCTCTCCTGTGGGATTGGGCACTTCAGTTGTGGAGTAGTGCAAAGGATTCTGGTCAGGGAAGGGGCTGGTTTTATACTCAGCTATGTTAGTGGGTCAAAATGGAGTATTCCTGTCAGGTGTGTTGTGTGGGTTGACCTGGGATTTGTATTTTTTAGTTGCCATGGGGATGTGTCATTGGAGTGTGTGTAAGTGTTTTTTGAGGCTGAGCCAGTTTAATGGCCACACTTGGTAGCATTGTTGTGTGTTTTTTTGTCAACCGCCATTACTGTTCAGGAGCGACCGCGGCGGTCGGAATACAACAGCCCCTCCGCCGACTCTCCCATTCACCAATAGTTGAGATCGCGGCAGTCGGAAACAGCTGATCGTTCTGCTGTCACAGTAATGGTATCCTAATTTAACGTGCGGTCAATTAGCTGGCCATGTGGTGGTTTTGGGTCTTTCCGCAGCAAATCCGACCACCCCCGGCGGTCTTTTGTGGAATCCGTCTGCCACGGTTGGATTTTTTTGGCAGTTTATCCTACTCTCACTGCCGGTTTTCCCGCGGCACCTGCGGATGGCTATTTCCGCTACCACGGTGGTTGGAATGGTTTTGCGACCGCCATCCTGATCGACCCCTCTGTTTTTTTCAGTGAATTTTTAAGGTGTTTTTTTAATTCTAATTTCTAAGTGTAACGTCCCAGTGATCTTTGCTTTATTTCAGTAAATTTCTACGGGTTATAAACGTTTTAATCCTAACTGTAACCTGTCACCTTTGAGAGTCGGCGTGTGAGTGCCTGTATGGGTCTGTTAGTGCTAGTATGAGTGTCTGTGTGGGGCTGTGAGTGTGTATGTGAATGTGTGAGTGAGTGTGTGTGTGTCTGTGAGTGGTCCAGTGAGTACCTGCGTGATTCTGTTAGTGGGTTTGTGAGTGTCTGTGTGAGTGTTTGAATGGGTGTGTGAGTACCTGTGCAGGCCTGTGAGTGGGTCTGTGAGTGCCTGCATGGGTCTGTGAGTGGATGGGTGAGTGCCTGTGTATGTCTGTGAGTGGGTGTGTAAATGGTGCTATGCCTTTTGGGCATTTGCATACTTAAGGTATTTAAAAGGGAGAACCATGGACTTTGCTGTCATCAGGAGACAACAAAAAAGAAATGAATTATCACGGTCACTACACATCAGATTGTGCTCCAACAGATCAACGAATAATCTATCTCCATTAAGAATTTCATATTGTTTTTCAATGTAGAATACGAGAGGAAACACACTTGGTTTGCCGTCCCCAAGCCCAAGAAGTTAGGATCGTTTGTGCTTTACTGACGTGGAGCTTCAACTGGGGCACCTACTATGTTTATATTTGTAAGTGGTTCCCGTTAAGGTTTAACTTCTGTGAAATCAGCACCAGGGCCAGAACCAAGCCTCATTTTTTCCAAGAAGACTCCCCAGTTTTGCTGAAAACGTCTACCCAACTGGAGTACATTCATTTGGTTAATTAGTAAGTGCTACCTCGTTGGGTAAATGTCTCATATATATTCTACACTACAGCTGCATAAAGGATCCCTAGGTGTGCATGTAATTTCGGCAATGTGATTGTTCCTCGAGCGTCTTCATCCACAAATCTGTGACAGCGTGTATCCTCGTCAATAGAAGACGACGAGTCTACAAAGAGGTGAGTCTCCACCAAACAAGGGACTTCTCCGTGACTAAATGAAGTAAGTGCTTCTTTGCTTGGTGAAGATGTCCTCATATTCCTCTGCATTAATAACACATCACCAAAATTGCTGGGAAATGCAATCAAGAGCCTTTTGTTGAGCTGTCTATCAATGTGGGAAAAGGCTGGAAGATATTTGCATACTACTAAGAAAAATGAGACGTAGCCAAAAGGGTAGAGCTTGCAGATGATTTTTGACATTTGCGTACTCAAGGTAATTAAAAGAGAGAATCATGGACTCTACTCTCACCAGGAGACAATAAGAAAGAAACCACTCATCACAGTCACTACAGATCGGATGTTGCTCCAATAGAGAAATTATGAATGCACCACCATTAAGGATTTAATTTTGCTTTCGACGTGGAATACAAGAGGAAACACACTTGCTTTGCCTTTTCCAAGCCCAAGAAGTTCGTATTGTTTGTGCTTTACTGAAGTGGAGCTTCAACTGGGGCACCTACTATGTTTATATTTGTATGTGCTTCCCGTTGAGGTTTAATTTCTGTGAAATCAGCACCAGGGCCAAAATCAAACCACATTTTGTCCAAGAAGAGTCCCCAGTTGTGCCGAACATGTTTACCCAACTGGAGTTCTTTCATTTGGTTAATTAGTAAGTGCTACCTCGTTGGGTAATTGTCTCGTGCATATTCTACACTACAGCTGCGTAAAAAACCATGAGATGTGCATGTAATTTCAGCAATGTGATTGTTACTCGAGCATCTTCATCCACATACCTGTGAATCCTTGTCAAGAGAAGACGACGAGACAACAAAGAGATGAATATCCATTTTAATTCTAAAGTCCTGGAGAGGTGGCGGTACCGGGACTCCCTTCAGCCCATGGAGGAGGGTCCGCGCAGCCCCCCTCCATTTCAATGATAAAGCCCTGGGAAGGTGGAGGTCCCCAGAGCTCAACAGAGCAATAGGAGGGGAGACCTCTGCGCTCCCCTACTTTTTTACAGCATGCCACCGGGACCTGGTCCATAAGGTAGGTATATTATAAACAAGCGCGGGAGACCATGCTTGTTTTTTTTTCTTTTCACCAACTTCACAAATCAATTGTGATTTGTGTTAATTTTTTATTTAAAAAAATGTTTTTTGCTATGGTGGGATCCCAGGGGACCCCAGGACCAAGGGTCAGGGTACATTGCTACTCTGCCTCTTTTTTTCTTTTTTTTACAATTTTTGGGGGGGACTTGGAAGAAGCCGATTCCCAAGATGGCTGACAATTATTCCTGGTTGAGGTGTTGGCAGCCAATCAGATTTCAGCACAGGGACTATCGGATTATTGAAGGATCTGCCCTCCTATATATACAAATTTGGTTTTCCGTTAGTTTCTCAAAACCTAAGGAATGGATTTACACCAAATAACAAAAAGCGTGCTTTTGGTGCCAAGAGTTAACTTCCTGCCAAATTTAGTGTAATTCTGTCCAGTGGTTCGGGCTGTAATCGTGTCCAAAATCCCTATGGAAATTAACATAGGAAACCCACTTTTTAACCCCCCCCCCCCTTTTTTCTCGGCCCCTGCTTGACAGATCACCCCAACACTTTCCATAAACAACTAGAATGACGGGAACACTTTTTGGGGGAAAGTTTTATGAAGATTCATGAAACGGCACCAAAGATATAGGCAAGTAAAAAATGTTTTTCCTAAGGAAACATGGTCCTGACTATACCTTCCTATTAGCGACCGCCAGTAGGTTTAATATATATATATATATATATATATATATATATATATATATATATATATATATATATATATATATATATATAGCAACAAATACTGGTGAAAGGTTGGTTTATTCAGTCTTTACAGCACCACCAATTTCCTCCTAACATTTCGGCCTCCTGGCCTTGCTTACAGGTGGGAGACATGACGTTCAAGGCGCCATTGTGCTCATGTGGTGCTTTTAAAGTTCGTAAAGTCACGTGGCTGCATATAAACAATACAACTCCCAAAGTGCACCACTCATATTATTAATATGCAAACTGGAAGTCCTCATAGTAATTAATATCGACCTTTTAAGTTTGTACCTTAAAAGTAGTGCGCTGTTGTTGGTGTGGAATAGTGCAGTCAGGGCAGCCAGGTGAGTATTCTTCGTTGCACATTGCTTCGTTTTTTTAAAAGTCTGTAAAAAAAGTCCATTTCACCAGCACGATCAAAGAATGAAAAAATACAATTTTGAATCCCTTCCAAACGCACATAGTTGATTTCGCCCATTGGCATCTCCTAAGTATGATATGATGGGCTGCTCCATGCTCATGTTTAAGAGGCTGCCCTGAAGGATCGGGCTCCAGTAACTGGAGATGCTGTGTACCGTAATTTACGAGGAGCATGACCCACGAACGCACCCAGTCTACTTAGGAGATGCCAATGGGTGAAGTCAACTGTGTGCGTTTGGAAGGGACTTCCAGTTTGCATATTAATAATACGAGTGGTGCACTTTGGGAGTTGTATTGTTTATATGCAGCCACGTGAGCACAATGGTGCCTTGAACGTCATGTCTCCCACCTGTGAGCAAGGCCAGGAGGCTGAAACTTTAGGAGGAAATTGGGGGTATGCGGTGGTGCTGTAAAGACTGAATAAACCAACCTTTCACCAGTATTGGGCCTCTGTTTCGTTGCTATAAATATGATGGGCTGCTCCATGCTCATGTTTAAGAGGCTGCTCTGAAGGATCGGGGGCTCTGGTAACTGGAGATGCTGTGTGTCATATATATACGGGTGCCACCATGTGGAAGTGGTTCCACATGTCAGTAAGAGTGCACATGTTGCCTGTAGGTGGACTTTGGAGCTGGAATATATGGAAGCAAGTCGCACCACCAACAGGGATCCCGGGCATCGCCGACAACCACTGTCGACAGTCGTCATTACTGGTGGAGCTACGGCCATTCGACCAGCTCCTGCGTCGAGTGCTGCGGAACCTTGGGGTTTGACGAGGGCCCCCCCCAGAGGCGACTCTGTCAACAGCGCAACATGCTATGGCACTTGGAATCTGCAGTGTGAATCAGAGAGGGACGGTAAATATTTACCTGGAACTGTAAAACAACTGTGGTTTTTGGGGGTTATGCCTATGTGAAGGTCGGTGGGAATGTGATGACCAGGTATCCCACCCCCCCGCTTGAACACTCTCGGACTTCAAATCCCATAATACATCTCAGGGGAAGGAACACCTTTTCCGAGGAAATGAGTCCTCTTTTAATGCCTAGCAGCAAGAACCAATGAAATTACTTCTACCTGTTTAAATTTCCATCAGGACAGGTTGCGCTGTCTTTAAACAAGCAGAGGAAGGCAGAACGCCGAAACGCGTCCTTGTAATGAAAGAGTCTTCAAAGGGGTCCCATGAGTGCAGCGTGTTTCTTTTTTGGAAACGTGAGATTTATTTAAATGTGGACCCACTTGCACATGGTTGCACCCGTCAGTAAGAGTTCACATGTTGCCTGTAAGCGGACTTTGGAGCTGGAATAAATGGAGGCAAGTCGCACCACCAACAGGGATCCCGGGCACCGCCGACGACTTCTGTCGACAGTCATCATTACTGGTGGAGCTACAGCCATTCGACCAGCTCCTGCGTCGAGTGCTGCGGAACCTTGGGGTTTGACGAGGGCCCCCCCCAGAGGAGACTCTGTCAACTGCGCAACATGCAATGGCGCTTGGAATCTACATTGTGCATCAGAGAGGGACGGTAAATATTTACCTGGAACTGTGAAACAACTGTGTTTTTTTGGGGTTATGCCTATGTGAAGGCCGGTGGGAATGTGATGACCAGGTATCCCCCCTCCCCCGAACACTCTCGGACTTCAAATCCCATAAAACATCTCAGGGGAAGGAACATCTTTTCCGAGGAAATGAGTCCACTTTTGATGCCTAGCAGCAAGAACCAATTAAATTACTTCTACCTGTTTAAATTTCCATCAGGACAGGTTGCGCTGTCTTTAAGCAAGCAGAGGAAGGCAGAACGCCGAAACGCGTCCTTGTAATTAAAGAGTCTTCAAAGGGGTCCCGTGAGTGCAGCGTGTTTCTTTTTTGGAAACGTGAGCTTTTATATATATATATACTTTTCGGCTCCTGGGCACTCTTGGGCGGTGCGTCAGAGGTACGGCAAAGCCAAGCCGTTAAACTATTTATACTTTTTCGCACAGTGCTTCCTCGCACACTCACGAATTAGGAGACGGTTATACAGCGATGAATGCAATTCGATTTTAATTAGATTTCAGCATGCCAGTTGTGCAACTCTACGCGTTTCGGTCTCTACGGAGACCTTGTTCACGAGACTGAAAACAGGAACCATCATTTTTTTTTTTTTTTTCAAAATATAAGCCACACATTTCAGTAATTACGTCATTTCCTGTTGCAGGCAGCTAAGCATTCTGGTTTTTGTAGTTTTTTATAATTTATCAAACCAATAACACAAACTTATTAACACATTGTAAAGAGAGGTATATGTGAATTCTAACATACCACTTCAAATTGTACATCTCAAAATATTCGACATGTCCTTAATTATACCTGATGTTAATCTATATACTGCGCGTATATAAGCAGTGATCGCACTCTCATCCACTAAAGCTTTATTCATTAATATAAAGAATTTTGGATTTTTAGATTTGTAGAAGTAAACAAGGCCCCAAGGCGATAATGAAGTAAGTTCATAATAATTGACAGATGGATTGAGTTAACACAATCGGGAGCCGAGAAAAATGGGGGGTCCCAAAACACATTTTCTTTATGTTAATTTCCATAGGAAACTTTAGACACGGCTACAGTCCGAACTGCTGAACGGAAATACTCAAAATTTGGCAAAAAGGTGGTTCTTGGTTCAGGAAGCACTCTTTTTGTTAAATGGTGTATATCCGTTCACTAGTTCCTGAGAAATTCAAAAACATTTCTCAGATATACACGGTGGGATGCAAATCCTCCCGATCCTGCGTCTTCAATCTGATTGGCTGCCAACACTTTAAACCAGGAAGTGTTGGCAGCCATCTTGTGACTCCGTAGAACCGAGCCACAAGAGAAAAGGTTAAAAAAAGTGAGAAAATACGAAAAGGGTTCAGGGTAGAAACACCCTGACCCGCCGGAACCCCAGGGCCAAAAAAAGCATTTTTAAAAATTTTCAGCTGGATTCATGGTGGTTCCGCAAATCCTGCCAACATTTTTTTATAAACAAAACATTAGCTCCCGCGCTTCCTTACCTTTAGGCCCTAGGGTCGGCCACGTCCTGGGGCAATGTTAAAAGAGATGCGAGGGCCCCATATACCCCAGGGACCGCCACTTCCCTGGGGCTTATACATTGAATGCGGGGGGCTATAAAGCCCCGGGGACTGCCACCTCCCCAGAGCTATATTGATAAAAAATGCATGGGGGCTCCTGCCCGCCCACGCAGCCCTGGGGACCGGCCCTCCCAGGGGCTATGTTTAAAAATAAAGTGGGTGGGGCCCCAAACGCCCCACACAGCTCCGGGACCCACCACCTCCCTGGTGCTTAAATACTGTTGGAGGGGAGCCACGTGGCCCCCCCCTCGCAGAGCCGTAAATGTCCCTGGGGAGCACCACTCCCCAGGGCCGGCTCCAGCAATGTCCCAGGGTGCCCAACTCCCTGCTCCCACCATCCCATAGCAAACAAGTGTACTTTCCTCTCACTTGTTCAAACAGGAACACTTTGCTTTTTACCCCCAAGGAGCTGCATCTTAGGCAGCTCCCTGAGGGTAAAAAGCAGTGCTGGCTCCCGCAGGAGCCGTCCGGGACCGCATGGGCTTCAGGCTCCACCCATGATCCCAAAGGAGATGGCCATGCTCTTGGGATGGGGTCCCCGGGACCGAAAATGGCCAGGTAGGGGGACACTTGGCCTCTCTCCCTTTAAACCCCCCAAAAAGAAAAAAAATGGCTAAGCCCTGGGAAATGGGGTACCCGGGGCCGAAATCGGCCTGGGAAGGGTGGTCGTACGCCCCTCCACCCCTTTTGAAAATACAGACAAAGGCCCAACCCCAGGGGATGGAGTCCCTGGGGCATATATCAGCCTCAGGAGGGGGGCAACGCAGCCCTCCTCCCGTTTTATTGTGAGTAAAAAATAAAAAATGGCTGAGGCCCCGGGGAATGGGGTCCCCAGGGCCCAAAAGGATAAAGGGAAGAGGGGCCACACAGCCCCCTTCCTAAAATAGCACCAACAAAAAATGAAGCCAGCAACGCGCCGGAGGCCCAGCCCCTTTCTCAACTACTCTGCAAATGCGCCTCCTGGCACACTCTTGATTGGGGGATGAAGTCCCCTTCATTCCTGAGGATCCTTAGGGGCCAACCAGCCAACCTGTTACCTCCAGTAAGCCACACTCAATGGGATTGCTGAGAGGTGTTCAAAGACCATGCCCCTTTTTCTACTACTCTGCAAATGCGCCTCTCGGCGCACTGCTGGTAGGGCAATGAGTGCCTCCTGACTAAAGGGAATTTCATCCCCCAAATAGTAGTGCGCCAGGAGGCGCATTTGCAGAGTGGTAGAGAAAGGGGGTGATGCCTCTGATGACCTCTCAGAAATCCCACTGTGTGGAGTTTACTGGAGGTAACAGGTGGCTAGTTGGCCCAGATGAACCATCACAAGCCAAGGGGAATTCATCCCCCAACCAAGAGCGCGCCAGGAGGTGCATGTGCCGAGTGGTGGTGAAAGGAGGTGTGGCCTGCTCTCAGAACTCAGTAATCCATCTGTATGGGACTTACTGGAGGTGATAGGAGGGGTAGTTGGCCCCCAAGGACGTCCTTGGGGGGCAACTACCCCTCCTGTTACCACCAATAGGCCCCACACAGCAGGATTGCTGAGAAGTTGTCAAAGACAACGCCCCTTTTCTCCACCACTCTGCAAACGTGACTGCTAGTTAAAAAAGCTTAGAAATTCACTGAAAAAAGAAAGGTTTCAGGGACGTTATAGTTAGGAATGAAGATTTTAAAAAAGCTTAGAAATTCACTGGAAAAAAAAAAGGTTTCAGGAAAGTTCTAGTTAAGCTGACATTTCACTTGCACAAAACCAGATAAATTAAGCAGTGTGCGACCAATCTGGTTTAACTTTATATTCAGGCTCCCTTGAGCCGGTGGAGTCGACGGACTCATGGTTACGCACCTGCGCGCTACGAGAGGTACTAGACCTGATAACGATTTTAGCAGCTTACACAGCAACCCCACACATTTTCCTACTCCCTGCTGACGAGAGGCAACTACCTCGAAACACGTGTCCAGGGATGGCACACGCCACGCATACTTGCATTCACACTCGAGCATAGGTGTATCCGCCGACGCTGACCTTCAGGGACCATTTTCATTGGGAGAACACGCCTGGTAGGTGTAGCAGTGTGCGACCAATCTGGTTTAACTTTATATTCAGGCTCCCTTGAGCCGGTGGAGTCGACGGACTCATGGTTACGCACCTGCGCGCTACGAGAGGTACTAGACCTGATAACGATTTTAGCAGCTTACACAGCAACCCCACACATTTTCCTACTCCCTGCTGACGAGAGGCAACTACCTCGAAACACGTGTCCAGGGATGGCACACGCCACGCATACTTGCATTCACACTCGAGCATAGGTGTATCCGCCGACGCTGACCTTCAGGGACCATTTTCATTGGGAGAACACGCCTGGTAGGTGTAGCAGTGTGCGACCAATCTGGTTTAACTTTATATTCAGGCTCCCTTGAGCCGGTGGAGTCGACGGACTCATGGTTACGCACCTGCGCGCTACGAGAGGTACTAGACCTGATAACGATTTTAGCAGCTTACACAGCAACCCCACACATTTTCCTACTCCCTGCTGACGAGAGGCAACTACCTCGAAACACGTGTCCAGGGATGGCACACGCCACGCATACTTGCATTCACACTCGAGCATAGATGTATCCGCCGACGCTGACCTTCAGGGACCATTTTCATTGGGAGAACACGCCTGGTAGGTGTAGCAGTGTGCGACCAATCTGGTTTAACTTTATATTCAGGCTCCCTTGAGCCGGTGGAGTCGACGGACTCATGGTTACGCACCTGCGCGCTACGAGAGGTACTAGACCATATAACGATTTTAGCAGCTTACACAGCAACCCCACACATTTTCCTACTCCCTGCTGACGAGAGGCAACTACCTCGAAACACGTGTCCAGGGATGGCACACGCCACGCATACTTGCATTCACACTCGAGCATAGGTGTATCCGCCGACGCTGACCTTCAGGGACCATTTTCATTGGGAGAACACGCCTGGTAGGTGTAGCAGTGTGCGACCAATCTGGTTTAACTTTATATTCAGGCTCCCTTGAGCCGGTGGAGTCGACGGACTCATGGTTACGCACCTGCGCGCTACGAGAGGTACTAGACCTGATAACGATTTTAGCAGCTTACACAGCAACCCCACACATTTTCCTACTCCCTGCTGACGAGAGGCAACTACCTCGAAACACGTGTCCAGGGATGGCACACGCCACGCATACTTGCATTCACACTCGAGCATAGGTGTATCCGCCGACGCTGACCTTCAGGGACCATTTTCATTGGGAGAACACGCCTGGTAGGTGTAGCAGTGTGCGACCAATCTGGTTTAACCAGATAAATTAAGCCATTATAGTTACCGGAGCTAACTATAGCTCGCGCCCCCTCAATGCACTGCTTATGACCTCACATATTACATCACATCACTGATGACATCATCCACAGAAACTCTGACGCGCCCACTCATGCCCCATATATATATATATATATATATATATATATATATATATATATATATATATATAATCTCCAAATTGCCAGAAAGCTTTAGGAAGGAACACACAGCTCACCGTCCCTCCAGACTTCTATTATGCACTCGCCACCAGTTTCCCGGTTTTCATTTCATTTTGCCAACGCGTTTCAAGTCACACAGACTCTTCTTCATGGGCTGTTTTCAAATGAAGTACTGACTCGTTTTCCGTTTGTTTGCCTCTTTTATTTGATATATGGCCCCCTAGTGGGCCTGGCTCACGCTGTTTTGGCCGATTTGCATATTGGGAAACATAGTCCTGGAAACGAGTTTCAATTATCCCTAAGTGGGTGTACTCTTCATTTGATATAAAAACAATTGTTCCTCCTTATTGTAAGGTCCAGTCACTTAGTGCGACAATATGTATGTGTGTGTGTATATATATCCAAATCCACAATTTTCTCACTGCAGCCACTGGCCCTGGAGGCAGCGGTGCGCGTTTGGACATGAGCTCTGAATAGAACACTAAATTCACTCTTTTCCTGGCTTTCGGAACAAAGAAAAAGTGCACTCCAGTATAGCTTGCGCGTGAAATTTAATCCAATAATCCATGGTATATGCAAGAAAAGCACAACTCCCAACGCGTTCCAGTGATTAAGTTGCCTTAGTCACAGATGGGTTGCTTTCTCGCAGTGAGTGGTTAAAAGGAAAATCATACATCATCAAGGTAGCAGTGTAAACATAAATGAAGGGCTAACATGTGGGAGAACCTTTTGTGGTGACGCTCGCCATGTTGGAATGTTACCCATTGCATAGTTAGTAATTACAACACTTATTGCACAAATTATACACAAGAGTCACTGATAATCATTGTGTAAAATACAACATTAGCTCACAACAAACAGCACATGATATACACATGTAAAAAGAATGTATTCATAATTTCTATCAGTGTTTATGCAAGCCATACAATACTGTGAGGTACTTTGCTGATCGGAAGCGGCACAAGAGAAAATGAGGAATTACAGCCTTATGGAAGAAGGGTATATCCGAGGGAAATATAAGTTCAATTATATCAAAATTAGCACCAGTGGCAATAACTATTAGTTGTATACCCCATGTTACTGCGATTCTCTACTCTCACGCACTGTGAGTCAAAGTGCTCCCGAGAACCTACAAAGGCACTACTCATACATGACTAGAATAACCAATGTGTCCGATACCCCTCATTCAGTCCATACATATAGCGTGGCTGAGCCAAAAACCACGGTCACTTGGTTCCTCCCATGAGGTTTCCAGGTCAGAGTTGAAACATACAGCGCAACGCCCAAGTGGGCCAGAGTTGAATCATACACAGTAATGCCCAAGTGGGCCAAAATTATGCTGACCCCATGGACATTCTACATTCAATGAAATGAACAAAACAAAATAAATAAAATAAAATGAAATAATATTGCCCAGGTGTTTGGGTCAGCTACACCCCAATGAGGGGGTGGGGCAGTGGGGGGGGGGGGGTAGTGGACCACACAAACCTCTATACCAGATTATTTTTTTAACTAGCATGGGAAGTAAATAGAAGTTCCAATCTATAAACTTAAAACCTCTACAATTAAATGTCCACAGACCAGAATGATGCTGAATTGCCATATGATCAGCTAAATAGCTCCAATCTCACCAACTATTCTCCGATACACAAGTGGACCAACCTTCCACTCGCAGTCTCCACCGCCCGGTGTACCTAAGGGTAGCCCTGTATGAACATTTATTTTGCAAATAAAGTGACAAAAAAAGTATAAATGACAGAAGAGAGAAGCAGAAAATGAATAAAATGCAGAGAATGCATAGAGAAGGAGACAACAATGAAGAAATAGCCTGCTAAAATACATTAAAATCATGAATAACTTTACAAGTACAGCAGACCACTCTAAAATTGGTACAACATGACATATTAGTATTGATAGACAAGACATCTTATCCAAAATGAACATGATATATTTATATGTAAACCAAGTAGAAATAAACTATAGGTAATTTTCAAGTTTAGGTGGCAAGAAGACCCTTTATATTGCTATTTCGAGCCGGTTCTGGTGGCTTAGTGGACTAATGCCTCCATTGCAGCGCCCTGGCTTTGACCTCATGGTCACAGGTTCAAATCCGGGCAGATCCACCCAGCCTTTCATCCTTCTGAGCTTGATCAAATGAGTACTGGTTGGGTAGCAATAAACATCTGTTATTCTCTGCCAAGATACTCTTGAGTGAACATGCGCTTTACAAATCCGGAGGTTATGTTTATGTTAAATGGAACAACCTACAACACCAGTGGCACTGAATCTGCTCACCTCAAATGTCTGTTATTCTAGCAGAGTTTTAACCATAGGAATAGCACAATAACATACATGCAGAGCTAGAAAGGGAAAAAACCTTTTGCCATTTTAACAACTTCGGGGCATATTATCAAGCACAGCGTTAAAATTATCGCCGCTTTAGCGGCAGAAAACTGCCGCTAAAGCGGCGATAATGGGCTTGGTAATATGCCGCAGAGAATTCCAATAGAAGCCCATGTTCACACCAGAACGTGGGCTTCTATGGGAATTCTCAACGCCGTTTCTTGATAATATTCCCCAAAGTATTTAAGCCTAGGATTAGGAGAGTGTCATCCAGGCTGAGCTGAAAAATGACAATAGCCTTTTACCACTCCATGCGCAGTATTGCATTTTAGGATTGTAAAATACCATTCAAGTCAACCTGGAATGAATAAAATCAGCCCCTAACACTCCAGGTCTGAGGTTGAATACATTTACTACTATTTTCAGACCTTTTTAGCTATAATAGATTTAGAAGTGCAGTTTCTGTTTAGCAGTGGTCTTACCCTTTTGTGGGTGATGGCCTGACCATCCCTAGACCATCTTATTAGCCTTCCCTTTACCAATCCTGGCTCCTTTATAACCCATTTCTATTTTATAGAAAGTACACCCCAATATTCAACCACTCCCACTGGTCCCTCCCACCTTACTACTAAGGACCTGACTATGACTGGGTCGTGCGTACACCCATGTTTACGCACGGGTGGGAATTACAAGCTTTGTTTTATTTAACACATCCCATAATTATTGGATGCGTTAAATAACTCAACCTTCGTTAAATTTCATCAAGTCAAATCTGCTGAAATTTAACATGGGAATTGTAAGGTATTTAGTGTATTATGTGGATTTTGGTGTGTCAAGCACTAAAATCCATGTGGTATTCCTCACAAACTCGTAATAGATGATAATTTACCGCACATGATAAATAACGTATCCCGTGGTATTGTTATTTATTGCGTGTGATAAATAAAACCTAAACTCGTAATCAGGCTCTAAGTAGCAAACTTACATTTGTGGAGATCTCCCCGCAGAAGCGATAAGAGAGCTGGAGGAAGAGATCTCCACTCGTAGGTTTGTGAATAGCATTTTGTAGTACTTTAGTAGTACTATTGTAGTATCAATAATTGTACTACAAAATACTGATTGCGCTTCCAATACCTCAGTGATGACCTGTAGAGCCAAGGTTATGTTTGCCCAGGACACATATTGCATATGCTAGACTGCTTATCTTCCATCTCAAAGTCCCAAGAGACTTCTTGAAGTCAGTCGACATGTGACCAATAGCATTTGTTGTGTCATCTATTATTTTGTCCACAGTGTTTCCCAGCCCAGCAGACATGTCGTCAACTGACTTCTAAGTGATATTCTGAGCTGATTTGTCCACCAGAGCTTCCTTGATGTTCGGCAAGCCATCCTGCATTCCCATCATGAAGGCGTTATGGTACTTTGCCTGCCCAGCCAGTACACTCAAGGGCTCTAAGTTAGTTAGAAGGGCTTTCAAATGTCTGCAAATGCATGGTAGGCCATCTACGACAGCAATGCCTTTATGTCTAGCAATGAATTATCCTGTTTTCATAGATGGTGGTATATTTTGTAAACATCCTTAAAGGTATCAATTTTGGGGCTTTAGCTTTACCAGCAGCTGACATAGCTATTAATTTTTAATTGGGTCCTTATGCCATGGGAGCTTTTGTCTGCTCCTGTAGACTTCATATATTTTCCAGCAGCAATGTCTATGTCGTCGTCATAATTTTCATGAGTCCATTGTTGGCCATGGTATATCTTGTCTTCGGAGGTTTGTGTGCCACTGTTTGCCATAGTGGCTTCACCTACACAGAAGGTAAGCAATACATTATGGTAATTACTATTTTATCAAGCATCTCATAATTGACAACGTATATATACAGGTATGACATGTCATGAAATAACTTGTAAATGGTTCACTCTGGCAAGACCATGGGACATCCTCCATACCAATGTGTGACATGTTGCATGTAATGTATTAGATTGACATACACCTATTACGGTGCACCACAAAGCGTAGTTCTTGTATGTCGCTCCACATAGTGTAGTCTTTTATGACACACTACAAGCATGGGTTGCAATGTATGTATTTTTCTTGTTGAAGGTGTGTGCTGATTTTTCATGTCATTATTACACTTAGCCCCTTTGTGCAAGTGGAAAGATTTCTACATTGTTGATGTGTGCCTCACTTATACCTGCATTACTGTCCCATTGTGACACTTAGACATTTTTATGTCTGTCACTTCTACAGTCCAGATAATTATCATATCTGTACCCTTCTCCTCAATCCATTTTCCACTAGTAATTATGGCCTTCTGTATTTACTTTTTTCTCAACTCCCCTTCCTAATGTTTGTTATCCTTGCATTTCCCTGTGTTTTCTATATTTCCTATTTCTGCAGCTAACTTTCTCCTGTCTGAAGCAGAACCTTGGAGTGAAGATTGATAATCTATTATCCATGAAAAGCTATATAAATCAGATAACCAGTACCTGTTACAGAATAATGCGCAGCTTAAAGCAAAATCTTTCAAACGATTCCAATTGAATCAAGGAAACCACTTATCCAGGGACTAATTATAAGTAAGATCGACTATGGAAATGCCCTGTTGGCCTCCATCAATGAGGAGTTCTACTCCAGACTCCAAGTCTTGCAGAATACTGCTGCCAGGCTGGTACTAAACCCCCCATCGAGATCTCCATCTGCATCCAGTCTGAAGACCCTTCACTAGCTTCCCACCAGGAAGCAAATCTGCTTCAAGGTCCTCTGACTGGGTCAAAAGAACATGTACAGAAACGGGCCAAGCTGCTTTACTAAAAAACTCAACTGGTATCAGCCTAATAGGACGCTTAGGTCAAGTACCAAATTTCTCCTTACCCCTCGTAGAATCCGTACCGTCAGGAATGACGGCAGATCTTACTTCTTCCTGGCACCTGCTTTTTGGAATAAACTTCCATCACAGCTCCGCTCTATCATAGACCATAAGCTATTCTGCGGGGAATCAAAACGTGGCTATTTGATCACCTATAACGGCCGCCCCGTCTAACTGACCTTTTGCCCTAGAGGAGTTGTATGCTAGCGCCATGAGACCCTTGGGTGATATGTGCACTGAATACATCTCTTTGACTTGACTTGAAGCTTTCTTCTGCTTCCTTTTAAGTAAGCTTTCTCTGGCTCCTCTTTTACATATCTTATGTACTATTGATGAGATAACAGATTTTTGGGAACGTGAGGAGAATCGCAGGCCCAACTAATCACCAAACATGGATCCCTATTGTCCAGCTGCCGTGGCTGGAGTTCTGCCCAGCAACAGGCAGCCAGAGTCGTGAGGGTGGCGGGTAGCATCCATTTTGTACTACATGTGCACTTTTAAATTGGTGTCTAAAATCTGCCGCTTTTACCATATAGCTCCTCTAGCAGGGGGGAATCATGCCCTCACTCCCATGGTTGGATTGGAGGTATGATTCCTACATGTTTGACACCAAACACGACATGGTTCTGTGCAGCCACTCTCAAGTTATCACGCTATCGCGATTACTTATAATGCGGTTAAGAGTATATGGTATGGCTGCACTACAAACAACCCAGCAATAGTTTTAGGAAGGTTGCAGAGGGGCCCTACTCAGGTAAGGGTTCCCCCTCACACATATCTCAGCACCCTGCCTTGTAGGATTAGCAAGGCCTGCCTTAGGGGTGACCTATGAGGATATATGGGTTGTATTAAGTGGGAGACAGGATACCTATATCCCTGTAAGGGGTGCAAGCACCACCTTACCCAGACTACAGTAGTGGTCTGGTGGTGTCAGTTTGTATGGCTGTCACAGGGGTGGCACAATAAGTGCTGCAGCCCCTGGTATGCCTCTGAGGGACCCATGTCCTGGGTACCTAGGGTACCATCTACAAGGGGCTGATAGGGTGTCCTCAGTATCCAATTGGTATGTACCTAGGGTACTCACATCAGTTTAGAGAGGAAGCAGGTAGGCTGGGGTCCTGGATAGCAGGGCCACAGCCTGGCTAGAGTCAGAAAACAGTCAAAACATCGGCAAAAAGTTGGGGGCAACTATGCAGTCGATGCCACTCTCCTACAGTAGCGTTATCCCTCAATTAGAAGAAAAAAGTTTTTGGTTCACTACCTTGTTTTAAAATGTTGTCAACCAAACCTCCCAAAGTGATACTTTCAATAGAAGATACAGATAGCTGATCTTATTTTTGTGAGGTATTGCTGTTGTACCATGTACAGAATATTTACTTGGGTGGCTACTCTGGTATCTAAAATGGGTGCATTAGGTTTTTGTCTAGGCACACAGAAAACCAGTGCCGCTGCCAGCGCCGGCTATCCAGAGAAAGTGGTACAAAAGGGGGTGGTGATTGACGGAGCATCAGAACCAATCAAACACTCACACCCAGTCAACAGATCCGGGTTTGATCCATCACCGTTCTTTAGCCCACTCTGCCACCCCAGTTAAGACATGGCCATATGCAAATCAGTCTGACCCTGTGCCTCATGGGAACAGTCCAGCCCGAACTGCCAAGCCATGCCTTCCCTGGACCGGAAAAAGCTTCCTAGGACCGGTTTCTGGCATTTCAGCCGTCTTCAGCCAGGCTTGCTTGAATCCAGTGGCAAAGTGAGCAAGGGACTCACGTCTGAGCATACCCTGCCAACTTATGGCGAACAAAGCGGTACAAAAGGGGGTGGTGATGGACGGAGCATCAGAACCAATCAAACACTCACACCCAGTCAACAGATCCGGGTTTGATCCATCACCGTTCTTTAGCCCACTCTGCCACCCCAGTTCAGACATGGCCATATGCAAATCAGTCTGACCCTGTGCCTCATGGGAACAGTCCAGCCCGAACCGCCAAGCCATGCCTTCCCTGGACCGGAAACAAGCTTCCTAGGACCGGTTTTTGGCATTTCAGCCGTCTTCAGCCAGGCTTGCTTGAATCCAGTGGCAAAGTGAGCAAGGGACTCACGTCTGAGCATACCCTGCCAACTTATGGCGAACAAAGCGGTACAAAAGGGGGTGGTGATGGACGGAGCATCAGAACCAATCAAACACTCACACCCAGTCAACAGATCCGGGTTTGATCCATCACCGTTCTTTAGCCCACTCTGCCACCCCAGTTCAGACATGGCCATATGCAAATCAGTCTGACCCTGTGCCTCATGGGAACAGTCCAGCCCGAACTGCCAAGCCATGCCTTCCCTGGACCGGAAACAAGCTTCCTAGGACCGGTTTCTGGCATTTCAGCCGTCTTCAGCCAGGCTTGCTTGAATCCAGTGGCAAAGTGAGCAAGGGACTCACGTCTGAGCATACCCTGCCAACTTATGGCGAACAAAGCGGTACAAAAGGGGGTGGTGATGGACGGAGCATCAGAACCAATCAAACACTCACACCCACGACGGAGCCGACCGGGGTGGTTGATTTGGCGGGACACTGATCCCTGGAGTCGTAGCCTACTTGGCACGCCCACCACTCGGTTCACGAGCTCATGAGGTTACTTATCTCCTTTTAACAAGTTAATAGGACTATGTAAGACCTATTAAGGCATTACGATATCGTGGAGGCTAGTTACTTCCTTATACATATCATTTTTCTCACAATTTTTGTTATTAACACAACACAGTTAGTGGCAGGAAGGGATCCTTAAGGTCCTGACGAAGAAGCATGGGGAAGCTTCGAAACATTTCGACACCACTAGGAGATATAGCTCATTGAGGCTTACACCCTCCTTACCCCACCTTTTAATAATACCAGCTCGACCGGCAGAATAAATTTTCCTAGACCTAAGAGCCAGGTATTTTTTAATTCACCCTTTATTCACTCCTGACCCTTCCTCTCACACCCCCGCATCACACATAGCTGTCTCACCAACAACAGTGCTCCCGCGTAAACGTAGGTCGTAGCACGCCCTGTCCCGTAGAGGGGCAGGAAGACCCCTATGATGAAGCATGACACCAAGGGCCCTTTTGGTGTGTGAGGGGTATTTAAAGAACTAATGTGTATTCTCCACGACCGTGGGATACATATTGAGTAATCGAGTGATCTCTTATACTCGTGGGTGGATCCCTTTGTTTATGTACATATGCAAATCAGTCTGACCCTGTGCCTCATGGGAACAGTCCAGCCCGAACTGACAAGCCATGCCTTCCCTGGACCGGAAACAAGCTTCCTAGGACCGGTTTCTGGCATTTCAGCCGTCTTCAGCCAGGCTTGCTTGAATCCAGTGGCAAAGTGAGCAAGGGACTCACGTCTGAGCATACCCAGCCAACTTATGGCGAACAAAGCGGTACAAAAGGGGGTGGTGATGGACGGAGCATCAGAACCAATCAAACACTCACACCCAGTCAACAGATCCGGGTTTGATCCATCACCGTTCTTTAGCCCACTCTGCCACCCCAGTTCAGACATGGCCATATGCAAATCAGTCTGACCCTGTGCCTCATGGGAACAGTCCAGCCCGAACTGCCAAGCCATGCCTTCCCTGGACCGGAAACAAGCTTCCTAGGACCGGTTTCTGGCATTTCAGCCGTCTTCAGACAGGCTTGCTTGAATCCAGTGGCAAAGTGAGCAAGGGACTCACGTCTGAGCATACCCTGCCAATTTATGGCGAACAAAGCGGTACAAAAGGGGGTGGTGATGGACGGAGCATCCAGAGAAGGCAGAGCAGGCACAGATGGTCAAGGCAGGGGGAGCAGTCCCAGTGGTGGCAGGGACAAGTGGTTAGTCACCTTGCCTTCTTATTGGCAATACTGCATTTGTTAAACGAGGCAGATATCCCGCCCATCACCTCCCGGCCCACGGCATTTCGCCACCTAAAAGTCCAGTGTGGTTTAATTCGGGGCTGTAGTGTAGGCAATGAAATCTGTGTCTACTTCAGTTAAAAACACAGCATGAAGAATGCAATGCATACAAATCAAAGACAAGGTGTGTTTCCCAATGCCCACTCAGTCATCTACTAGTACTTGATGTCATCATTCATTTGTCCCAGCCTACCTAAAATTGTAAATTCCATCTCAACATGTGCTACATTTTTCTGCTCAAGTGACTTATATTTTATTACTGATTTTCGATTCCAATTTTTTCCTTCAGTCAGCCAATGTGACTAAGCAAAAGCATAGTACATGATCAGTGACACCCAACCATTCCATAGCTCAACCTCTACCTAGCCGAATCCCTAGAACTTATGGTGGAGCAGGTAAAATGAACATTTTTGTATACCCTCTCTATTTTGCATGAAAATGCTAATTACGTAATCATTCTAAATATTAAACTGTATTAACTGTTTGGAGTGATATTATTAACCAGCCTATGCACCTTGATAAACACAAGATACACGTGGTACTAAAAAGCTAAATGCATGGCTAATAAGTCTAATGATTAACTGTGATACGCAAACTAATTGTAGGATGTGTTGAAATAGAAAATTGCATGATTTATGTTGCTTTTGTGATGGTTTGTGCTCCTGGTATTGCGCAATAGTGAGTATAATTGCTTTAAATGTTACTATGAGCTAGGCAAATACTAATATATATTGGGATTAGTGTGGGTTTAAACATTATAATCTTTGTTTCCATATATTAATTCTTTTTATGTTTATCTTTGCTTAAGTTGGCGTTCGGGCCTACTAGGCCGCAGTATTCAAAATGGAGTTCGGAAGTGGCCACCGTCGTTTGAGCGCGATGTCAACTGCGCAGACTCGGATGGCTCTGAAGATCTCCAGGTGACCTCCAACCGTAAAACTACGTGTTCCTTGTCAAGGACAGGAACGTGGAGGAGTGCCAGGGCCCAACCAGTGTAAATGACTGAAAACAATGGTAACCTGTACCCGGAGGTCTACATGTTGTTACTTCAAAACTTTTGCTTGAGAACCCGAGGAAAACTTACAAATTCGTGAGATGTCATGCTCTGTTCCATGGGAAACAAAAACTCTTGGGAAAGTCACTACTTCTTGCAAATTCAGGGGGGATTCAGCCAATTAGGATAGTTCTGCTTTTAGAATTTGTTGCATATTTGGTCTAGAAGGAGGGGGGAAAAAAGTATAAAAGGGGGGGATATTTAGTAGAGAAAAGTCGGTCCCGTGTTTCTCCATTGGTGACTGTCGGTGTGGAGGTCGATTTGATAGCGCGATTGCCTGGTCCCTTGACCACCTTTGGGACCGTGTCGTGCTGAGCGAAAGGACTTTTCCTGGACTTATGTGGATTTTAACCTGCATCTGATTGAACAATTTTACCAGAGGGGATTTTGATGTATGCAGGGCTGACGAGAGTGCTGGAAATTGGTCACCGATGTCAAAAATTTAGGTAAATATAATTGTATGTAAATTTGTGCCAGAGATATTCATTGAAAATTCCGATTGATTAAAATTCTGACTATGCCAATGAAAGTGAATTAATTAGATAAACCAAGCATTGATTAACAAAAAATGAGTCTGTGATTCTTTAATAAGATATTGATTGATCAAAGGTTCCGAAGCTTTCAAATGTGTTTTAGCTGGTTCTAAATCACCATCAACCAGTCCAACTAATTGATCCATCGACCAAGTGGTGGAGTGCCTTGATGTTAAAATTAGGATTCTATAGGTACTAGTGTATATGATGTATATAATGTAAAGATTTTCCTCCAATAGGTAACAAGGTACCCCACATGTACTGCGCCCCTTTTCCTCCTGTGTGCAGATAAAAAGGAAGACGTATGAGTGTTGGCGTTATGGCCCCCACCAATGAATGTGTGTGTGAATGAATTAGTGCGACGTCGGATCTGTGACGCAGAGAGGATATGTAAATTTTCCCCTTTTCTGCTGGAGCACTTTTCTGGTAGCAGATTGATGGATTTATTGCATTGGTTTGGTGATTATTGATTATTGGTTATTGGATATGGATGATTGATTGATTATTGATTTATGTTCTAACACTCTATGTTGAATCGTTTGCGTTTTATGTTGTTTTTGAAGACTTCCGGGATGTAGGAAACGTGTGGCAAGTGAAGTCACACGGTGTATTGTCTGGTTGCCCTGTAGGTACACGGAGAAATGTGTGGCAAGTGAAGTCGCACAACGCATTGTCTGGTTCAGAGTTGGTAACATCGTTGTGTGTTATTGTTAGGGACATTTCTGTGTGAAAGTACGTGAGTGCAATGGCAACAGGTTCTCTCTTGAAACTCTGGCCTTAATTCTCAGGAGCAGTGTAGTCTCCACATGTGTTTTATCCCCAGAGAAACGGTTAGCCTTTTTGCTTGTTAGAAGGGTAAGGTAGAGGGAAGTGCTACTTTATCGGCAAAACTGAATAATTCTGTGGTAGGGTAGAGGTAAGCGCTGTCTACTGGAAATACAGAATTCTTGTGCAAATGAATAAAACTATATCTTTGGTTTAGCAAAACAGGCAATGGTGGTGTTTTTATGTCGTTACTAACAGATTTTGATTGAAGAAAACGTAAGAAAAGTTTGTCGATAGAATTTGTAAAGGAGAGGTCAGCAAAAGTAGGAGTAGCGAGAAAAGCTGACGTCAGGGAGATCGCGCTGGGATTGGCCAGCTGTAGGGAAACAAAGCATTCCCGGATTGGTGCAGAGGTGTAAGCCGCGCTGGGAGTGGAGAATTTCTAGTGTGACGTAGACGCACAGGATTGGTGTGTTAGTGTGAGTCGCGCTAGGATTGGAAGATTACAGAGTGACATAGCCGCTCTGGATTGGTGCGTTAGTGTGAGTCGCGCTGGGATTGGACAACAGACAAAACAGTCGTAGAAAAGTGATTTGAGAAGTCTAGTGATTCAGGACTAAGGAAAAGTAAATAATGATGTATTACGATCCACCGGAGAAGGAAAAGTCATGGTTTGGGAAAATCAAAAGCTTATTTAAAAAGGATATGCCAATTGTGACTAGGGAAGGACAGATACTTCCTCCACCGAAATCGCCTGCATCCTTTATGGTAGCGAAATATGGATACCATACATGTATTTGGCTAGACAATTGGGCAAATTATACAAAAGAAGATGGAGTCTTAGCATTTCCAAAAAGTGGTTCGTTTAAGGAACTTAAGAGAAAGAATGATGAAGCTATAACCAAGACCCAGACCTACTCAATTTGAAGCTTTGACAGAGTGGGAGGAAGAGATGTATGAAAGAGAATGACATCGGAGTGGTAGAAGGTATAATTACATGTTTGGTAGACCGT
This sequence comes from Triturus cristatus, assembly GCF_964204655.1. Taxonomy (NCBI): domain Eukaryota; kingdom Metazoa; phylum Chordata; class Amphibia; order Caudata; family Salamandridae; genus Triturus; species Triturus cristatus. Next base: position 203,894,824 of record NC_140586.1, read on the forward strand.
GTGGGCAGGAAAGTCATGATGACAGGATGAGGAGATGGCGGAGTGCAAACATGACTGATGGGATGTTTCCATTGAAAAATATTGAAGAGACAAGTGGCAGAAACTGTACTGAGAAGAGAAACAATACAGGGTTGGAAAGTTATAAGTACGGTGTGAATGAGTCGGAGGATGATGTGCTAGAGGACATGTTTTATAAAAATCCTCCCCCGTATCAACCAAATTCTACGTTGCTGACGCTGAGTGCGCCAGTAAAAAAATCCTGCGAAATAAACGTTTTGAGCAAACTCCACCTGATTTAGGGAAAAATAATCCCTTTAGAGACTCTGAAATAGAACAGCCTGTTAGGACTGAAAATGAAAATTCCGCTGAACTAGCTAACTACTTTGGAACTAACTGAGAAAATTAGGGAGTTAACTAAAAACATGGAAGCCGTAACTGTACCTGTAACTATAGGGCCAGTGATGCCTGTTTTTGATAACCAGAAGGATAGTGAACATTGTTTAACAGTTCCCTACCATAGTAATAAACAAATTGAGACAGAAAGAAGTGGATCCGGAGAAAATGCATGGGGAAAATTGGTAGGAAAATCGGGCTTAAGTACACCCAAAAATTTGACGATGAATCAGAGTCCCGCAAGTAAGACACTGATGACTACAGAATCAGCACCTGAGACCCCAGAGAGAAATACGGAGCGAATAAGAAATGAAACAATCCCTGTAGGTCCCACTTCTGATGAATTGAGCGATTGGTTAAGGAGTTTACAGCGAAAAGATACAGAACCTCAACCTTTAGATGTGGCAAAATTAAAGGTAACATTGGAGGAATTAATAGTAGGGACTATTCCGACTGAAAAATTAAAGGCATATCAAGATGAAGAGCTAATGTTTCTGTGCAAGAGTATAACTTGGAGAGCGAGGAGTTTGCATGAAAAACTAGAAGAGACAGCAAGTGAAATGGGTATAGACTTTGAGAAAATAAGATAATTGCAGAAGCCATATAGAGTAGATTTCTCTGAAAAAGATATTGAAAATCTGAATACTGCAGGTAGATTGACTCAAATTAAAGAATTGATTGCCTTGGTGAGAAAATGGGGTGACGTAGACAGATGGAAAAATAGGTGGTTTTGGAAGAGAGAGGACACAACAGATAAGACCTTTTCGGCATTTCCGGTAAGAGAAAAGGAGATGGTAGTCACGTAATGTCCTATGAGGGAGATTCCAGGAGGAGGTTATGTACATGTTCCTTGGGCTAGACAGGACATTGTGTCATTTACTAATGATTTTCACAGGCTCAGAGAAAAGCCTGTGGAATGGTATCGACAGGTGGAAAGGTCTGTTAAATTATCCAAAGTATTGTGGATTGATTTGAATGGACTCTTCAATATCATTGTACCTGCAGATTTATGGTCAGAATGTAAAATTACGGTAGGTTGGCCCACTCAAGAATACCCTAGGGATCCTAAAACCGGAGCCCTTGATCCAGAGGTAATGAGAAAGTATGAACAGGTAATTACTTTTCTGAAAAACAAAGTACCACCAAAAGAAACTGATTGGGTAAAAATTGATAGGACTCACCAAGAAGTTAAGGAATCCGTCCATGCCTATTATGAAAGGTTGCTGTTAGCCTTTAAGCAATACAGTGGTGATGAGAAATTGAGTGAGAAGGATTTAAGTCATTTTGTATATCGATTTGTTTATGGTTTAAGACCTGAAGTAAATACCGTGGATTGGCAAAATAGAAAGATAGATGAAGTATTGAGACATGCAAAATATTTTAGTGATGAAATTGAAGCAAAACAACGCAAGCTGAAAGAGAAGGCCATGTGGGCACAGGTTAAGGTAGCGGAGAGACAAGAAGCCCAGCTGATTGAACAGGCAAATGGCATGGGCCAAGTGAGACAAAAACCTAACATTGGGAAGGGAAATGGACAAATTAGCTTAGACGAAGTAAAAAAGAAATGGCCATGTCATAATTGCGGAAAATTAGGGCATTGGAAATCCGAGTGTAAATTACCCCCGAGTGCTAATGGCGATAATGCATCATTGAATCCACAGGTGCAGAATGAGGTGAGTTGTCAACCGCCGCGACAGCAGCAGGTTGATGCCCAACAGTGTCAGGTGCCAAAGCCACCTTTTCCACAGAGCTTAAATCCTCAGAGATACAGTAATGAGACAGGATTCTACAACGAGGAACAGGTAACAAAGCTACCACACGCTAGTGCCGTTTCGCAGTATTGGCTGCAGCGCGATGAGAGTGAGTCAGAAGAGGGTTATTGACGGTGCCCAGGAGAGGAAGGGGAGTGCGTACTTGGCGCAACTCTAGAAGTAGACCAGACAGGACCTTTTGTGGACGAAAAGATAAATAATGAGAACATTACTTTCCTAGTAGATACTGGTGCTACTCGTTCAACTGTTAGATCAGCTGACATTAAGAATCTTCCTCTCTCGGGTGACACAATCCAAGTACTTGGAGTCTCAAATAGACAGATAAAAACTTATCTTACTGAGCCTGTGAAAGTCAAAATAGGGACATTTACCGACATGCATCGTTTTGTTGTATGCGATACTAGCCCTGTGAATCTGTTAGGGAGAGATTTGTTGTGTAAGATGAATTGTACGATTTTCTGTACTCCTGATGGAATAGCTTTTGAAAATCCTGATGAGGATGTACTGTATAGAATGACAATGGCAAATCTGGAACCCGAAATTGCTGAGGCATTTGCTGTATTTGACCCAGAGGAACTGCCTCAGGAATTAAAGAAAACGGTGAGATCTGAGGTGTGGAATTTCATGGGAGAAGATATGGGATTGATGAAAAGAGTAGACCCTGTGAAATAACAGTAAAAGAAGGAGTAAGCTACCCAAATATTCCCCAGTATAAGTTGACACCAGAAATAATTGCAGGAGTGACTCCTGTAATTGACAAAATGATTGAGCAAGGGATCTTGAGAGAAATAATGAGTAGTCCGTGTAATTCGCCAATTATGGGTTTAAAGAAGCCTAACAGAACTTTAAGAATAGTGCAAGATTTGAGAAAGGTGAATAAAATTGTTGTATCCTGTTGTCCCATTGTACCAAATCCTTCAGTGATTTTATATCAGATTCCCCACGATGCAGAATGGTACACAGTCATTGACCTGTGTCAAGCTTTCTTTTCTATCCCATTGGACCCTGACAGCCAACAGATTTTTGCGTTCCGGTTCGGCGAACGTACTTTGGCATGGTGCCGAATCCCACAGGGGTATATGGAAAGTCCCTCGATATTCAATGAGATATTAAAGAAATCTTTGGAAGATTTAAAATTGCCTGAAAGTTTAGTTCTAGTGCAATACATCGATGACCTACTGGTGGCATCGAAAACACGAGAAGCATGTGTGGTGGACACAGTTGCATTGTTTAATCATTTGGCAGATGGAGGACTTAAGTTATCCCCATCGAAATGACAATTTTGTAAGAAGGAGGTACAATACTTAGGTCATAAGATTGAGAAAGGCCTGAGGAAAGTGACCGCAGACAGGATCAGAATAATAAAGGGAATGAGAGCACCAATGACTCAAAGAGAGGTGAGAATGTTTCTTGGAATGGTGGGGTATTGTCGTCAGTGGATCAGCAATTTCTCGCTGATTGCAAAACCTCTGGTACGTTTAACAAAGAGTGATGTAAAAGACCCCCTTGAACTGAACAAAGAGGAGATGAAGGCATTTAGACAATTGAGAGACGGTTTGTGTGAAGCACCGGCACTAGGAATGCCTGACTATGAGAAGGAGTTTGAGCTCTATTGCAGTGAGAGAGATGGGTGTGCACTCTCTGTGTTAGTACAAAAACATGGAAAACTGAGACGACCAATTGCATACTTCTCAGCAGTACTAGATCCTGTAGCTGCAGCGTTGCCTGGTTGTTTGAAAGCAGTGGCTGCTACCTGTAAGAGTTTGGAACAGAGTGAAGGAATCGTGATGGCATATCCTGTGAGAGTTTTTGTACCCCACGATGTTGCGATCCTTTTAATAAGGAGCCGTACGCAGTTTATGACGCACAGTCGTCTAACTAAATATGTAAAAGTCATTCTGGGTGCTACGAATGTGAGCCTTGTGAGGTGTCTTAATGTAAATCCCTCAACGTTGTTGCCTAATGCTGTGAATGTGAAGGATGACGTGGATCACGATTGTTTGGAAGTGCCTGATTTTTGCACTAAGCCCCGACCAGATATAAAAGATGTGCCTCTGAACGAAAGTGACTATGTGATGTTTGTGGATGGGTCATGTCTGAGAACGGAAGAAGGAATCTTGAGTGCGGCATCTGCGGTCTGTACTGTAGCGGCTGTATTGGAAGAGTCTTGCCTGAAAGGAGTGAGATCATCTCAGGTTGCTGAATTGTTTGCGTTAACAAGAGCATGCAAGTTGGGAAAGAATCTGCGAGTCACTGTGATTACTGATAGTCAGTATGGATTTGGAGTGGTGCATGATTTTGAGCAGATCTGGTCCCAAAGAGGGTTCTTAACGTCAAGTGGAACTCCTATAAGGAATGCAGAACAGCCCTGGGCGTAGTGGGCGTAGTGAGGCTACGTGAAGCAATACGGAGTGGGGGCAAATCTACGCCCACCCGCACACTTCGCGTAACCCCACTATGCGCCACCCGCCTCCCTCCCGCCCTCATTTTACAATTACTAGAAACATTAGATGTGCATTCGTGAGGGAGAAGCTATCCAGGAAGCAATAAGATGGAGCCCCGGGACACGGCAGCTCAGGTAAGTAATTTTTCTTTATCTAATGTTTGTAATAATTGTAAAATGAGGGCGGGAGGGAGGCGGGTGGCGGGCAACTCTGCTTCGCCGCGGGGTGTGCGCAGTCTGCCCCTGCTACGCCTACTTTGAGCAGCGCGAAGTGGGCATTACTACGCACACTCCGTGGACGGAGTGGAGCACTGCGCCCACCCTTAATGCAGAAGTGGTTGGCAAGTTGCTTGAGGCAATACAGCTGCCTAAGCAAATTGCAGTGGTGAAATGCGCAGCCCACTCAAGGGGTACTGACTATGTGTCAGCTGGGAACTAATTTGCGAATTATATGGCGCAGTACAGTGTGCGAAACAAAAATTCAGTAAATCGAAATCGGGAAAAGGAAATTAACTCATGTCCCTTACTTTTTACTAGCACTGTGAATACTTGGGAAGAAGTGAGACAGTTACAGGAAGAGGCAGGAGAAGAGGAAAGGAAACAGTGGATAAAATCAGGATGTGAGACAGACAGAGTTTGGGTTTATCGGGATGGAAGACCAGTATTGCCTGATAGCATGATCTCTACCATGGCACGGATGTACCATGGACAAGCACATGTGGGTAGGGATGCCATGATCAAACTTTTCAAACATACGTGGTATAATGCCAAGTTCCGACTTGTAGCTGAGAGCCTTTGCCAAAGATGTCTTATATGTCAGCAGTATAATCCAGTAAGGAAACAGTGGTGAGTTTGGGAACCATAGGACAGGAGGGAGGTCCTTTCACAAGAATGCAAGTTGATTTCATTGAAATGCCCCCATGTAATCGGCTAAGATATGTTCTAGTAGTTGTTTGTCTGTTTTCACATTGGGTGGAAGCGTACCCGACTAGAAGGAGTGATGGGGTCACAGTAACAAAACTCCTATTGAGAGAATTCATTCCTAGGTTTGGTTTTCCAGTGACGATTGAATCAGAGAGAGGAAAGCATTTTCAGAATGAAATAATAAAATTGATTTGTGAAGCATTGAATGTACAACAGAAACTGCATTGTGCCTATCGTCCAGAGGCTTCTGGAGCAGTGGAACAAATGAATGGCACCATTCAAAACAGAGTGGGGAAAATGTGTTTGGCCACAGGTTTAAAATGGCCTGATGTCTTGCCTCTAGTGCTCATGACTATTAGATCGATTCCTGATTGGAATACTGGCTTGAGCCCCCATGAAATTGTTATGGGTAGAGCGATGAGACATGTTTTCATTCCTGTCAACAAACTACTGCCTATATCTGATGACTTCGTGTTGGATTATTGCAAGGGGTTGGCTGATTCCGTTCATTCTGTGTTTCATCAGGTTGGATCGGATGCAACCACCCTTGAAAAGGAGCAAGCTCATGATTTAAGTCCTGGAGACTGGGTAAGGATTAAAGTGCATAGAAGGAGGAATTGCCTGGTCCCGCGGTGGGGAAAAACACGTCAAGTGATTCTGACCACGACGACTGCTGTAAGGTGTGCCAGAGTAAAGAATTGGATTCATGCAAGCCATACTCTTCGAATCCCTAGTCCTGTAAATAGACCTGAGGAAGAGTATTTGGGAGAGTCTGATACCAGTACGGAATCAGCACCAGAAGAAACAAGAATGAGACAAACTCCAAAAAGAGGAGAATTAGATTCGAGCCAAGTTATAGAGCCAGAAAATTTACCGTTAAGGAGGCGACTGGAAATTTCCGATACTAGCTCCGAATTAGACACTGAACAGGTGGGGCTACACGGAAAGATAAAAGAAACCCTTGAGGAAACTGAAAAAGAGGTTCTTGATAAAGAAGCACCACATACAAGCACAAGAGAAATTCCACCTGAGGTCATAGAAGTAGAAGGTGAGGAATTAGATACAGAGAGTGAGGGTAAGACTATTGCGGAAGACCCCCGAGGAGGTGTAGGGAAAAAACACATCCAGGTAGAAGAAGGGACAGTTAGTCAGCAGGAAGATTGTGTGGATGAATCACGTGGAGGGAAAATTGTAAATAGGGAACCTGAGGTCCTGAAGGAGAAATCAAAAAAAGATAAAAGTCACATTGATACAGAATCGGAGGGAAGTGAAGAAGAAGGCCAACAAGGACGAGTTTTGATGAAGAGAGCTTGGAAAGCAGAGCGAGGTGAGAAGGGAAATAAATTGAAACGACCGTCAAAGGAAGAAATTTGGCCCAATAAAATAAAAAGACTAAGATACCGACTGACGAGAGTAAAATCATCTAAAGCTGAACAGGTGAATGAAGTGTCTAGTCAAGAAAAATCAGAAAACACTGATCAGACACACTTGAAGACAGAAAAGAGAATCAAGAAACCAAACCAAAAGTACGAGTCACCGGAATGGACGTATGTGGCACTTCCTGATGTACAAGAGGAAGCAGACAGCCAAGAAAGTCTAGGAGTGACTGTACCGGAAGTGGTTGAAGAAGAAGACGATTCGGAAATCCTGAGAGTTATCTTATCTGATATCAGAGAAGAGACGGATGATCAGGAAGTTCTGAACCAAGACTACGAAAACAAGGACAAAGACGATTACATGCCAAATTGAAGTGACAAGAGAAAAATGCAGAGTGATTGAAATACTGGATGAGACATATAACTGAAAGAACCAAGTAGGCGCTTAGAGCCTTGGGTTTAGACAAAATTTGAGTTGTGAATAAAAGAGGCTAAGTCAAAAGACACTGATCATTTCAGAAATGGCAAACACAGAGGGTGGAAAACCTACATGTGGGTTTCTCCGAAGATGGTGCAAGGTGTGTTGTTGTTGTACATGATTATTAATGCTTCTATGGATCGTATTAGCGATAATAATTTCATTTAGAGTAACATTTGAAAAGATAGGAAATCACACTGAGAAAAAGACTAATAGAGAAGAGGTTTATGGTACTCATGCGACTAAAAAGGTAGATAGAACTGACTTACATAAGGATAGGTCTATAACTGATTTTTCTAATAACGGTTTTTCAAAGTTATTGAATGAATATGTAAAGACTATGGATGTTAGAGATTGCTATGTTTGTATGCAGTTACCAGCATCGCTGTCAGAAGGTGTTACCTATCACCACCTTCCTGTGACATATGGAATAATGTGTAGTGTATTAGCAAGTTTGTTCGATAAAACAGGGAAATACTAATTACGTAATCATTCTAAATATTAACCTGTATTAACTGTTTGGAGTGGTATTATTAACCAACCTATGCACCTTGATAATCACAATTGCGACATGGTGAGTATTATTGCTTTAAATGTTGCTATGAGCTAGGCAAATACTAATATATATTGGGATTAGTGTGGGTTTAAACATTAGAATCTTTGTTTCCATATATTAATTACTTTTATGTTTATCTTTGCTTAAGTTGGCGTTCGGGCCTACTAGGCCGCAGTATTCAAAATGGAGTTCGGAAGTGGCCACCGTCATTTGAGTGCGATGTCAACTGCGCAGACTCGGATGGCTCTGAAGATCTCCAGGTGACCTCCAACCGTAAAGCTACATGTTCCTTGTCAAGGATAGGAATGTGGAGGAGTGCCAGGACCCAGCCAGTGTGAATGACTGAAAACAATGGTGACCTGTACCCGGAGGTCTACATGTTGTTACTTCGGAACTTTTGCTTGAGAACCCGAGGAAAACTTACAAATTCGGGTGATGTCATGCTCTGTTCCATGGGAAACAAAAACTCTTGGGAAAGTCACCACTTCTTGCAAATTCAGGGAGGATTCAGCCAATCAGGATAGTTCTACTTTTAGAATTTGTTGCATATTTGGTCTAGAACAAAGGGGGAAAAAGTATAAAAGAGGGGGATATTTAGTAGAGAAAAGTCGGTACCGTGTTACTCCATTGGTGACTGCCGGTGTGGAGTTCCATTTGATAGCGCGATTGCCTGGTCACTTGACCACCTTTGGGACCGTGTCGTGCTGTGCGAAAGGACTTTTCCCGGACTTATGTGAGTTTTAACCTGCATCCGATTGAACGATTTTACCAGAGGGGATTTTGATTTATGCAGGACTGATGAGAGTTCTGGAAATTGGTCACTGATGTCAAAAATGTAGGTAATTGTATGTAAATTTGTGACAAAGATATTCATTGAGAATTCCGATTGAATAAAATTCTGACTATGCCAATGAAAGTGAATTAATTAGATAAACCAAGCATTGATTAACAAAAAATGAGTCCGTGATTCTTTAATAAGATATTGATTGATCAAAGGTTCCGAAGCTTTCAAATGCGTTTTAGCTGGTTCTAAATCACCATCAACCAGTCCAACTAATTGGTCCATCGACCAAGTGGTGGAGTGCCTTTATGTTAAAGTTAGCATTCTATAGGTACTAGTGTATATGATGTATATAATGTAAAGATTTTCCTCCAATAGGTAACAAGGTACCCACATGTCCAGCACCCCTTTTCTTCCTGTGTGCAGATAAAAAGGAAGACGTATGAGTGTTGGTGTTATGGGCCCCACCAATGAATGTGTGTGTGAATGAATTAGTGCGACATCGGATCTGTGACGCAGAGAGGATATGTAAATTTGCCCCTTTTCCGCATGAGCACTTACATTCCTGTAGACTAACTTTCCCCACTGCCAAGTGAAGATATAATTATTAAATCATTTTTTTGTGGAGGCGTGGGTGTAATTTGGGACTAAGGACTTGATTTAGAATTTGGGGATGGGATACTCTGTGACAAATGTAATATATCCCGTTTGCTTTACTAAAGTGTATCATTTATATTCTATGCACTGTCTACTGTAATACGGCGGAATGGATCAATGTTATCCGCCCCATGTGTGAAGGAGTATCCCATTTGCCACACTCTGTTAGCCCTTAAGTTTGGACTCAGGGTAATATTGAAGAAGGAGTAGGAGAAGAGCAGGGCCATTAGAATTAATGACAATAAGATAATATTAATAACATGCCATTACAGCTGCCCCAAAAACATGCTACAGATTAGCAGAACTGCCAGCATGACTCCATTATTAGTACACGTATAGCCAAGTAATTGTGAAGCATGTATGCACTGTAATCATTAATGGCAGCTAATTCCTTTATTCACACACATAAAGTGTTGCTTCAGTTTCACTGTGAAATCCTTTAAACTAAAATCATGTCCTGCTTCAGTGACATTATAGACAGTATAAACAAGTGTTTGCGCTGAGCATCACTATTCGTGTTTTTTTTCTTTCTCGATATAGCTACTCCTGCTTCTGGCCAGGAATCCTCCTGGAGGAAAATAGCCACCTGGCTGCGAGGCCAAAAGTTGGGGGCCTTAGCTATAGAATACAGTGAGCTGATGACCTTGGAGTAGGAAGAGGAGAAGGCATGGGGCTCCAGTCCCCTGGGTCACGAGCCTGGCATGCCTCTAACCTAGCCACACTACTACTGCTGCTGCCTGCAGCCGGGGGTTCACTGCTGCCGGGAACATCATGAGCTCCCCCCCCCCCCCCCCCCCCCTCATCGTCATCTTCTGGCCACATCCTATGTGAGCTAGCGCTCCTTAGACAAAGGCAACAAATCCTCACATGGGAGGCAGCAGATATATAAAAAAAAGGCATCTATGCCCTCAAAGTCCTTTTTTATTGAACATTTTGTTTTGGTGGGAGGGCCTGTTGTGGGTGGAGAGGCTGGGAAGCGGGGTTTGGGGAAAGGGTCTAAGGGACATTTGGGGTTATTGCTTGGAGAGAGGGGTGAGCCTGTTATGGGTGGAGATGGTGGGTGCAAAAAAGTAAGGGCCTCATTTATGAGACTCCTTGTGCCTCCGGAATGTCACTTTTTGTGACGTTCCATGGCGCAGAAGCCTGCATGATATTTATCAGGCAGCACTAAGCCACTATTTTTGGCTTAATGCTGCCTGATAAATATCAGTCCCTTTAACACAGTGTTCTGTGTTAAAGGGGCGTGCAATGGTTGTTGCTGGGGGCGTTCCCAAGCAACATCCGTGGCCTTTTGACACTGCCCCAGATTTCTGAAAAATCGTAAATCTGAGGCAGTGCCAAAAGCTTACACTTCCCCAGGGAGGCGTAAGGGAGGCGCAACAAGGAGAAATATATTTATTTGTTCTCGTTTTTCTTTTTTCAATGTGTGATGCATTCTGCAGCACACCTAGAAAGAGGAAAAAGCCTCTTGCGATTATTTTTGTATTTCCCTTCCAGTACAAAAATAATCACCCCCGCAACGCAGGCACCCTTGCACCATGGTGCAAAGGTGCCTGCGTTGGCGCACAGCAGCCCATTGTGCGCCGGCGCAGGGGAAAAAGACAGGAATGCGCCGTATCTTATAGATACGTTACAACAAACAAATGATGGACGGAATGCTGACAATGCATACATTCTCCCCCAGTCAAGAGATCTGGGTTAAATCCATCGTTCTTTTGCCCACTACACCACCCCAGTTTAGACATGGCCATATGCAAATCAGTCTTGACCCTGTGCCGCATGGGAACAGTCCAGCCCGAACTGCCAAGCCATGTCTTCCCTGGACCAGAATCAAGCATCCTAGGACCGGTTTCTGGCTATCAGCCGTCATCAGCCAGGATAGCTTGACTCCAGTGGCGTAGTGAGCACGGGTCCCACGTCTGGGAATACCCATCCCACTTAGGGCGAAACGCGTTACAACAAACAAATGATGGACGGAATGCTGACAATGCATACATTCTCCCCCAGTCAAGAGATCTGGGTTAAATCCATCGTTCTTTTGCCCACTACACCACCCCAGTTTAGACATGGCCATATGCAAATCAGTCTTGACCCTGTGCCGCATGGGAACAGTCCAGCCCGAACTGCCAAGCCATGTCTTCCCTGGACCAGAATCAAGCATCCTAGGACCGGTTTCTGGCTATCAGCCGTCATCAGCCATGATAGCTTGACTCCAGTGGCGTAGTGAGCACGGGTCCCACGTCTGGGAATACCCATCCCACTTAGGGCGAAAAGCGTTACAACAAACAAATGATGGACGGAATGCTGACAATGCATACATTCTCCCCCAGTCAAGAGATCTGGGTTAAATCCATCGTTCTTTTGCCCACTACACCACCCCAGTTTAGACATGGCCATATGCAAATCAGTCTTGACCCTGTGCCGCATGGGAACAGTCCAGCCCGAACTGCCAAGCCATGTCTTCCCTGGACCAGAATCAAGCATCCTGTCCATCAATTGTTTATTTTGCATTTGTCACCCCGAGTGGGAAGGGTATGCTCAGACGTGAGTCCCTTGCTCTCCATGCCACTGGAATCAAGCTATCCTGGCTGACGAGGGCTGAAAACCCGAAACCGGTCCTAGGATGCTTGTTTCCAGTCCAGGGAGGACCTGGCTTGGCAGTTCGACTGGACTGTTCCCATGGGGCACAGGGTCAAGACTGATTTGCATATGGCTGGGTTCAAACTGGAATGGCATGGTGAGCAAAAAAATGATGGATTTAGGCCCAGATCTCTGTACTGGGGTGAATGTATGACATTGTTCTGCATTCTGTCCATCAATTGTTTATTTTGCATTTGTCACCCCGAGTGGGAAGGGTATGCTCAGACGTGAGTCCCTTGCTCTCCATGCCACTGGAATCAAGCTATCCTGGCTGACGAGGGCTGAAAGCCCGAAACCGGTCCTAGGATGCTTGTTTCCAGTCCAGGGAGGACCTGGCTTGGCAGTTCGGGCTGGACTGTTCCCATGGGGCACAGGGTCAAGACTGATTTGCATATGGCTGGGTTAAAACTGGAATGGCATGGTGAGCAAAAAAAAGATGGATTTAGGCCCAGATCTCTGTACTGGGGTGAATGTATGACATTGTTCTGCATTCTGTCCATCAATTGTTTATTTTGCATTTGTCACCCCGAGTGGGAAGGGTATGCTCAGACGTGAGTCCCTTGCTCTCCATGCCACTGGAATCAAGCTATCCTGGCTGACGAGGGCTGAAAGCCCGAAACCGGTCCTAGGATGCTTGTTTCCAGTCCAGGGAGGACCTGGCTTGGCAGTTCGGGCTGGACTGTTCCCATGGGGCACAGGGTCAAGACTGATTTGCATATGGCTGGGTTCAAACTGGAATGGCATGGTGAGCAAAAAAATGATGGATTTAGGCCCAGATCTCTGTACTGGGGTGAATGTATGACATTGTTCTGCATTCTGTCCATCAATTGTTTATTTTGCATTTGTCACCCCGAGTGGGAAGGGTATGCTCAGACGTGAGTCCCTTGCTCTCCATGCCACTGGAATCAAGCTATCCTGGCTGACGAGGGCTGAAAGCCCGAAACCGGTCCTAGGATGCTTGTTTCCAGTCCAGGGAGGACCTGGCTTGGCAGTTCGGGCTGGACTGTTCCCATGGGGCACAGGGTCAAGACTGATTTGCATATGGCTGGGTTCAAACTGGAATGGCATGGTGAGTAAAAAAATGATGGATTTAGGCCCAGATCTCTGTACTGGGGTGAATGTATGACATTGTTCTGCATTCTGTCCATCAATTGTTTATTTTGCATTTGTCACCCCGAGTGGGAAGGGTATGCTCAGACGTGAGTCCCTTGATCTCCATGCCACTGGAATCAAGCTATCCTGGCTGACGAGGGCTGAAAGCCCGAAACCGGTCCTAGGATGCTTGTTTCCAGTCCAGGGAGGACCTGGCTTGGCAGTTCGGGCTGGACTGTTCCCATGGGGCACAGGGTCAAGACTGATTTGCATATGGCTGGCTTCAAACTGGAATGGCATGGTGAGCAAAAAAATGATGGATTTAGGCCCAGATCTCTGTACTGGGGTGAATGTATGACATTGTTCTGCATTCTGTCCATCAATTGTTTATTTTGCATTTGTCACCCCGAGTGGGAAGGGTATGCTCAGACGTGAGTCCCTTGCTCTCCATGCCACTGGAATCAAGCTATCCTGGCTGACGAGGGCTGAAAGCCCGAAACCGGTCCTAGGATGCTTGTTTCCAGTCCAGGGAGGACCTGGCTTGGCAGTTCGGGCTGGACTGTTCCCATGGGGCACAGGGTCAAGACTGATTTGCATATGGCTGGGTTCAAACTGGAATGGCATGGTGAGCAAAAAAATGATGGATTTAGGCCTAGATCTCTGTACTGGGGTGAATGTATGACATTGTTCTGCATTCTGTCCATCAATTGTTTATTTTGAATTTGTCACCCCGAGTGGGAAGGGTATGCTCAGACGTGAGTCCCTTGCTCTCCATGCCACTGGAATCAAGCTATCCTGGCTGACGAGGGCTGAAAGCCCGAAACCGGTCCTAGGATGCTTGTTTCCAGTCCAGGGAGGACCTGGCTTGGCAGTTCGGGCTGGACTGTTCCCATGGGGCACAGGGTCAAGACTGATTTGCATATGGCTGGGTTCAAACTGGAATGGCATGGTGAGCAAAAAAATGATGGATTTAGGCCCAGATCTCTGTACTGGGGTGAATGTATGACATTGTTCTGCATTCTGTCCATCAATTGTTTATTTTGCATTTGTCACCCCGAGTGGGAAGGGTATGCTCAGACGTGAGTCCCTTGCTCTCCATGCCACTGGAATCAAGCTATCCTGGCTGACGAGGGCTGAAAGCCCGAAACCGGTCCTAGGATGCTTGTTTCCAGTCCAGGGAGGACCTGGCTTGGCAGTTCGGGCTGGACTGTTCCCATGGGGCACAGGGTCAAGACTGATTTGCATATGGCTGGGTTCAAACTGGAATGGCATGGTGAGCAAAAAAATGATGGATTTAGGCCCAGATCTCTGTACTGGGGTGAATGTATGACATTGTTCTGCATTCTGTCCATCAATTGTTTATTTTGCATTTGTCATCCCGAGTGGGAAGGGTATGCTCAGACGTGAGTCCCTTGCTCTCCATGCCACTGGCATCAAGCTATCCTGGCTGACGAGGGCTGAAAGCCCGAAACCGGTCCTAGGATGCTTGTTTCCAGTCCAGGGAGGACCTGGCTTGGCAGTTCGGGCTGGACTGTTCCCATGGGGCACAGGGTCAAGACTGATTTGCATATGGTTGGGTTCAAACTGGAATGGCATGGTGAGCAAAAAAATGATGGATTTAGGCCCAGATCTCTGTACTGGGGTGAATGTATGACATTGTTCTGCATTCTGTCCATCAATTGTTTATTTTGTATCTTATAGATACGGCGCAATCCGGCCCTTTTCTTTTGTCATAGGGAAGCGCAGCAGGAAGGTCTGCTGCAATGCCCTACGGCAAAACCTCATAAATGAGGCCCTTAATGTCAAAATTGTAGAGTCAAGCTAAGCTTCATGATGGAGGAGGATCAAGAGGGCAGAACATAGGCTGGTGCAGTCGTGTTCTATTAAATGAGAAGTGAGAACAATCTTTTACCATCAATCCCAGACAAGTAACTGCATATACCTGGCTGATCAATCTCACAAATGTCAATAATGTTTAGCTGTCAATCAATCAATCAATCAATCATGGGTTTTTTAAAGCGCGACTACTCACCCTAAGGGTCTCAAGGCGCTGGTGGGGAGGGGTGGTGCAGGTTCCAGTCCGTCAAGGAGGGGGGTCTGTCGAAGAGCCAGGTCTTGAGGTTACTCGTGAAGATAGGGAGCGATGTTGTCTGCCTGAGGTGGAGCGGTAGGGCGTTCCATGCACTGGCCGCAAGGAAGGAGAAAGAGCGGCCTCCTGATCTGGTCTTTCTGGTGCGGGGTACCGTGGCGTAGGAGAGCTGGGCTGATGGTAGGGTTCATTGAGGTGCGTGGAAGTCGATGAATCTGTTGAGGTATGGTGTGGGTGACGGTTTTTCTGTGCTCGAGGGGGATCCATTTGAAGGTCCTACGTACGAGGCAGAGGATGTGGAAGCAGGAGGATGTGACGGAGTTGATCTGGCGGTCCATTTTGAGCTCGGAGTCTAGGAGGATTCCAAGGTTGCGTGCGTGGTCTGTGGGGGCGGGTGGGCTGCCGCGAGGGTGGTGGGCCACCAAGTGTCGTTCCAGGCGTCGGAAGTGGGCCCATGATGAGTGCTTCTGTTTTGTCAGTGTTGAGTTGTAATCAGCTGCTTTTCATCCATTTGGCGACAGCTTCCATGCCTTCTTGGAAGTTGTGTTTGGCTGCGTTGGCTCGTTTGACAGGGAGAGGATTAGTTGAGTGTTGATGGAGCAAGGACTCGTAAAAGAGACTTGCTCAAGAGCAATTCCCTCATAATAATTTGTAATCTGTATTAATTTGTGTGTCGGTGAAATTAATTTGCAAAAACATTTATACGTTTAGCAAAGTGAAGCTTGCATATGTGTTTTCATTAACAAGTAACCCGAGTCTAATCCAAAATGGCTGCTAAAACGCGGGAACTCTACTGCGCATGCATTAACTACATCTACGTCGTGTGACGTCTTTCTTCACTTGGAGGGAAATTTCAGCTTCTGCGCAGTACGCACTTAAATGGCCGCTTTGAAGCTCACATGCTACGCATCTGCACCGCTAAAACGAATGTGTGTTATTTTCTTAACTACTAATGCGGGTAGATCATTTATAAGTACATGGGATTAGAGTAGAAGTAGGTGGTATTCAGTGAAATCATTTATTTCTGTGATTAATATGTTTCTTTTTTACCTTTCTAATAGTTCGTAATATGGGCCGGGGTTGGCTAACAGAAGTTTGTGTACCATGTGATCCGCTCATGCGTGCAAGGAGAAGGGAGAGAACGCAATGAAGTTTCGTTTGGAGGAAGTCCAAGGCCGCGACCTGTCACAGAGCTTGAGAAGCAAAATCAATGTCCTGTTAAAGGAAGAAAGTTACAACAAATGTATACAATTTATGAAGATAACTGTGTAAAAGCTGGAGGGAAAAATAAAGATATTGAATAAATAATGAAGGGGTGGGATCTTTAACAATAGTATAATGAAAATAATGTAAGTTTTTATGTGGTGTGATGATCAACCCCCTTCCCCGTCCAATCAGAATTAGTGGCCACATAATATTTGAAACATTAAGGGGTGGAACATGGGAAAAGAAAGGTATAATAGACGTAGGCTTACTTAATCTTAGACGGAGAGAACATTCGATTGCAGACCGAATCGCTGTCCAAAGAGGTCGTGGGGTGGGCAGCTGATCGAATTTAGAAGAAGATCGCGGAAAAATCTTGAGGAGGAAATAGAGTGCCAGAGGGGGGAGCGACGCAGGCGTTGGAGCTAGAGAGGTCATCTCTCCTGTCCTAAATCCTGTCCTAAACCTGTCCTGAAGTCTTGGTCACCAATCTGTCCGGGAACTCTTTCCCAACTCCTTGGCCAAGGGGTTCGGTTTTCACACTTAGGTAACTATATAGTCGTGATTTATCTTGTACTGCTCTCTCTGTCCTCTTTTTATGAAACACTGTCATTATGATACTCAAATTTTAATTGATGTAATAGATTTATGAACGTCCTCCTTGAAATCGTGATAAATGAGCTATGCTACTTGTATTTGATTCACATGAATAATTTTAGATCAATTCGAAAAAATGTGTCCTGAGTCTGTGATTATTTCAGGTAAAATGCAAGGTTAAGTCAGAATTTATAATCATATTATCCTCAACTAGGTTAACAAACAAGGTCCAACGACAAAGTAAATACTCTTTGATTAGTGTGTATGTATGGGCCCAGGTGAGTATTTGGTGTTTGAGTACTTGTTGCTAGTAGCCCGCTGGATCAGTTTTCTGCTAGTGAGAGGATAGTTGTTTTTAACTAGCTGGATAATAAATATTTTTCTATTGTTGAAGTTTGGATATACGTTTTAACACATCTGTTAAGACGTTGTCTTATGTTGTCTAGAAATCACTGGGGAAAAATAGAAGATGGTAAATGGAAGCTATACTGCAGTGAGGTTACTCATTGGTTGGGAAATAATACTGAAAAGTTAAGTAGGACTGTCAGTATTAGTTAGGGACTATTTTTCTGTGTGTGCGTGATTGACAGCAAAGGGTTCGCTGGTGAAATTTTAGTGTTATATCACCTAGAAAGGGTAACACTGAAGGAGTAACAGGTTCTTCTGAGCTTAAATGAAGAGTAAAGTGGAGAGTTTTGCCCGTAGTGTATGTATAGTAAACGGAAGAGTTTACTCGGTGTGGAAAATTCTATCCTTTTGGTTTAGTGGGACAAACAGAGTAGCGAATGTTTTTATGTTGTTATTAATTAATTTTGAAGAAAAATGCTGAGTAAAAAAGGATTACCCTTTCTTTTGTGAAGGGAGGGTCAGTTACTGGAGTAACACTGACATCACAAGTGCCGTGCCGGGATTGGTTGAAACAGCAGGCGTGGAGTGAGCTTGTAAAGGAGGGGTCAGTAGTAAGGAGTAATACTGACGTCACAAGAGCCGTGCAAGGAGCAATATATAGGTCACAGAAGTGCCGTGCTAGGATTGGACTAAAGTAAGAGTAAGTCAGAAATTGATTGGTTGACAAAATAGAAGCCACAGAGGTAGTGGACAGTGGAAACTGTATGTGGAGACGTGATACGACATTAATAGGGAGTCGCCCAGATAGAAGATATTTCGGTTTTGCAAGATATAATTTTATAAACAGACCTTTACCTAAAATGTACGGAGAAAAGAGAAAAATGATGTTCTTACAAAAGATTAAAAATTATTTTAAGAAGGATAAGCCCATTAAGACTAGAGAAGGAATTCTTATTCCACCACCAAAAATACCCGCATAATTAATGATGATGGAGAGAGGTGACCATACCTGTGTGTGGTTAGAAAATTGGATAGAATATACAAAGGATGATGGGATATTAGCTTTCCCAGAGCATGGTACATTTAATGGAAGAATACTTCAAAATTTAAGAATGAGGATGAATAAATTAGTACCCAGACCCAGATTGCTACAGTATGGAGCATTAGAGACAGAAGCTTTTGTACGCGATAGGTCCAGAATTACTAGAAATTATAGAGGATTCTTTCCTAGACATTTGGGAGAATCACGCAAAGGACAGATGAAACAGTGGAGACAATCAATGATTACAGAGGGATTGAATACAGTATTAATGGCAGATGGACAGTCAGGGAGTAAATGTAAAGAGAAAACTAAGCACCTGACAGGTTTCAGAGAATCAGAAGATGAATTTATGGAAGACATGATAACAAAGAACCCCCCACCAAATCGAGAAGGTTTTAATGGATGTACCCCAAGCGCACCCGCAAGTTTTGCATAATCCACCAGTTAATAGGATACTTCAGAATAAGGAAAGAGAGGCATTAGACAAAAACAGAGCAGAATTAATACAGAAAATAACCCAATTGAATATGCACCGTGAAGCATTGACCATACCAGTAACAATTGGTCCTGTTCTTTCTTTATATGGAGACAAAGCGAACTGTCAAAATCAACCAGTTATGTCAACGCCAACAACTCTAGAAAAGAAATTTTAAGAACTGATGATCACTTCAGTGAATGTGATTCTGTAATTTCTTTAATGGATTTGCCCATACGAGAAGCAGTAAATATCACCCCCAGAAGAGAAACACCTAGTTGTTCAAAATAAGTAAATATAGTAACTATATTTACTTATTTATTACTTAGGAACTAGAAGTGCCACAGTAGTAACACCAGAAGATTTAGAAAGATGGGCACAGGGGATAAACAAGCAAAGTGCACCCCCAAAGATTGTGGATATTCACAAACTTAAAATAGAATTAGAAGAAATAATAGCTGGAAATGTGGGAGTAGACAGGTTATACACCTACAGTGAAGAAGAACTATTGTTCATATGTAGAAGCATAACTAGAAACGTGAAAACATTTCATGAAAAATTGACAGAATTGGCCTCAGAAATGGGAATTGAAATCAGGAGATCAAAGGTACTGCAAGCACCATATAGAGCAGAATTCACTGACAAGGATCTAGAAAGTATGAATGCATCAGGTAGAAAATTGCAAGTAAAAGAATTAATGACTATTCTCCAAAATGAGGAGACTTAGATAGATGGAAGACAAGGTGGACAAAGAAAAAGGAGGAAGCACAGGCAAATCGGATGACATCTGATAATTCATCAGGTAAAGCAGAAAGATTGTGCCCAATGAGAGAGGTTCCTAGAGGAGGTTATGTGCATGTCCCTTGGAGTAGACAAGATATTTTGTCATTTACAAATGATTTTCCTAGGTTGAGAGAGAAACCAGTTGAGTGGTACAAACAGGTCGAGAGGTTTGTAAAGGTTTCGAAGGTCTTGCTGAAAGATTTGGATGGGCTTTTTGACATAGTGGTACCTGCTGATCTATGGACAGAATGTAAAATTATGGTTGATTGGCCTAGTGAAGAGTACCCCAGAGATCCAAAAACAGGAGCCCCAGCTGATGATGTGATGAAGAAATATCATCAGGTGATTACTTTCTTGAAAGGGAAGATTCCGCCAAAGGAAGCAGACTGGGTAAAAATAGACAGAACCACTCAAGAAATGAATGAGACTGTGCATGCGTATTATGAACGCCTGTTGCAAGTATTTACACCGTATAGCAGGTTTGAAGAAATTGGAGAGAAAAATATGAGTCAATTTGTGTATCGGTTTGTGTATGGTTAAAAACCAGAAATTTGTCAAATGATCCAAAGACGCATATTGTGTTGGCAGGGAAGGCCCATTGATGACATTTTAAAGTATGCTAAGTATTGTGGGGATGATATTGAGGAAAGACACAAGAAACTGCAAGAAAAGGTGATGTGGGCACAAGTGAAAATGGCAAAGTGACAGGGAATTAACTTAGGCAATCAGTCAGATAATCAAGGACAAGAAACTGGTTCAAATAATGATACAGGGAATGGAGGAAAGACAAAGGGATGAATGAGCAGAGAAGAGGCAAAGAAGAGGTTTCCATGTCACGGGTGCGGGAAGTTAGGGCATTGGAAGAACGAGTGTAAGAAAATTCAGAATAATAATGGCCCAAATCAAAATTTAAATCCACAGACACAGAATGAGGGGTTAATAACTCAGCAACAACAGGTTGTTAATCAACAGTCAGTTACCAACTGCCCCTATACAGAATGATGTGAGCAGATCAAGGCACGGTGCAGACATCGGATTTCAAGGAAGAAGTGGTAAGAATGATTTTGTGACCTCACAATTTCTTTTACAGAATGAGTTTGAAGATACTAATGAACAATGACGGTGCCTAAGAGATGGGGAGAAGGAGTGCGTACTTGGCGCATCCTTACCGGTAGATCAGTCAGGTCCATATGTTGAGGGGAAAGTAAAAGGTAATGATATCACTTTTCTATTGGACACTGGTGCTACCCATTCTACTGTAAGAACAGCAGACATCCCAGACCTCCCTCTCTCTGGAGAAGCTATCCAAGTGGCAGGTGTTGCGAATCAAAAGATCAGAATCCCAATTACGGAACCAATGGAAGTAAAAATGGTAACTTCCGAGAGATGCACCAATTTGTGGTGTGTGACTCTAGTCCAGAAAACTTACTCGGAAGAGATTTACTGTGCAAAATGAACTGCACAATTTTCTGCATACTGGATGATTTTGCCATTCAGACCCCTGACGAAGACCTTGTTTATAAAATCATGATAGCCAAACAAGAAACTGAAATAGATTAAATGTTCTCGTTAATAACGAAAGATGAATTACAGGAAGAATTGAAGACTACAGTGAATCCAGAGGTTTGGGATTTCACAGGAAAAGAAGTGGGGTTGATGGCAAACGTAGACCCAGTAAAAGTGACTGTAAAAGAAGGTGCAGTCTATCCAAATACCAGACAATACAAAATGAGTGCAGAAGTAAAAGCAGAAGTAGCTTCTGAAATTGACCGATTGATTAAACAAGGCATATTGAAAGAAATAATGAGCAGTCCTTGTAATTCACCTATAATTGGCACTAAAAAGCCTAGCGGGAAATATAGGATTGTACAGGATTTAAAAAAGATCAATAAAATTGTTGTCCCTTGTTGTCCTGTGGTACCAAATACAGCAGTGATTTTATATCAAATACCATGGAATGCCGGTTGGTTCACAGTAATTGACTTATGCCAAGCATTTTTCTCAATCCCATTACACCCAGATAGTCAGTACTTATTTTCTTTTAAATTTAAAGACCATATTTTAGTCTGGAATCGTGTCCCTCAAGGGTACACAGAAAGTTCCTCCATATTCAATCAGATTTTTAAAAAGTGTCTAGAGAAGTTAGTTATGCGTAGAAATTCAGTCCTTGTCCAGTACATTGATGATTTATTGGTGGCATCTAAAACACAAGATGATTGTGTCACTGATTCAATAGCATTACTAATTCATTTGGCAGAAGGTGGACACAAAGTATCACCAGAAAAACTGCAATTTTGTCAAACAGGAGTAAAATATTTGGGACATCAGATTGAAAGAGGAGTAAGGAAAGTAACCCCTGAAAGGATAAAGATAATAAAACGAATGCACTTGCCCAGAACACAAAGAGAGATCAGAATGTTTCTTGGAGTGGTGGGATATTGTTAGCAATGGATTGTGGGATTTTCACTGTTGGCAAAACCCCTAATACAGCTAACACAGAAAAGAGCAAAGGACCCAGGAGAATGGGATGATGAAGGTGTAAAAGCATTTGTCACACTTCGGAATTCCCTATGTGAAGCACCTGCTCTAGGCATGCCTGATTATACTAAGGAGTTTGCCTTATTCTGTTGCGAAAGAGAAAATCGTGCACTTTCAGTTTTAACACAAAGACATGGGCTGAGCAGACGTCCAGTAGCGTATTTTTCTGCTACACTGGACCCGGTAGCTTCAGCGTTGCCGGGTTGCTTGAAAGCAGTAGCTGTAACTTGCTTGAGTATTGAACAAAGTCAGTCCATAGTGATGGGCTATCCCGTAAAATTGTATGTTCCCCATTCAGTCGAAATTCTTTTAACAAGGACTCGAACACAACATCTTACACCTAGTCAGATGACTAAATAAGAGAGAATAATTTTAGGAGCGGAAAATGTGATAGTGATTAGGTGCACCATAGTGAATCCAGCAACCTTGTTGCCAGACTCACGTTGTGAAGAAGTGAGGGACGACTCTGAGCATGATTGCTTGGATGTGACAGAACTGTGCACCAAGCCTCGCCCTGACATACGGGATGAACCACTCAAGGAACCTGATCATGAACTGTTTGTTGACGGTTCATGCCTAAGGCTTGAAGATGGAGGTTTAAGTGCTGCTTATGCCGTCTGTAAATTGACCGGAATAGTCGAAGCATCCTGCTTACCTGCAGTCAAATCTGCACAAATAGCCGAATTGATAGCTTTGATCAAAGCCTGCAAAATTGGGAAAAATTGGAAAGTGACCATATTTCCTGATAGTCAACATGGTTACGGGGTTGTGCATGATTTTGGCCAACTCTGGATGCAGAGGGATTTCATGACTTCTTCAGGATCCCCAATCGGATGTATGATGTAACAACGCGTACCATTACAACGCGGTATGTTACATCGCGGTTTTAACAACGCAAGTCGTTACATCGACTTGCGTTGGAGGGCGCTGGACATAGGAATAGTGTGAATTACTATTCCAACTCCAGTCTACGTACAGTAGGGAAGGTGTTGGAAAGTAATTCACACTATTCCTCATCCTACAGCGCCCTCCAGTGCAAGTCGGTGTAACGACTTGCGTTGTTAAAACCACGATGTAACCATACCGCGTTGTAATGGTTGCGTGGTAAAGGATGTTTCCCTCCCCAATCAAAAACAGAAAATATGTGAAAGAATTGTTGGAGGCAATACAATTACCAAAAGAATTGGCAGTGGTAAAATATGCTGCTCACCAGTCAGGAAATGACTGTGTGGTAGCCAGAAATAGATATGCAGACCAAGTTGCTCAATATTGTGCTAAAAACAGAGTGGCAGTAAACAGAAAAATTGAAATAATGGGAATCAGCTGCCAACTTATGCTATGTTCAGCTCCAGAAACTTGGGACGAAGTAAGACAATTACAGGATGAAGTGGAGGAGAGTGAAAGGGAGGTCTGGATTAAGATAGGCTGTACCAGAAGAGCAGATGATGAGGTGTGGATTTACACAGATGGCAGACCAGTTATGCCAGATTGCATGATATCACAAATGGCCAGAATGTATCATGGAGACACACACATAGGCAGAGATGCCATGATTAGACTTTTCAGACAAAATTGGTATAACCCAAGGTTTAGGACCATCGCAGAAAGTCTTTGTCAGCGGTGCTTAATTTGTCAACAAAATAATTCTGGCATAAAACAGTTATGGGAGAATTGGAAAAGCTGAAGGTCCATTTGTAAGGTTACAATTAGACTTCATACAGTTACCACCAAGCAGAGGTCTGAAATACGTACTAGTCATAGTGTGTTTATTTTCACAGAGGGTGGAGGCTTACCCTACAAGACAAAATGACAGTATGACAGTTGCAAAATTGTTGTTACTGGAGCTTATACCTCGTTTCAGTTTCCCAGTAACTTTGGAATCAGATAGAGGAACTCGCTTTAATAATGATGTAATTCGAATGACCTGTTAAGCATTCAAAATTGAACAAAAATTGCACTGTGCATACCGCCCAGAGGCTTCTGGACTGATTGAACAAATGAATGGCACAATTAAATCAAGATTGACCAAAATGTGTGCATCAACATCACTGGAATGGCCAGATGCGTTGCCACTTGTTCTGATGGGACTCAGAAGCATTCCTGATAGAAATACAGGATTGAGTCCCCATGAGATAATCATGGGAAGAGCAATGAGGCAAGCCCATGTACCAGGTCATAAGCTGCTGAATATAACTGATGATATGGTTCTAGATTATTGCAAAGGATTGGCTGACTTGGTGCGTTCTGTCTCCCACCAGGTTGGAGAAGACGCAGTTACCAGGCAGCCTGATCAAGCACATGATCTGAATCCCGGAGACTGGGTGGTAGTGAAGAATCACACCAGAGAAACATGTTTATCACCCAGGTGGGATGAACCTCGTCAGGTTATATTGGTTACAAATACAGCAGTGAAATGTGCAGGTTTACCTAACTGCCAGCCATACTAAGAGAGTACCATACCCTGATGACGAAAATCCTCAAATAACCCAAACAGTTGAGGAAGCTGCTGAAGGTTGTGCAGCTAAAGAATCCCAATTGGTAGATTCTGAAGTAGCTGACGGAGAACAACCGAGCACCAGTCAGGATTGGATACCAGTGGTTGACATACTAAACGTTTTTTATCTAAACAAGAAGAGCTAGATTAGACAAAATTAGAGAGGATCAGACAGGTGAGGAAGAACAAGCTCAGGATAGGGAGATTGAAATTGTTGGAGAACCTGAGCAGGTACAGTTAAGGAGAGAAAATTGCGCACAAACAGACCATGATTTAATCAGGTTTGAGCAGGGACAGGCAGGTTTAGAAGAAAACGTTCAGGCTGCAGAAAAACAAGGAGCAATAAGCCCTGAACAGGACCAGTTAGGACAAGGAGAACACGTTTAGGGAGAAGAAAAGGAACAAGTAAATGCAGAACCTGAACAGGGTCAGGTAGCAGAAGAACACGTTCAGGCAAATAAAGAAACAACAATAAAACCTGAACAACAGCAGATAGAAAGGGAATCTGAAGACGGAGATAATCAAATTGTGCCACAAATTAATGAAAATAAAAGAGCTCTCAAAAGAGACCAAGAGAGTGATAGTGCAGTATAAACTAAAAAGTACAGGAAAGATAACTGGCCAAGAATTATAAAAAGGCTAAAATATTGTATAGTCACTAGAAGTGAAGAGCCAGAACAGGTAAATGAAATCACTAGTCCATCTGAACAAGTAAGTGGAAGTGTAAAACGCAAAAGCACAAGATTAAGAGTTCTGAATAATAAATTCAAAGGACCTGAATGGACTTATGTGATTCTTGAGGACTTTGAGAATCTATATTTGAATGAAGAAAGTGATGAGGAATTAGATACAGAGCAAATTTATGAAAGAGAAGTGAGACCTCCTTGAAAATAATCAAAAGAATATTAAGAAAAGAAGTTAAATCTTCTTAGTCTAAAATGGCTGGAGACAGAGCTTCTGAGAGACAGAAACGAAATTGTATAAAGACATGTTGTAGAATTGTATATACAATATAGTAATATTAGTCATAATATGGCTATTTCTAACAATAGCCATTCCTTACATTTTATTGACAGATAAGAAAAATGACACAGACACTAATGGAAAGGTGGCTAACATGAAAGGAGATAAAGTAGAATTAGAAACATCAGATGAGACAGATTTCCATCACGCAGTAACAGATAATGATACATCACTAAATGTATTTACAAAGTTGTTATTTCAATATGTAGACACTATGGAGATTAGTGATTGTTATGTTTGTATGAAGTTACCTGCATCAGTAGCTGAAGGTGTAACATACCACCATTTACCATTAACATATGGAATTTCATGTAGTGTACTGACCAGTTTATTTTATAAAACAGGAAAACTTCAATATTATTATTCAAACTTAGGTGTGATTTTTCCAGAAATTCCTATTTGGAAGAATATGAATCCTGTACTTAGAAGTCAAGATGTACAGTTTATGGGTGAATTTTTTCTTAACAATGAAGTCAATAGACATAACAAAGGCGCACACTAACAATGTAACTTGTTCATAACATGAAGAAGAGAAAGTATTTTTGAATTTAGTAGAAGAAAGGAGACAGGACTTCCAAAGAAAGGTTTCTGAACATAAAACTCATATTCCACCATGGGCTGAGAAGAAGGGTATTTACACAGCTGGCAGGAGTCATGCTGCAATGGCCTTAGATTTTGTAAAAACAGGGAAGATCTGCCTCCATAGGTTGAAAACCGACTATAGCAATGTATTTATTGGTTCCAGTGAGTGTGAACATAAATTCTTGATTCTTGGGGGTTGGGGACTAAAAGGAGGTACAGACTCAGTTTTAAAAGGAGTAAACTATGTGTGTGGGAACAAAGCTTACTTTAGGCTACCTGCACGGTGGTATGGGAGTTGCTACTTTGGAATTGTTTTTCCAAAAGTGTACCATGTAAAATGAATCACTGGAAGCAATGAAAACAGTAGAGAATTAACACGTAGAAAAAGAGCTAGTTTTTCAGAAATTGTAGGTGACATATTTAGTGCATTGATACCTTAAGTGGGAGTGATTCTAAACACACACGGAATTTGTAAACTGTCTACAGTAGTTGATCGTCTATCGACAGATACTGCTGGAGGTTTTCGGATGATCAATACAGAAATGGTTGCGATCAGGTCTATGGTAATGCAAAATCGACTTGCTCTTGAGATATTATTAGCAAAGGAGGGCGGAGTGTGTAAAATGTTGAAAATGCAACACTGTTGTACTTATATTCCGGATAGAAGTACGTAAATTGGAAGTTATATAAAGAATATTACTACACTTGAAAAATAATTAAAACCACTGGAAGTTGACAGTGTATGGGAAAGACTAACAAAAAGTAAACCATACCAATATAGGGAAAGGACTTATAAGTAAAATGTTATTACCATTAGTTGGTATAACAATAATAGTATTGACAGTAATGACCTGGTGCAAGTGTTGTAGAAAGAAAAGATCGTATGTAATAAATGAGAAGGGCAAAAAGAGAAAATACGATGAGATTCAGTTAGAAGAATTGAAAAGTGAACTATATAAAAAGATGAAAGGTTTATAGGAGACAGACGAAAAAGAAAGTGATAAGAATGAAAAAGGAATAGAAATATGCTAAGGTTGGCATCTGGTTATGATAGGTAATTTTGATGGCTCAGAATCGCCATCAGAGAGGCGATTGATGGAGCAAGGACTCGTAAAAGAGACTTGCTGGGAAGCAATTCCCTCATAATAATTTGTAATCTGTATTAATTTGTGTGTCGTGTGAAATTAATCTGCAAAAACATTTATACATTTAGCAGAGTGAAGCTTGCATATGTGTTTTCATTAACAAGTAACCCGAGTCTAATCCAAAATGGCTGCTAAAACGCGGGAACTCTACTGCGCATGCGTTAACTACATCTACGTAGTGTGACGTCTTTCTTTGCTTGAAGGGAAATTTTAGCTTCTGCGCAGTACGCACTAAAATGGCCGCTTTGAAGTTCAGATGCTACGCATCTGCACCGCTAAAACTAATGTGTGTTATTTACTTAACTGCTAATGCGGGGAGAGCATTTATAAATAAATGGGATTAGAGTAGAAGTAGGCGGTATACAGTGAAATCATTTATTTTGGTAATTAATATGTTTCTTTTTTACCTTTCCAATAGTTCGTAATATGGGCCGGGGTTGGCTAACAGAAGTTTTTGTACCACGTAATCCGCGCATGCGTGCGAGGAGAAGGGAGAGAAAGCAATGAAGTCACTTTGGAGGAAGTCCAAGGCCGCGACCTGTCACACAGCTTGAGAAGCAAAATCAATGTCCTGTTAAAGGAAGAAAGTTACAACAAATGTATACAATTTATAAAGATAACTGTGTAGAAGCAGTGGGAAAAATAAAGATATTGAATAAAGAATGAAGGGGTGGGATCTTTAACAATGGTATATTGAAAATAATGTAAGTTTGTATGTGGTGTGATGATCAACCCCCTTCCCCGTACAATCAGAATTAATGGCCATATAATATTTGAAACATTAAGGGGTGGAACATGGGAAAAGAAAGGTATAATAGATGTAGGCTTAGTTAATTAGTTAGTCGGAGAAGGAGAGAACATTTGATTGCAGACCGAATCACTGTCCGAAGAGGTTGTGGGGTGTGGGGTGGGCAGCTGATCGAATTTAGAAGAAGATTGCAGAAGAATCTCGAGGAAATAGAGTGCCAGAGAGGGGAGCGACGCAGCCGTCGAAGCTAGAGAGGTCATCTATCCTGTCCTGAATCCTGTCCTAAACCTGTCCTGAAGTCTTGGTCACCAATCTCTCCGGGGACCCTTTCCCAACTCCTTGGCCAAGGGGTTTGGTTTTCACACTTAGGTAACTATATGGTTGTGATTTATCTTGTACTCCTCTCTCTGTCCTCTTTTTCTGAGACCCTGTCATTGTGATACTCAAATTTTAAGAGATTTATGAACTTCCTCCTTGACATCGTGATAAATGAGCTATGCTAATTGTATTAGATTCACATGAATAATTGTAGATAAATTCTTAAAATTTCTCCTGAGTCTGTGATTATTTCAGGTAAAATGCAAGGTTAAGTCAGAATTTATAATCATATTATCCTCAACTACGTGAACAAACAAGGTCCAAAGACAAAGTAAATACTCTTCGATTAGTAAATAGGTAGGTTATAAGAACAAATAGCTAAACCTAAATAAAGAGTACAACTGACCCCCCAGCGGTGTTCACAAGCTAGTGTGTATGTATGGGCCCAGGTGAGTATATGGTGTCTGAGTACTTATTGCTGGTAGCCTGCTGGATCAGTGTCGTTGGCGTATGAAACAATGTGGAGTCCGTAGGTTCTGATGATGGGGGCAGGGGGAGCCATGTAGACATTTGTGAGAAGTTGGCCTGGTATATGCTGTTCACTAGTTAAAGTGGACACCTTACACCAGTACAATTCGACTCTTATGGTAGTAGGTTTAAGACAACCTTTTAAAGAAAGCTATCCTAGTGGTAGCTGTGGAGAGCAGCCTTCAGGCTAAGTCATTAGAGGAATGCAAAGAAGCTTGTTTTACCTTATAATCTCTTGAATTACTAAATGAAAGGATACCACACAGGTATATATATAAAATATATATGTATTTATTACTAACAACTCTCTGCTAATCTCTTTATGAGATTAGAAGTCAGGAACATATGCACAAATCAACATTTCACAATAAGTTAAGCACAAATATTGCTGGGGCCTTAGGGGCGTACCAGACCATATACTAAAAAAGAGACTTAGAGATAGTGACTTGCGAGGTGACAAGGCCTAGGGCCTTCAGAAGCGCTGGGGCCTCACGAAACCACCCAAGGCAGGTATGTAAAGGACCCACTGGAGATGCATGCAGTTTGAGAACACAGCCGCAAATCCCTCTTGACTTCAATGGAGCAAGTCGTGATTGGAAATTTAGAGTCTAAGGATACTTCGGGAGAGTCTACAAGCAAGTCACTTACAGGGTAAGTAGTTCTAGAGCCAACATCCACAGGAGCACTGTAGTGCTGGAGTTACCTCACCCAGGGAAGCCGGGTGCATAGATGTCTTTGGTGTCGGGTCGCGGCGTCGTTTTCAATGGGAGCCAAAGAAGACTTGCTGCTTGTGAAGACAGGAGAAGTGTCCGGTGGAATCCAAGGCTGGATTCAGAAGAAGGAAGACCTGAAAGCAGAGGGGACAGTGTTCAAAGTCACTTGGCAGTGACCCGGGGCAAGGAAGATGGATGCCCACAGTCATTGGGTGATTTCAGGTGATCCATGGGTGTCTTGACTCTTCAGCCACGGGGTCCAGGAGGCATCGACGACAACCAGGAGATGGATTCAGCATGTCTGCAGCTTACTGCGGTGTCGGTGACCAGATTGGAGCCAACAAGCCTTGATAACAGCAAATCTCGTGGAAAGGATAAAACGTCAGCGGTGCAGACCAGCAAGGTCTGAGGGACTCACCCAGCAAGGGTAAGTCAGGGCAGGTCTGGAGCAATCAGAGGAGCCCTTTGGAACTGTAGAAAAGTCTTCTGGGGACCCACAAGCCAACCGGCAAGGGATTGCAAAGATGCCTCAGGAGGATTCACTCAACAGGGGCCCACGGTCACTTGGGATGGGGTAGGCCTCTCATCTTTGGAGGGATTCCTGCTGGAGGCATGGACCACACGTGGTCCAATGCACAAGTTCGTAGAATGTCGTGAAGGGGTTGCACTCGAAAATAGTGCACGGTACCCAGGCATTGCGGTTCCTCGTCTCTCGTGGGGTCCACTTGCCTCAGCATCACTGGGGACTCACGATGGCCTTGGAGAAGTCAGGAAATCCTCTTCCTGGGCTGCAGGGACTTCGGACTTCGGACTCCGGCGGGAGCGGGGAAGTTTGCGACCATTGTTTGCAAGATTGGGTGCCTGCCAAGCAGGGGAGTCACTCCTTGACTCCAAGGGAGATTCTTCCATCTTCCAGAGGTAATGGAACGTCGAAGGTCCAGGATTCGTCTTCAGAGCGTCATCCAGGGGTATCTAGTTTGCAATGGCAAGGGTTCCCTAACTTATGCTGAAAGGAAAGGAGGGACTAGATCTATAACCCCACCTATGGGAGGGTCAGGGGAGTGGGTGGCTACACCTGCTTCCCTTTGTCCAGTTACGCGCCAGAGCAGGGGCAGGTAGCCCCTGAGCTGGTTTGAACTGGTGTATGCACAGAGGAGCCTACTGCTCCCCCAGTGCAGGTCTTCAAAGCACTCTAGGAGTGCACCCACCCAGCCCCACTACACTAAACCCTGCCTGGGAGGTGGTCACACCTCCCTGTGACAGGATACCTATTGTTGGGCCTCCTCCACTGCGAGTTTCGGTCATCAGCAGGAGGGCAGCCCAGTGTCTGTGACTGGTGGCATCCATTTTGTGATGCCAGGGCTGTTCAGGATTCTACTGCGTTTCCACAGTAGGTACATGTCTATCCCTCTAGAAGGGTGGGATCATACTCCCACACCAGTTACTGGTGTGGGGGTATGATTCCAAAGCATTTAACACCAAACACGACATGTTTTGATGCAGCCATTCCAAAGTTAGCATTAACCACGAGGTTATAATGCACTTAAGAGTATATGGTTTGACCGCATTCACAAACAGCCCCAGAGAATGCACTCTGAGAGCTGCAGAGGGGCCCTGCTCAGGCAGAGGCACCCCCTCACATGGAAACCAAGCACCCTGCCCTCAGGATTGATAGGGCCTGCCTTAGGGGTGACTGATAGGTTTAAATGTGTGTGCAGGAGAGATATAGTGAACCTATATCTCAGTGAGGAGTGCTAACACTACCTCACCCAGGCTGCAGTAGCAGGCCTGTGGTGTCAGATTTAGTCTGCTTCCCAGGGGTGGCATAATACATGGTTCAGCCCCTGGTAGGCCTGTGAAGTACCTATGCCCTTGGTACCTAAGGTACCATATACTAGGGACTCATAAGGCACCACAGCATCCAATCACAAGTGCACCTAATATGCACTCCATGTTGTTTAGAGAGAACAGAGAGGCTGGGGCCCTGATTAGCAGGGTCCCAGCCAGACTATAGCCAGAAACCAGTGTAAACATCAGAAAAAACGTGGGGGCAACATAAGAGGCAGATCCTACTCTCCTACAACATTGAAGAGTGGTGGGCTGAGGGAGGATCCCTGGGGGACTCCGCAGGTGATTGGTGTAGGGTCCGAGAAGAAAGGGGGGAGTCTGACCCTTTGCATTCTGCCGGAGAGGAAGGAGTAGATCCAGTTGAGGGCCTTATCCCGGATACCTGCGTCGTGGAGTCTGCGTATTCGGTTGCGGTGGGATACCATGTAAAAGGCCGCTGAGAGGGCGAGGAGGATGAGGGCTACTGTTTCTCCTTTGTCCAGTAGGAAGCGGATGTCGTCTGTTGCGCCGAGGAGGGCGGTTTCTGTGCTGTGGTTTTTTTCTGAAGGCGGATTGTAACGGGTCGAAGATGTTGTGTTCTTCGATGAAGGTGGCAAGTTGGCTGTTGAGGGCTTTCTCGATTACTTTCGCTGGGAACGGGAGCAGGGAGATGGATCTGTAGTTTTTGAGGTCGGTGGGGTCTGCTGAGGGCTTCTTCAGGAGGGGGTTGATCTCGGCGTGTTTCCAGCCGGCGGGGAAGGAGGCGTTCGCCAGGGAGCGGTGGATGGTGTGGCGAAGCATGGGTGCGATGGTGTTGGCGGCTCTGTTGAAGATGTGGTGGGGGCAGGGGTCCATGGGGGCCTCTGAGTAGATTGACTTCAGTGTCTTCGGTGGTGAGGGTAGTCCCGCTGTCGATCCTTGGCTTTAAAGCATCATGGGTGGTTGCTGGGGGTTCCGTGTGTTGGTTGTCTTCGTCGAAGTAGTCGTACATGTTCTTGATTTTGCAGTGGAAGAAGGCGCTGACTTTGTTGCAGAGGTCTTGTGAGGGGGGAATGTCAGTTGACTCGCTGGCGGGTTGGGTGAACTCCTTTGTGAAGTTGAAGAGTTCTTTGCTGTTGTGTGAATGTGTGGAGATCCTGTCTTCAATTGCAGCTTTCCTTGTGTTTCTGATGAGCTGGTGGTGGGCGGTGGTAGCGGCTTTGAAGTTGTTGTGGGCTTCTGTGGAATTGGAGCTTATCCAGGTCTTCTCAAGGTGGTGGCAGGTGCGCCTGGACTCTCGGAGTTTGGGGGTAAACCATTTGACCTTCTTGGTGGGTGCATTGTTGTTCTTCTTGAGAGCGCCATGGTGTTGACGCTGTCAGTGATCCATCTGTGTAGAGTGTGGTGGTGTGGCTGAAAGTTTTGGAATTTCCTGTTGTGAAGAGAGGGTCGAGGGTGTGTCCCGCTGAGTGCCGGGTTTCGGTCACGATCTGCCGAAGTCCAATGTGTCAAGGTTGCCTAGGAGGGATACGGTTTTGGGGTCTAGTTGGTTTTCGAGGTGGAAGTTGAGGTCTCCCAGGAGAGTGTAGTTGGTGGATGCGATGGCATGCAGGGAGATGATGTCCGTGATGGAGTCGGCAAAAGGTCCACTGTGTGTTTATCATTGTGAAATGTGTACGGTGACAATTCCCCTAGACCCCAGACGACAACCATTTAGTGAGAGGGTGACACGAGAGCAAGCCCACTACACAGCATTTTCCTAATCAACACACTTCTCTCCAGTCCACAGGAGTAGGCTTTTTGCTGCTTCCCATTGAAGTAGATAGGCATTGTTCCTAACTTCCTTCTTCTGGCTGTTGTGGTAGTCATGTCCCAACTTCCGATTCAAATGAGATAGACCTGTAGTGTTGCTGAACAAGAAAAGCAAAAGAATTTAAGCGTTTTGCGTAGTTTTGTTGACTAAACTTACTGGTCTCTGAAGAACCCAAAAGAAAAGAAGTACAGTAAAGGAGTCGACCATGTAATTAATTACAGTGAAATGTGAAAGCAAGGCAATCATTCAAGCAGAATCATCCCCTGCGCAAATTAAAGGAGTTCGAAGCCTAGGACTTCTTGGGCATCTCTACGATAGGTGACATCCTGGAAAGGGGCAAAATTAAACCATGGCCCATAATAAGTCAGGATTATGGGCTACACAGATCCCAATTCATTAATTATGCACAGTTGCGCCATGCATGGCAGGCAGAGGGCATACCGTGCATGGACTTACCTGAATACGCTCCATTAGAGGGGAGACTGCTACAGGAGGAGCTTGTAGAGAAGGATGTCTCTTTCACGTACAAAACCATAAACAACAACATACCAGACAAACTCTGTAGGTTACGGGAGAAATGGGAGAAGGACGTGGGACCATTAGATGATGTTGATTGGGAGCAGCCTTAATGCACACCAGGGAGATAGCCATCAAAGCCAGGCTGCGCCTTGTCCAATATAATATTCGACACAGGATATACTACGACAGGGAGAAATTACACAAGATGGGCAGGTTGGAGATACCACACTGTCTTAACTGTAGAGATGTTAAGGGCGATTTCTATCACACAATATGGGCTTGCTCCGCTATAAAAGCCTATTGGGAGGCTATAATTAGAGTGTTGGGGATGATACTGGGGGTGTCGCTACCAGTCGACCCTGGCTTTGTCCTCCTGGGGATCCCGAGCGAAGTTAACATTAATAGGGCCCAATTACTTTTCACCTCTCTGGGTCTGGCTGTGGCCAAGTGAGATGTGGTCAGAAGATGGGGAGTGGAGGAGATCCCATGATACAGGAAATGACAAGGGGCATGGCCCTTTCTATGGCTGCTGAAAGTACTACATATGTGAACAGGGGCTGCCCCAGAAAATTCTATAAAGTCTGGGGTCTATGTAGACCGTTACTATGGGTTAGATCTCTGGGACACTGCTCATGAATCAACACCAATGACCATTTGTGATGTCGACACTGTTGAGAACAGCCGTCCTCCATAGTCTGGAGTATACTATGATGTCCTTGTTTCTGGCCTCGGAAGTGAAGATAGGTTTTACAGAACGTCAACATTTGTTTGTTTTTTTAAATTCTTTTTATTAACCCATTTCGACTGAGACCCATCAACGTCAACATTATTTATTAACTTTAACACAGAACATCAGGGATATTGGGATTCTGTCATTGGTGGCTCTGTTTCATGCGACTGAAGTTACGGTTTTGATATCTGTATGTACTTGTCATCTACAAAATAGAAAGATTTATAAAACAAATTAATTACAACAACACCCTCCCAGCCACCACATGAATCATCAATCACTCAATATATCACTCATTGGTGAAATAGTTACCTGTTCAAAGCATGGTGCACATTTGTATAGTGTATGTATGTT
Organism: Triturus cristatus; assembly: GCF_964204655.1. Classification (NCBI taxonomy): domain Eukaryota; kingdom Metazoa; phylum Chordata; class Amphibia; order Caudata; family Salamandridae; genus Triturus; species Triturus cristatus. The sequence goes on from NC_140586.1 coordinate 203,929,784, forward strand.
CCCAAGGGCAGTCTTGTATAATTAATGAATATCTTTAGTAGCAGTCGAGCTAGTGAATGAAGAAAAGTAGGATAGGGATGGGAGGCATTGTTGTCTTCATGTCCTTTAAGTGAATGATGGCTTCTTGTGTGCACACTGGTCCACTCCATACATACATGTGATGTGACTAAATGGGGCTGCTCAAGTCGGACACCAAATACCTAAATGTTCTTCTCTCTATTTCGTTTTCAAAAGCAGTTTGATCATATACATGCAAGTTCTGTTGTGGGCTCCTTAGGGCAGTAGAGTTCATCCAGGGGGTTCACCCAGAAGTCCATCAGCTAACACATTTGAGTCTGACCAATTGCCCTTATCCTCCTCCTGTGCTGTTTCAGCAGCAGTGTAATCTTGTGGTATGAAGTTCTGGTTTGTTTTAATCCTGGTCAATCTCTCCCCATTTTGAGGTGAGAGACTGGTCCTTCAGACTGCAATAATTACGCTAGTGTCACTGAACCCATGTTCAGAAGACAAACTGGCTATTGCCACCCTGCTCTGAATCTGCTCATTGTTGCTTCTTCCCATACCAATAGACCAATGGGTTTTGATCCAGGTTGACCTCTTTTGGGTCATCCAAATAGTCTTGAACCATGCTCTGAATGGTCATTGGTGCTGCGACTTGCCCGACTTCTGTTGCGTTTGCACTTGACTTAAGCCCTGCCACTAGAAATCAAGGGGCATATCAGCAAGGGCCGGCGATAATTATCGCTAAGCGCACTTAGCGCTAGGATAATTATCGCCGGCTATCATGGAATTTTATCGCTGAGATAGCGTGCTATCAGCAACGCTTATCTCAAAAGCGATAAAATTCCTCGCACTAACAGCCAAAAGTGAGATTATCGCTGAAAATCCAGCGATAATCTCACACATTTTGGCGTTAGTTTGCTGATAAGGCAGGGCATACTTAGCCATTATATCCACCTTACATTGGATATAATGGCTAAATCAGGGTGAAAGCAGGCGTAAGGAAAGTAGCGTTAACTGTGGTTAACGCTACTTTTCTAATCGCTATGCCTGTTAGCATTTCCCTTGATAATTGGAGAAGTGTCGGTTAGCAACATTTCTCCAGTTATTTTGGGACGGAACGCCCACTTTGCATCTCATTAGAGATGCAAAGGTGGGCGTTATGGGAAAGGGAGCTAAAGCAAGGAATCACGCGTTAGCGTGACCTTGATGATTAAGCGATAAAATTATCGCTGCTTTTCGTCTGAAAATGGACGCTAAAGCGGCGATAATTTGTCATCGCCAGCTTGCTGATATGCCCCCAAGTCATTGCAGAAGTTAGGTTGAATTCTTCTGTTGCTCTTGCTGCTGGTGATGATTGTGCTAGCTGTGAGACAACAGCACTGCCCTCTCTGGAGTTTGAAGGCTGGACGCCAGAACTTCTGCCTGGGACTCTAAGTTCTCTCAGTTGATTGATGATCCAAGTCTTATAAAGTGAAACATCCCCTTCTGAAAAAGGAATGAAAAAAACTGTCTTTTTTTTTGCTGTGGACCATGTGTTGTGGCACATATGTACTCTTTGGAATACAGGATCACTCTTTTCAGCCATGGGTTAACAGCCATACGAAGGATTAAGCTCCGAACCAACTTACATGCGGCTTCGTTCACACCCGCGACCTTTGCGCTAACTTTTTCAACTGGTCCTGTAGCAGATGCAACAAAGGGGTTGTTTGGCACATCTTACTGTCTTCCTTGCTGACTTTCCATGTAGAAACCATAAAAGGAGGTAGCATATATGTCAGGCATTTGAACAGTCTCCATTAGCCCACCTCCATGGTTATGTTTTTCTCCTCTTTGAAAGACATAGTCAGTGAGCGGTCTATACTGCTCAAACAGACATTGTAACATGTAGTAGGTCGAGTTTCAACACGTTGGCACTTCCTGTTTGAGGGCTTTAACCATCAATCTATTAGCATGCTGAATGATTCTCAGCTGCTTATAGGCTTTCTAAGAATTACTGAAATGAGTGCCGATTCTTCAGCAGGTGGCCAGTATGTTGCTGACTATGTCATCTTTTTTGGGAAAGTCCTGCACAATCAGGCTGATGCAATGCACCAAACAAAGGACCCTGAAACATCTGACACCTGCCATGGTCTTGACTATATTACTCCATTGTCCACGGCAGTAAATCCCTTTCTGAGACTCTGGGTTGAAACAATTACAAAATCTTGCTGTTAAACTCTTCCAAGATGTTTACTCCTTTGTAGGATTTCTCCTTGGTGAACATAGCTACTGTTACATGCCGCCAAATGCCCTAAAGTTGTATTCAGTGCTGAGACCTGCAGATAGCTGTTTCCTAACTACCGCAAAAGAGGTCCAGTGTGCAGTGATACACATGCAATCAGTTGCTTGATAACTGGTCCACGTGTTTGCTGTTAGGTGGATAGTGTGAACAGCACTCTGATGCATAGCTTAGCCAACAAATTGCAGCACCTCATGGCAGAGTGATGGAACAGCAAGTCTGGCAAACAACTCTGGCAAAATAGGTCCAGCTGGAAAAACATCCATTTCAGGCAGATGGTTGCCTCAAATTAAAAAAATCCCAATAATTTCCCAAAAATAAAGCGAGGAGGTCCAGTGCTAACATTTCAGCCAGTTTTCATTGTACAAGCGTGCGTTGGTTGGTTGCGTTCATAGGGCCTCTCCTGCCTAAACATGCCCGTAATAGTAACTTGGATTTTTGTCTTTTGTGGTGCCCCTGACACAGGCGACGTCCGGAAAAAACCAGGAGGTGGAAGACTCCATATGCGGCTTTCGGTAATCACTGTATGTGGCAGTGCCTGCATCTGAGTCTTGTGTCATTTGGACGTTGCTGATGTGGGTGATGCTGGCCCACTACAGAGGACCCTCATTGCAGCAGGGCTGCTTTGTATTAGACTGTCATCCTCTTCTCCCTCATGACCACCTGCTTCTTCTATCACTGTGAACTGAGCTGCTTTCCCTCTGTCATCACCACCAGCTACCTTTTTAAGGTGCTCATCCCATCGGATTGCCTGATTTTTTTTCACGTGGAATGTTTGGCCTCCAGTACCATAGTCTGAACCTGGCTTGTCTCGATGAACACCTGTGGGGCAAATGGAGCATATTACAATGCTATCCTTCTGCTTGTTAATTGTAAAGAAGTCTCAAACTAGGGGGCACTGCCAATGCCTGAAGAACTGGAGGAAGGTGGGTGTGTTGTTTGCCTCTCTGTTGGGTATACTTTGACTGTGGTAGTGGTGGATTCAGGTCACGGCGGGTGTCTTACAACATGGAAGCTGATGGTGGTGGTCGTGGTGGTGGAACCACATCTTTCTGAGCAGATTTAATAGAAGGGTTACTCAGTATCCTCTAAGCCACCCTCCACACTGATAATCCCTTGCTCGTTGTCATCACTGTCAATTTCCATAATTCTAAAGCTTTCAGAAACTTTCCTTTTTCCTTGTCTTTTGGAGGGGTCTCTGACTTGGCTGGGGTTGTAGGAGAGTAGGATCTGCACTTACATTGCCCCCACTTTTTTTCTGATGTATACACTGGTTTCTGGCTATGGTCTGCCTGGGTCCCTGCTAATCAGGGCCCCAGCCTCTCTGTTCTCTCTAAACGACTTGGTGTGCATATTAGATGCACTAGTGATTGGATACTGTGGTACCTTATGAGCCCCTAGTATATGGTACCTTAGGTACCTAGGGCATAGGCACTTCACAGGCCTACCAGGGGCTGAAGCATGTATTATGCCACCCCTGGGAAGCTGGACAAAGGGAAGTGGGTGTAACCACTCCCTACCCTGACCCTCCCAGAGGAGTGGTCATAGAGGTAGTCCCTCCCCTATCTTCAGTATAAGATAGCAAACTTTGCCATTGCAAAGCAGATAACCCTGGACGACGCTTTACAAGAAGAATCCTGGCACTTCAACATTCCACTACCTTTGGAAGACTGAAGAATCTCCCTTGGAGTCAAGGAGTGACTCCCCTGCTTGGCAGGCACCAAAAACTCTCATCAATGGTCACAAACTTTCCCGCTCCCGCCGGAGTCCGAAGTCCCTGCAGCCCCAGAAGTAGATTTCCTGACTTCTCATCGGCCATTGTGAGTCCCCAGCAAAGCTGAGGCGAGTGGACCCCACGAGTGACGAGGAACAGCAAAACTCAGGTACCGTGCACTATTGTCAAGTGCAACCCCTTCACGACGTTCTACGAACTTGTGCTTTGGACCATTTAGTGCCAAAGCCTCCAGCAGGTTTTGCAGCAAAAATCAGTGGCCTACCCCATCCCGAGTGACCGTGGGCTCCTGTGAAGCATTTCCTGAAGAGGCGTCTTTGCGATCCCTTGCAAGTTGGCTTGTGGGTCCCCTGAAGACTTTCTTATCAATTCAAAGGGCTCCCCTGGTTGCTCCAAGCCTGTCCTCACTTACCCTTGCTGGGTGAGTCCCTCAGACCTTGCTGGTCTGCACCATTGACTTTCTTCACTCTACACGAGACTTGCAGTTACCAAGGCTTGTTGGCTCCAATCTGGTTGCCGATACCGCAGTCAGCTGCAGACGTTGTGAGACAATCGGAATCCAGCTGCTGGTCATCGTCGATCCCTCCTGGACCTCGTGAGCGAAGAGTCAAAACACCATTGATGACCTGAAATCACCCGACATCTGTGGTCATCCATCTTCCAGGCAACCGGTCACTGGCAAGTGACTTTGAACACTGTCCCTTCAATTTTCAGGTCATCTGCATCTCGAATCCACCCTTGGATTCACCGCACACTTCTTCAGTCGACGCAAGCAGCAAGTCTTCTTTGGTCTCCATAGAAAACAGTGACGCGACCCGACACCAAAAGACACCTATTCACCCGGATTCCCTGGGTGAGGTAACTCGTGCACTCCAGTGCCCTAGTGTGTGTTGGCCCTCAAAATACTTACCTTGTAAGTGGCTTGCTTGTAGACTTCCTCAAAGTACCCTAAAACTTTAAAAATCAAACCACGAATTGCTCCATTATAATCAATAGGGAACCCGCGGCTGTGTTCACACACTGCACCCGTTTCCCGTGGGCCTACTACTTACCTGCTTTCATTGCAGTGGTGAAGCCCCAGTGATTCTACAGGCCCTAGGCCTTGTCATTTTGCAAGTCGACTTTCTTATACCATTTTTTTAGTATATGGTCTGGTACGCCCCTAGGGCTCCAGCCATATTTGTGCTTAACTTATTGAGAAACGTTGAATTTTGAATGTGTATCTGGCTTCTAATCTCATAAAGAGATTAGTAGAGTGTGTCTAGAAATAAATAAATATATATTTGATATATATATATATACCTGTGTGGTGTCCTTTCATTTGGTAATTCAAGAGATTATAAGGTAAAACAAGCTGCTTTACATTCCTCTGAGACTTAGCCTGATGGCTGCTCTCCACAGCTACCACTAGGATTGCTTTCTTTAAAAGGTTGTCTTAAACCTATCTATCATAAGAGTCGAATTGGAGTGGTGCAAGGTGGCCACTATAACTAGTGACCAGCATATGCCAGGCCAACTTCTCATATTGATGGGCAGTGTGTGGGATTCCAGCTTACCATTGTTTTACCAGAAAATCTCTATTTGAATAACTAACTGAAAACCACTAAAGGTACTCAAGGTACATATAAAGTCAAGCTTAGTATCAATAAGTTCTACTGAACTTAGAGCTGTTTGTGAAGGGATAGCACACCCTTGCTACAGCTCACGCTAGGTTCAGTAGGCCACAAACTAGTGTAGGTAGTACAACACTGCACAACACTAGAATGTCCTTAAAAGGTGGAGCCAGTGGGTCCACCCAGCCTCAGTACAAAGACATGACCTACTCTGACTTGAAGGCCATGTGTGTTGAAAGACACCTGAAGCTAGGACGGAGTCCCTCAGCCATACACCTGATAGATCTGTTAATAGCAGATGACCTTAGGTCAGCTCTAGGAGCTGACAGGTCTGAACCAGGGGATGGGTCAATTACAGTGTCTGAGTCTGATGATGAAAATCAGGATGACCAGGACTCTGTGGTTGAAGGGCCAGAGCCACAAGGATCTGAACAGGACAGAGGAATTCTCCCTAAGAGAGTTGGCAGAGTGGAAGAGAGGCCTAGGTCCCTATCAAGGCGGTCTAACCACTCATATCACTCTGACAAGGATTCTGTCCATCAGAGGAACTCATACTTACATAGAGAGACCTCCTCTGAAAGAAGGTACAAGATGCTCCAGTATGAGGAAGCTAGGCTTGCCCTCAGAACCAAGCAATTGGCCTTAGATAGAGAAGCCTTTGAGCTCCAGAGAGCTTCTGGAAAAGAGGGGTTAGATACCCCTGGTGGCAGCAACAGTGTCCCTAGAGGTAGAGAATATATTCCAGACCATAGGAACCTGTCCAAGGTTGACCTCCCTACCAGAGTGGGGATAATATCCACAAATGAATAACTGCTATGGAGAGGGCCTGTAAAGTTCAAGAGGTCCCCCAGAAACAGTGGGCAGCAATCTTGTGGCTCTCCTTTTCTGATAAAGGTAGAGACAAGCTCCTCACTGTTAGAGAAGAGGATGCTAATGACGATGAAGCCCTGAAGAGTGCATTAATAGATGGGTTTGGCTTAACCACTGAACAGTAGAGGTTGAAGTTCAGAGATACCCAGACAGCACAGACTCAGGATTGGACTGACGTTGTTGATTGTGCAACCAAGGCTCTAGAAGGTTGGCTGGTTGGTAGTAGGGTTACTGATTTTAAGGGATTGTATAATCTTATCATGAGAGAACAGATCCTTAATATTTGCCAAAAACAGTTGTTGCATCAGTACCTGGTGGACTCTGATCTGACCTCTCCCCAAGAATTGGGAAAGAAGGCAGACAAATGGGTCAGAACCAGGGTGAGGCAGAAAACCCAGAACCAAGGGAGTGAAAACAAGAAGCAAGATCCTAAAGGCTCAGATAAAGGTGGGGATAAGGCAAAAGACCAGAAGTCTTCACAAGGGCCCCAAAAATCTGCATCTGGTGGGGATTCACAGTCTACAAAGGGAAAAGGCCAAAAGAAGCCCTGGTGCAAATTCTGTAAACAGAAAGGACACTGGACTTCTGATTGTACCAAGTCCAAAGACCAAACCACCACCACTCCAGCCCCTAAGGCAACTGTTCCCCCTAGTGTAGTCATTGGTGGAGGTGGTAACCAGAATAAGGGTGGAGTAGGGTTGACCCTGGGTTCTGATGTGGACTCTGGCCTAGTCAGAGTACCAACACAAGCATTGCTAGTTTGTGAGGGAGAACTTGATATGTCCTTCCTAGTGAGCCCCAGTAATCTGGGCAAGTACAAACAGCAGTCTATAATAAATGGCAAACAGGCTTTGGCATTCAGGGACACAGGTGCTAGTGTCACTATGGTGGCAGAGGATCTAGTGGACCCTCACAGATCATCCTGGGTGAAATGTACCAGGTTACCAAGGCAAGCAATGTCAGGACCAACCATAGTCTGGCAGTTGTGAATTTCTCCTGGGGAGGGGTAACTGGCCTCAAAAAGGTAGTAGTCAGTGCAGACCTCCCTGTCGAATGTTTGTTGGGCAATGATCTGGAGACTTCAGCCTGGTCTGAAGTGGAATTATGGACTCATGCTGAGATGTTGGGCATACCTGCAGAGGTATTTGCTGTGACCAGGTCACAGGCCAAAATGCATAAAGCTGAACCAGCTCTGGATCCTGAAACTATGGACCAGATGCTACCCAAGAGGAGGAGCAGTAGGGTTAAGGCTGTGCCTTCCCCACTGTCTCAGATCTCAGATTCCCTCCTGAGGGAGGAGAAGCAGAGCCTGAAGAAGGAACTGCCCCAGAGGAACTTGAGCCTGGTCAGGTTGAGTTCTTGGGGGCAGGGGGACCTTCCAGGGAAGATCTGAGTAAGGAGCAACAGTGCTGCCCCTCTCTTGAACCCCTCAGACAGCAAGCTGCTGCTGAGGCTGCTGGGAGTGCTAGTAGGTCCCATCAAGTTTATTGGGATGAGGGATTCCTATATTCTGAGGCTAGAGATCCCACCCCTGGAGCCACCAAGAGGTTGGTAATACCTCAGATGTTTAGAGGGTTCCTCTTGACCCTAGCACATGACATCCCATTGGCAGGACACTTGGGCCAAAACAAGACCTGGGACAGGCTTGTCCCTCATTTTCATTGGCCACACATGTCTGAGGACACCAAGGAGTTGTGTCGCTCCTGTGTCACTTGCCAAGCCAGTGGCAAGTCAGGTGGCACAACAAAGGCCCCCCTGATACCACTACCTGTGGTGGGGGTTCCCTTTGAAAGGGTAGGGATTGACATTGTTGGTCCCCTTGACCCTCCACCTGCATCTGGGCACAGATTTATACTGGTGGTAGTGTATCATGCCACCAGGTATCCAGAAGCTATACCCCTAAGGACTACCACAGCCCCTGTGGTAGCAAGAGCCCTCGTTGGAGTTTTCTCCAGAGTGGGTTTCCCTAAGGAGGTCATATCTGACAGAGGTACAAACTTTATGTCAGGATATTTAAAAGCAATGTGGAAGGAGTTTGGTGTCAATTATAAATGCACTACTCCCTATCACCCACAATGCAATGGGTTAGTTGAGAGATTCAACAAAACCCTAAAGGGAATGATTAAAGGCCTCCCAGAAAAGCTTAGGCGAAAATGGGACCTTTTACTTCCCTGCCTTCTGTTTGCATACAGGGAGGTCCCACAGAAGAGGGTTGGCTACAGCCCTTTTGAACTTCTGTTTGGGCACCCTGTCAGAGGACCCTTATGTCTGGTGAAGGAGGGATGGGAGATACCTCTCAAACCTCCCAAACAGGATGTGATGGACTATGTACTTGCTCTCTGCTCCCGGATGGCAGAGTACATGAAGAAGGCAATTAAAAACCTTGAGGCTAGCCAAGAATTACAATAAGCTTGGCATGACCAAAAGGCTGTCCTGACTGTTTATCAGCCAGGCCAGAAAGTGTGGGTATTGGAGCCTGTGGCCCCAGCAGCTCTCCAGGACAAATGGAGTGGCCCCCATACCATTGTTGAGAAAAAGGGAGAAGTCACCTACTTGGTGGATCTTGGAACTCCCAGGAGCCCCCTTAGGTTGCTCCATTTCAGCATACTTAAGCCATATGTGGACAGGGCTGACATGGGCTTGCTCATGGCAACTGATGAGGACCAGGAGGAGGAGAGTGACCCTCTCCCTGACCTGCTCTCACAGAACCCTGATGATGGGTCAGTTGATGGTGTTGCTTTGGCAAGCAGCCTCACTGATCATCAGCAAACTGAATGCAGACAAGTTCTGCAACAGTTTAGACATATGTTTAGCCTGACCCCAAGTCAGACTTCCTGGTGCACCCATGAGGAGGACACTGGAGACAGTCTGCCTGTCAAGAATAAAATCAACAGGCAACCTGACCATGTCAGGGTTTGTATCAGGACTGAAGTCCATAAAATGTTGGAACTAGGTTTTATTGAGCCTTCAGATAGCCCTTGTGCTAGTCCAGTAGTCCTTGTGCCTAAACCTCATACCCAGGGTGGTAAGAAAGAAATTAGGTTTTGTGTTGACTACAGAGGCCTCGATGCAGTCACCAGGACTGATGTCTATCCAATTCCAAGGGCAGATGAACTAATAGATACTTTGGCTGCAGCCAAGTACCTCAGTACATTTGACCTAACAGCTGGCTACTGGAAAATCAAGTTAGCTGATGATGCAAAGGCAAAAACAGTATTTTCAACCCCTGGTGGGCACTATCACTTTGTGGTAATGCCCTTTGGTTTGAAAAATGCATCTGCCACTTTTCAGAGGTTGGTGAATAAAGTTCTGACTGGTATGGAAACCTATTGCTCAGCTTATCTTGATGATATTGCTCTCTTTAGTTCCACCTGGCAGGATCACCTGGTCCACCTCATAAATGTTTTGGAGTCCCTCCAAAAAGCAGGCCTTACTATCAAGGCCACCAAGTGCCAGATAGAGCAGAGTCAGGTTGTGTACCTGGGCCACCTTGTAGGTGGAGGCCAGGTTCAACCATTGCAGAGCAAAATCCAAACCATCATGGAATGGGTAGCTCCAACAACCCAAACACAGGTTAGAGCCTTTTTAGGCCTGACTGGGTACTATAGGAGGTGTGTTAAGGGATATGGATCTATAGTGACCCCCTTAAATGATCTGACCTCTAAGAAAATGCCAAAAGAGGTTCAGTGGAGTGGACAGCTAGCTGTCAAAAGGCATTTGATGACCTCAAGCAGGCAATGTGCACTGCCCCCATCTTGCAGAGTCCTGATTAGAAAAAGAAGTTCATTGTTCAAACAGATGCTTCAGAGCTGGGTGTGGGAGCTGTACTGTCTCAACTTAATGATGAAGGTCAAGACCAGCCAGTAGCTTTCATAAGCAGAAGGCTGACCCCTAGAGAGAAACGTTGGTCAGCTATAGAGAGGGAGGCCTTTGCTGTGGTGTGGGCCCTGAAGAAGCTGAGGCCATACTTGTTTGGCACTCACTTCATAGTTCAGACTGACCACAAGCCCCTCCTATGGCTGAAACAGATGAAAGGTGAAAATCCTAAACATTTAAGGTGGTCCATTTCCCTACAGGGGATGGACTATACAGTGGAACGTAGACCTGGGACCCAACATGCCAATGCAGATGGACTCTCAAGGTATTTCCACATAGAACATGAAGACTCAACTGGTCAAGGTTAGTTTAATGTCCCTGCGTTTGGGGGAGGGGGTTGTGTAGGAGAGTAGGATCTGCACTTATGTTGCCCCCACTTTTTTTCTGATGTATACACTGGTTTCTGGCTATAGTCTGGCTGGGTCCCTGCTAATCAGGGCCCCAGCCTCTCTGTTCTCTCTAAACGACTTGGTGTGCATATTAGATGCACTAGTGATTGGATACTGTGGTACCTTATGAGCCCCTAGTATAGGGTACATTAGGCACTTCACAGGCCTACCAGGGGCTGAAGCATGTATTATGCCACCCCTGAAGCAGACTCAATCTGACACCACAGGCCTGCTACTGCAGCCTGTGTGAGGTAGTGTTAGCACTCCTCACTGAGATATAGGTTTCTATATCTCACCATACACACACATATAAACCTATCAGACACCCCTATGGCAGGCCCTATCAATCCTGAGAGCAGGGTGCTTGGTTTACAATGTGAGGGGGTGCCTCTGCATGAGCAGGTCCCCTCTGCAGCTACCAGAGTCTATTCTCTATGGCTGTTCGTGGATGCGGTTAAACCATATATTCTTAAGTGCATTATAATGCTAACTTTGGAATGACTGCATCAAAACATGTCGTGTTTGGTGTCAAACAACTTGGAATCATACCCCCACATCAGTCAATGATGTGGGAGCACGATCCCACCCTTCTAGAGGGGACGACATGTACCCACTGTAGTAAAACGACAGAAATCCTATAGAGCCCTGGCATCACAAAATGGATGCCACCAGCACAGACACTGGGCTGCCCTCCTGCTGCTGACTGAAACTCGCAGTGGAGGAGGCCCAACAAAAGGCATCCTGTCACAGGGAGGTGTCACCACCTTCCAGACAGGATTTAGTGTATTGGAGCTGGGTGGGTGCACTCCTAGAGTGCTTTGAAGTCCTGCACTAGGGGAGCAGCAGGCTCCTCTGTGCATATGCCAGCTCAAACCGGTCCAGAGGCTACCTGTCCCTGCTCTGGCGTGAAACTGGACAAAGGGAAGTGGGTGTAGCCACCCCCTACCCTGACCCTCCCAGAGGAGTGGTCATAGAGCTAGTCCCTCCCCTATCTTCAGTATAAGATAGCAAACTTTGCCATTGCAAAGCAGATAACCCTGGACGACGCTTTACAAGAAGAATCCTGGCCCTTCGACGTTCCACTACCTTTGGAAGACTGAAGAATCTCCCTTGGAGTCAAGGAGTGACTCCCCTGCTTGGCAGGCACCAAAAGCTCTCATCAACGGTCGCCAACTTTCACGCTCCCGCCGGAGTACGAAGTCCCTGCACCCCCGGAAGTAGATTTCCTGACTTCTCATCGGCCATTGTGAGTCCCCAGCAAAGCTGAGGTGAGTGGACCCCACGAGTGACGAGAAACAGCAAAACTCGGGTACCGTGCACTATTGTCAAGTGCAACCCCTTCACGATGTTCTACAAACTTGTGCTTTGTACCATTTGTGGCCCAAGCCTCCAGCAGGTTCTGCAGCGAAAATCAGAGGCCTACCCCGTCCCGAGTGACCGTGGGCTCCTGTGAAGCATTTCCTGAAGAGGCATCTTTGTGATCCCTTGCCTGTTGGCTTGTGGGTCCCCCGAAAACTTTATCGACTCAAAGGGCTCCCCTGGTTGCTACAGGTCTACCATCATATACTGTTGCTGGGTGAGTCCCTCAGACCTTGCTGGTCTGCACCATCGACTTTCTTCACTTTACACAAGACTTGCAGTTGCCAAGGCTTGTTGGCTCCAATCCGGTTGCCGACACCGCAGTCGGCTTCAGACGCGTGGGACACTCCGAATCCAGCTGTTGGTCATCGTCGATCCCTCCTGGACCTCGTGAGCGAAGAGTCAAAACACCATGGACGACCTGAAATCACCCGACATCTGTGGTTATCCATCTTCCTGGCCACCGGTCACTGGCAAGTGACTTTGAACACTGTCCCTTCAATTTTCAGGTCATCTGCATCTCGAATCCACCCTTGGATTCCACCGGACACTTCTTCAGTCGACGCAAGCAGCAAGTCTTCTTTGGTCTCCATACAAAACAGTGACGCGACCCGACACCAAAAGACACCTATGTACCCGGATTCCCTGGGTGAGGTAACTCGTGCACTCCAGTGCCCTAGTGTGTGTTGGCCCTCGAAATATTTACCTTTTAAGTGGCTTGCTTGTAGACTTCCTCGAAGTACCCTAAAACTTTAAAAATCAAACCGCGACTTGCTCTTTTATAATCAATAGGGAACCCGCGGCTGTGTTCACACAATGCACGCGTCTCCCGTGGAATTACTACTAACCTGCTTTCACTGCAGTGGTGAAGCCCCAGCGATTCTACAGGCCCTAGGCCTTATCATTTTGCAAGTCGACTTTCTTATACCATTTTTTTAGTATATGGTCTGGTACGCCCCTGGGGCTCCAGCCATATTTGTGCTTAACTTATTGAGAAACGTTGAATTTTAAATGTGTATCTGACTTCTAATCTCATAAAGAGATTAGTAGAGTGTGTCTAGAAATAAATACATATATATATTTGATATATATACCTGTGTGGTGTCCTTTCATTTGGTAATTCAAGAGATTATAAGGTAAAACAAGCTGCTTTTCATTCCTCTGAGACTTAGCCTGAAGGCTGCTCTCCACAGCTACCACTAGGATAGCTTTCTTTAAAAGGTTGTCTTAAACCTATCTACCATAAGAGTCGAATTGGACTGGTGCAAGGTGGCCACTATAACTAGTGACCAGCATATGCCTGGCCAACTTCTCACAGGGGTCTAATCTATGTCCAGATCATCAGAAAGGGGACTTGGAGAAGATGGTGGAGTACCCCATATTTTGCTTGCTGGAGATTGTGAACCCAAAGGTTGAATAGCAACATCTTGCTTGGCAGGAAGCTCAACCTCCTGTTCTGCTCCTGCTACTGGCAGAACTGTTGCTGACTGTGGCTCCTGATAGCCACTTTGCCGTGACAACTGGGCACTTTGCGGCTGAGACAAATCCAGTTCAAACTCACTGCTCATTATCGTGACTGCAGTGGCTGCATCGCTGAGAGACATGAACTTAGGCTTAGCCTTAGGTTGAGGTGATGTAGTTGATGAGGGAGTGCTGTTCCTACCCTTTTGCTGTGAGACACCTATGCCAGGCAGGGGGTGCAAGGGTAAAGGGAATAATCCTTAAAAAAATAATTGCTGGTGTGCGCCTCTGAGACACCTATGGCAGGCAGGGGGTGCAGGAGAAAATAAAATAATCCTTAAATAAGTATTGCAGTTGTGCGCCTATGAGACACCTATGACAGGCAGGGGGAGCAGGGGAAACTGGAATAATCCTTGAAACAATTATTGCTGGTGTGAGCCTATGCCTATTGTAATTGTAATTGTAAAAATATTTATAGAGCGCATGGTTACCAAAGGCATCCCCGCCTATGACACACCAATGGCAGGCAGAGGGTGCAAAGAAAAACAAATAAAAGAGAAAATAAGTTGCAGGTGTCTCCCTAGGGGCAATGAGAAATCCTATAGGATGCAAGGAGATGAGGGGAAAATGGAAAAAATGCATTAAAAAGTTACAACACCGTGATACAATCAAATAAGGGAAAAAAGAAAAAATGAACAAAAAACAAAAAGGCATAGTCCTCTTCTATAAATGTCCCTAGAAAATGGCTTTGAAAAGTGGAAGAAAAGGATTTACAAACTGGCTACACAAATTGGCCACAGGCCACATGTTCAGAACAACAAGCAAGAAGGCATAGAGAACAAAGAACACATGGATGCCTATGGCGAAAGCACACTGGCTACACTAAACGGATGCCCTACCACGTGGCATGGAGAACAAAGTAGGCCTAGAACAAAGACAAAATGTCGGCCTATGGCAAACACACACACACTGGCCACACAAAAATTGCCACCTGGCCATGAAAGAAAGGAGGCATGGTAAAAGAAACACTACCCTTAATTCAGTAAACCAAAAAAAAACATTTTAAAATTCCCCCACTAAAAACATCTTAAAGCATCAAAAATTACCTCACAAAAAGGCCATCCATAAATCAATAAATGTTTTTATAAAAACGTATTGCACAGAAATGTTTTTATAATATGTAAACCCAATGCCTATTGCTGGCTGGCCGTGGGCCATGGCAGACTATACCCAGACAGTAAAATGAGCAAAATATTGCAAAATTCACAAATGACACACAATAAAGTAGAGAAAAACTGCTTTACAACCAGGCACCCAGCTCTACCCAAACAGGCAAACTTTTAGCCATAAAAAGGCAAATGCAAAATAGACTTCTAGTGCAACTCCAAGCCACCCACAATCAGATTAAAAAATGAAAGGAAAAAAAAGGGTAAAGAAATACTGATGCATGCCCTCTATCAAACAACAAACTTATCCAAACTTTTTTTAACTTACTTGAATACACACAAACAAATCCTTAACATCCAATGGTATATGCAGTAGGGATTGAAGACAAAGAGATTGATTCTTTCCCCTTCAAATCCAAATGAAAAGTGACCAAGGGAAGGACAAGGCACTGGGAGGAGGCTTCTGGACAGGTAGAGGAAGTTGGAGTCTCTGTAGCACTTCCTTCCGGATGGAAAAAAAAGTAAAAACATTTTTTTAAATGTGTTTTGTGCTAATAAAACTGTTTGAACCATCCATTTGAGTAGAAAAGTACTCCAAAAAGTATTTAGTCGTTTTTTTTCTGCTTCTCGAGATTTCTTTGAAGTTGTTTGAATGTTTGGGCTGATTAGAATTTTTTTTTCTGAGGTGACTAGTACCACAAATAAAAAGACCATATCATTTTGGAAGAATAATTAGCTCTGGACTTTTTTACAGAAGAGTTTTTAGGCCTGTGCGCAAATTCCTCTCCCACTAATACCTTATTCATTTTAGCTCTAGCCTCAGGTTTGTTGAAAAATCTATGGGTGCCCAATATTCACATGAAAGTGCCCTGAAAATACAGTTGTACCAATTTGCCCCTAGACAAATAAGCATTGGCAAAGACCAATAGGTCTTGTCTCTGTGAGATTTATTGTCTTCGCTAATGTTTTTTAGCTATGTTGCAAATGGCTCAAAGTAGTGTATAAAAGCTATATGACACAGCCAGCATTGTCCACGTTATAGCAGTTTTTCTTCATTTTCAGTTATGTTACACTGAAACTAGCGCTGCTGTATGATATGTCTAAAAAACATTGACAAAGCCAATAGATTTCGCATAGAGGAGATGTCTTGGCTTTGGTCTTGATATGGAATGTCATATGGTAAGTTATAAGAATACATATCGTATTTACAACCGTTGAAGTACAAATGCTATAGAATGCCCTTGCCAAGGTGTTAGTGTGTCCAGATTCAGAAGCATTTTAGGACCATACCAAAACTGGGAAAAATGTGCCATATAAATCTGCTGAACATAAGTTGTAGGTAAACAGAAAAGTCCAATAGGTTACAGCTTTTATTACTGTGATGCTGTAGGCTATGTGTTACTTTGGGTGACATTCTTACAAAAGAATCAAAAAATCACTCCTGGCTGCTTATTTAGTGGTAGAATATAGCCATAATCGGTGTTCAGTGGGGTTCCTAGACATTTGGCCCCTGAGACACTGCACCTGCTGCACCATTCACATCATGACCCTAGTTTCTGCAAGGGAACTGCACTTGTCACTGCTTGTTTAAAAGTAAAATATAGCAATAATCAGTGTTCAGTGGGTTTCCTAGACCATTGACCCCTGTGACACTGCACCTGCTGCACCATTCGAATCATGACCCTAGTTCCTGCAAGAGAACTGCACTTGTCAATGCTTGTTTAAAAGTAAAATACAGCAATAATCAGTGTTCAGTGCTTTTTCTACAGCTTTTGACTTCTGTGCCACTGCACCAATTGCAACATGCAAATCATGACCCTAGTGCCTGTAAGGTCACTGCACTTGTGACTTTGTTTAAAAGTAAAATATAGCAATAATCGATGTTCAATGGGTTTCCTGCAGCTTTTGACCCCTGTGCCACTGCACCTGTTGCACCATTCAAATCATGAACCTAGTGCCTGAAAGGTAATTACACTTTTGACTGCTTGTTTTGAAGCAGCATATAGCAATAATCGGTGTTCAGTGGGTTTCCTAGAGCTTTCGGCCCCTGTGTCACTGCACTTGCTGCATCCATTCGGATCATGACCCTAGTGCCTGTAAGGTAATTCCACGTGGCTGCTTGTTACGTACTAAAATATAGCAATATTCATGTTTAGTGGGCTGTCAAGAACTTTTGACAACTGCACCACAACACCTGCTGCACCATTCAAACCATGACCCTAGTGCCTGCAAGGTAATTCCACGTGGCTGCTTGTTTAGTAGGAAAATATAGCAATATTCGTGTTTAGTGGGTCTTCATGAACTTTTGACAACTGCACCACTGCTCCTGCAGCACCATTTAAACCATGACCCTTGTGCCTGCAAGGTAATTGCATCTGTGACTACTTTTTTATTGGCGAAATATAGCAATAATCTGTGTTCAGTGGGTTTCCTAGTTGTTTTGCCCACTTTGCCACTGCACCTGTTGCACCATTCAAATCATGGCCGTAGGGCCCGCAAGAGCAAATTAGGAATCATTTTATATCCAGTAAAATATGTGTTCTGATAAAGGCTCAATTGCAGATGGAATACATAATTATTGTGTAGCTAAAAATAAACATAAAAGCTTTCATAAAAAGTGCATTTAAACTTGTCCAACTCTCCAAAATGACTTGCCACAGATGTCATAATAAAGCATATGCTTAATGCATCAAAGTGAATACAAGTAAAAAGCAAGCATTGTTAGATTGTGTTACAATGTTGCTGGCTCTTTCCTGTGAAAAGATCTTATCCTGTGCTAGACAGTGAATGGGCCATAAACAAAGTAAAATTGCCAAAGATCACCATATGTTAGGCTTACGCTGAGACAGAAATACGATTTTGTACTTTGTTCCTAAAAAGGCAGTTTCAGAAATTAAATGGTCTCACTAAAGAAGAGGAATTTTGCAAAAAACATGCAAATGTTTTGTGCAGATATAGAACGAGATACCTATTGAGATGGCTATGTCTGAAATAAAATTTTAAAAAAGGGCACAAAGAGGCTCCATGGAGAAAGTGCACTGCATTCCTCTTTCCTATAAATCCTCTCACTTTGAAGTCAGTCAAAAGCAAAATAAACACCAGGCTTCCATGAAAACACAGCTTGACATTTGACCTTGGTCTTTGAATGCCCAGCAACTGTGACGAGATAAGACCAATATTTAACACTTAGCATGCGTCGGACGGCCCCTGGCCATCCGACGTCACGGTGGGCATGTGTGTCTGATGGCTGGGGGCCGTCCGATTTGTGCAAGTGTGGAATTCGCCCACACTGCTGGGGAATTTCCTGCCGCGTTAAAAGGGTTAAAGGCCTGTTTAGTCCTGAAAAACGAGTTTGTGGAAGAATACTGTAAACACAGCTTTAGCATGGGGAGGTACAAACTCAAGCTGCATAGCCTAAAGAAAATAAAGCCAGCAAATCAAATGCTAGAAAGCCAGAGCACAAACCACAAAGCCAGTAGCAAGCCACGGGCGGAATGCATTCCCAGGTCAGCTTTCTGAAACTCCCCATGATGCTTTCCACATACCAGATAGCTATAATCTGTGTTCAGTGGGTTTCCTAGATACCTATTGAGATGGCTATGTCTGAAATAAAATTTTAAAAAAGGGCACAAAGAGGCTCCATAGAGAAAGTGCACTGCATTCCTCTTTCCTATAAATCCTCTCACTTTGAAGTCAGTCAAAAGCCAAATAAACACCAGGCTTCCACGAAAACACAGCTTGACATTTGACCTTGGTCTTTGAATGCCCAGCAACTGTGACGAGATAAGACCAAGATTTAACCCGTTGCTTGCGTCGGACGGCCCCTGGCCGTCCGATGTCACCGTGGGCATGTGCGTCGGACGGCCAAGGGCCGTCCAATTTGCGCACGCGTGGAGTTTGCCCGCACTCTGGGGGAATTTCCAACCGAGTTAAAAGGGTTAAAGGCCTGTTTAGTCCTGAAAAACGAGTTTGTGGAAGAATACTGTAAACACAGCTTTAGCATGGGGAGGTACAAACTCAAGCTACATAGCCTAAAGAAAATAAAGCCAGCAAATCAAAAGTTAGAAAGCCGGAGCACAAACCACAAAGCCAGTAGCAAGCCACGGGCGGAATGCATTCTCAGGTCAGCTTTCTGAAAGTCCCCATGATGTTTTCCACATACCAGATAGCTGAGCTGTTTGGTAGACGGTGACCTAAAAAGTCACCTGTGAGGTGCTTCAGTGTGCAAATCATTAAAGACATCCTTTAAGTCCCTTTGCTCACCTGGACTTCCATTCGCCTGTCACTACATCCACCAATCACCTAGCCAGTTAGTAAACCGTGAATCATTTATGCCTTCAATCCTTCTTTCTTTCAAACGTTTAGTTCTTATTCTTTGTCTTCCATCATTTTATGTCTTCATCCATTCACTTCTTGGTTCATTCTGTACCTCTTGCATTCATTGGTATAAAATTGAAATCATTCATTAAGAGCAAGAAGTATCGTATACCTTGGCAGTAACCATATATGAACACTAGAGAGCGCCATTAAACCAAAAACAGGCTTTATAGTTCCCTTTCACGCCAAGAAATTGAAGTAAAGATGGTTTTCTGAAGCGCACAAACAAAAGCTGTGGTGACAACGTTATCACGTGCCCACGCTGCTGTATTCTTGTGCAACACCCCTGAGTCAATCGTGCCTTAGAGGCGACAGGCTCTCAAATTGTGTGACAAGCCCAAGGGCTACTTAGCAATGAGGGTTTCACGGTGTGCATTCCTCGTGAGCCCAACACCTATTGAGCCACAGAATTCCGGGGGGGGGGGAGGGGGAAGGGGGGCTTGCAAAGTGCATGGAGGGGGCCCTTCACATTCCGGACCTAGTCAGGTGCTCTCAGGTCCACCCCTACACAGTTCCGGAGGGGGCCCTGTGGTTATCGCCCCCCCCCCCCACACACACTGCTGCGCAGGGTTGGATTGGGATTCAAAATCGCCCGGGCACCCTAAAAAACAAGCATTGAAAATGCTATAGGTCTCGCCCTCGTTTAAGTTAAAGCAATTCTGTTTGTAATTAGGTGGCTTTTTAGCTTTGCTTTTATTAGTGTCTTTCAAACTTTCATGTACATAACATGGATATGTATGCATATATGTATATGTATGCATGCATTTATATTTGCATTTATGTAGATATTCAGATGTATATATATGTTTTGCACATAATATCATTGCAATTTGCACTTTAACCTGCGCATTTTGCACAATAAGCATTTGCACCTTATTATTGTTCATGTATTTGTACACCCTCATACTAATGTATAATGACAAGCAAATCAAGAATATTCCAATTATAAACAGGACATTTTTTCCATATCGTTCAGCACCAATTATCACGTGATCTCAAAATGCTGTATAAAAGGATATTCAGTAAGGTTGTTACTCTATGTGATCAAGGCCACTTGGTGGCCGAGACGCGTAATGACATGCCACGCCGTTACTAACTTCTGAATAAATCTCTGTGGAGCACGTCTGGTGTCCGTGTGCTTTTCCTCCTCGCCCGCTGGGAAGTGGAAGGATGCGCTTGGTATTTATATCATTTTGTTGGTAGTGGGACTGCTACCTTTTCACGGATCCCCTCGGCGACAACGGGCCGACACCTTCAGCCATCTTCAGAACGTATTTTCGTGTACGGAATTCGGTGTCGGCTCCCCGTGCTGACTACAAATCCCAGAAGGACCTTGATGATGTGCTGCCGGATGTTGCTCTTGCAGCATTTCCCGACGGCCCCCTCAAGGCAAGCTGAATTGTGAATGAACACGGGTGCCGAGGTAGTGTTTCTCTATCCTTTCAGTCCAAGTGAGGTTCGGACTGTAAAAGAAGTTATCGTTAGTGCGGCGCAAGCATGTCCAGTAATGCCCAACGAGAACGTGAGGCGGAGGCTGAAGAACTATTCAGGAATCTGAGTGCGACAGCCACAAAACGAGTTGATGATGGTAAGAACACGGCTATAGATCCTAACCCTGACTTAAGAACTTTATTAAAAACGCTTGAAAAACACCAAAAAAGCGAAATGATGAAGTGGTGGGAAGAAATATCGCTAACCAAATATGAGGAAGCTGGCCGAGTCCCACGTGGTCTAAGAATCATGTTAGCACCCAATTTCGAAAATATTAATCCTGAAATGCTTGCTGAATGGGCTGACAACAACCTCAGCGCCTCCATGAATGCGGTTAGGATCCTAATTAAATATGCCAGAATCGATCGGAACACACTTCTCAAACAAATTGAAGAAATCAATGGCCAACTCAATCAACGACCCGAAACAGAGGAAATTCGGAAACAAAGAAAAGAAATTGATGACAGAATCAAGAGGCAGCAGGAAAGAATTAAGCTAAGAAAAATACGCAAATTCACCAGAGACAAAGAAGACTACGAATTGGGACAGATTTTCACATTTGCACGCCGTTATGATAACGCAAGGAAAAAGCGTTCCGACATATTGACCACCACCATACGAAGTGTACCAACGACGAGTGAAAATCCCACGACGGTCAGATCAGATACATCAGATTCGGTTTCATTGACCAGCGGGAGTGAAGGGGAAGAAATGGACCGTATGAATTCAAATACGATGTCAAGCATACTGCAACCGGGAGAGGAATTGAATTTTTTGGCCGAGGACCGCCGTCAGACCCTGAGACCGCAGAATCCACAAACATCCGCAGGGTCAGGCGCAACAAGAAACGGAGCGCCAGAAGAAAAGCCCGTAACATCAAAAGGCAGAAAAGCGCAATGGCGGCGACGAAGATGAAAGACTCAAAGAATTCTAAACATTCAAGCAACAGTAAGACCATAGTCAATCTCTCGAATATCGCTCTCACAGCTGCTGAAGAGAACATCTTATCTTTGGGCCTCTCCTACTGTGCAAACAACAATTTTAATTACTGTAAGACTAGGGTAGATATGTTCAGCTTTGTGAGGAAATTGAAATTGAAGAAATTCTTCACTATTAAAGGCGGAAACAAACAACATGCTGCGACAGGCAATACAGCCTTTACTGCCGATTACAATCTGGAAGCATCGGATGCTCAATTGCTCCTCACCATGGCTGAACTCAACAATCCTGAGGCCAATTCCGCCAATGAGCCAAAAGACACACGGCCTACACAGGAAAGGCTTTTAACCCTCATAAATACAGACTCATGTGCTGGCCTTAGTCCATTCAAAGGGAAATCGAGCTTTACACCTATGATGCCCAAAGACGCTGTGGATATATTCCAAGAGATGGTCACCAATGACTTAAAAAATCTCTACAAGGCAATCAGTCACAAGAAGGCCAAAATTAATCAACAGGAGTCACAGTATAAAAAACTTATGACAAAACTCAATAACAACTCAGGTCTGATAATTTGCACGTCCGACAAAGGAGGAAACGTAGTTGTTTGGCCCAAGAATGAATATGAGTCTGAAGCAAGAAGGCAGCTTTCCGACAGTAACTGCTATGAAAAAATAAACATAAAGCGTTACAATGCTGCCAAAGAATCCCTAAAGAGAATGTTACACTCATACAAGAGACAGGGTTTGATTTCTAACAGCGAATTCAACTTCTTGCACAATGAATTCCCCACAATCCCCTCGCTGCGTCTCATACCGAAAATTCACAAAGCCACAAGGCCGGTACCTGGCAGACCCATCATTTCCGCCATCAACAGCATCAGTGAGAACACTAGTAGGTATGTGGACTATTTTTTACAGCCATTAGTTAAGAACTTATCCACCTACATTAGAGACACTAGTGATTTCATTAGAAAGTTGAGCAATATTGAATGGCAATCAGGGTTTCTGCTAGTGACTCTTGACATCGAGTCACTATATACAAGCATCGAACATGTCACGGGTTTAGCTGCCACCAAACACTATCTGGACCGCAGACCGATCAAATTTCATAACCATAATGTTATGCTTTTGGAATTAATTGAATGGGCTCTGTGCAATAATCATTTTATGTTTGGTAACGACCTGTATTCCCAAAAGAGGGGAGTCGCCATGGGAGCTTGCTTCTCCCCCAGTTATGCCTGTCTTCATGTTGGCTGGTGGGAGGAGCAGGTTCTCATGGGGACACATGCGGAAATATTCAACTCCCAGATTGTCACATGGCTCAGGTTTATTGATGATGTTTTTATGGTCTGGAATGGGGATTTTTCTAGTGTAATGAATTTTATTGAGATTTTAAATAATAATACTTTTAATCTCAAATTCACGTTGCACATAGATCACTATTCAGTTGAGTTCCTTGATACTAGAGTCATGATCATTGACAACAAAATTGAGACAACCCTATACAGAAAACCCACTGCTGGCAATTATATTCTGCACGCCAGCAGTGCTCATCCGCAGCACCTCATAAGAAGTATCCCCTATGGGGAACTCCTCCGCATAAAGCGTATTTGTAGTACATCAGAGGAGAGAACAAAATGCTCGGAGGAGGCTATAACAAGGATGAAGGAAAGAGGGTACACTGAGAGGACCCTGAGGGAGGCCTATGATAAAGTACAAATCATGCCCAGAGACACTTTATTAATTGACAAATCAAGTATCCCTATTACCAATGAACCTGATCTGGCGGTGGATGATCCAATTTTGGACGCACCACGCTTAATTACAACCTACAATAAGCAACACCACAGAATAAGGGCCATTGTTTCAAAAAATTGGCCCATTCTACTTACAGATGGTGTACTGGCCCCAATGCTACCTCCCAAATCTGTGATTACATTCAGAAGGGCTAAAACGATGAAGGGAGAACTCATGGGATCCAACAGGGACAAACCCGCTAATAGTACGTGGCTTAAACCAAAAAATGGATTTTTTAAATGTACAAGCTGCAGGGCATGCAAATTCGGTCAGAACACCACTGAATACCTTGTTCCCTTTAGCCCCATCACAAGACAAATTAAGGGCCACTACACATGTAGGTCAGAATTCGTGGTATATGTCCTAAACTGCTCGTGCGGATTAAACTATATAGGCAGCACAAAACTCCAAGCCTATATCAGGATCCTTCAGCACTTAAGAGCCATTGTCAATAATGACTCTAGCTAACCTGTAGCGCAACATTTTTAAAAATACCATAACAATGACCTGAATTGTCTTAAGTACTTTGTTATTGACAATATTCCTGCACAACGCAGAGGGGGCAATAGAGAAAAATCTTTAAGACAGCTCGAAACAAGGTATATCCTTGAGTTCGACAGCAAGGCCCCTACAGGACTCAACAACACTGAGGATTTGTATAACTGCATTTGACAACAATTACATCATCCTTGCGCGAACATACACACATTT